>NC_140652.1:35463547-36663547 GCF_978046115.1 Saccoglossus kowalevskii | reverse complement strand
CTCTAAGTTTATACCCAGTGGTTCAGATTTTAGATGCATTTTTTTTAATTGGTGACAAAATGTGAAAAACCCTGTTTTTTAATTTGTTTATTATTTCATAATTGCTGTAACACTGAGCCATAGGGTATTATCTTATGGCACATGGTGTATATTTATGATAATCACATGTTTTAGCTGTTTATTTTGGATGCATGAGCAGTACATCTTGTCTCATGTGTTGGTACCTAGGTTATGTCGACTCAGTTTTTATGTAACAACACACACTAGAATTTTTTACTAGAAATCTCATCATTAGACGTTTTAGATCTGTCTCATTTCCTTTGACCAAAATGTTTATTTTGACATTTTGTTATTTTTGGTGATTTAACAGAAGCAGGACAACCATGACTGGCGTAAAGGGGTAAACAAATTTCCTATTTACTGCACATAAAATGCAGGCCAGATAGAATTGTAGTATGTAGGTTATTGGTAACATATGGCATGATGGGTGTTATAGTGTTAAAACTTTGGGTGAAAAAGCTGTATGGAATTAAAAGAAAACAAACGCAACATTTGGTGTCAATTCTAAGATGGTGGGAGGTCTAACATTTTCCCAATTTAGTAACATTAATGTTATTTGGGTTTTTCTAACATTTTATTCAGTATGTAAAATTTCTTGTTTTTTTATTAACATTTTGGAAGAAAAATTGTTTGTGTGATGTATTATTTAATTAAGAGTTAATGTACATACTACTATTGTTTAACATTTCATTTACAAAGTGCTTTGGGTTTGTAAATATACTTATAAGATGATTGTGATGGCAAATGGCCATTATATAATTTGTTATAGTTTATTTAATGTTTGTGGTTTGGCTTTGTCAAACAAAGTCACCAATGGTCGCTTTTGTCTCACTCATGCAAAAAAATGCCCTCTGTGGTGATTGTTTTGAATTTTTTTGTTTTTATAGCTGCCTGAGGGCAGTATTCATCTTAATGCTTTGATAACACACTCTGCAGTAACTGCCACAAGCTAATTTTTCATCATTTCATTTAACACATGATTATGTGACTGTGTTGCCTTTTGTTACAATAATTGCAAGTGAAACAGTTTACTTTAATGTTTTTGTTTGTGATCAATTGATTAATCCTTCAGTTTATATGTCTTCCATGATCGGTGCCCTAATTCATAGAACAAGGACGTTGTCAGTATTCAAAATGAGATTTGTAAACTTTCATTTAAGTTTCTTTAGATGCATGGATAATTTAAATATCTAGTAATTGTTAAATCTTACTATGTGTAGTCAGACCACATCAGAGCTCACAGGCCCATCTACTATCTCAGTACTGTGAAGTAAGACTAAATCAGAGATTACAGGCCCATCTACTATCTCAGTACAGTGAAGTCAGACCACATCAGAGCTTACAGGCCCATCTAATATCTCAGTACAGTGAAGTTAGACCACATCAGAGCTCACAGGCCTATCTACTAT
The DNA here is from genome assembly GCF_978046115.1 of Saccoglossus kowalevskii. Classification (NCBI taxonomy): domain Eukaryota; kingdom Metazoa; phylum Hemichordata; class Enteropneusta; family Harrimaniidae; genus Saccoglossus; species Saccoglossus kowalevskii. The sequence continues at coordinate 36,662,078 of NC_140652.1, read as the reverse complement.
CTCAGTACTGTGAAGTAAGACTAAATCAGAGATTACAGGCCCATCTAATATCTCAGTACAGTGTAGTCAGACCACAACAGAGCTTACAGGCCTATCTACTATCTCAGTACTGTGAAGTCAGACTAAATCAGAGCTTACAGGCCCACCTACTATCTCAGTACAGTGAAGTCATACTAAATCAGAGCTTACAGGCCCATCTATTATCTCAGTACAGTGTAGTCAGACCACAACAGAGCTTACAGGCCTATCTACTATCTCAGTACTGTGAAGTCAGACTAAATCAGAGCTCACAGGCCCATCTACTATCTCAGTACTGTGAAGTCTGACCACATCAGAGCTCACAGGCCTGTCTACTATCTCAGTACAGCGTAGTCAGACTAAATCAGAGCTTACAGGCCCATCTAATATCTCAGTACAGTGTAGTCAGACTAAATCAGAGCTTACAGGCCCATCTACTATCTCAGTACAGTGTAGTCAGACCACATCAGAGCTCACAGGCCATCTAATATCTCAGTACAGTGAAGTCAGACCACATCAGAGCTTACATGCCTATCTACTATCTCAGTACAGTGAAGTCAGACCACATCAGAGCTCACAGGCCTATCTACTATCTCAGTACAGTGTAGTCAGACTAAATCAGAGCTTACAGGCCTATCTACTATCTTAGTACAGTGAAGTCAGACCACATCAGAGCTTACAGGCCTATCTACTATCTCAGTACAGTGAAGTCAGACCACATCAGAGCTCACAGGCCCATCTAATATCTCAGTACAGTGAAGTCAGACTAAATCAGAGATTACATGCCCATCTACTATCTCAGTACAGTGAAGTCAGACCACATCAGAGCTCACAGGCCTATCTACTATCTCAGTACTGTGTAGTCAGACCACATCAGAGCTCACAGGCCTATCTACTATCTCAGTACAGTGTAGTCAGACTAAATCAGAGCTTACAGGCCCATCTAATATCTCAGTACAGTGAAGTCAGACTAAATCAGAGATTACAGGTATATCTACTATCTCAGTACAGTGAAGTCAGACTAAATCAGAGATTACAGGTATATCTACTATCTCAGTACAGTGTAGTCAGACCACATCAGAGCTCACAGGCCCATCTACTATCTCAGTACAGTGTAGTCAGACCACATCAGAGCTCATAGGCCTATCTACTATCTCAGTACAGTGTAGTCAGACCACATCAGAGCTCACAGGCCCATCTAATATTTCAGTACAGTGAAGTCAGACTAAATCAGAGATTACAGGTATATCTACTATCTCAGTACAGTGAAGTCAGACTAAATCAGAGATTACAGGTATATCTACTATCTCAGTACAGTGTAGTCAGACCACATCAGAGCTCACAGGCCCATCTACTATCTCAGTACAGTGAAGTCAGACCACATCAGAGCTTACATGCCCATCTACTATCTCAGTACAGTGAAGTCAGACCACATCAGAGCTCACAGGCTATCTACTATCTCAGTACTGTGTAGTCAGACCACATCAGAGCTCACAGGCTATCTACTATCTCAGTACTGTGTAGTCAGACCACATCAGAGCTCACAGGCCTATCTACTATCTCAGTACAGTGTAGTCAGACTAAATCAGAGCTTACAGGCCCATCTACTATCTCAGTACTGTGTAGTCAGACCACATCAGAGCTCACAGGCCTATCTACTATCTCAGTACTGTGTAGTCAGACCACATCAGAGCTTACAGGCCTATCTACTATCTCAGTACAGTGAAGTCAGACTAAATCAGAGCTTACAGGCCCATCTACTATCTCAGTACAGTGAAGTCAGACCACATCAGAGCTTACAGGCCTATCTACTATCTCAGTACAGTGTAGTCAGACCACATCAGAGTGTACAGGCCTATCTACTATCTCAGTACAGTGAAGTCAGACCACATCAGAGCTTACAGGCCTATCTACTATCTCAGTACAGTGAAGTCAGACTAAATCAGAGCTTACAGGCCTATCTACTATCTCAGTACAGTGTAGTCAGACCACATCAGAGCTCACAAGCCTATCTACTATCTCAGTACTGTGTAGTCAGACCACATCAGAGCTCACAGGCCTATCTACTATCTCAGTACAGTGTAGTCAGACTAAATCAGAGCTTACAGGCCCATCTACTATCTCAGTACTGTGTAGTCAGACCACATCAGAGCTCACAGGCCTATCTACTATCTCAGCACTGTGTAGTCAGACCACATCAGAGCTTACAGGCCCATCTACTATCTCAGTACAGTGAAGTCAGACTAAATCAGAGCTTACTTGGCCATCTAATATCTCAGTACAGTGTAGTCAGACCACATCAGAGTGTACAAGCCTATCTACTATCTCAGTACAGTGAAGTCAGACCACATCAGAGCTTACAGGCCCATCTATTATCTTAGTACAGTGAAGTCAGACCACATCAGGGCTTACAGGCCTATCTACTATCTCAGTACAGTGAAGTCAGACCATATCAGAGCTTACAGGCCTATTTACTATCTCAGTACAGTGAAGTCAGACCACATCAGAGCTTACTGGGCCATCTACTATCTCAGTAAAGTGAAGTCAGACTAAATCAGAGCTTACTTGGCCATCTACTATCTCAGTAAAGTGAAGTCAGACTAAATCAGAGCTTACAGGCCTATCTACTATCTCAGTACAGTGTAGTCAGACTAAATCAGAGCTCACAGGCCCATCTACTATCTCAGTACAGTGAAGTCAGACTAAATCAGAGCTTACTTGGCCATCTAATATCTCAGTAAAGTGAAGTCAGACCACATCAGAGCTTACAGGCCTATCTACTATCTCAGTAAAGTGAAGTCAGACTAAATCAGAGCTTACAGGCCCATCTACTATCTCAGTACAGTGAAGTCAGACCACATCAGAGCTTACAGGCCTATCTACTATCTCAGTACAGTGTAGTCAGACCACATCAGAGTGTACAGGCCTATCTACTATCTCAGTACAGTGAAGTCAGACTAAATCAGAGCTTACTGGCCTATCTACTATCTCAATACAGTGAAGTCAGACCACATCAGAGATTACAGGCCTATCTACTATCTCAGTAAAGTGAAGTCAGACTAAATCAGAGCTTACAGGCCTATCTACTATCTCATTACAGTGTAGTCAGACAACATCATAGCTTACTGGCCTATCTACTATCTCAGTACAGTGAAGTCAGACCACATCAGAGCTTACTGGCCTATCTACTATCTCAGTACAGTGAAGTCAGACCACATCAGAGCTTACATGCCTATCTACTATCTCAGTACAGTGAAGTCAGACCACATCAGAGCTTACATGCCTATCTACTATCTCAGTACAGTGAAGTCAAACCACATCAGAGTGTACAGGCCTATCTACTATCTCAGTACAGTGAAGTCAGACTAAATCAGAGCTTACAGGCCTATCTACTATCTCAGTACAGTGAAGTCAGACCACAACAGAGATTACAGGCCTATCTACTATCTCAGTACAGTGTAGTCAGACCACATCAGAGATTACAGGCCTATCTACTATCTCAGTACAGTGTAGTCAGACCACATCAGAGCTTACATGCCTATCTACTATCTCAGTACAGTGAAGTCAGACCACATCAGAGTGTACAGGCCTATCTACTATCTCAGTACAGTGAAGTCAGACTAAATCAGAGCTTACAGGCCTATCTACTATCTCAGTACAGTGAAGTCAGACCACATCAGAGATTACAGGCCTATCTACTATCTCAGTACAGTGTAGTCAGACCACATCAGAGATTACAGGCCTATCTACTATCTCAGTACAGTGTAGTCAGACCACATCAGAGATTACAGGCCTATCTACTATCTCAGTACAGTGAAGTCAGACCACATCAGAGATTACAGGCCCATCTACTATCTCAGTACAGTGAAGTCAGACCACATCAGAGATTACAGGCCTATCTACTATCTCAGTACAGTGAAGTCAGACCACATCAGAGATTACAGGCCTATCTACTATCTCAGTAAAGTGAAGTCAGACTAAATCAGAGATTACTGGCCTATCTACTATCTCAGTACAGTGAAGTCAGACCACATCAGAGCTTACAGGCCTATCTACTATCTCAGTACAGCGTAGTCAGACTAAATCAGAGCTTACTGGCCTATCTACTATCTCAGTACAGTGTAGTCAGACAACATCATAGCTTACTGACCTATCTACTATCTCAGTACAGTGAAGTCAGACTAAATCAGAGCTTACTGGCCTATCTACTATCTCAGTACAGTGAAGTCAGACCACATCAGAGCTTACAGGCCTATCTACTATCTCAGTACAGTGAAGTCAGACTAAATCAGAGCTTACTGGCATATCTACTATCTCACTACAGTGTAGTCAGACAACATCAGAGCTTACAGACCTGTCTGACAGCAATGTACAAAACCATATTTCTTGTTTTTATCAGATTGTACATTTTAAATCATGGTAATTGTTTTTTTTGATTGATCTATGTTTTATTTGCAGTTTTGAATGGAGCAATAATTAATCCGTCCATTTCTATGTTTTTTGTGTGAATATTAATAAACAATGATGCAATTTATTACACAATCTTCTGTCTTCTGGTTCACATTTACTTGTGTGTGTAGTACACAGTTATTAATGTATCTGTATATGTGTGTCTGTTTGCGTGTGCGGTAACAGCGTTGTGACGACTTCAATTTAACTTTACACCGACTTGTGACGACAGGACAGGACATTGTGATGACCCTCACTATTTTCATAATTTATATTAATATTTAATCAAATTTAATTCAAGTTTGCAAAGCTTAGGGTTAGTAAAGGGGGAAGGTATGGTTCATTTTATATTAATATTAATATAATTGGTTCATACCTTCCCCCAATACTAAACCTAAGCTTTGCAAACAATTCTTTGTTCAGTCATACGATATTCAACTTTTATTTAATTAAACTTAATTAAAACACAATTCTACTTTGTATTGCATTGTAATTGAGTTTAATTAAATAAAACAACAATTATAACACAATGCTATATAGGAACACTTTTTAATCAAGTTCATATCGCAACTACATTACGTTACAACGATGGTATGTTTGTGTGTGTGGGGGGGGGTATGTGTGTGTGTAACCCTTTCTCTGTTACATTCTCTGATGAAGCAAACACTTATTCATTTTTGATAAAACTAATATTAACTATTACCTGGCAACGGGGACCATTAATTTGGGTTTGTTCCATTGATCCGTCCATCCTTAAGTGCGTACTATATCTCGAACACCCGTGACGAATTTCATTCAAACTTCACATGAAGACAATACATAATGTCTTACATATGCACGTCAAGTTAGTTTATGATCGGAGAAAACATGGCTGATTGGTGGCCATTTTGGATGTAAAATTTGCTATTTCTGATACCTAAACGTGTCAGCATCAGTTTCTCGGAGATGACTGGACCGATTCAAAGTTGGTATGATGATCATACATATTGGGTTGTAGGTGCACGCCATTTTTTTTCGTGATTCGAACATATATGGCCGACTGGTGGCCATCTTGTTTTTCATGGTACCCATGCTACTTTTTCTGTTTAAATTTAGTACAAAGATAGTATACCAAGAGATACAACTACATCATCATTATTTTTGTAATTCGATTCAATATGGCTGAATGACGCCCAAATTTCATGTAAAAGTGCTAAATCGTCATTTTTTACATATCCGGAGCTGTTTCTCAGAGATGACTAGACCGATTTGGATCAAAGTTGTTATGATCATGCATATTGGGTTATAGGTGCACATCATATTTTTCTATGATTCAAACTAATATGGCTGACTGGTGGGCATTTTGTTTTCATGATACCCATGCCTACTTTCCCATGAATGCAATGAACATTTCTGTTTAAATTTTGTACAAAGACAGTATACCAATAGATACATCAACATGAACATTATTTTTGTAATTTGACTCTCGTGTAAAAGCACTAAATCATAATTTTTTACCAAATCCATCTCCTATTAATGGTTTCAATCTAATCTCAATGACTTCATCAGCATCAAATTGATATGTCAGATCACAAAATTTGGGACGGGGACTGTGTCATTAACAATGACTTGTTATGAATGCTTCTTTGTCATGTAGTTTACTAATGTATGCAATTTCTGAAATGAACAGAAAACTTTTATAAGCAGGTTAATCAAATCTCTCTCCAATTTGGATATTTTATTAACCACTTTGGGATCTCGGTTCTATGTATATTTTTCTAGATATTGGTGAAATTTACTCAATATTGTCTTCTTGTAGTTACAATAACCCCAGTCTGGTCATTTTCAAATTTGGATTCTGAAAAGTCAAGTTCAATTTCAGTGTAATTAACCAGTATAGTTTTTTAGATTCAAGATTCTAATTAATAAAAATAATTGTATTGCCTTCTTGTAAATAATAAACTACCATGACTGAGATTTAGAACATTGTGGTAACAATATGCAGTCTACAAAGTTGAGCTATTTTAACCACAAGGTCATTAACAACTCTAAATGATACAACTATAGTGCAAGTTATTTTGTCAGTTCGCCTAGTTTTGAGATGCATGAATTCATATGAACATTTCCGCTAAAACACATTAAAGCATTACCTACTACAGAATTAAACCTTTTACCTTATCAATATGTTTTTTACACATCAGATTTGTTATTTTCTTTTATTTCCTCCTTCTATAAGTTGTATATTACTATCTTGGATGTCCTACCTACCTAACTCCATTTTAATTTAATTATTCTAATCATTATTTAATACCATAATATCATACAATAAGTTGATTCTTGGACTAGATTTTTTCAGACGAACTATTTTCCCTGGACCAAACCAGAAAATTTCAAACATCTTTTTTTTTCTTTCTCACATTGTTTGTTTTCTGCTGTTGTATATTTTCTGGTGAAATAAATCAAATCAAAATGGGGATTTAGATTATAACATGATCTAAATCCTACTTTAAGCCAATAAACTTTCCTTTGTGTTATAGTGTTGAGCTTCTTTGTTAAGTTCTACAGCAATTTAAATATTCTTTTCGTGTCTGGAGAGGGGAACAGTCAACATGCATTTACGAGGAAAACTTGTATATGTTATTACATGTAATATTAGGTTTTGACGGCTGCTGAGTCCAAAAGTGCGCTAAATGAATCAAAAGCATGCATTAAAGACATACCTGTGCAGAATTTGATTTTCCAGTACTTAATCCATTTTTTTAACACTTTTGCCACTCTATTGACATTGGTTGTTTATTTTATTGATTTAGCTCTTGAATTAACTGATAATAGATGTTTAAAATGTGCACAGAATAGCCAAAGCTATCATGTTTCATATGAATTAAAAAAAACGATGTATGCAGAAATTTATATATGTATGTGACTGTATTTTTAACTACTGATTACTGATATCTCTTTTGTCTCTATTACAAAAAACAAACATGGCAGCCCCCAGAGTTTGACCGGACCCCATACAAAGAATTTCCCTTAATCTGTTCTCAACTTTTTGTATTTCATCATTTTTTTTCAGATTCATACAGTAGAAGTATTTGAGGAATATGAATACTTTGTTTTTTATTTAATTACTGATGACTTCATTTTTCTCGTTCATTCTTGTGAGAAAAAATATCGTTATTTATATTTTTTGTCCTGTATGTTTATTTTTGTATATTTGTACAAACAAGCATTCGTTAAAGTGCGGTGGTCGAATTTCATGTAAATAAACAATGTATTTTACACGCGTTGTATATTTCGCGGCACGACGACTGCCGCCCTTTAAACATAGACATACATTTGTAAATGCAGCGAATGAAGACATTTATATATTGTTGTTATAGTTACTCCCCAACATACTACAGTAATCCAATATGTTATTTTCATTTAATGCAATATAAATCATGCTTCACAGTAAAATTGTTGCAAATGTTTTCCCTGCTAATTAAGTATATATTATTCTAAAAGGAACACCAAGATTAATACAGTATATGTAGTATTTCTTAAAAAACACAAAGTTTAGTAATTTGTTTAATGTAATTATGGTGACCTTACTGTTCGTGTTCATTTGGGGTCAGTATTTTTTACGCCAAATATATATGAGGTTATTACAAGGATACTGCAAAGTATGCACAACGACAGTACAGCGGTATTAATGTATTACAGAAATAGACTACTATCATTTTATATCTATATCTTTACATTATATTACAGTAATAGACTACTATCATTCTATATCTACATCTTTACATTGTATTACAGTAATAGACTACTATCATTCTATATCTATATCTCTACATTGTATTACAGTAATAGACTACTATCATTCTATATCTACATCTTCACATTGTATTACAGTAATAGACTACTATCATTCTATAATAGACTACTATCATTCTATATCTACATCTGTACATTGTATTACAGTAATAGACTACTATAATTTATATCTACATCATTTCAGTGTATTACAGTAATAGACTACTATCATTCTATATCTACATCTTTACATTGTATTACAGTAATAGACTATCATTCTATATCTACATATTTACATTGTATTACAGTAATAGACTACTATCATTCTATATCTAAATCCTTTCATTGTATTACAGTAATAGACTACTATCATTCTATATCTACATCTTTACATTGTATTACAGTAATAGACTACTATCATTCTATATCTACATCTTTACATTGCATTACAGTAATAGACTACTATCATTCTATATCTACATCTTTACATTGTATTACAGTAATAGACTACTATCATTCTATATCTACATCTTTACATTGTATTACAGTAATAGACTACTATCATTCTATATCTAAATCCTTACATTGTATTACAGTAATAGACTACTATCATTCTATATCTACATCTGTGCATTGTATTACAGTAATAGACTACTATCATTCTATATCTACATCCTTTCAGTGTATTACAGTAATAGACTACTATCATTCTATATCTACATATTTACATTGTATTACAGTAATATACTACTATCATTCTATATCTACATCTTTACATTGTATTACAGTAATAGACTACTATCATTCTATATCTACATCTTTACATTATATTACAGTAATAGACTACTATCATTCTATATCTACATCTTTACATTGTATTACAGTAATAGACTACTATTATTCTATATCTAAATCCTTTCATTGCATTACAGTAATAGACTACTATCATTCTATATTTACATCTTTTCATTGTATTGCAGTAATAGACTACTGTCATTCTATATCTACATCATTTCACTGTATTACAGTAATAGACTACTATCATTTATATCTACATCTTTTCATTGTTTTACAGTAATAGACTACTATCATTCTATATCTACATCTTTACATTGTATTACAGTAATAGACTACTATCATTCTATAATAGACTACTATCATTCTATATCTACATCTGTACATTGTATTACAGTAATAGACTACTATAATTTATATCTACATCATTTCAGTGTATTACAGTAATAGACTACTATCATTCTATATCTACATCTTTACATTGTATTACAGTAATAGACTACTGTCATTCTATATCTACATATTTACATTGCATTACAGTAATAGACTACTATCATTCTATATCTACATCCTTTCAGTGTATTACAGTAATAGACTACTATCATTCTATATCTACATCTTTACATTGTATTACAGTAATAGACTACTATCATTCTATATCTACATCTTTACATTGTATTACAGTAATAGACTACTATCATTCTATATCTAAATCCTTTCATTGTATTACAGTAATAGACTACTATCATTCTATATCTACATCCTTTCAGTGTATTACAGTAATAGACTACTATCATTCTATATCTACATATTTACATTGTATTACAGTAATATACTACTATCATTCTATATCTACATCTTTACATTGTATTACAGTAATAGACTACTACCATTCTATATCTACATCTTTACATTATATTACAGTAATAGACTACCATCATTCTATATCTACATCTTTACATTGTATTAGAGTAGTAGACTACTATTATTCTATATCTAAATCCTTTCATTGCATTACAGTAATAGACTACTATCATTCTATATTTACATCTTTTCATTGTATTGCAGTAATAGACTACTGTCATTCTATATCTACATCATTTCACTGTATTACAGTAATAGACTACTATCATTTATATCTACATCTTTTCATTGTTTTACAGTAATAGACTCCTATCATTCTATATCTACATCTTTACATTGTATTACAGTAATGGACTACTATCATTCTATAATAGACTACTATCATTCTATATCTACATCTGTGCATTGTATTACAGTAATAGACTACTATAATTTATATCTACATCATTTCATTGTATTACAGTAATAGACTACTATCATTCTATATCTACATCTTTACATTGTATTACAGTAATAGACTACTATCATTCTATATCTAAATCCTTTCAGTGTATTACAGTAATAGACTACTATCATTCTATATCTACATCTTTACATTGTATTACAGTAATAGACTACTATCATTCTATATCTATATCTATATCTTTACATTATATTACAGTAATAGACTACTATCATTCTATATCTACATCTTTACATTGTATTACAGTAATAGACTACTATCATTCTATATCTAAATCCTTTCATTGTATTACAGTAATAGACTACTGTCATTCTATATCTACATCTTTACATTGTATTACATTAATAGACTACTATCATTCTTTATCTACATCCTTTCATTGTATTACATTAATAGACTATCATTCTATATCTACATCTTTACATTGTATTACAGTAATAGACTACTATCATTCTATATCTACATCTTTACATTGTATTACATTAATAGACTATCATTCTATATCTACATCTTTACATTGTATTACATTAATAGACTACTATCATTCTATATCTACATCTTTACATTGTATTACAGTAATAGACTATCATTCTATATCTACATCCTTTCATTGTATTACAGTAATAGACTACTATCATTCTATATCTACATCTTTACATTGTATTACTGTAATATACTACTATCATTCTATATCTACATCCTTTCATTGTATTACAGTAATAGACTACTACCATTCTATATCTACATCTTTTCATTGTATTACAGTAATAGACTACTATCATTCTATATCTACATCTTTACATTGTATTACAGTAATAGACTACTATCATTCTATATCTACATCCTTTCAGTGTATTACAGTAATAGACTACTATCATTCTATATCTACATCTTTACATTGTATTACAGTAATAGACTACTATCATTCTATATCTATATCTTTACATTGTATTACAGTAATAGACTACTATCATTCTATATCTACATCTTTACATTGTATTACAGTAATAGACTACTATCATTCTATAATAGACTACTATCATTCTATATCTACATCTGTACATTGTATTACAGTAATAGACTACTATAATTTATATCTACATCATTTCAGTGTATTACAGTAATAGACTACTATCATTCTATATCTACATCTTTACATTGTATTACAGTAATAGACTATCATTCTATATCTACATATTTACATTGTATTACAGTAATAGACTACTATCTTTCTATATCTAAATCCTTTCATTGTATTACAGTAATAGACTACTATCATTCTATATCTACATCTTTACATTGTATTACAGTAATAGACTACTATCATTTTATATCTACATCTTTACATTGCATTACAGTAATAGACTACTATCATTCTATATCTACATCTTTACATTGTATTACAGTAATAGACTACTATCATTCTATATCTACATCTTTACATTGTATTACAGTAATAGACTACTATCATTCTATATCTACATCTTTACATTGTATTACAGTAATAGACTACTATCATTCTATATCTAAATCCTTACATTGTATTACAGTAATAGACTACTATCATTCTATATCTACATCTGTACATTGTATTACAGTAATAGACTACTATCATTCTATATCTACATCCTTTCAGTGTATTACAGTAATAGACTACTATCATTCTATATCTACATATTTACATTGTATTACAGTAATATACTACTATCATTCTATATCTACATCTTTACATTGTATTACAGTAATAGACTACTATCATTCTATATCTACATCTTTACATTATATTACAGTAATAGACTACTATCATTCTATATCTACATCTTTACATTGTATTACAGTAATAGACTACTATTATTCTATATCTAAATCTTTTCATTGCATTACAGTAATAGACTACTATCATTCTATATTTACATCTTTTCATTGTATTGCAGTAATAGACTACTGTCATTCTATATCTACATCTTTTCATTGTTTTACAGTAATAGACTACTATCATTCTATATCTACATCTTTACATTGTATTACAGTAATAGACTACTATCATTCTATAATAGACTACTATCATTCTATATCTACATCTGTACATTGTATTACAGTAATAGACTACTATAATTAGTCCCCGTTCGGACGCAGTCCGAAAACGGGGACTTATGTTTTGCCCTGTGTGCGTCCGTGCGTCCGTGCGTCCGTGCGTCCGTGATCACCTGTATCTCGAACATGCATGGACCGATTGAGTTCAAACTTCACTCATACATCACACATTATATGGGACATATGCACATGCATTTTTTTCATGATCCGATTAACGATAGCCGAATAGCGGCCATTTTAAGGCCGAAAATGCATCAAAATCGCACATTTTCACCATTCCGGACCCGGATCTCAGTTATGCATGGACGGATATTGTTCAAATTTGGTACATACATTAAACATAATAGGACCTTGATGCACGTCATTTTTTTTTTTTGGATCGGGTTCGAAATGGCCGACTGGCGGCCATTTTGTTTTAAAGAATTCAGTTCTGGATCCGTATCTGAGACATGCTTGGATTGATCGAGTTCAAACTTCACACACACAAGGTACATCATGTCACAAATATGTATGTGTATTTGTTTCATGATCTCATGAACGATAGCCAAATGGTGGCCGCTTTAAGGCCGAAAATGCATTGAAATTGCACATTTTCACCATTCCGGACCCGGATCTCAGTTATGCATGGACGGATTTCATTCAAATTTGGTACATACATTAAACATAATAGGACCTTGATGCACGTCATTTTTTTTTCGGATCAAGTTCGAAATGGCCGACTGGCGGCCATTTTGTTTTAAAGAATTCAGTTCTGGATCCGTATCCGAGACATGCTTGGATTGATCGAGTTCAAACTTCACACACACAAGGTACATCATGTCACAAATATGTATGTGCATTTGTTTCATGATCTCATTAACGATAGCCAAATGGTGGCCGCTTTAAGGCCGAAAATGCATTGAAATTGCACATTTTCACCATTCCGGACCCGGATCTCAGTTATGCATGGACGGATTTCATTCAAATTTGGTACATACATTAAACATAATAGGACCTTGATGCACGTCATTTTTTTTTTCGGATCAAGTTCGAAATGGCCGACTGGCGGCCATTTTGTTTTAAAGAATTCAGTTCTGGATCCGTATCCGAGACATGCTTGGATTGATCGAGTTCAAACTTCACACACACAAGGTACATCATGTCACAAATATGTATGTGCATTTGTTTCATGATCTCATTAACGATAGCCAAATGGCGGCCGCTTTAAGGCCGAAAATGCATTGAAATTGCACATTTTCACCATTCCGGACCCGGATCTCAGTTATGCATGGACGGATTTCATTCAAATTTTGTACATACATTAAACATAATAGGACCTTGATGCACGTCATTTTTTTTTCGGATCAAGTTCGAAATGGCCGACTGGCGGCCATTTTGTTTTAAAGAATTCAGTTCTGGATCCGTATCCGAGACATGCTTGGATTGATCGAGTTCAAACTTCACACACACAAGGTACATCATGTCACAAATATGTATGTGCATTTGTTTCATGATCTCATTAACGATAGCCAAATGGCGGCCGCTTTAAGGCCGAAAATGCATTGAAATCGCACATTTTCACCATTCCGGACCCGTATCTCAGTTATGCATGGATGGATTTTGTTCAAATTTTGTACATACATTAAACATAATAGGACCTTGATGCACGTCTTTTTTTTTTTCCGGATCAAGTTCGAAATGGCCGACTGGCGGCCTTTTTGTTTTAAAGAATTCACTTCTGGATCCGTATCCGAAATGATGGCCATTTTAAGGCCGAAAATGCATCAAAATCACGTATTTTCACAATTCCAGAACCGGATCTCAGTCATGCATGGATGGATTTTATTCAGATTTAGCACAATGTGTTGTACATATGCAGGTGCATTTCAGTCATGATCTGCTTTGAATGTATATGTCACTCAAATATGAACGGAACGGGGACGTGTCATTGACAATGACTTGTTTATATCTACATCATTTCAGTGTATTACAGTAATAGACTACTATCATTCTATATCTACATCTTTACATTGTATTACAGTAATAGACTACTGTCATTCTATATCTACATATTTACATTGCATTACAGTAATAGACTACTATCATTCTATATCTACATCCTTTCAGTGTATTACAGTAATAGACTACTATCATTCTATATCTACATCTTTACATTGTATTACAGTAATAGACTACTATCATTCTATATCTACATCTTTACATTGTATTACAGTAATAGACTACTATCATTCTATATCTAAATCCTTTGATTGTATTACAGTAATAGACTACTATCATTCTATATCTACATCCTTTCAGTGTATTACAGTAATAGACTACTATCATTCTATATCTACATATTTACATTGTATTACAGTAATATACTACTATCATTCTATATCTACATCTTTACATTGTATTACAGTAGTAGACTACTATTATTCTATATCTAAATCCTTTCATTGCATTACAGTAATAGACTACTATCATTCTATATTTACATCTTTTCATTGTATTGCAGTAATAGACTACTGTCATTCTATATCTACATCATTTCACTGTATTACAGTAATAGACTACTATCATTTATATCTACATCTTTTCATTGTTTTACAGTAATAGACTCCTATCATTCTATATCTACATCTTTACATTGTATTACAGTAATAGACTACTATCATTCTATAATAGACTACTATCATTCTATATCTACATCTGTGCATTGTATTACAGTAATAGACTACTATAATTTATATCTACATCATTTCATTGTATTACAGTAATAGACTACTATCATTCTATATCTATATCTTTACATTATATTACAGTAATAGACTACTATCATTCTATATCTACATCTTTACATTGTATTACAGTAATAGACTACTATCATTCTATATCTAAATCCTTTCAGTGTATTACAGTAATAGACTACTATCATTCTATATCTACATCTTTACATTGTATTACAGTAATAGACTACTATCATTCTATACCTATATCTATATCTTTACATTATATTACAGTAATAGACTACTATCATTCTATATCTACATCTTTACATTGTATTACAGTAATAGACTACTATCATTCTATATCTAAATCCTTTCATTGTATTACAGTAATAGACTACTGTCATTCTATATCTACATCTTTACATTGTATTACATTAATAGACTACTATCATTCTTTATCTACATCCTTTCATTGTATTACATTAATAGACTATCATTCTATATCTACATCTTTACATTGTATTACAGTAATAGACTACTATCATTCTATATCTACATCTTTACATTGTATTACATTAATAGACTATCATTCTATATCTACATCTTTACATTGTATTACATTAATAGACTACTATCATTCTATATCTACATCCTTTCATTGTATTACATTAATAGACTATCATTCTATAATTACATCTTTACATTGTATTACAGTAATAGACTACTGTCATTCTATATCTACATCCTTTCATTGTATTACAGTAATAGACTACTATCATTCTATATCTACATCTTTACATTGTATTACTGTAATATACTACTATCATTCTATATCTACATCCTTTCATTGTATTACAGTAATAGACTACTACCATTCTATATCTACATCTTTTCATTGTATTACAGTAATAGACTACTATCATTCTATATCTACATCTTTACATTGTATTACAGTAATAGACTACTATCATTCTATATCTACATCTTTACATTGTATTACAGTAATAGACTACTGTCATTCTATATCTACATCCTTTCAGTGTATTACAGTAATAGACTACTATCATTCTATATCTACATCTTTACATTGTATTACAGTAATAGACTACTATCATTCTATATCTACATCTTTACATTGTATTACAGTAATAGACTACTATCATTCTATATCTAAATCCTTACATTGTATTACAGTAATAGACTACTATCATTCTATATCTACATCTTTACATTGTATTACAGTAATAGACTACTGTCATTCTATATCTATATCCTTTCATTGTATTACAGTAATAGACTACTATCATTCTATATCTACATCTTTACATTGTATTACTGTAATAGACTACTATCATTCTATATCTACATCTTTACATTGTATTACAGTAATAGACTACTGTCATTCTATATCTACATATTTACATCGTATTACAGTAATAGACTACTATCATTTTATATCTACATCTTTGCATTGTATTACAGTAATATACTACTATCATTCTATAATAGACTACTATCATTCTATATCTACATCTTTACATTGTATTACTGTAATATACTACTATCATTCTATATCTACATCCTTTCATTGTATTACAGTAATATACTACTATCATTCTATATCTACATCTTTACATTGTATTACAGTAATAGACTACTATCATTTATATCTACATCATTTCATTGTATTACAGTAATATACTACTATCATTCTATATCTACATCTTTACATTGTATTACAGTAATAGACTACTATCATTCTATAATAGACTACTATCATTCTATATCTACATCCTTTCATTGTATTACAGTAATTGACTACTGTCATTCTATATCTACGTCTTTACATTGTATTACAGTAATAGACTACTATCATTCTATATCTACATCTTTACATTGTATTACTGTAATATACTACTATCATTCTATATCTACATCCTTACATTGTATTACAGTAATAGACTACTGTCATTCTATGTCTTCTACCTTTCATTGTATTACAGTAATAGACTACTGTCATTCTATATCTACATCTTTACATTGTATTACAGTAATAGACTACTATCATTCTATATCTACATCCTTTCATTGTATTACAGTAATAGACTACTGTCATTTTATATCTAAATCCTTTCATTGTATTACAGTAATAGACTACTGTCATTCTATATCTACATCATTTCACTGTATTACAGTAATAGACTACTATCATTTATATCTACATCTTTACATTGTATTACAGTAATTGACTACTATCATTCTATAATAGACTACTATCATTCTATATCTACATCTGTACATTGTATTACAGTAATAGACTACTATCATTCTATATCTACATCTTTGCATTGTATAACAGTAATAGACTACTATCATTCTATATCTACATATTTACATTGTATTACAGTAATAGACTACTATCATCCTATATCTACATCTTTACATTGTATTACAGTAATAGACTACTATCATTCTATATCTACATATTTACATTGTATTACAGTAATAGACTACTATCATTCTATATCTACATCTTTACATTGTTTTACAGTAATAGACTACTATCATTCTATATCTACATCTTTACATTGTATTACAGTAATAGACTACTATCATTCTATATTTTCGACCCCACATTGTAGTATAGTTTCAGCCTATAATTCTATATCTACATACGTGTATTGTTGTACAGTATAATATGAATGTTCAGTGTGAGTATATCAATTTACCTGCAATAGGCATGAATCCAATCCCACAAAATACCAGTCAAATACATTTGCTAACATTTCTTTAACAAAACATAACTTTATACATACTAGACCAGAGTAGAGAAAATTTAGCTCAACTTTATTTCCCATACACTGTGAATACTATAGCATATACTACATAGTTTCCATTGGGAACAGGCATCAATGTTAGTGATATTCTACATGCAGTAATAAACATAGGCGAAAAATAACCCATATCCGTGATAAAACCATGAACACCCCCCCCCCCCCGCCCAGAATTGTTATTAAAAATGCTGTTTCCAATTTTGGTGTTCCGTCACACACTGTCTTGGACACAGAATGGGTAGTATCGCCAATTCTAACAAGTAAAGCAGAAATACACAGCAACCAGAACTAAGAACGTTCGAAAATTCGACAGCAGGTTGTTGATCTGTTTATGCCCCCATTCAACTGTCTACGTTTACATGTAAGATTTTCAGTTGCCTGAGCAAAGTTTGCAGTTTGTCGCTTTACGTAATAATGCATCTTTCTGGCATGGCTTAACTAACTCACAGTTTACTATTGAATGTGTTAGTATACCGCATGTTTTTTTTATTATCATCGAATATTCTTGTACCATAAGAACATTTATTATACTTTGGTGGGGGTGGTCTCATTAATGTTCCACATACAGCAATATTCATATTGATTCCGATATTACAATCATTACTCCACTCAATTCGTACATGTCAATTATTATCTGATTGAAAGGCTGAAATGACATCATGCAAATACCAACCCCAGCGTAGACGATCCCATTGGCTAAGGCATGGTGTTTATGGAAATACTGTCCAACAATCACAACACTCGCAATTAATAATTATATTGCAATTAATAATTATATTGCAATTAATAATTATATTGCAAGTAATACAAAACCATAATATGTTCAACTATAAAATAAATGTCCACGCAATTGTTATACTGTAAAGTAAACAACTAAAATGTTGCCGCTGGAGGGCGTTACCTATAGTAGTGGATATAAAGTATACATATGTGTGAATTTGTATCAAAGCACGGGTCTAATCTTCTCTGTTTTGAAAACACTTTTTGCAATGATTCCGAAGTGTTATATTTAAAGCGGGGGAGTCGTCACCTGCGCATGCGTCAGATGTCCATAGCGTGTCATTATTTACAAACAAGCGTCTACCCATGAGCCTTTGCGTTTTTAGCGTGTGTTGTTATTGTCGCTTGGAACGCAATTCCCGCGCGTGCGCAGGTGACGATCCTCTCGCTTTAATATAAGTTGAGCTGAAATTGCACGATAGAGTGAGTAGTCAGATGTCAAAACATTGTACCACTATCAACATTTGCTATGTAATATTTTTTTTTAAAGACAAATTACTCTCTTTATTTTTTTATTTTTAATCTAATCGCCTCTATGTGAAAAATAACCCTGTGTTTACATTGTCGTCTATGGGAAGTTTAATTGCAATATAAGATATATATGTGTGAGCAAGAATTCAAGTGGGTATTACACCAGCCAGCTTGTATTTATGCTAATTAGGGTTCCAGGGTAGACTGAAAAATACATGAATGCAAGATGACGATATCATCCCGCCCACTTGAAATAAAATCCGGGCCCAGCTGTGTTTGCGCCTACACTAGACCCTTTATCAAATGCAATACGGTTATTTTAAAATATTGGGTATGTTTTCTTGTTTAGTAAATGCATCAACTTTTATTTTAATTTAATTTAAACATAGATTGTAACATCGTCTTGTGTTTGTTCCAGTTATATGTTCATTCCCCGTAGTAATTATAGGATTACAGTTGGGGGATGTGTACATGTCTGAAATGAACAAGTAACTGATACAAAGACGCCACAATACACGGGGCTACAAATCGCGTACAAAAACCGCTGCATAAATTCGTACCACGTACGCATCGTTGTTCGCCTACATAAAGACCACGCTATTATTCATGATAGCAGATTATAACTTATGTGACTAATGCTAATATAAGAGTCACGTGTTACACACATCAATAAATTCATCATTGCCAAAGACGGCGACGGCGGCGCGAAATCTGGAAATCTAGACTTTCTGAAACTCTATTTCGAATTCCTGCATTTTGAAGGGCACATTATGCTGACACGAAGGATTTCAGCTTGATTTTGGAGAGGCAAAGCCCAAACATTTTTTCGAGGGGCAACCGCCCCTTCTGCATGTGCCAGCGCCACTGATTGCCACACATATAGTACACCATAAGCAAAAAGAACAATTTTGTATATTATTGTTTTACAAAAAGAGCCTGCAGATCAACCAGCCTTAAGACCAACCAGAGAACAACTTGCTTGTTGACAGTTTTTTCAAGGTATCAATTTATGACTTGTATGTATGCTTCCACTTAACTGGGTCGTCCTGACATTTTATGTTCGCTGAAAACCCAAAGAGGTCGGTTCACCGTTTACATTATAGCCTCGTTTTGATATATCACAGCTGTAGTCATATGGCACACTTTGATTTCACTGTTAATATAACATATTGGATGCAATGGTAATTATTCTTATTTTATTTTATAAATCTAATATGGCGATACAGCATTTGTCATGCCAGTCAAGAAAAACAGTATCCATGGTTTCAGGCAAGTTAAAAAATATTGTTTGTAGTTGTTTTGTCAGAATTATATTTTTTAGGAACAATTAAAACAAAATCTTCCAAAAAAAAAAAATAATTTGAAAATCTCACGCGAGCATGGATTTAAAAAAAAAAAACAATTGGCGGAGGGATACGAAACTATGCGAATTGACGACTCGGATGGTTTGACTTATAACAGATGATGATTTATGAAGAAATGGCCAGCATTTTTTAGTTTAACACGGGCATGAATATGACTCTGGCTAAATGCTTCAAGTTTCATTTGTACCATCGGCTATTGTACCCTTCAGCTATGTGACGCGTTTACTGCATCAATCGTTTTGTTCTCGTAAATTATCCTAGGATACAGATCACGTGACAATAACGATGGTATACTGGCCAAGTTCTACTCTGTTAATTTGTTGAAGAAGAGAACACGAAACTAGGTTTGAACGGTTTGGACTTGAAGCTCAAACAACAGGTCACGTGACAGTCACGCTTTCCATTGGGATATCTTGGATACATTTTTTTGTAATATTCATAAGTTTATCCATAGACATATCTTGCGTATAAGATTCACCTGTCATAATTTCATAATGCAAAATATATGAGAACAATGGTTACAAAGTCTGATAAAATAAGATAAAAGACCACACACACGTGTACTGAATCGCACATTGCATGATAAATGTTTGCGGACTTAATAGCAAATTCCGTGAAAATCTCGGCATAACGCACCTCTCAAAGTGTACATATAACCGTGTGATCACTGAGACGGTATGATAAATATTATTTATTCTTATTTATTTATTTATTTATTTTTCAACTACTTTGTTTTCAATTAAAGTAGTATATCAGTTGGATAGGGTCGTTATTATTGTATGCAGAGTAAGGGTTCGAAATACTGAGGAATTCTCATTCGTACTCGCCATGTTAGTATTCTGCTCAATTTTGTGTATAAACAAGTGTACACTCGTTGTTTTTGTACATGGTGGTTCTTATGTTATGTTTCTGTAACAATAAATGTTTTAACCCTCCCCCTCACCGTACAACCATGGTTTTCTATCTCCATTTATTTGGCCCAAACATTACGTAATAAAGGTTTCGATAATTCAATAATAAATATGTCCAAGTGTTGTATCATCAGCATTCGTCTACAACTGGCGTCATCGTTCGTCCACAACTGAAGTCATCGTTCGTCTACAAATGACGTCACAATTCGTCTACAACTGACATCATCATTCGTCCACAACTGACGTCATCATTCGTCTGCAACTAACGTCATCATTCCTCTACAACTGGCGTCATCATTCGTTTACACCTGACATCATCATTCGTCCACAACTGACGTCATCATTCGTCTACAACTGACGTCATCATTTGTCTACAACTGACGTCACCATTCGTCTGCAACTGTCGTCACGGCGAAAATTTCATCGTCCTCAAATATGAAATCCCAGTGTCGGTCTAGGTATGCGACGTCACAAATGACTTTGATTGCCATGCGCCATCCACCCCGTCCGAATGAAATATAAACAAGTTGACAAGCTATTTACAAGATTGTGCCTGATTATCTACCCAACCATAAAACAGTCAGAATAAACCATTGAAGAGCTGCCTGCTTGTTGACATGTATTAAATTCTGCCTAATATATACAGGTATATGTTTCGAATAAACTGCATCTTTCGCCGTTGTAGTTCATTTTTATTAAATATCTATTTATGTGTATGTGTTAACAGGTAATGGTGTTTACATTGCACTTGGCACCGACACGAATGCTCGATGTTAGGTGCATGACGAGTTAACGGGGTGAGAGGACTGTCAGCGTTCATATGACTGACTACCCATGCGAACATAATTATCAGAGCAAAAGATGGAAACGCGCTCCACTAAGCTGACACAGATGGTGAAACAGACTACGATATGTTTATTAGTGCACATACGATATGAGTGCTCGAAAGACCAGCTCCAGTGTCGTCGCACTGTTAATATGTTTCTAAATTAACCAAAACCACGTCGTCATTCCCTCCCGCTCTGATACAACCACATGTAGAGACAGACGGAAATACAGGGCTAATCAGTCGTCGACAATGAACCAAGACAACGTATATAAATATTGAGTTTAACAACGGAGCTTTAATTTTACCGGACATTTACACTTTTGTTTATTTTAACGGAAATTGAGTGGAGTCTATGAGAGACAACATGGTTACGCTGACAAGAAGTCGTCGCTTCCGTTACTTAATCTCTATGGTTGGTGTGTTTTTCGGTACAATTTACCTACGACATTTATCGTCCCATGCAATGGAGTCAGTTATCGATAAGGACGCCACCAGCAAGGTAAGTAGTTATATTGCCATTATACGACAGAACGATAATTACAACCGTCTTCATATATGTTACTTGTTATTACATTTTTTACATTTATGTCTAAATCTCAGCTATTGCAGGATTCCCAATGTTTTAATCACGCCCAAAACAGAGAGAGCATACATATAACAAGGTGTGACGTCATCACACAGCTGTTGCTTAATTTTATAAACACATATATAGTGTCGGTTCAGTTATTTTTTACTTTGATAAAATGGCAAAACGTAACAGACGTGACAATACTGTTACGTATTTATTAGACATTGTGTTTGTTATTTGTGTATTGTTTACGTGTCGTATTTCCAAAGGTGACATAAAGTATTAGGTGTAATATACGGTATAAATGTGGGTGTTTCAGTATAGACACATAATACGTACCAGCAGTGTATGCAATCTGATTAAAATCTGATGTAGTGTACGGGCTGTAATTATTTTGGCTATAAACTTATTTTAATTTTATTTTGTATTACTTTTGTTATTAATGCCCTTTTATTTTATTATTTTACTTTGATTTTGATTTTTTTTAATTCCGCCCTACCTACATCGATGTAGGTAGGGCGGAATTTAAAAAAATCACAAAATCAAAGTAAAATAATAAAATAAAAGGGCATTAATAACAAAAGTAATAAAAAATAAAATTAAAATAAGTTTATAGCCAAAATAATTACAGCCCGTACACTACATCAGATTTTAATCAGATTGCAGTGTATGATGAATTATGTGACTTAACATTATGGAACACATTACAGTCCGTAACATAAATTACTTCGGCATAATAATATATGACGTCATACCAGCACGCACACCACGTTTCACACAATCACATACATATATATGGTATATGTACGCAAATGTGTTATAACGTCACTCTCTATACAGAAAGAATCCCAATACATTTTGATTTGATTGAGTCGGTCACAGCTTGTACATTTCCATTTTCGGCAAGAACTGTTATGATATGCTTGCGTTTTAAAACACAAATCTGACAAATTCGTCTGCTACAACTGGAAATGTGCCACTGCTGTGAGCTATATGAAGCCCGAGCCCAAATAATCCGGCATCGAGTCTCCGAACCGAAGCGAACTCTAACATCGTACATTAAAATGTGCGTACCCTATCCAGTTCGCCACAGTAGAAATAGTTGTCAATGATAAAAGGACATCAGCTACAAACCATACAATGCTGAACCACAACTAAAATCGGCGAAATTGTCAAACTTAGCAATTACGAAATAAATCAAATTATATACTAGTTATATACGTTATATACTAGTTATATGCGTTATATACTAGTTTATTTAATGTTAACCTGTATGATAATTTGTCAAGCGAACGTGAATTTGAAAGGTGCGGTAGACATGTTTTTTGACTTGGTTAGCGAACGCCATAATGATTTTAAAATAGGCAAAACTTTCCAAAATTTAGGTCAATTGGTTTTCGTTTGAAACTAGTTTATTTTAAGTGAGTTTCATTTTTTTATATTTTTTGAGGGAAACTGTTCACATACTGCAATTTAATATTGGTCATAATGGTAGAATTAGTGTACTAGACAAATATGATTAATTGTAAAACTTAAATATTTTTAGTTATTTAAATATTTCTCTGTGATATTGGTTCTATATTAAATATTTTCTAGTGTCTTTGGTTCTACACGTATGGTAAAAAATACTCAAAATACTGTGAATGTGATCAATGTGACAGTGCCTCACATACACGTTTGCGTAAGAATATATCATCCAGATGAATGACGTTCATCTGATTTATTTAATTTTCTGTAATATCACCGTAACTGATTATAATTGACCGTTATATATATATACATATGGGCTGAAAAGTTGAATATTCATGCTACGTATATGAAAGCAGCCAGCTGGAACATGAATAGTTAGTCAGCCACAAATTGATTTCCCATATATGTGCATGCTATTAATATAGATATATGTGATACCATGTGACACCATCTCTTTATTTATTTACAAAAGTAGTTAAGACTCAGCATTACATGCATTAAGAAATACGAACAAAAATGTGAAACGTGCAGGTCGAAAATTGCAACTTGTTTTTATTTACGGGGGACTCTATCATTCGATATTCAATTGGCTGTCACATTGATCGCTTTTTTTAGTTTATAGCTTTAATTTGGTCAGAGAGATATCTGTGCAAAACATTATCGCCGCCCTCAACGACACCCCGAACCACAAGAACATAGTAAGAATATGTTGGTAACTCATATATATTTGACCAGGTTTGATTGACATAGTTGCACGGATTTTATTTTAACAACACATGTTTTTTATTCAATAATGAAATTGTATTGTTGATGTTAGGACACTCCTATATTAAGCCGATGTAACATGCCATGCAGCACGTGGCGACCCCAACATGAACGAACATACATTCTATTATGTATTACTTATTTAATTTGTCAGTAATTTAATCTTAAATCCGTCACAGAGCATAGAAAAAACACAAAAAACATGGCAACATAACATAGTAGCCTAATGACACCAAAGTTTTCAGTTAAAAAAACAGTAAGCTGCTTTTAATTGTATATTACATCCGTTGAATAAAGCATTAGTTGCTATTTAATAGTTTGCATATTTTATTGACAATATAAACGTACCCAATAAGCTGCTGCTAACCGCTGTGTGGCACATAGCGACCCACACTGGCAGCATGCAATATATCAACTTGTTGATTTCAGGAGGTTGTTAGTTATCAATATCACTGAAGTTAAGAAGTCTATACTTATAGCCTCGTTCAGGACCGGATAAAGCCAGACTAATGAGCTGCAGCTAATTGATCACATCAGTTTTAATGTTCTTTCCTAAATGTTCAACGTTTATTTAAGGGTTCGCACCTTGACTTAGATTATGTCCAACTTACTACCACATTTGGGGTTTGGTTTGGTTTATATTTGGTGTTGAAATCCCAGCTAAATCAAGTACATCTCTCGAAAAGATGTACGACATATAAGGTTTTATACTAAATATATTTTACGATTACAGCCTCTTACAAACACACCATATAAATCAGCAAGTACTAGTACAACATTTTAAATTAAGTAACTTATCAGATATTTTGTTATACCCAAAGAATTGTTTTATTGCATTCGTTAAATGACAGAAAACTCGTAGTGAGCTTAAAACAACTTTTGTCACAGGAATGAAATATGCATAAACAGAGGTTTGTCTAAGTGAAAGAGAGAAAGAGGTCGCAGTGCCGACCTTGCGAATATATTATGTCAGCATCACCCTTCCTTCCTATTATGTGTTTTTTAAATAATACAGGATCACAATATTATTAGTAGTAATCATAAGTGAAGCCCTGGGCGAATAACGTAACGCCAGCTGTCATATTTGTTGTTTTGGTCATAAATCCCTTTTTTCAATTAATTTGTTGTTATTTTCTTTCGAACCATGCAGCCAAGATATTTTGTTATAAGTGCAAAGGACCACGTGATTTCAAATTCATACTGAAACGAGATGTTTCTATTTGCCAATTTAAACTAAGGTCGTTGGGTACTGCGTTCGTTTATTACCTGGTTAGATTCACGTGCCATTGATATATATATAAAGATGAAGAAGAATGCACAACGTAATTGATACAAACAATATTCAATACATAACGTAATTAATACAAACAATGTTCAATGCATAACGTAATTGGTACAAACAATATTACAATGCATAACGTAATTAATACAAATAATATTACAATGCATAACGTAATTAATACAAATAATATTACAATGCATAACGTAATTGGTACAAACAATATTACAATACATAACGTAGTTGGTACAACAATATTACAATGCATAACGTAATTAATACAAACAATATTACAATGCATAACGTAATTGGTACAAACAATATTCAATGCATAACGTAATTGGTACAAACAATATTCAATACATAACGTAATTAATACAAATTATTACAAATAATATTACAATGCATAACGTAATTAACACACACAATATTACAATGCATAACGTAATTAATACCAATAATATTACAATGCATAACGTAATTGGTACAAACAATATTACAATGCATAACGTAATTGGTACAAATAATATTACAATGCATAACGTAATTGATACAAACAGTATTCAATGCATAACGTAATTGGTACAAACAATATTCAATGCATAACGTAATTGATACAAACAATGTTACAATGCATAACGTAATTGGTACAAACAATATTCAATACGTAACGTAATTGATACAAATACTATTCAATACATAACGTAATTGGTACACACAATATTCAATGCATAACGTAATTGGTACAAACAATATTCAATGCATAACGTAATTGATACAAATAATATTACAATGCATAACGTAATTAATACAAACAATATTCAATACATAACGTAATTGATACAAATAATATTACAATGCATAACGTACTTGATACAAACAATATTCAATGCATAACGTAATTAATACAAATAATATTACAATGCATAACGTAATTAATACAAACAATATTCAATGCATAACGTAATTGGTACAAACAATATTCATTACATAAGGTAATTGATACAAATAATATTACAATGCATAACGTAATTGGTACAAAAAATATTAAAACACATAACGTAACTATTACAGACAATATTCAATGCATAACGTAATTGATACAAACAATATTCAATGCATAACGTAATTGATACAAACAATATTGAATACATAACGTAATTGGTACAAACAATATTCAATGCATTTTGTAATTAATACAAACAATACTCAATGCATAACGTAGTTGGTACAACAATATTACAATGCATAAAGTAATTGGTACAAACAATATTCAATGCATAACGTAATTGGTACAAACAATATTCAATGCATAACGTAATTGGCACAACAATATTACAATGCATAACGTAATTGGTACAAACAGTATTAAAATGCGTAACGCAATTGATACAAATAATATTCAATGCATAACGTAGTTGGTACAAATAACATTCAATGCATAACGTAATTGGTACAAACAATATTCAATGCATAACGTAATTGATACAAATAATATTCAATGCATAACGTAGTTGGTACAACAATGTTACAATGCATAACGTAATTGGTACAAACAATATTAAAATGCATAAAGTAATTGTACAAACAATATTCAATGCATAACGTAATTGGTACAAACAATATTCAATACATAACGTAATTGATACAAACAATATTACAATGCATAATGTAATTGGTACAAATAATATTAAAATGCATAAAGTAATTGTACAAACAATATTAAAATGCATAACGTAATTAATACAAATAATATTACAATGCATAACGTAATTGGTACAAACAATATTAAAATGCATAACGTAATTGATACAAACAATATTCAATGCATAACGTAATTAATACAAACAATATTCAATGCATAACGTAATTGGTACGAACAATATTCAATGCATAACGTAATTAATACAAACAATATTCAATGCATAACGTAATTGGTACAAATAATATTCAATGCATAACGTAATTGGTACAAACAATATTCAATGCATAACGTAATTGGTACGAACAATATTCAATGCATAACGTAATTGGTACAAACAATATTACAATGCATAACGAAATTGATACAAATAATATTCAATGCATAACGTAATTAATACAAACAATGTTCAATGCATAACGTAATTGATACAAACAATATTCAATGTATAACGTAATTAATACAAACACTATTCAATGCATAACGTAATTGATACAAATAATATTAAAATGCATAACGTAATTAATACAAACAATGTTCAATGCATAACGTAATTGATACAAATAATATTACAATGCATAACGTAATTGGTACAAATAATATTAGAACGCATAACGTAACTAATACAAACAATATTCAATGCATAACGTAATTGATACAAACAATATTCAATACATAACGTAATTGGTACAAATAATATTAAAATGCATAACGTAATTAATACAAACAATGTTCAATGCATAACGTAACTAATACAAACAATATTCAATGCATAACGTAATTGATACAAACAATATTCAATGCATAACGTAATTGATACAAACAATATTCAATGCATAACGTAATTGGTACAAACAATATTCAATGCATAACGTAATTAATACAAACAATATTCAATGCATAACGTAATTGATACAAATAATATTAAAATGCATAACGTAATTACTACAAACAATGTTCAATGCATAACGTAATTGATACAAACAATATTCAATGCATAACGTAATTGATACAAACAATATTCAATGCATAACGTAATTAATACAAACAATGTTCAATGGATAACGTAATTGATACAAACAATATTCAATGCATAACGTAATTAATACAAACAATGTTCAATGCATAACGTAATTGTTACAAACAATATTCAATGCATAACGTAATTGATACAAACAATATTCAATGCATAACGTAATTGATACAAACAATGTTCAATGCATAACTTAAATAATACAAACAATGTTCAATGCATAACGTAATTAATACAAAACATATTCAATGCATAACGTAATTAATACAAACAATATTCAATGCATAACGTAATTGATACAAACAATATTCAATGCATAACGTAATTGATACAAACAATGTTCAATGCATAACTTAAATAAGACAAACAATGTTCAATGGATAACGTAATTGATACAAACAATATTCAATGCATAACGTAATTAATACAAACAATGTTCAATGCATAACGTAATTGTTACAAACAATATTCAATGCATAACGTAATTGATACAAACAATATTCAATGCATAACGTAATTGATACAAACAATGTTCAATGCATAACTTAAATAATACAAACAATGTTCAATACATAACGTAATTAATACAAAACATATTCAATGCATAACGTAATTAATACAAACAATATTCAATGCATAACGTAATTGATACAAACAATATTCAATGCATAACGTAATTGATACAAACAATGTTCAATGCATAACTTAAATAATACAAACAATGTTCAATGCATAACGTAATTAATACAAACAATATTCAATGCATAACGTAATTGATACAAATAATATTAAAATGCATAAGGTAAATAATACAAACAATATTCAATGCATAACGTAATTGATACAAACAATATTAGAACGCATAACATAATTGGTACAAATATTATTACAATGCATAACGTAATTTATACAGATATTATTACAATGTATTCCTTATGCACCCATGAATAATTTTTTATAATTACCAATTACACAAGAATACTACAGAAAAATGATAATTTACTATATTCTCTATAATTTTGCCTTTTATTTGTCTTGAATTATGACTAAAAGAAGCTGAATGAAATTACAAACTATGTAGTGTGTCCAACAAATCGTGTATGAACAATAACTTTAATAAATATGATTTTATTTTGATAAAAATTGTGTATTTTCTGCATAAAAACAAAAGAATTTTACAATGTCGAAAACGTCTTTATCGCAGTTTTATTTACTTGCCCAACACTTCTACTGTTTTCAAACTATCAGGACAGAGTGTATGTACATTGGCTGAAGTTGAATATGCCAATTGGGAGGCCCGGCCCGCCCGAATGTGCCATAATCAAGTTCGGCCACTATTGTTTCACTTTGTTCTTCACTCTTCTTAATCTATATCAAAATTCAGTTGCAGGAGACAACAGCGGAAATAACGCCGGATCCAAACGCAAAATACGAAAAACGGGCTACCGAGATGGTGGAACGCCAGGACGCTCTAAAGGCGGCGTGTCGTGAAATGACCAATCAGGAGAACGACTTTCATTTACGGTCCTCGATGAAGGTTTTTGTTGATGAAAAACACAGACTATTGACCTGTCTAGTCAAGAAAGTGGCGTCAACGAGTTGGAAAAGAGTGTTTTTAGTTTTATTAGGATTTGCCAACTCATCCCAAATAAACGATGATTTTGACTTCCGATGGGAGAAAATGGTAGTAAAACACGGTAGGCAGAGAGTCACTGTAAAAAGTTTGAATTCAAAAATATTCAAGAATTACGTCAAGTTTTTGTTTGTTCGCCATCCATTTACTCGCCTGCTATCGGCTTATCGTGACAAGTTCGAACGACAGAGATCTCGAAGTGGTCGACACGAGCCGCTTCTTAGCACTTCGATAAAAAACACCAGAGATGCCATAATGAAGAGATACAACCTATCAGACAGTTACAGCGTCACGTTCCCGCTATTTGTGAGATATCTGAGCGACAGTAACGTAAACAACTTTGACGCTCATTGGGCGCCTATTTACAAATCTTGTACACCTTGTACGATAAAGTATGACGTCATTGGCAGATACGAGGAGCTGAACGAGGACGCGGACTTTGTATTACACGCTTCTGGAATAAAGCATTTGAATTTTCCGGACACTGTATACGACATCGGTCAGAGAACAGACAGCTCACATCATCAGATAATGAAGCACTATTTCAGTCAGCTTTCTCACGAGGAAGTTATGAGACTGTATGAGATATACGAATGGGATTTCAAACTTTTTGGATATCCCTATCCTTTTGAGTTTTTACAAATGTCGGAAGAAGACGACGAATGAAGGAATATTAATAATGATTTTCTGCCTGAATAGTTATATTGTTTGTCACCTACAGCAATAATATGATCCTGTTTTTCACTTCGTGTACAAAATAAAATTAGATATTACGCAATGGCAGCTAACATATTTGTTTAAAGGGTGGTGGTCGTCGCGCTGCGCATGTGCGACATTGTGTTGATAAACATTTATTTTCCCACAATCCAATGCGCTCTCGCAACGGAGATCTGCGCAATAGTCAAAGTCGCCATCATTGTTTACTGTATATGAAACCCATATATCTAACGCATGCATGGCGCGACGACTACCACCCTTTAATCTTGCAAACACTGAGCTATGTGTCTGATCCCTTAACTCACTCTTTTTTAGCACTAGACCTGGCAAACACGACATGAACGCATTGAATTAGATCGTGACGTTACCTTTAATTCATACAGTATGTACGGGAATAGCTTTCTGTGAACTTATAATCTGAAACTTGTTACTGCTGAAAACATGCTTTCAGATTGCCATGGATACATCACATTATATCACACCAAGTAGCGGAATACCGATATCGTTATATTATCAAACATCGCGGTTAATTTGCTGTGATGTTAAGGTTAAGGCCATGGTCTTTTCATATTTTGATATAAGGTTATGGATAAGGCACGGGAGCGTTAAGCGACAATGTGAAATAATAGAACACATGTTACTATGTCTGGTCATGTGACCTGTGTATTTTCTAATATCATTGGCTCAGAATCGAATCTTGATTTCATCATAAGAGCAAATTAACAAATTTGTAATATTCAAGTTTGATACTTTCAATCACGTGACCCATCCTGATATGTCACATGACCGCATGATCTTATTAGGTACCAGTAACACACTACGAAAGCATGAATTAATAAAGGTATGGTATCTTTCAACTTTACAAATGGCGATGTGCGCTTATATCATCAACTTCTAAAACTGCACTTTTTTCAATAATAAATATTTCAAACAATGCAAGTATTAGGATCAAGGAACACTACCGATAGTGTATTGTGCGTATAATGAAATGTAACATAGCCCTCAAAATATACCGGAAGTTCCGCCATGTTTTAAAACATGCCACATATGCCGTAATGATGTAGTGCTTCAGAAATGAACAGGGACGTATATACTAGCTGATGGAAAGCAAACGAATAAAGTAAACGCAACTATTGTACCGGTCCACTCATCCAAATTGGAATTCGTATAAAACTACGGATTTAATAGAAACTGGACACATCCGGATGGAGAGAATGTAAATATTAATTGTTATATATATATAATAATCTTGTCACAGATGGACGAGAAGTAGTTGTCATAGCAACATGTTTATCTATAAATCATTCCAAATGTCATTTGCTAGGGCGAACGATAGAAATAAAACCGCGCCAATTTCGGTCAATTTTGTTAATGTCCTCATCAACCCTGGTATTTTTAGTTTCCACATATTTTTATCAAAAGCTGTAAAAAAGTTATATTCATTTAGTCACCATTTACTAAGAGATTATAGAACAAATACACACAAATTTGTAACATTTTGCACTTGCAATTTGGCGGGGAAAATCAAGACACTCAACTCACTTTGGTGAGAAATAATTTACACCAAGAGCTCGCCAAATAAGAAAGGTACATGTTTGTTTCGTGGTTACTTAGATTTATATAACCCTTCCACAACATTATACATCAATTTCATATATATTTTTAGATTTCCGAAGAAGTAAGTAGTCAGAACCATTTGTTTTTTTTAACCGTAAAATATGGATATTTTCCTGTTCAAATGTTGTCTGTATTTCAGTTCATGTCGAGTGTCAACGCATTGCTCATCTATTCATGTATATGATTTAGCACAATTTATCTAGCTGGACCCCCCCCCGTGTGGGTTATTATTGGTTAAGCCCTCATTCAGAGTATGACATCATTCTTCTTGTGTATACGAATGTAGAGGGCGTGACTTTATGCCATAAAATAGAAAAAGCAGATTGACCACCCCCCTAGCTTACCCACTTATAAATCGGACAGCAAGTAACAATAGCAAGTAAGAGTATTTAAAGCGCGATAGTCGTCGCGCTGCGCATGTGCGAGATATATGGGTCTCATATAAACAAAGATGGCGACTTTGTTGCGCAAATCAACGAGTACGAACTGAGACTTTTTTTAGCCTTAATTAAGTATTTTTCATGTTATTGGAAGGTATCGAAGGAGTCACCGGCGGTAATCAGTGCAAGTCGCGCCCAGGTTAAACCTCATACTTGTGATTTCCATTTGAAGAGCACATTGGATTGTGGGAAAATCAATGTTTATCAACACAAATGTCGCACATGCACAGCGCGACGCCTACCGCGCTTTAAAAATAGATACACGGGTATTTGCAAAATGTATGAAGGCTTACAATAGTATATAAGATCAGATTGGTGATTCGACAGACTGAAAATAGCTAGATTGAAGCAGATGCCAACGATACGTGGTATGTGTCATGATTTATATTTTCATGTATTTCGGTATCTTTCACATATGTTCAAAACTCTTGTAATTGATTTGAGTTACATAGATTCAATATATTGAGTGGCCGCCGACCAATAAACTAAATTGACAATCGAAAACATGAAATATGAAGCAGGACGCTGTCTATGCACGGAATGATAGTACAAATTTGAATGTTTGTTTGCTATCCGTGAGTCCGCACCAGTATTAGCGAGGGAAACAAATATTGGTGCTGTTTGCTCACAGACTTGGGCGATAACGTATAACAACACGTAGCTTTAAAAAACGCAGTTTATATATTGGCCACAAAGCGAGAAAATGTTTGTAGAATCTTATGAGTCATTATTATTATTAGTTGTTGTATAAATGTACATAATTCACAATCGAACAGATCGCATGGTTACAGGTGAATCGAAGTATAGTTATTAGGTAGTAAATCTACCAGGAAAATTCACGGGAATGCCTTACGGGTTGTCATGGAGATTTAGCGTTTAGTGTTACGACAAAAATAGAAGCATACTCACATAAGCATGGTGGACACATAAAACAGGAATTAGTCGACACGGAATTGGCGAACACAAAAAAGCCTGAAATAGGATTGGGAACATTGGCCCAGGGATCCAACAGGAAGTGAGCGGAGATCGGGTAAAGAATCCCAGAAGACTGAAAAGAAATAGGTTCAGTAAAATGAACAAAGCAAACAGTCACATTCACAGTTACATGGACCTTTGGGGGAGCTGAACACAACTCAGTACTAGAGGCAGTGTTATTACAGAAATATAGAAACATGACTTTTGCTTATTTATAGTTTCAGATTGAAGTTGGGCGATATCACAACATAGATATCTCAAACAGAACATGCCCTGTCTGTGACTCCAATGAAATTGAAGATGAAGAACACTTTCTCTTCAATTGTAATCTGTGCAAATTTGAAAGAGATGCTTTGTTTGAAAACTTATCCGGTAATCTGAAAGCACTTCTCAATAACAAAAATTCTGAAACCGTCCAAGCAATTGCCAAGTTTATCAGCGACTGTTTCACTAAAAGAGAGAATTTCATGAAAAGCAATTTACCAGCTGCCTCAAAATAACACCAAAAAAATATTTATATAATAATATTTTCACAGTATTACTATTTATTTCTTTTTTATTATTATTATTACTTAAGTATTTTATTGTTCCTTATATCCTTATTGTATTCTAATCTAGATCCCAGAAGGGATACGATATCAATAAAGGTTGTTGTTGTTGTTCCTATAGCTTAACAATAAATACAACTAACATTAAGCTAATCTTATTAAACTCTGATATAGGTAGAAGCTCTGGTCGCTTTCATTCACCAGAGTAAATTACTTCACACATTTGCAATACGATTGGAAATTAATAGGAATGGGACTGAACGCGATTTGCATAAGTAATTGGCCGAAATAGAAATAGATTTATTTCACCAGATGATAAATGAGGTCAGGAGTGGTCTAGTCACCTCCGTATACTTTTAATTGGCTACGGGGAGAATTACAAATTAAAATAAATACTCGGTATGTGGCCCTTATCAAGTCCCAGAGCATGTAGTATTAATTATTTTCAATTAATGTATTTGTTTGTGTACATGCCCTGTATACCTAATTGAATGGTACATGCCCCGTGTACCCAATGGAATGGTACATGCCCCGTGTACCCAATGGAATGGTACATGCCCTGAGTACCCAATTGAATGGCACATGTCCTGTGTACTCAATTGAATGGTACATGCCCTGTGTACCCAATGGAATGGTACATGCCCTGTGTACCCAATTGAATGGCACATGTCCCGTGTACTCAATTGAATGACACATGTCCTGTGTACCCAATTGAATGGTACATGCCCCGTGTACCCAATGGAATGGTACATGCCCTGTGTACCCAATTGAATGGCACATGTCCTGTGTACTCAATTGAATGGTACATGCCCTGTGTACCCAATGGAATGGTACATGCCCTGTGTACCCAATTGAATGGCACATGTCCCGTGTACTCAATTGAATGACACATGTCCTGTGTACCCAATTGAATGGTACATGTCCCGTGTACCCAATTGAATGGTACATGCCCCGTGTACCAAATTGAATAGTGCATGTCCCGTGTACTCAATTGAATGGTACATGCCCTGTGTACCCAATTGAATGGTACATGCCCTGTGTACCCAATTGAATGGTACATGCCCCGTGTACCAAATTGAATAGTACATGTCCCGTGTACTCAATTGAATGGTACATGCCCTGTGTACCCAATTGAATGGTACATGTCCTGTGTACCCAATGGAATGGTACATGCCCTGTGTACCCGATGGAATGGCACATGCCCTGTGTACCCAATGGAATGGTACATGCCCTGTGTACCCGATGGAATGGTACATTCCCGTGTACCCAATTGAATGGTACATGCCCTGTGTACCCAATGGAATGGTACATGCCCTGTGTACCCAATTGAATGGTACATGCCCTGTCTACCCAATGAAATGGTACATGCCCTGTGTACCCAATGGAATGGTACATGCCCCGTGTACCCAATGGAATGGTACGTGCCCCGTGTACCCAATTGAATGGTACATGTCCCGTGTACCAAATTGAATAGTTCATGCCCTGTGTACCCAATTGAATGGTACATGCCCTGTGTACCCAATTGAATGGTACATGCCCTGTGTACCCAATGGAATGGTACATGTCCTGTGTACCCAATGGAATGGTACATGCCCTGTGTACCCAATGGAATGGTACATGCCCCGTGTACCCAATTGAATGGTACATGTCCCGTGTACCCAATTAAATGGTACATGCCCTGTGTACCCAATTGAATGGTACATGCCCGTGTACCCAATTGAATGGTACATGTCCCGTGTACCCACTTGAATGGTACATGCCCTGTGTACCCAATTGAATGGTACATGCCCTGTGTACCCAATTGAATGGTACATGCCCTGTGTACCCAATTGAATGATACATGCCCTGTGTACCCAATAGAATAGTACATGCCCTGTGTTACCAATTGAATGGTACATGCCCCGTGTACCCAATGGAATGGTACATGTCCCGTGTACTCAATTGAATGGTACATGCCCTGTGTACCCAATTGAATGGTACATGTCCTGTGTACCCAATGGAATGGTACATGCCCCGTGTACCCAATGGAATGGTACATGCCCCGTGTACCCAATGGAATGGTACGTGCCCCGTGTACCCAATTGAATGGTACATGTCCCGTGTACCCAATTGAATAGTTCATGCCCTGTGTACCCAATTGAATGGTACATGCGCTGTGTACCCAATTGAATGGTACATGCCCTGTGTACCCAATTGAATGGTACATGCCCTGTGTACCCAATGGAATGGTACATGTCCCGTGTACCCAATGGAATGGTACATGCCCCGTGTACCCAATGGAATGGTACATGCCCCGAGTACCCAATTGAATGGTACATGTCCCGTGTACCCAATTAAATGGTACATGTCCTGTGTACCCAATTGAATGGTACATGTCCTGTGTACCCAATGGAATGGTACATGCCCCGTGTACCCAATGGAATGGTACATGCCCCGTGTACCCAATGGAATGGTACGTGCCCCGTGTACCCAATTGAATGGTACATGTCCCGTGTACCCAATTGAATAGTTCATGCCCTGTGTACCCAATTGAATGGTACATGCGCTGTGTACCCAATTGAATGGTACATGCCCTGTGTACCCAATTGAATGGTACATGCCCTGTGTACCCAATGGAATGGTACATGTCCCGTGTACCCAATGGAATGGTACATGCCCCGTGTACCCAATGGAATGGTACATGCCCCGAGTACCCAATTGAATGGTACATGTCCCGTGTACCCAATTAAATGGTACATGTCCTGTGTACCCAATTGAATGGTACATGCCCTGTGTACCCAATGGAATGGTACATGCCGCGTGTACCCAATTGAATGGTACATGTCCCGTGTACCCAATTGAATGGTACATGTCCCGTGTACCCAATTGAATGGTACATGTCCCGTGTACACAATTGAATGGTACATGTCCCGTGTACCCAATTGAATGGTACATGCCATGTGTACCAAATGGAATTGTGCATGTCCCGTGTACCCACTTGAATGGTACATTCCCTGTGTACCCAATTGAATGGTACACGCCCTGTGTACCCAATTGAATGGTACATGCCCTGTGTACCCAATTGAATGAAACATGTCTCGTGTACCCAATTGAATGGTACATGTCCCGTGCACCCAATTGAATGGTACATGTCCCGTGTACACAATTGAATGGTACATGCCATGTGTACCCAATTGAATGGTACATGTCCCGTGTATCCAATTGAATGGTACATGTCCCGTGTACCCAATTGATTGGTACATGTCCCGTGTGCCCAATTGAATGGTACATGTCCCGTGTACCCAATTGAATGGTACATGTCCCGTGTACCCAATTGAATGGTACATGCCATGTGTACCAAATGGAATTATGCATGTCCCGTGTACCCACTTGAATGGTACATGCCCTGTGTACCCACTTGAATGGTACATGCCCTGTGTACCCAATTGAATGGTACATGCCCTGTGTACCCAATTGAATGGTACATGCCCCGTGTACAAAATTGAATAGTACATGTCCCGTGTACTCAATTGAATGGTACATGCCCTG
This sequence comes from Saccoglossus kowalevskii, assembly GCF_978046115.1. Classification (NCBI taxonomy): domain Eukaryota; kingdom Metazoa; phylum Hemichordata; class Enteropneusta; family Harrimaniidae; genus Saccoglossus; species Saccoglossus kowalevskii. Next base: position 36,623,446 of record NC_140652.1, on the reverse strand, counting down.
TGTACCCAATTGAATGGTACATGTCCTGTGTACCCAATGGAATGGTACATGCCCTGTGTACCCAATGGAATGGTACATGCCCTGTGTACCCAATGGATGGTACATGCCCTGTGTACCCGATGGAATGGCACATGCCCTGTGTACCCAATGGAATGGTACATGCCCTGTGTACCCGATGGAATGGTACATTCCCGTGTACCCAATTGAATGGTACATGCCCTGTGTACCCAATGGAATGGTACATGCCCTGTGTACCCAATTGAATGGTACATGCCCTGTCTACCCAATGAAATGGTACATGCCCTGTGTACCCAATGGAATGGTACATGCCCCGTGTACCCAATGGAATGGTACGTGCCCCGTGAACCCAATTGAATGGTGCATGTCCCGTGTACCAAATTGAATAGTTCATGCCCTGTGTACCCAATTGAATGGTACATGCCCTGTGTACCCAATTGAATGGTACATGCCCTGTGTACCCAATGGAATGGTACATGTCCTGTGTACCCAATGGAATGGTACATGCCCTGTGTACCCAATGGAATGGTACATGCCCCGTGTACCCAATTGAATGGTACATGTCCCGTGTACCCAATTAAATGGTACATGCCCTGTGTACCCAATTGAATGGTACATTCCCTGTGTACCCAATTGAATGGTACATGTCCCGTGTACCCACTTGAATGGTACATGCCCTGTGTACCCAATTGAATGGTACATGCCCTGTGTACCCAATTGAATGGTACATGCCCTGTGTACCCAATTGAATGATACATGCCCTGTGTACCCAATAGAATAGTACATGCCCTGTGTTACCAATTGAATGGTACATGCCCCGTGTACCCAATGGAATGGTACATGTCCCGTGTACTCAATTGAATGGTACATGCCCTGTGTACCCAATTGAATGGTACATGTCCTGTGTACCCAATGGAATGGTACATGCCCTGTGTACCCAATGGAATGGTACATGCCCTGTGTACCCAATGGAATGGTACGTGCCCCGTGTACCCAATTGAATGGTACATGTCCCGTGTTCCCAATTGAATAGTTCATGATCTGTGTACCCAGTTGAATGGTACATGCGCTGTGTACCCAATTGAATGGTACATGCCCTGTGTACCCAATTGAATGGTACATGCCCTGTGTACCCAATGGAATGGTACATGTCCTGTGTACCCAATGGAATGGTACATGCCCCGTGTACCCAATGGAATGGTACATGCCCCGTGTACCCAATTGAATGGTACATGTCCCGTGTACCCAATTAAATGGTACATGCCCTGTGTACCCAATTGAATGGTACATGCCCTGTGTACCCAATGGAATGGTACATGCCCTGTGTACCCAATTGAATGGTACATGTCCCGTGTACCCAATTGAATGGTACATGTCCCGTGTACCCAATTGAATGGTACATGTCCCGTGTACCCAATTGAATGGTACATGCCATGTGTACCAAATGGAATTGTGCATGTCCCGTGTACCCACTTGAATGGTACATTCCCTGTGTACCCAATTGAATGGTACATGCCCTGTGTACCCAATTGAATGAAACATGTCTCGTGTACCCAATTGAATGGTACATGTCCCGTGCACCCAATTGAATGGTACATGTCCCGTGTACACAATTGAATGGTACATGCCATGTGTACCCAATTGAATGGTACATGTCCCGTGTATCCAATTGAATGGTACATGTCCCGTGTACCCAATTGATTGGTACATGTCCCGTGTGCCCAATTGAATGGTACATGTCCCGTGTACCCAATTGAATGGTACATGTCCCGTGTACCCAATTGAATGGTACATGCCCTGTGTACCAAATGGAATTGTGCATGTCCCGTGTACCCACTTGAATGGTACATGCCCTGTGTACCCAATTGAATGGTACATGCCCTGTCTACCCAATGAAATGGTACATGCCCTGCGTACCCAATGGAATGGTACATGCCCCGTGTACCCAATGGAATGGTACGTGCCCCGTGAACCCAATTGAATGGCACATGTCCCGTGTACCAAATTGAATAGTTCATGCCCTGTGTACCCAATTGAATGGTACATGCCCTGTGTACCCAATTGAATGGTACATGCCCAGTGTACCCAATGGAATGGTACATGTCCTGTGTACCCAATGGAATGGTACATGCCCTGTGTACCCAATGGAATGGTACATGCCCCGTGTACCCAATTGAATGGTACATGTTCCGTGTACCCAATTAAATCGTACATGCCCTGTGTACCCACTTGAATGGTACATGCCCTGTGTACCCAATTGAATGGTACATGCCCTGTGTACCCAATTGAATGGTACATGCCCTGTGTACCCAATTGAATGGTACATGCCCTGTGTACCCAATGGAATGGTACATGTCCCGTGTTCTCAATTGAATGGTACATGCCCTGTGTACCCAATTGAATGGTACATGTCCTGTGTACCCAATGGAATGGCACATGCCCTGTGTACCCAATGGAATGGTACATGCCCCGTGTACCCAATGGAATGGTACGTGCCCCGTGTACCCAAATGAATGGTACATGTCCCGTGTACCCAATTGAATAGTTCATGCCCTGTGTACCCAATTGAATGGTACATGCGCTGTGTACCCAATTGAATGGTACATGCCCTGTGTACCCAATTGAATGGTACATGCCCTGTGTACCCAATGGAATGGTACATGTCCCGTGTACCCAATTAAATGGTACATGCACTGTGTACCCAATTGAATGGTACATGCCCTGTGTACCCAATGGAATGGTACATGCCCTGTGTACCCAATTGAATGGTACATGTCCCGTGTACCCAATTGAATGGTACATGTCCCGTGTACACAATTGAATGGTACATGTCCCGTGTACCCAATTGAATGGTACATGCCATGTGTACCAAATGGAATTGTGCATGTCCCGTGTACCCACTTGAATGGTACATTCCCTGTGTACCCAATTGAATGGTACATGCCCTGTGTACCCAATTGAATAGTACATGCCCTGTGTACCCAATTGAATGAAACATGTCTCGTGTACCCAATTGAATGGTACATGTCCCGTGCACCCAATTGAATAGTACATGTCCCGTGTACACAATTGAATGGTACATGCCATGTGTACCCAATTGAATGGTACATATCCCGTGTATCCAATTGAATGGTACATGTCCCGTGTACCCAATTGATTGGTACATGTCCCGTGTGCCCAATTGAATGGTACATGTCCCGTGTACCCAATTGAATGGTACATGTCCCGTGTACCCAATTGAATGGTACATGCCATGTGTACCAAATGGAATTGTGCATGTCCCGTGTACCCACTTGAATGGTACATGCCCTGTGTTCCCAATTGAATGGTACATGCCCTGTGTACCCAATTGAATAAAACATGTCTCGTGTACCCAATTGAATGGTACATGTCCCATGCACCCAATTGAATGATACATGTCCCGTGTACACAATTGAATGGTACATGCCATGTGTACCCAATTGAATGGTACATGTCCCGTGTACCCAATTGAATGGTACATGTCCCGTGTACCCAATTGATTGGTACATGTCCCATGTGCCCAATTGAATGGTACATGTCCCGTGTGCCCAATTGAATGGTACATGTCCCGTGTGCCCAATTGAATGGTACATGTCCCGTGTGCCCAATTGAATGGTACATGTCCCGTGTACCCAATTGAATGGTACATGTCCCGTGTACCCAATTGAATGGTACATGTCCCGTGTACCCAATTGAATGGTACATGTCCGTGTACCCAATTGAATGGTACATGTCCCGTGTACCCAATTGAATGGTACATGTCCCGTGTACACAATTGAATGGCACAAGTCCCGTGTACCCAATTGAATGGTACATGTCCCGTGTACCCAATTGAATGGTACATGCCATGTGTACCAAATGGAATGGTACATGTCCCGTGTACCCAATTTAATGGTACATTTCCCGTGTAATCAATTGAATGGTACATGCCCTGTGTACCCAATTGAACGGTAAATGTCCCGTGTACCCAATTGAATGCTACATGTTCCGTGTACTCAATTGAATGGTACATGCCCATGTACCCAATTGAATGGTACATGTCCCGTGTACCCAATTGAATGGTACACATCCCGTGTACCAATTGAATGGTACATGTCCCGTGTACCCAATTGAATGGTACATGTCCCGTGTATCCAATTGAATGGTACATGTCCCGTGTACCCAATTGAATGGTACATGTCCCGTGTACCCAATTGAATGGCACAAGTCCCGTGTACCCAATTGAATGGTACATGCCCGTGTACCCAATTGAATGGTACATGTCCCGTGTACCCAAATGAATGGTACACATCCCGTGTACCCAATTGAATGGTACATGTCCCGTGTACCCAATTGAATGGTACATGTCCCGTGTACCCAATTGAATGGTACATGTCCCGTGTACCCAATTGAATGGTACATGCCCTGTGTATCAAATGGAATGGTGCATGTCCCGTGTACCCAATTGAATGGTACATGCCCCGTGTACCCAATTGAATGATACATGCCCCGTGTACCCAATTAAATGGTACATGTCCCGTGTACCCAATTGAATGGTACACGTCCCATGTACTCAATTGAATGGTACATGCCATGTGTACCAAATGGAATTGAGCATGTCCCGTGTACCCACTTGAATGGTACATGCCCTGTGTACCCAATTGAATGGTACATGCACTGTGTACCCAATTGAATGGTACATGCCCCGTGTGCCCAATTGAATGGTACATGTCCCGTGTACCCAATTGAATGGTACATGTCCCGTGTACCCAATTGAATGGTACATGTCCCGTGTACCCAATTGAATGGCACATGTCCCGTGCACCCAATTGAATGGTACATGTCCTGTGTACCCAATTGAATGGTACATGTCCCGTGTACCCAATTGAATGGTACATGTCGCGTGTACCCAATTGAATGGTACATGTCCGTGTACCCAATTGAATGGTACATGTCCCGTGTACCCAATTGAATGGTACATGTCCCGTGTACACAATTGAATGGCACAAGTCCCGTGTACCCAATTGAATGGTACATGTCCCGTGTACCCAATTGAATGGTACATGCCATGTGTACCAAATGGAATGGTACATGTCCCGTGTACCCAATTGAATGGTACATTTCCCGTGTAATCAATTGAATGGTACATGCCCTGTGTACCCAATTGAATGGTAAATGTCCCGTGTACCCAATTGAATGGTACATGTTCCGTGTACCCAATTGAATGGTACATGCCCGTGTACCCAATTGAATGGTACATGTCCCGTGTACCCAATTGAATGGTACACATCCCGTGTACCAATTGAATGGTACATGCCCGTGTACCCAATTGAATGGTACATGTCCCGTGTACCCAATTGAATGGTACATGTCCCGTGTACCCAATTGAATGGTACATGCCCCGTGTACCCCATTGAATGGTACATGTCCCGTGTACCCAATTGAATGGCACAAGTCCCGTGTACCCAATTGAATGGTACATGTCCCGTGTACCCAATTGAATGGTACATGTCCCGTGTACCCAATTGAATGGTACATGCCCGTGTACCCAATTGAATGGTACATGTCCCGTGTACCCAAATGAATGGTACACATCCCGTGTACCCAATTGAATGGTACATGTCCCGTGTACCCAATTGAATGGTACATGTCCCGTGTACCCAATTGAATGGTACATGCCCTGTGTACCAAATGGAATGGTGCATGTCCCGTGTACCCAATTGAATGGTACATGCCCCGTGTACCCAATTGAATGATACATGCCCCGTGTACCCAAATAAATGGTACATGTCCCGTGTACCCAATTGAATGGTACACGTCCCGTGTACTCGATTGAATGGTACATGCCATGTGTACCAAATGGAATTGAGCATGTCCCGTGTACCCACTTGAATGGTACATGCCCTGTGTACCCAATTGAATGGTACATGCACTGTGTACCCAATTGAATGGTACATGCCCCGTGTGCCCAATTGAATGGTACATGTCCCGTGTACCCAATTGAATGGTACATGTCCCGTGTACCCAATTGAATGGTACATGTCCCGTGTACCCAATTGAATGGCACATGTCCCGTGTACCCAATTGAATGGTACATGTCCCGTGTACCCAATTGAATGGTACATGCCCTGTGTACCAAATGGAATTGTGCATGTCCCGTGTACCCAATTGAATGTTACATGCCCCGTGTACCCAATTAAATGGTACATGCCCTGTGTACCCAATTGAATGGTACATGCCCCGTGTACCAAATTGAATGGTACATGCCCTGTGTACCAAATGGAATGGTGCATGTCCCGTGTACCCAATTGAATGGTACATTCCCTGTGTACCCAATTGAATGGTACATGCCCTGTGTACCCAATTGAATGGTACATGTCCCGTGTACACAATTGAATGGTACATGCCCCGTGTACCCAATTGAATGGTACATGTCCCGTGTACCCAATTGAATGGTACATGCCATGTGTACCAAATGGAATTGTGCATGTCCCGTGTACCCACTTGAATGGTACATGCCATGTGTACCAAATGGAATGGTGCATGTCCCGTGTACCCAATTGAATGGTACATGCCCCGTGAACCCAATTGAATGATACATGCCCCGTGTACCCAATTAAATGGTACATGTCCCGTGTACCCAATTGAATGGTACACGTCCCGTGTACTCGATTGAATGGTACATGCCATGTGTACCAAATGGAATTGAGCATGTCCCGTGTACCCACTTGAATGGTACATGCCCTGTGTACCCAATTGAATGGTACATGCACTGTGTACCCAATTGAATGGTACATGCCCCGTGTGCCCAATTGAATGGTACATGTCCCGTGTACCCAATTGAATGGTACATGTCCCGTGTACCAAATTGAATGGTACATGTCCCGTGTACCCAATTGAATGGCACATGTCCCGTGTACCCAATTGAATGGTACATGTCCCGTGTACCCAATTGAATGGTACTTGTCCCGTGTACCCAATTGAATGGTACATGCCCTGTGTACCAAATGGAATTGTGCATGTCCCGTGTACCCAATTGAATGTTACATGCCCAGTGTACCCAATTAAATGGTACATGCCCTGTGTACCCAATTGAATGGTACATGCCCCGTGTACCAAATTGAATGGTACATGCCCTGTGTACCAAATGGAATGGTGCATGTCCCGTCTACCCAATTGAATGGTACATTCCCTGTGTACCCAATTGAATGGTACATGCCCTGTGTACCCAATTGAATGGTACATGTCCCGTGTACACAATTGAATGGTACATGCCCCGTGTACCCAATTGAATGGTACATGTCCCGTGTACCCAATTGAATGGTACATGCCATGTGTACCAAATGGAATTCTGCATGTCCCGTGTACCCACTTGAATGGTACATGCCCTGTGTACCCAATTGAATGGTACATGCCCTGTGTACCCAATTGAATGGTACATGCCCTGTGTACCCAATTGAATGGTACATTCCCCGTGTACCAAATTGAATGGTACATGCCCTGTGTACCAAATGGAATGGTGCATGTCCCGTGTACCCAATTGAATGGTACATGCCCCGTGTACCAAATTGAATGGTACATGCCCTGTGTACCAAATGGAATGGTGCATGTCCCGTGTACCCATTTGAATGGTACATGCCCTGTGTACCCAATTGAATGGTACATGCCCTGTGTATCCAATTGAATGGTACATGTCACGTGTATCCAATTGAATGGTACATGCCCTGTGTACCAAATGGAATTGTGCATGTCCCGTGTACCCACTTGCATGGTACATGCCCTGTGTACCCAATTGAATGGTACATGCCCTGTGTACCCAATTGAATGGTACATGCCCTGTATACCCAATTGAATGGTACATGCCCTGTGTACCAAATGGAATGGTGCATGTCCCGTGTACCCATTTGAATGGTACATGCCCTGTGTACCCAATTGAATGGTACATGCTCTGTGTACCCAATTGAATGGTACATGTCACGTGTATCCAATTGAATGGTACATGCCCTGTGTACCAAATGGAATTGTGCATGTCCCGTGTACCCACTTGAATGGTACATGCCCTGTGTACCCAATTGAATGGTACATGCCCTGTTTACCCAATTGAATGGTACATGCCATGTGTACCAAATGGAATGGTGCATGTCCCGTGTGCCCAATTGAATGGTACATGCCATGTGTGCCAAATGGAATGGTGCATGTCCCGTGTGCCCAATTGAATGGTACATGTCCCGTGTGCCCAATTGAAAGGTACATGCCCTGTGTACCCAATTGAATGGTACATGCCCCGTGTACCCAATTGAATGGTACATGCCCTGTGTACCCAATGGAATGGTTCCACCTTTTTATAACACGACTCATTTTTCACAATTGTTCAAAGTTTAGTATTGCCATTGTTACATTACTTAGTGACAAGTTAGTAGCTTGTCACGCCAATCTGACGTCATTGTTTACTAATTTACTATACTCTTTCAGTTTCAGTAAAAGTTCATGTACTTTCAATGTATTTTCGTCCGCCATATTTTCTCTCTCCTCTGGGTCTTTCTTTACGTTGTACAACTCTATTCTGCCATGGTTCTGTGGCTGTATAATTAGCATTCCCAACTCAGCTGGCTTTTCCCAATTTCCTATCGAATCTGAAAAGTTATGAAAATCAGAATTCCTATTTATTTAAATATGGACTATATTTAATACTATTACTATATGTAATTCAGACGAGAACATTTTTGATGTTGTAGTTTGATACTATTTCCTGATTGGACCATGATTTATCGTGATCTGAAAACTCTTGTACCAAACATCTGAGTATTCGCTCAACGAAATTATCTAATGCGCATGTGCACTGGTTGTTATGATACACAATGTAACAATCACTGCACATGCGTATTAGTGTTTTTAATTCTTTATTTCTCGAATACTGCTGCGTATCCTACAAATGCAATATTTTTTTATTTATGGTAAATCATAATACGATTTGATCTACAAAATATCGAACAACATTATTAAAATATATGTGTTTGTCAATATTGTATTTTTTTAAAGGGCGGCAGTCGTCGTGCCGCGTCCTGTTCGATATGGGACTCATAGCGACGTGTACAACGCGTGTAAAATACATTGTTTATTTACATGAAATTCGAGCACGCGCTGCGCGACGACCACCGCGCTTTAAAATATGTGTGTTCGTCAATGTTGTGTTTTTAAATCTAGCTTTGGTAATTTTATAAATTGTTAGCGCGTGGCATTTGTCTGTCATGCGAAGATAACACCGTGTATATCATGTTCTACGTCAGTTTCAATAACAGTACACCTCCCCGTCATCCTGGTACTGTTTGCATCATACACATCGATTTAGTCGAACAACTGATAAACAAATCCTGATTTCTCCCTCTGTGGTGTAATTCACAGCATGTGTAATACTTTCGTTTTTATAGTTAGAAGCCTACCTTTGTTTCCTGTCAGTAATTTCCAGTCACCGACACGAATGGCGGCAAATGGCATTGTATCAAAATAGTCAGCCGTCGCTTCACCCTCGCGATTCTCATTTATATTTCCGCTGATATTACCAGGTAAGAAATTCAGCAATACTTCTTTTCGATTCGTTTTCTTTCCTTGACTGAAAATCGATAGAAATGTTAGAAAAATAGTATACACATATAACCTACTTCAAGTTGTGAAGGTGGGTGTCAACTCAATAAAACTGACATCGCAGTATTACTTGTGAGGGCGAGTGTCAACTCAGTAATAACGGGACGTCAACGCTTACTGGTGATTGTTTATACTTACAATATAGTGTATTAGTTGTGCATATTCTGAATATAGCCATTTGATTGGCTGAATCGGTGTTTATATCTGATACTGATAGACGTCAGCTGTGTTTGTGTCAGAAATTGAATAAATTGAGTTCAAATATCTGACTGAATAGAAATTACACAACTGTGAAAACTATTCATAGTAATTGCTGAACAGAGCAGGGAAACCACGTACATATAAATAATTATTATTACCTAATATGTTAAAATTATTACGAATATTGCTAGACAACTTTTATGAAGAATATACACGTTCTTTGCCTCAATGTTGATTATGTGACGTCATCGACGTGTTCGCCTTTATCACTAGTATAGTCTGTCACTCTTTCGTAAATCAACGTAAATACAAAACAGTATATTTGTTATTTTTTGCTTCGTATATGCGAAAAAATCATTATCGTTTCATCACAAGTTAACATATAGTGGATTTGCCGGGGTAAGGTTTGAATTCTGAAAATGTATTAGAAAATACAATTTATGTGAAAATATCTATATATGTGTAAATATATAGCAACTCGAACTATTATAATTTACATGCAAGCATGTTTTATAATGAAGACATAACGGGACGTTTGGGTATAAGTCCTGTCTGCGATAAAATAGCATATTTGACGGAAATAATCTTCTGGCTTACGATCGGTAATTAACTCCCGCCAATTATGCTAATTACTTTAGTGACGTATTTTATGCGATACCAAATACCAGGAATATTACCTTATCGTCTCCCATTGGTCGATTCCATCTAATGGTTTCAACCTATGCAAATCAGCCTTTGATAAACGTAATAGTGTTGGAAACCAATCTGTAATGTGAATCAGTTCGTGATTGGTTGAACCCGTCACGTGGTTAGAAAGAAGATAGCTGTTAACAAATCCGACAGCTCGTATTCCTCCCTCGTACCATAACCCTTTGCGACCACGTAGTGGCCAATTACTGCCGCCAAATGTCGGGGTGCCGCCGTTATCTAAGAAACAGACAGAATAAGACTCGTTGGAGCTACATTAGTGCTGCACGTAACTGCACATAGAAGGAAATGTTGAAATCACAGGTTATTTTATTATTATTATTGGTCATGTGATAAGGATCCATTTACGTCACAGATAACGTACACCTCGTATAGCAAAGAGGATGGTTTCAACACCTCGCCCACATTGCACAACAGAGTTACTGTTAGATCAACGGTATATGAACATATCTCTCACTCAATAAATAATATACTCTGGAAATCTGTACCGTGGATTCACTATTTTGTCGTAATCAACGAATTTACATTTCAATATCAAAAACGTTCGCGAACTCGCCAACCGACATGACGGTGTACGTATTTCAATAAGCGCACTTCGATATTCTGACGTCATCTCGGTGTGATTTACATAAACTGAGTATTATATGATGTAAATTATCACACGACCAATCAGCGCGGCGTGCGGGAATGTGTGTGATAGCAATGTCAAAGTCTCAATTGCTGTAGCGTGAATAAAATGATTTAAAAGTGACCATTTATTAAAGTGACAGTGTTTTTGGATTCATATTGCAGCTGGACTTTTAGGTGTGGTATAATTAGAGCATCAATACCTGACGAAAAAATAAACACAGTCTTGTTCCACAATCCTGTTTCTTTGAGTGTGTCAGTTACATTACCGATAGCCTCGTCCATGCATGACGTCATGGCAGCATATACACGTCTCTTGTCGTCCTCGATCCCGGTCCTATATTTGTCTTCGTAAGCTGACGGTACTAGAAGCGGCGAGTGCACAGCTTGGAACGACAGATAAAGAAACAGAGGCTGCAAATAAAATCCTCAAAATGTAAATAACACGTACGATTCGGTTGATAAATAATCAATTAAACTTATTATAATAAATATCTCTTTGTTGTTTCCTACCTGTTCCGTCCTGTGATGTCGTATAATTCTTTGTGCTTCTTCGGCGTATACCATGGTACTGTACCGACCGTCGTATTCTCTACCTATTGAGGTATCGTTCGCCCAAAAGTCGTATTCGCTAATAGAACCACCTCGCCTATGTGTGAAATAATCTTGACTACCTCCATGGAAACCTAGATCAGAAAGAAGAAAAAAAGCGTTTTAACCTCGTAGCCCGTCTATAGGCAATAGAGGAAAGACAAACTTTAATTCAAACATTTTCCCGGCAACTGTCAAAATCCGGGTAACTTGCACATTTTTGGACATTTAGCAGACATCCAGACAATTTGAGATGTATGCTGTAATATAACAACATGTTTTTACTCGTATATAGTAACCAGCTACGTACTTCATCAATTCTCAATGCGAGGTATAACAAACAGTGTCAAGGAAGAATCGAGAGTTTACGCTGAGTATGGGATGTGTAAAATTTCAGATATTCAATGGTACTAAGTTGTATATAGCGAGACGGCTTTGTAAAATTTGTTCGTTTTTATGCAGAAATATACAGTATTTTTATGAATTACTCTTAATATATTTCAGAATTATCTTGTCAAAATAATTTTCTCAGGGTTTGTTCTCTCAAGAAAGTAATGTCAATGTTCGTCAATCCACCACCCCCATCAATAAATCTTTATCGTAGTGTTCACTCCAGATACTATGCTTACCAAGAAATGTTTGAAATCCACGATGAGCTGGATAACATTCTCGATGTTGAAATCCACTTAGGTGCCATTTACCAACCATAGCTGTATAGTAACCAGCTTCATAGAGCTTATCAGCTAACGTTATCTCGTGTATACCCATGAAGTCACAGACATCACCATAGAGACCAGTACGAATCTAAATAGAAAAACATTACACTGATTTTGTGGCGTACCTTTATGCGTGGACTGCTCGTAAGTTCGGGCTGCGATGAAAGAAGGGCTTCAACTGTACAGTAATGCCAACAATTTATAAAATGATACGTAAACTCTGCTCTAATATTTGATTTTAATAACATTTTCTAAATATATTACATTTCTGAATGGTAGAAGTGATTGAAATCTTACCCTGTACCTGCCTGTCAATAAATTGACCCTTGAGGGCGCACACCAGGATGAAACGTAATAGTTTTCCAGTTTAACACCCTCCGCTGCGAGGTGATCTATATTTGGTGTGTCGATGATGCTGCCATGGTAACCGACGTCATGCCATCCCAGGTCATCGGCAAGAACAAACACGATATTTGGACGCTTTTCTTCAGGAAATAGGTTCTGTGACTGTGTGCTGCCTGCATCCTTGTTGCGAAAGTTATCCTTATGGTCACGTGTCACTGATGATACATTAACTCTCGCATCTGATTGGGTGAAATTAGCACCCTCTTTAGAAGGAATATTTTCGTCCAAAAACGTAATCTCTTCCGAAAGTTCACCACTTTCAATTTTTCTTGACTGGAAACTTGATTGTTGCTGGACATTGTGGGCGCTGGTTACATATAAACAAATACATAACTAACTATAAAATAATAATAAATTTACATATAATATCAAATGAATATCAGTTTAACTTTCCATTAATATATAAACCCCTGTGGGTAGTTACATATGGAGTTAGATTAATTTGCACGAATGCTTAATAAAGAATTAAAACAATAACAGTGTTTGAGATTTGATAACCTCCGTCATCCAAAACATTAATTTAAATTATAAAAACTCATAGACCCTAGTAAAGCAATCATTATGTCGATTGTTTTACCCAACTATGGGACGACGTCAAAAGATCGATGTCGGATAAAAAACTTAATTCCTTTAGTTTTTTTCCAAACCTCCTGTGACAAAATTGTCACTATTTTGGATGTTATTTGTTATTGTCTAGTTATTTGTGTTTGTAGGTGATAGTATTGTAAAGTAACTTTATTGAATAAACTCATCATATAATATACGAAATAGTGCTAAGTCTGTTGCTCAGTAACTAGTGTACAGGTGTACATGAATCAGGTCATAGTTTGATTTGCAGTATGCTGGTATGCGAGTTTGTATTGGAAGTTAGTGGTATGCACTTACAGGTGGGTGTATGGAGGTGTCCTAGAGTAGGCTGGAGTGATGAATAGAACTGCTTTTGTGATGCAAAGTAGGTCAGTGTGCTTGGTAATTCTGCAGTGTGATGTGGTTAGTTGTCCAGGAGTGAGCATCTCCGGCAATTCTACTCGTGGTGACTCGTAATTTTACTATCAACTGGCAAGGCGTTCAGGCTTTGAGTTGGTGGGAGACTGTGGTAACTTCGCTGTATTAGGTCAGCCAAGTATATAGAGTAGAGGTCTGCCAAATTGGTTTTGCAGCTTGGGGATATTCCTGAGACTTGGAGATTCCACCCTTTGGTGAGGGAGATGGACAAGACGCCAGCACATAGAAACTGCAAGTTGAGATTTCACTTTAATCATTTCCTAGTAGTTCATTCAACTGTGCCGGGTACGGTAGCCCGATTAAATGCATCCATATTACGTTTCTTTAGTTGTGTTTAAAACGACGAGTATTATGGAATGTACTTGTCCCTTTTCCAGATGACCTGTGAGTGGTGAACCGTCGTGGAGCATGGAGCGCAGTCTGAGTGGAAGACTGTGAAGTGGAACTCTGGATTGTGTGGAGTGAAGCAAGTGTCGTGCAAGTGCACGTTTGAACTTACCGGACATTAGGACAGTCTGAACTTGTTGTGTGACGGGTTCATGGGGTCTAACCGGTTGTATTACCAACGTGTAATGCTAGTTCTTAATTTACTGCTTGTATTTATAACGTGTATGCTTCACGCATTATTGTAATTTTGATGAGCGTGTAGTCTAGTTTGTCTTATAATTGTATGCCATTTTATGGATTGTGACATGTATTAATATAACAAGTAATATTTCCCTTAGCATCATCCCATTGTGTATAGAACTCACTACCAGCTTAATAAAGCGTATTAATTCTGAACCGCACACTGGCGTGATTTCTGCTTGTTATTTTATTGCATGTGCTGCCTGCTAGAAAAATGTGACGCCCCCCTACCCCCCCCCCCCCCACTGAAACTTAATTGATAAATATTGGTCATGGCGTCAGACTACATACACCATTAAATACAAATTGATAATCGGACAGTAGTATTGCATAGCAGTTGGTTGTCGGGTGGGTGTAAAAAGATTTCAAATGCACCTCATTTGACGCACAGATTTACACTCGAACGAAACCATTTTTTCTGTTTGTTTTTTTTCCTTTTTCGGTTATTTCTGTCCATGATTGGATAGAAAAAAAAACGAACTACAAATACTCCAAGATTGTTTTGACTTCATTAAAAAATAAAATTGTTTTTGTAGGATGGAAACTTTTTGAGGTCAAAACCCCCCACCCCCAAACTAAAGGAAATAAGTTTTTTATCCGACATCGATCTTTTGACGTCGTCCCTAAGTCACGTGACTGTTGGAGGATATGTCGGTACAAGCTGTTATTCTTTATGTACTTAATCATGTTATTAATATGGTGAATACTGTCATAGTACGAAATTATTCTATTTTCCCCAATTTTCATTAAATATTTTGCTTGTTTTTTCTTATACGGCTTGCATGACGTAACAATATATTCGGACATTTACATTACTACGATTTATGCAAGTTATGTAGATAATAAATACTAAGTGTAGTATGATGAATACAACACTACGTGATATCACGTTCAATGCGACAAAACACGAACCGTAATGACGTAACATCCTTGTATTTTGTCAATATTTCTTTTGTATCAAATTGATCACAGGTCAAAGGTGAACTAAAATCTGGAGCACGTGCATATATACATTTTACGTACACATACTGGCTACTCTGGACTATCTATGGATACCGTAATATTAACAGTACACTTAATTGTGTTTGAATATTCGGCACCCTGTGTGACTTATCGTCATAATAATTTGGAAAGTACTAGTACAAAAACATAAACAATACAATCACTGGTATAAATAGAACTCTGCTTGTCACCTTAGGTCGGCTTACGGATACAAGAAGAATACAATGTTAACAAAAAAAAGTACGAATATAAATCAATTATTGACAATATTTAACTCAGAATAAGTGCAACGTCACATTTTATGCCTTTTATTATTTGACTGATTTATATGAATCAAAGCATCGCCATGGTTACATACCTCACACTAGGTCCCGGACTCCTATGTTTAATGGAAAACACTTTGCCATAGACAAGTATGATACTTGGAAAGGTGATAAATACAGTTGCTATGGAAACCATTACAAGTAGAAGAAATAGTTTGATGGTGGTCATTTTGCTTGCTTTCAGAAGTGTCTGCAATGTTGTAAATATTGTCTTATAACCCGTCACCACGGAGACGTACTGACAAGGTAATACAATTCACAAATCTAATTGACTTCGACCAACACAACCGGAGAGATGCGACTTTTTGGAATGATTGATTCAGAATGCAGAGAAAGGACTTCTGAAGCCACGTAATTCACATGAATATACTAAAACTTGTGATTTGCGGTAAATGGATTAATCACTCGTGGATTTATATCATTGAATATAGTGCAACGGAACCAGTCACGTGACTGCAGCAGACGGTACTTTACTACGATGACACCTATTCATCATTGTTTGAGCTTTGTTGCAAATAAGCTTCTGGTCATGCGCATAAGCTAGTGAAATAAGTCGTACGATACAAGAACAGGGTAGTATGTTTTATGGATGAATACGGAAAACTACTAACAAATATGAACATTCTAAAAACACGACACATTCTTGATAGTTTGATGAGTAAATTGTCTTGTCCCAAAGCGTGTGACCGTGTTTTCTGTGAATATTTCCTGTACGGTTATTAACTGTTTTTGTTAATACCTGATTGTGGATATACGTGGCAGCTGTCAAATAGACATTCATGGGCAGGATAATTGCACGTGGAGGTGGAGGTAGGTTTACATCCGGGATACAATGAGGATAACAAATCACAATAGGGGGCGCTAATCGAAAAAAATACTAGTAGAGAGGAACTATGAATGAGCCGAGTATTTTGTGTGATTGAATTATACAACCTGTGGAATATACTCGATGGTTTCAATATGCGCAAAACCATCTCTTGGCATGACAAAGAGTAATCTAACGAAGGTCCGATGACCAATACTGTCATATTGTTGTTTAAGATTCATCATATAACATGCTGTGACATTGATTAAACACACATCGTTTTGAATCATCAATATAATGGATTGGTATTTTTCTATAGTTTTCAAACAAAACAAAAATGTTTTGAAGATCTGTGTCGTGTTCGAAATCACGAGTCCCGCATTGTTTGTTTACATACAATTCTAACGTGTCTGTCTTGTTATTTCTTTCTGAATATGTGAATGGTATTTTTGACTGGCATTATTTTTTTTAATTTACATATACCTGGACGCATGAAACATTCCATGATGTCATTGGCAGCGTAGTAAAATTCTAGCACCAGCGTCCTCTTAGTGGGATTTCATCTCTATTTTTTTCTTAATTTTATATACTATTTCATAATAAGTCTTAATAAAACTCTCATTGTAAGTAAATGAAAAACAAGTAATAACAAAACATAATCCCTTATCCAGGATGTTTCCGTAAACAAGAAACAAGATATTTCTCATACCGTACAAATTGTATAGTCACACACATAAACCATTTGGCCATTTTGAATCAAATCATAAAACAATACATCAAGTGTGTTGTACATACAAAGTTTGAATAAAATTGGTTTAGGTATTCATGGAAAAAGCCTATAAGTTGTTATTATATCTTTACTGTTTTGGGGACAAAAATGATCATCAATCGATCAAAAAACATGGAAACACAAACAAAATCAATGTGCCTACGTATACCACCACACTTCGTCGTTGTACCAGCATTCCACGATATCGGAACAATTATGTTCATGAAATAATTAAAAAAAATAACTTCAACTTGGCCCCAGTCGGCCATTTTGAACAAAACCACAGAATAAACAGACGTGCATCAGTAACTGATCATGTCCGATGTCTTTGCAATTGGCACTAAAAAGCAATTGAAATATTCAATTGCTTTTATTTGTTTAACACGAATTGTCACAAGTTGGCTTAATGTAATATAAATCCAACAATTACTGATGACAACATTCAACTGACCGACGGAACCCAAAACGTGAAGTCCCCGTTTCGGACTTCATCCGACGGAAACAAATAAATTAATAAAAGAACCAATAGAGGAAGATCCTACTAATTCTCTTAATCTTAAAATAGAAACTCAACTATCATAAACTGATAGATATGTGTGAACAGTTCATTCATTGTTCTACTCTGATTATTTCAGTGGTTGTAGTGGGTTACCATCTTTACAATGGAAGTTTCTCATCATGACAACGAATTAGATATTTGTAATTTATTAATGTGCAATGCAACTACCATTTGAATGCGTACCTGCTTTCCACTAGACAAAACGCACCAGACCAAGAAAAACAGGCTGTTGACCCGTTTTAGGCATGCGCGTTTAGACACTAAATGAAATACGCGTCAAAGTCACACAAAAATGTACGTATATTGTAATGAAGAAGAAAACAGAACCAAAAGAACAGTATTGTATCATCATTGCGCCATTTAATCATGTTAAATATAATTTATGTAAATAGCTTAATTTGTTATAGTGGTGAAATGACTGCTGATTTAACATAAACTATATTTACTCATTTACGTACATGTAGTTTATAAGGTATAAACGAGTTATATGATGTGATATATCCACAGTCAGTACATGTCAGTACAACGATCTATCGATTAACGACTTTAAACTTGTGTTAAACCCTTACGACAGATTAAACTAGTACGAGACACGGTGTCATGGGTAGTTGGATTATTGCAAAATGACATCCTAATCCTAAGACTACAGTAACACTAGTCTACTCAAATTATCTTTTCGACCAATGCACCGACCATCACATAGTATCTTTGAAAAACAAGAAAGATGTCCACTTCGTATGGTTATATACAGCAAATATGTTTTAACAAAATGATTATATAATATGCACAAAACCGGAAACAGTCATTTTCCTTCCAATGAGAACACATATATATACACCGAATTGCTATAGAAAAAAATAGTATTTAATTACTGGATCTGAAAACAAACAAACGAATAAATACAGTCAATAAATGGAGATATTGATATCAATTAATTTCATGTCATGGCACCAATAAACAGGACACAATAACGACCGCTATAATCAAATTTTTGGCTAGGATCTCGGCTTCCTGTAAGACGTGTCGTTTGACATGAACGTCTCAATCCGAATTATATGGAATCCACGAGTAATTCATATTTTTAAAGGCGACATATCCTAACACATCTACATAATTGTATGTATAATTCTATAAGTTTCCATATTTACTATTTATAGAACCGAATATTGCAATTCTCCCATTTAGTTTCCATGGCAACTGCCATAGGTAGTTTTGATTTTGCAAAAATAATATGATCCTAATAGTTTCTTACCTCAACTGTAAACCATTATTAATGAGGACTGTGAGACTGTCTACTTTGTGTTAGGTGGTTATCATACGACGATCTAATAAACAACTCTGTGTTTGTTTGTTCAACCTTAAAAAATTAGAATAAATAATAAAAGTAATAACATAATTTCAGGTGTGTTCTGTTAAGTAATAGTACATCTATAGCAACGACATAATCAAAATAGATTACACAATCCACACAATATAGAGACATGTTCTTTCATGTACAGGAAGTGATCAATTGGTGCGAGGTAGGTAGTCGTGATGCCATTCTATCATTCATGGCATTTGGTTTCGATTCCACTTTGACATTTCCTGTTACATTACATTACATTATTTTGAATAGCAGGGCATGTAACTTCAGATGATACATTTGCATTTATTAGTCGTGTTATTATATTGATTTCTTGCTAAAATGTTTTTCTATAAATAGTCATGTCCGAGTCGCTTTGCATGGTTCACTGTAAACCATTTGTTTCATAGGTAATATCTACATAAAGACGTTTGTAGTGGATTAAAAAACGGGTTTCTCTGTTCTCGGAGAATACGTTAATATATATATATATATATATATATATATATATATATATATATATATATATATATTAGGTAATAAGGGTTGTAGACACTTTGAAAACCTGTTTTGATTTGGTATTTGATTAGATGCCATGGGTTACATGTTTCAGAAGCCACAACCATTCGTGAATTTCGCAGAACAATTTACATTAAATGGCGTATTAGACAGAAATAAATTGAACACACCTGAAAAATCTATTTTTAGCGATTACATTTTGCCAAGCAGTTGCCCTATATATACTAATCGATTTAAAGATGCTTGAAGAAGTACTAATTCATGGGCGATATTGTCACATACGAAGGCAATTTTTGCAGATATTGTAAAATGGCAATGATAGTTTATACAATGAAAAATGAATGTCGTGACCTATTGCTACATTAAAAAAAATAAAAAATAATTGTTAATACATTAATAAGTCAATTTTATAGATTTGTGATGACATGTCGAGAAGATAAACTCAAAAGTTCCTTCTCTAAAGTCACTAATCAATGTGTTCGACATTAAGTAAGAGCAATCAATGTATTCGAAAATTAAAATCCGAAGTCATCGAAAGAAGGGGGTGGCATGGGGGGGGGGGTAGCTGGTACAGTTTTACGGGAAATAAAAAGGGCTTTTTACAATTTACAAGGAAAAAAAGACGTTTTTACAGTTTACAGTGAAAATTTAATTTTGCAGTGAATTGTGTCATCTAGTCGTTTTACAGTTTCGAAAATGTAATTTTCCTGGAATATTCTTTACGACTTTTTTTTTATTTTGATGTAAATGACACAAGTTTACAGTGTACGAAAAAAATATTTGAATTATTACGTTATTACGTTACGTCAATTGACGTTGTACGAACAAAAAAATATTGCAATTACGTTGAACGAAAATAACCCTTTCCCCCCTCAAAGAAGTAACCTGTATATAATACATACAACTGTTATTAATATCGTGATTCTAAAATCAATATGTAGAACTATATACAAAGAGTTCAGTTGAATTCCGTTCTGATTAATTAGCGTGATTTTGAATTCGATGAAAGAGTTTTGTATGCGATGAAGTAGGATAGACAGGAATGCCATTATTATTTACAAAGGGATATAATACTGTGCACAAAACAATAAATTTATTATACAGACTTCTTTGCAATCAGACAAAAATCATCTCGATGCGGATTTGGATATTTGAAAAACATCCAAACCACCATTTAAGGGGAGGTTCATGTTAATTGTTTCTGTTTCCATCGATACCATTTTTAATGACAATGCTACATTGATATCATCACGTTTGAGATCGATATGTTGTTTGGTGAGAGCAGTGAGCTGCTTCCTACATTTTTTGTTACTGTAAAAACATTGTACATTGAAAGAAAAATGCATATGTCAAAGAACTAGAATATACATGGTGAAATCTATCAAGGCGTTCAAAAGCTGTCGGGGCCAATAGTAACATATCACAGGTCAGCATATATATGTAATTATATAAAAATTCATATAGCAACGAAAAACTTAATAACATAATATGATTTATCTAAACAGAAGGACGCATCTCTGCAACTGTGTTTGTTGATACTATGTGATTATACAATAATTCTATATACAATAAGTCCGCTTAATGTAGATATAACAACGCTTGGCAGATAACCAATTATGTAATTCAATATTATGCACGTTATGTCTACTCACCTGATCATTAACCTCACTCTGAGCCGCTTTTATAGTTACACTCCCTTCACCGTCCCAAGAAATATGTCTTGAATGTGCTTCATTGACGACAACAATAACACATATTATGAATAAGAGAAAACAAAAACCAACTGCCGTGATAATAACTAAGACAACACGTTCCCGTTTCATGATGCCTGCAAAGCATCGGGCGCTGATATGGAAATGTATGGTGCCAACGACCGTTAGTAATAATTCACAGTGCGCATGCGCGAGACTGTGATTGCAATTACGCTACCGGTTATAGAGAACCCATGTTACACTTTTTACATAGCAAATATGAAAAAATCCAGTATATCAAACAGTCACGTACATATTCTAATAAGGTTTCTTCTCCAAGAATACACTAGTCTACAATGCCGCTACCAACTTATTATAAGTACAATACAGACTGGCGTAAATGATATGCACAAGTAATTCAGTGTGTCACTTTTTTACAACATCTACAAAAAGGCAGCTCAAATATAGAATACCAACGGTTGCCATAGAAACTAGAACTGCCTTCAGCCCAAATTAAAATACACCTCCATGTATTTAGAAAATTCCATGTTCAAAACCTCAAAAAACCACGATCACAGATATCAAGAAACCCCCAGTAAAAAGTCAGTGATCTCCAGACATAAAAACGAGGAACGCGTCGACATCATGACTGGTCCATATATGTTTGCCATGTATGAAGCGGGAAAATGGAGATTCGATTGCCAGATTATACAACAGCTGACTTCGAGTGGGGGCTTGGTACCAGTCACACCATAGAATAATTCTCGGTTGTTCCATTATAAACCAGCCTAGAAACGCATTCAAGGAGAACACAGTTTAAGGTCCCTATGGAGTTCAGGATATGGTAGAGCTAATATCCTTAACATTTGTTTTAGGTTACTAGGTCTTAGGTTACTAAGTTCAAAAACACTTCAAAATATATAATTAAATGAGTTTCCAGGGTGATAGTTTTCTATTACTAGTATATACAATGGAATGTGTTCTCCCATGATGCATTGCAAATATATGCAACGCTCAGTAGAGTAAAACTTATATTCGCCTCAAACTGCCTTGAGGCGAGTTAATAATGTTAGTGTCATTTGACTCACTACATTTAGTACGATCCGATTCACTGTCTGTAGAATCAATGCTTGACTCATCAGATGTACTGAGCAGTAGATTTTCCCATATCACATTCACATGAGTTATCTGAGTGGACACGGTTAAAATAATTGCACTATTGAAAGTCAAAGCTGAGAACACAAACATGTGTGAATAAAGTAATAAATACTGCATCACAGGTCACTGTTCATGACTGTTCCCTTGATATTATATCTATAGATGTAGAGAAACCATGATGTAAAGTGTTAGTCACAAAACGTTCCTTGGGATCCAATAACAAAGTGTTTAATTGAACACGCCTGGTACGTTACAAGCCTGTTTCCAAAACCAAATTTTCAGTTATAAAACCGTTTATTTAACTTCAAGTGAACACAACCAACAGCTTTGTCTCAATAAATTAAGACAGTACAGCACAGTACACGTTTCAAGCAATGGATAAAAAAAAACATGTTCTTCTATGCTGTCGATAAAGAGCCATTGCTCGAAACGTCTAGCTATTTTGAATAGTTACTTAGGACAACGATTACCAAATAAAAACATAGGTAAAGATATCTTGTCATACACATTTGCACGGCCTGGGAGGAATTGCATGCGACAACAAAGGATATATCTGGTGTTTACTGCAGGGACCACACTGACCGGCCTTTCATTTATTTCTGAAGACATACCTGGTCAGTATAATACATCTTGTGCACTGCGTAGTCGTGCATCTACACCTAAGTGACTCTAGTATTCTTTTATGCATATAGACATTTTAACTTTTAACTATTTTAAATAGTGGCATGCGTTGTATTTTCTTTGGTGTTCTGTGTATTGGTTTAGTAGAGATAGGTACAAGATTCTTTTGATCAGAGTGCACAGTAATTAATTCTATGTCATGTATATACTGGTTGAATTTCTTACATGCAAACACAATAACCAGATATTTTTTTCAATCTGAGAATAGTTTTGTTTAGAATATGACGTAGTCTGGATGCGAAGGATACAGTCTGAACATTCTGCAGTAGTGCAGCGCTTAATCCTTTCTCTGAGTTATTACATTGTATTGTGACTTCTTCATAGAGATTGTAGTACCTCAGGATTCAAAAATGAGCTTTTTTATCTGTATAAAGGCTTACTTCCCGTACACAGACAGTTGACATTTCTATCAGTCTTCTTAGTGGCTCACTTATTTCTGCTAGATTAGGTATATATCTCAGATAATTGACACGTCATGGCAATACTTGAACTGATTTTTTGCTATCTGGCATATCCTGAATTGCCTGTTTCTTCTAAGAATTGGGATACATGCCTTTTCTGGTAAATAGCTGTCCCATCAATGGAACTTATTTGATTTATAATCATTTTTTTTAATTACATATTTTGTTTGCTCTCTCAAATAGTGATTTCATTTATGTTATTAGTATTCGTTCAGAGTATCATCATTACAAGTTACTATTGCATATGTAAATTAAACAAACGAGAAAAATAACTTAATGTGTAAATTACCCATATGAATATCTAAACAGTGTCTATCGTATGCATGTATGAATATCTAAACAGTGTCTATCTATGCATGTATGAATATCTAAACAGTGTCTATCGTATGCATGTATGAATATCTAAACAGTGTCTATCTATGCATGTATGAATATCTAAACAGTGTCTATCTATGCATGTATGAATATCTAAACAGTGTCTATCGTATGCATGTATGAATATCTAAACAGTGTCTATCGTATGCATGTATGAATATCTAAACAGTGTCTATCTATGCATGTATGAATATCTAAACAGTGTCTATCGTATGCATGTATGAATATCTAAACAGTGTCTATCTATGCATGTATGAATATCTAAACAGTGTCTATCGTATGCATGTATGAATATCTAAACAGTGTCTATCTATGCATGTATGAATATCTAAACAGTGTCTATCTATGCATGTATGAATATCTAAACAGTGTCTATCTATGCATGTATGAATATCTAAACAGTGTCTATCGTATGCATGTATGAATATCTAAACAGTGTCTATCGTATGCATGTATGAATATCTAAACAGTGTCTATCTATGCATGTATGAATATCTAAACAGTGTCTATCTATGCATGTATAAATATCTAAACAGTGTCTATCTATGCATGTATGAATATCTAAACAGTGTCTATCGTATGCATGTATGAATATCTAAACAGTGTCTATCGTATGCATGTATGAATATCTAAACAGTGTCTATCTATGCATGTATGAATATCTAAACAGTGTCTATCTATGCATGTATGAATATCTAAACAGTGTCTATCTATGCATGTATGAATATCTAAACAGTGTCTATCTATGCATGTATGAATATCTAAACAGTGTCTATCTATGCATGTATGAATATCTAAACAGTGTCTATCTATGCATGTATGAATATCTAAACAGTGTCTATCTATGCATGTATGAATATCTAAACAGTGTCTATCTATGCATGTATGAATATCTAAACAGTGTCTATCGTATGCATGTATGAATATCTAAACAGTGTCTATCTATGCATGTATGAATATCTAAACAGTGTCTATCTATGCATGTATGAATATCTAAACAGTGTCTATCTATGCATGTATGAATATCTAAACAGTGTCTATCTATGCATGTATGAATATCTAAACAGTGTCTATCTATGCATGTATGAATATCTAAACAGTGTCTATCGTATGCATGTATGAATATCTAAACAGTGTCTATCGTATGCATGTATGAATATCTAAACAGTGTCTATCTATGCATGTATGAATATCTAAACAGTGTCTATCTATGCATGTATGAATATCTAAACAGTGTCTATCTATGCATGTATGAATATCTAAACAGTGTCTATCTATGCATGTATGAATATCTAAACAGTGTCTATCTATGCATGTATGAATATCTAAACAGTGTCTATCGTATGCATGTATGAATATCTAAACAGTGTCTATCTATGCATGTATGAATATCTAAACAGTGTCTATCTATGCATGTATGAATATCTAAACAGTGTCTATCTATGCATGTATGAATATCTAAACAGTGTCTATCTATGCATGTATGAATATCTAAACAGTGTCTATCTATGCATGTATGAATATCTAAACAGTGTCTATCTATGCATGTATGAATATCTAAACAGTGTCTATCGTATGCATGTATGAATATCTAAACAGTGTCTATCGTATGCATGTATGAATATCTAAACAGTGTCTATCTATGCATGTATGAATATCTAAACAGTGTCTATCTATGCATGTATGAATATCTAAACAGTGTCTATCGTATGCATGTATGAATATCTAAACAGTGTCTATCTATGCATGTATGAATATCTAAACAGTGTCTATCTATGCATGTATGAATATCTAAACAGTGTCTATCTATGCATGTATGAATATCTAAACAGTGTCTATCGTATGCATGTATGAATATCTAAACAGTGTCTATCTATGCATGTATGAATATCTAAACAGTGTCTATCTATGCATGTATGAATATCTAAACAGTGTCTATCTATGCATGTATGAATATCTAAACAGTGTCTATCGTATGCATGTATGAATATCTAAACAGTGTCTATCTATGCATGTATGAATATCTAAACAGTGTCTATCTATGCATGTATGAATATCTAAACAGTGTCTATCGTATGCATGTATGAATATCTAAACAGTGTCTATCGTATGCATGTATGAATATCTAAACAGTGTCTATCTATGCATGTATGAATATCTAAACAGTGTCTATCTATGCATGTATGAATATCTAAACAGTGTCTATCGTATGCATGTATGAATATCTAAACAGTGTCTATCTATGCATGTATGAATATCTAAACAGTGTCTATCTATGCATGTATGAATATCTAAACAGTGTCTATCTATGCATGTATGAATATCTAAACAGTGTCTATCTATGCATGTATGAATATCTAAACAGTGTCTATCTATGCATGTATGAATATCTAAACAGTGTCTATCGTATGCATGTATGAATATCTAAACAGTGTCTATCTATGCATGTATGAATATCTAAACAGTGTCTATCTATGCATGTATGAATATCTAAACAGTGTCTATCTATGCATGTATGAATATCTAAACAGTGTCTATCTATGCATGTATGAATATCTAAACAGTGTCTATCTATGCATGTATGAATATCTAAACAGTGTCTATCGTATGCATGTATGAATATCTAAACAGTGTCTATCGTATGCATGTATGAATATCTAAACAGTGTCTATCTATGCATGTATGAATATCTAAACAGTGTCTATCTATGCATGTATGAATATCTAAACAGTGTCTATCTATGCATGTATGAATATCTAAACAGTGTCTATCTATGCATGTATGAATATCTAAACAGTGTCTATCGTATGCATGTATGAATATCTAAACAGTGTCTATCTATGCATGTATGAATATCTAAACAGTGTCTATCTATGCATGTATGAATATCTAAACAGTGTCTATCTATGCATGTATGAATATCTAAACAGTGTCTATCTATGCATGTATGAATATCTAAACAGTGTCTATCTATGCATGTATGAATATCTAAACAGTGTCTATCTATGCATGTATGAATATCTAAACAGTGTCTATCGTATGCATGTATGAATATCTAAACAGTGTCTATCGTATGCATGTATGAATATCTAAACAGTGTCTATCTATGCATGTATGAATATCTAAACAGTGTCTATCTATGCATGTATGAATATCTAAACAGTGTCTATCGTATGCATGTATGAATATCTAAACAGTGTCTATCTATGCATGTATGAATATCTAAACAGTGTCTATCTATGCATGTATGAATATCTAAACAGTGTCTATCTATGCATGTATGAATATCTAAACAGTGTCTATCGTATGCATGTATGAATATCTAAACAGTGTCTATCTATGCATGTATGAATATCTAAACAGTGTCTATCTATGCATGTATGAATATCTAAACAGTGTCTATCTATGCATGTATGAATATCTAAACAGTGTCTATCGTATGCATGTATGAATATCTAAACAGTGTCTATCTATGCATGTATGAATATCTAAACAGTGTCTATCTATGCATGTATGAATATCTAAACAGTGTCTATCGTATGCATGTATGAATATCTAAACAGTGTCTATCTATGCATGTATGAATATCTAAACAGTGTCTATCTATGCATGTATGAATATCTAAACAGTGTCTATCTATGCATGTATGAATATCTAAACAGTGTCTATCTATGCATGTATGAATATCTAAACAGTGTCTATCGTATGCATGTATGAATATCTAAACAGTGTCTATCTATGCATGTATGAATATCTAAACAGTGTCTATCGTATGCATGTATGATACACCTTAAAGAATAGACATTCAATGGATATATATAATTGCAAAATACAATACATATTTAGCATGACATGCATGTATAGACACAGCCCTGGCAACACTTCAGATTGATAAGCAATATCAAACAATTCAGACCATATTTCTAGATGCTTATATTCAGTAACACAGATGCAGCCATTTTGTACTGGATATTCCCACTCAAAACAACCTTGACATAAGTATGTCATTCAATGGTGATGACAATATATGCTCATTAATTAGTTTCTTCAATTCATGTCTTGCAATATTCAAACATGAACCAGAAAAGGTTAACATGTTGTGTTGCAAGATGTACTGGCTTCTCTTCTTAGTAAGCTCTGTCATGACTGCATAGTCTTCACAAGACTTACAAACTGTTTGCCAGTTTACATTACCATTGCAATAAATATATTCTAGGATTGGAATTCCCGGCCAATTTGGTGCGTTTCTCATGTCACAATTTTTAAAATGTACTTCCAGTTGGTTGATTAAAAAATCTTGTAACTGTTGTTACCGTATTATAGTTTTTGAAAGGTTGGCTACATAAAAAACACATTTTAGTAATCACTTAAAATGGCCGTCTCCTTCGATGACCATGTATCTTAAAAGTTCAGAATTACCTTCTATAAACCGTAGAATCTGTATTATTTTCTAGAGAACGTTTAATGATTAGTATATAGTGCCTGCATGACTGGCAAAAATGTTCTGTTCTGTTAAGCTTATACTTTATCATTTCAATGTGTTAAAGGGTTAACCGAGTACAATTGGGCCGTGCAACACTTACTAACCTGCATTCCAGAGTTTTCTGCTTACATAACATCACACAAACTGATTTTTACAAGAGAGCTGAACCTAGTTTCTTCCGTGCAGTGCCTTGGTAACGATCCATGTCATCTACATGCACATCCTGCCAAAATGATTACTTGCATGCAACATGCTAGAATTACACACGCAATATTCCTCAAATGCATAGTCAGCCAGCTAGAATTATGTACACATTATTTCAATGAATCAAATGCACACCGGCAATATCCACAACATTGTATTAGATAAGTTTTGATAGTTCAATTTACACAAGCAGCTTGTGATAGGTTAGCTATGATTTCAACACAGCACCGACGGCATATCATTGTAGCATGTTAGTCATACTTCTTGTGCAATGCCTGAAATATTGTTCTCTATTAGAATTATGCCTATAACTTATGGTAGAGCTATGAAATGTTATCAGTGCATATATTAATTTTAGGCTTCAAGCGCCCATGAACCTATAACTCTTCATCCACTCACCTTCAAAAATATATAGTTGATGGTCCAATAAATGGAAGGATTATAAGTTTGTAAAAGATAAAAACAAACATATGTAATGGAAAAACTCTTTAATATCTTTGAGGATGTACAGAACATAAGTATATAACAAAAATTACAGAAAATAAAAGCCAAATAGATAATTTCCTGTTTTTAAAAAAGTCGTGCAGTTTTTCCCATCCAAATTAATGTCAAAAGATCACATTGCTAAAACACATGTACAACCGGTTTCCACTTGTCAGTTCAGGGCTGTGAGTTGATTGACTAATATGTCAGAGTATGTCATCAAATCCACCATTTTGTTTGTTAGTTCATAGCTAGTTCCTCCAAAAACCTAACAATAGCCGACTGAGAAACTAAACAAGACTTGCATGCTTTTTACTGTTAGACTGAATGTATCAACATGGTACAAGCAAGGATTCTTAGTGACTTGTATTAATAACTTAGTGATTCACATTAAAACATACTACAACTGCCAAAAGTCAATGTACATGTGCAATCAGTTTCCCTTCATACATCAACCCCATTTAAAGAAATCTGTCAAACTTTGATACTCAATATGAGTACAACTATTTTACCATTTTAGTAAAATGTTGTCAAGTAACAAACTGAAACAACAAATATAAAAGTATCTAAAGCATGGCCTGCTATATAAATTTCTCATCTTTGTAGATAGTGGGATTCTACACATTGGTTAAAATAATTTGAAAGCCCCCCCCCCCAACCGATCATCTTCTTTTGTAATAACGGGCCAACATACACAAACAATAAAATAGTGTAAGACAACATGCCCCCCCCCCCAATTCTTCTCAGACCAGAACTGAACAACACTGATTGTGGTATAGAAAACGTCTCTTTGGTAAATAATGAAGTCTGATGTTCATTCATCTTGCTGTACATTTTGTATTAATGTTATATTATCACCCTTCAACATTACTCGACCTGCAAGAAAATAATTAAGAAATTCATTAGTAATTGAAAGAAATTGTAACAGATCAGGAATTTCCTACAGATATCAAGAGAGGATGTACATGTTACATGTATAGAAAATAATGGCACAACCATCCCAGGTATCTGTGTTATGAATAACAGTGATTTCCAGCAGCAATAATTGAGTGACCTTGAAATGACCTGGGCCTTTACCGGCCCAGTACTCATAAACAGTATTACTGACCAGAACTATTGTCCCATTGTTATTATAATTACACAGTGACAAACAAGTGTCCTGCTGGTCAGGCGCTAGATTTTGTAAACACTAGACAAAGTTTCTCTGTATGGATGGTGTACAAGTAATTAAACGAAATAGGTCAAAATTAACACATTGCATGCTGGAAAAAACTTTCAGACGATCACTGTTTCATCTTTGCCGGTAAACACCGTGGTAATCAAAGCCAACGACGTGCTAAATGTATGATTAGCAGCATATATTTTATACACGGATGCGGCGGTTGACTGATTCAGTCAAAATATTAAGTTAAATTCACGCCCTAAGAGTATAAAATGAAATCAAAATCAGCTCAGAGCATCACCACTCTCGTGAGATAAAGAGTATATATTCGCTGATCGAGGAAGTCTTAATTCAAATTGGATTGACTACCTAAACATTTCAAGAAATGCTAAATTTAATTTCTGAACAACTCTAAAGATCGCAGATGAAGAAATTAGACTTTTTCGCTATTTTGTGATGAAACCACAGATGTGAGTGTCAGCGAGCAACTCGCATTGAATTGCCGATTTATTGAAAATACCTGCACTTTGTGTGTTCGTTTTCTGAAGCTTATTGAACAGATGAAATCAAACAACGGCGAAGTCGCGACGGCCTCTTTGAATGCGGAGAATATTATGGGACACATAACATCATACTTCACTAACAGTCAACTCGAAGTCAGCAAATTGTGTGGTATTGACACTGATGGCGCAGCAGTTATGACTGAAGAGTCTACAAGGTTTCACTCCATCAGCTATTGGAATCCACTGTTGTAGTCATTGTTTGCAGTTGGCATCGACACAGTCCACGAATGTTATTCCTTGTGTTAACAAATTTAACAGCATCCCCTGTCAATGCTATAATTTCTACAATTACAGTGCCATGCGTACGGCTGGTCTCCACCCAATCCAAGAAGAAACCAAAACCCGTTTTTTTAAATTTCATCAACACGATGCTCTGTACTGTGATTGAGGGAAAGCGTACCAGTCAGTCTAGAAAGAGAAGGTGCGAAGCTCAGAGGAGCAAAGGCTCCAGGATTATTTCATCTAATTTCATCTTTCCGCTTCATTGCTACGATGTTATTGCTGTGACATATTTTACCACACATTTCCGGTCTATGCAAATTGTTACAGGCTCGGCAGTTCAAACATAATTCGATTCAACTGCTTATGAAGTCTACAATTACATACAGAATTTGAAATCCAATGATGGCCAGTATTTCCAGCAGCTACCGGAAATTATTGCAGAACTGAAGGTCACCAACATTGCCATTAAAAAAACGACTGACGATGACAATTTCATCAACAACCATGTTAAAGTAACGTATATCAACATACTGATTCGCCATCTCGAACAAAGACTCCCTGCTGAAGATGCCGACACACATTTCACTATTTTCAACCTTGATCACCTATGCAATTGCGATCCAGCATATGGCAATAAGGCAGTGTAGTCATTTGTACTTCATTTTTTACCGAGGCAACCGAACCGGATAAAACGGCAGCAGCCGTCAATTCTCTGCAAAACCATACTCGTCCAAGAAGTATTTCCCACAATCACAGCTGACTGAGCAGACATTTTCAATCAGTAAAGCAGATGCATAATGGTCAAAGATGATTGCCAGACAGTAAACAAAAGCCATCGTGTGCCATCGCAGCAGAGCGACCCAATTTTTCTTGTCTTTTTATCGTGATTAACCATGAATGAAAAGTGCCAATCTGACAGACTGCGAAATCTGTGGATTGAAAGTGCTAAGTACAAATTGTGTGGGACGATATCGACGAACTTCAGGAAAAGTTGTAGGAATTTTGTTCAACGGCTAGAGTGACGCCGACTTGGACTTTGAGGGTTTTGAGTTTGACGAAGATGGCAATGAACGTACAAATAAAGATCTGAGAAGTTTTTTCAAACAGCTATAAATTTTTATAATTTTTACTGTGTAAATTATTCGTAATTTGTCGAGACCGGAAATCATTTTACACAGTTTAACCCCTGAAAATTTAATTAATGTTGAGTTCACGCGTATTGGGTGTGTTTGTCGGCGGGAAAATCCTAATTCAAATGATTCCTCACTGTCGATTTTTATTATTTCTGGTTTATTTGTCACATTATAAGCAATACATTATTTTTGTTTTACTTCTAGTGTTGCATATTGTTCATTTATTTCCGTTGCATGTTTTTATTTGCTGTTCTATTCCCTGCCGCAGTTCGATCTGCCTGTTGTCAATTTTCGCGAATTTTCGTTTTTTTTGCCGGGGATCTCCTGGCAAACGCCCACCCCTATTTTTTGGCAATTTTCCATGTTCAGGATCCTGGGCTTATACCCGGATAAATACGGTAAAAGCAAAACTAACATGCTAATCAAGATTTCTATGCAAAGAAACACTTTTTACTCGCATAATTTCAATAAATGTTGTCTTCTGGTAAAAACACCATGAGCCTCTAATTGTTAAATGTCAAAAAATAGAGAGGGGCTTATGATTGGGGAAATATGGGAATTGTAGCTGCTTCATACAAGCGTTCATTCCTTAAAATAATGGCAAATGCAAACAACACAAACCCTGGATTTATACACAGGTGATTAGACACATACATAAACCTAAAATAGTGTTTCAATAATTATAAACCTACCTAGTGTTTTCCTTGTTTTTGATTTCATGTGATATTCTTCAGCATCGTCAAGCACCAAATTCATGTACTCGTCAAAACCCTGAAAAATAAACATTGTAACATTAACATGTCTAAATCTAAATCAAATCTATGTGGATTTGTTAGTATATTTAGAATTAGGCCATCAATAATGAACACAACAAGGGTATCTCCAACAATTATTAGACATAATGTAAAAACTCAATTCAGTGTTCTCCCCAGGCCTTTCAAGCACTGCGGGTCCGCGTCGCTTAGACAAACAGCCGCGTCGCTTTTGTTTCGCCCGCGATTCTTGAAATCCTGCCCGCGATGCTTATTCACGTTGTATTGTTTACAAGTGTCAGCCTCGTCTAGCACATCTTTAAAACAATAACATGTATTGATCGAAAGGTAATCTCGCCTTTGTACATAGTTAGCCTTACCAAAACAGTGATAAAAACGGAAGTCTACAAGAAGTTACCAAGTCTATCAAGGGTGCAGAGCAGGCAAACCCAAAATACTAGGGTAGTAATAATTTGCCCATTGCGTCGGGATGGTCTATCCCGAGTTGCTGCACTGCGATTAATTGCGTTTTTACTACTTCATCGCCAGTGACACTAATTACCAAGAATTAAAAAAACAAGTGAAATTAAGTCACATCGGAAAAAAAAACTGTAAATAAATCGAAGTAAAAATTATTCAACTGCAGACGAGACGGACGAGAAAAAAACGAACCCTGACCTCTAGAAATACCTCATTCATAGTGCGTCATTACCGAGGAACGCCACCCTAAGGCGACGTAACGCATGTAGTGACATCACAACCGATGCATGCTGGGTTACAAGGGAGATTTTGATTGAGGTAACAAAGATGGCGGCGCAGAGTGCATGTTTTTCCGCAATGTTTAAAAACAACATTTCGTTGGCGATTTTGATGTAATTTCTAAGTTAATCATC
Organism: Saccoglossus kowalevskii; assembly: GCF_978046115.1. NCBI lineage: Eukaryota > Metazoa > Hemichordata > Enteropneusta > Harrimaniidae > Saccoglossus > Saccoglossus kowalevskii. The sequence continues at coordinate 36,589,326 of NC_140652.1, read as the reverse complement.
AATGAATCGTTTTAATTAAACATTCTAAGTTTGTGTATTTTTAAACAAAAAAGTCAGGAACCGATGATTGCAACAGCAGCGATGAATAACCGTTCAACGCAATGCCATCAGCTGACAATGTTACGGTGATCGTAGCGTTACACAAATAATAGATAGATTAATGAAAAATCGCTGACTTTAGTTTTGAAATGCCGTTGTAGAAAAAAAATGTCATTATTGATTTATTAATTTCTTCATACAGATTTTACAAATTTAACAAACAATTATTTATTAAATCAAATTATTTTTTTAACAATACTTACTATAATATGACCTTCTATTCTCATGTTAACTTGTTCGTATAACCATACTTGAATCCTAGATCTCTGTAATTATAAATAGATTTCTTTGAAATTAAAACAAATCCTATCGAAGTGGAGTACATATCTCAAACCAGCAAAATTGTACGCAGCATACTCAAGAAATACATGTGAAATAGAACACTGTCAACAAAATTAGAATAGAAAGCTCCTACAATGATATATTTTTTTGGGGTGCTATTTCAACAATATTTCAACTTTCATCACTCAATTGTTTTACTTTTTTGAAATGAGGAAATATTTATGTGATAAATATATAATGCCATGTTGTTTTTACTTAGGTTGATGTCAACAGATACGAGTGATTAGCGCCAGACTAGTCTTGCATTGATACAAAACTATCCAGGGTTTGCGCTAGTGTCTCGGCAAGACGAGTCCCACTTACAAAATTTTAAGAAATTGAAATTTTACCCTTTATAACTTTATTAGAGATTGGACCCCAGCTTGCCTGAAAAACTGGGTCCCTCTTCAATAGTTGGAGTCCGGAAAGCAAAATATGGGGTTAACGCAATCCCTGCTATCAGTACTCATTTTTTGTTGACACCAACCTAAGAAAAAATATTTAAACATTAAAAGCTACAAGAAATTGTAGCCATCAAATCATAAGGTCCGTAGTGTTTTTTCATTTTATTTAAATTTGTTTTGTTAATTTTTAATGAGCTGTGGTTTATTTGCTAGTCATACAGACAAGGGTAAATGAAGTAAAAAAAATTGCAAAAATATGGGATTACAGGATACCTGGAATTTTGTTTGTATTCTTGAAACCACTGTACAAGATAAAAGCAGCCACTTTTACTACTGTATTTTCACTGATTTTCCATTGCAGACATGATTTTTGAAGTTGTAGTATAGACCAATGGTGTTGATTTTGCTGCATTATCATTTTTTTAAAAGCTTTTAACAGACAATTTTTTGATGACGCTAACGTAGTTGCAATTCATTGTGTTTATTCTTTGTAACGAATTATCTCAGATGATTATACCAGTGTTCTCCCCACATAGAACAAAGCATGGCGATACCGCCATGCTTGGCGACCCGGCCGCCACGCTTGGGCTCGGACCGCCATGCTTACAACTTCACCGCCATGCTAATAGGATGCATTGTTTACATCCTTTTGACCCACTCACTCATAGCACTGCATAAATTATCACCATCTACGCCACAGCGGTTTGAACTTGCCGGGACAAATTAAACAGTCCCATTGTTAAACACGTGTGAAGTACAGACGCTGTCAATGGGGAACAAATTGTCACTCAAGTTGCAAACACCGAGATCTAAACATGTAAAGGAAAAATAGGTGATGTCGCCCGGCTAAAACGTACAATCACCGCTAGCACAGCACAGAAACGGAAGCGTGTAGAAACACGGAAACGGCGCGAGGCTGGTTTTGATGAATCGTGGAAAAAGACATTTCCCTGGTTAAGGTCAATTGTTCAGGTAAGATTTCGTAATTTTAGAAATAAAATGCCAGTGTGTGTATGTTTTGCCGATCGCAAGAATACCAAACATGGTAGGCCTACACCGATTTCAATCAACATCTTCGACATGAGGCTGGTATAGACACGACATGAAAAAAAAAACATCACTCGTTACTGTCAACTTTTTTTAGATTATTTATGGATATCTTCATAGATTAATGGGTATACGTATGTTATAATTTGTCCAAGCAAAAAAAAAATCGAATTTTGTAATCTTCCGGTCACATGTTGACCTGTGTAGGTATTTCCAAGATGGCGGCCTGTCAACGTCTTGCGAACGACAGCTGCTATCATCACGCGCTATGATCGATGGAATCTCGATTTGTATACATAATTCTATCGTTAAGTTTTAATTTTAATTGAATAGTGACCTCATGTTTTTTTTTCCTCGAAATTCCCGAGTCTCCTTGTCGTTGACCTGACAAAACCAACATGTAAACAACATGTTTTGCAGACGAAATGCTATCCATACGGCACTGGGTTCCCGATCGTGGCACAATTCAATCGTTATGTTTACATTTATTTGAACCTCAATCCTCATTGTTGTTTTTTTTATTATTTTTCCCACTAGGAATGTTGTGCAGTTAATGCTCAAAGCACGTCTATGACGAGTTTAACTACAGTAAGGCAGCCAATGTTTGGAGCACAACAAAGTCAGAAGGATTAGTTTAGACTAAGTTTTATGGAACAGTTCACATTAAATGACGATCTTGTCAAATTATGGTATATTATGTAAAGTATTATGTAATTTAAATAAAGTCTCTCATACATTTTAATACTATCTTGTATGTTTGTTTTTGTGAGAGTGAATCCTGAAAAATATGCAAATTAGTATGCAAATTAGACCGCCATGCTTGCCTCTGAGCCTGGGGAGAACACTGATTATACTGTACACGACCGCGTTAGCGCCCATGCCCGGGCAAGCGCCCACCCCCCACTTTTGCGCAATTTTATATTTGGGGTCACATTCAGCAAAGCGCCCACCCCTTCAAAATGCAACTACTTTAAAACTTGGTCATGCGTAACAAATCTTGGTAATCGTTTTTAGATAATACAGCGTGGATATCGGTAACCGTGCGTAAAGTACACTTCGACAATAACCTGTTAATATAAGTAAAATGTGGTAAATACTTCATGCCACATCCAGTTTACCTCTCAAAATGGCTAGTTACTAGTTTTTTGGAAAAACCATGTCGTTTATTCACTGAAATCAATTCCAACAGGTCGTACTTCGACATCGATAATTCACTTCCGCATTGCGTTACCGGAAAGTCTTTTAGAGTTTCCGAAGAATTGCATCAGTACAACACAGCATTCTGATTGGTTAATAGCCAACTTGACCCATTAGGTCAAAAGACGCTGCAAATGCATCATAGCAGAAAGTAATTTTCATCAAGAGTTTGCGTACGATCCAACACCTTCATCAGTGGAGATAATATGACAGATTTGACTTCGACTGTGTTCCAACAGACTCAAATGTTTTTAATTTCGTAAATTCTGGTGGTACGTAATTAATATTGTAATAAAATGTGCATATTTTTTGTGATTTCTGTTTCTTCATTGTGAAAATCAATGACGATTCAACTAATTTCATAATTTGATTGTCCCTCAAAGACGTAATCTGTTACTTGATGAATCAAATTCTTCATTTGCACTCTTTTTCGAGGGGGTGCTCGGGCAAGCACCCACCCCTAAAAAATCATGATTTTCTGAGTTGAGACCCCTGGGCGATAACGCGGTCAAGTACGGTAGTTGTCTGCTGCGTTTCTGACAGCAACATTTTGTAATCAAATGATTTGTGTCACATTTTAACTTGTACACTGGATGTCTTAATATGCTTAGCATAACTTTTATACACTCACTCAAGCTTATGTTGTGTTAGAATCAAATTATTTACGAAATAATCAAATATAAATACAATTATCAAGAATATGGCAGTGTATTATATACAAAATGCATGATACAAATATTACAAGAAGACAAAAAATGGTTGAATTTATACGACAGTTTAAGCGAGAGCTATACGGTACTGTGGAATACTTTATTTTCGCTAGATTCAATTTTCGCTGAAAAGGCTTTTTGAGCGTTTTGCTTGGAATTTATTTTCACTGATTTTTGATGAGTTTAATGTGAAATATAGGAAAAAAAGTATATTCGCTGGATTTTATTTTCACGGAATCATCCCTTCAGCGAAAATAAATTCCAAGCGAAAATAAAGTATTCTACAGTATATCAAAGTTGTGAGACTAATAGAATCCAACACCAACAAAGGCTTGGGATGAGGTTTGTCATGCGAGAGATTTTTCATCTCACCTGCAGCTTGTGTGATACATAAAAAAACTTGATTGAGAAATCTCATCCCAGACCCTTTTTCTAACATCACAACACCTCAATACATGTATATGTTATTAACAACACACCATCTGAGAGCCTCCATTAACTTGGAACAAAACATGTACTAGTAATCAATTCTTGTTTTGATTTGCATTTTCAAACAAAGTAAGATGCAGACACTTCATCTCACGATATTGCAACTAATGGAGATATGCTGACAAATGTATGTTATTATATGATGGAGATATGCTGACAAATGTATAATGTTATCACCCGTAAATGTTAACATGCATTGTACCTTCATTACAATTTAGAAGGCAAGTTTAAAAATAATATATTCTGTACTTACACTCTGGAGGTATCTAAAAATTAAATTCTGGTAAAAACTGGTCAAGGAAAAAATGCTTGATAATTTTAATATTGAGAGATGACCAAACACCAACCCCTCAAATATGCCCCACCCTTGTCTGCATTGCCTTCCCTTGGTCTAAGGCTAATCTATTTTTAGTTCTATGACTCGGTCAATCACCTTGGCAAATCACAATATTGAACGACAATAAAGATGATGCATAGGCAATACACACTAATCGTGGACCCAGTTTGCCGGCAAAAAGTCGGCATACAAGATCATGTGTTCACTCAATGACCCATAGGCCTAATACAAAAGTAGGTCTGCCAATAAACAAAGAAAAAAAGCTGCACAGACTCCAGCCAATGTCAGTCAAAGCACGGCATCGTGTCATTTATCGCTGACCGTAGTATACAAATCACTGTAAAAGGATACGATAGGTTGAACCATAACCTTCTGCACTTTCTGTCCTTTATATGCCATTTTTCTTGTCGGCTAGAGCTGATAAAACGAAAAAGACTGTACAACGCTCGACTTTCACGTGGTGACGCCGGAAATACAAAATGGCGAACGAGCGCAGGCAAAACGTTTACGCATGCGCAGTACAAGTGGAGCGAATTATAAAAACAAAATAATATGTTTCTGCGGTGTATGCGGGCGCTAAAACCACAGCGGCTGGGAACAATCTCAGAACGACTCGGCGTTACTAACACACTAGTAGGTAAGAAGGGTACTTTAATAATAAAACCATCGCGGCTCCTAAAACTAGTTCCCTGACAATGATTGTCTGAACCCCGAGTTTTAAAGTGCGTATTTGTCGAATCGATTAGCGCTGCGCATCCAAGGTAGTCAATAACACATTTAAAAATTAAGGAAAAGGCAAAAGCTACATTAAACATTTTCTGCCTCTAACATTGACTACAACATTGAGCCTATGATCATTAGAAAACACCTTAATCTTTCTGTATTCATTAATTGATTTGATATTTGTTTCGCTTAATTAAAATAATTATGAACCATAGTAGTGAACACGGTTTACCGTGCGAACGTCCGGCAGGAGAGTCTTACACCGTTTATCGGTTCCTGGAATGAAAATTTATTTTTGAAACCTTCAGTCTCGATATTAAATGAATCTGTTATTATTGTTGCCTATGATTGCTAATATGATTGTCCGCTAGGGGATCAACTTCTATGGACAGATAGTTTGCCCCATCGCATGAGCACGTTATACATTTGCAGGTTGACTCCTTAAACTAGAATATACAAGTTGCCAGGGTAACCACTCATCCCAATCAGATTCCAAAAACTTAACTATGGTATTTTGTTGAAAATCAGTTATCAATATTGCATACAACTATGACGTCATGCATACTTAAATGCCCTTATTGTATTTCCAGTGTTTACTTAGCTACAAATAATGGAGAATTGACTAATCTGAGTACTGACTTTACCGTGATGTTGTACTTCCAATCAGATGTTTTCTACTAATTATCCCACTCATCAAAATATGGTTATTTACGAACCATGATAATTTGACAGTATGCCATATGTGACCCTGTGCCATTGAATAACATCCTAATTTATATCAGAACGGCATCACTTGAATTGGTAAATGCTACTAAAGATTTGATTATAGCATTGTATTTGTAGATTACGACTATGTATGGTGATAGGGTCGTAGTTTCATTTTTAATTTAAAAAAACAACGATTTTATGCTTTGGTACGAAAAAAACACACTCAGTTTTCCGATTCTCGTATATGCATAAACCACGTAACTCTTACTATGACCTCTCCATTATAAACATTTGTGATGTACACAAAAATACTAAAGGGAAATTATTGGTAGTATTTACCACCCTAAGTGGCAGTGAATAACATTTACCACCCTAAGTGGCACTGAATAACATTTACCACCCTAAGTGGCACTGAATAACATTTACCACCCTAAGTGGCACTGAATAACATTTACCACCCTAAGTGGCACTGAATAACATTTACCACCCTAAGTGGCACTGAATAACTTTTGACTCGTGGATCTGTCGGAAGGTTCACGTAAGACACTTTGTATAGACTCATTTATCAGCATTCTTGCACATAGCATCAAAATTGAAAAAATCTGAGGTTTGTCGTCCATAATAGTGAATTACTTATGCATGTTATCTTAAACCCATTTGTATCAAAATGTTAGGGCATGCTGAGATAGTGGTCTTAGAACATACACATGCTTATCAAGCGGCGGATACTTTGTACTATGCATTAAATTGGATACTATATAATCTTTGTATTATTTACAACCTCTATTTGACGAAATTCTTGTGTGCGTATGCAGAAAAAGATATGTGAAAAGAATGGAGAAATAAAATAAACAGATTACGTTTTACGACTTGTCCATGCGCGCGGAGTTACTAGTTTTATTTATTTAAATTATTTACAGAATCACACAAATAAAATTCGATACCAACTGTGACCAAAACTTCTAGCTATTTGGAATATTCAAAGGGCGGTAGTCGGCGATTTTGACTGTTGCGCAGATCAACGAGTACAAACTGAAACGTTACCAAGCTTTTATTAGGTATTTTTTAGGTGATTGGAAGGTTTCGAAGGAGTCACCGGCAATAATTAGTGCAAGTCGCGCCCAGGTCAAACCAGTCATACTCGTGATTTCTATTAGAAGAGCGCATTGGATTGTGCGAAAATCAATGATTATCAACACACATGCGCAGAGCGCCGTCCACCGCCCTTTAATTAGAACAACGACTAAATCGTACTTGACATAGTACACATGTACACTGTATAGTATGGCATATTTACATGATGTTTGGGCCTATTAAATTACGGCTCAGGTGTATATACGCTAGGTGCATATTTCAAAAGCACACGGATGGATTGCAAACTACCGTAATAACGTTCAAAGGTTTTACAAAAGACGGAGAAGCGAGAATCTGTATATACTTGTTGTTCAAGCAGTTTGTAAGCTGTAGATGACATCACTTTGAGGGAAAATACTATGGTGTAAAAGTAACAGGTTACGCTGATGATAGTCATGCAAGAGCAAACATTGCCGTAGGAACAAATGGAAATTCTTAGTTCTATCATAATTTCAATTATTTCTTTTTATTTACCATGAAAGGTTTAAATGGATCTTTCGAAAACAGAATTCATCTGCCACATCACAACTCCGTGTGCCACCCCACAGGTTCACTGAATTCACATAATCAATGCACGCGTGTGGATAAAATTATTTGACATGAAAGGTTTAAATGGATCTTTCGAAAACAGAATGCATCTGCCACATCACAACTCCGTGTCCCACCCCACAGGTTCACTGAATTCACATAATCAATGCACGCGTGTGGATAAAATTATTTGACATTTTATTAAACTGAATGAACTAATTACAGTACTCCGGTGAAGTAGAAGCGATATCCTTGGTATCAAAGTCATCTGTGAATAAAAGAAGAGAAATCAATCATCGACGCGTATCGCATCTTCATAATAATAGTTAATAAGTAATAGGTAATATTTAATAGTTAGTAGGTAATAGTTAATTAAGATAAGATTGAGTCGTGATATAGACATGGGGATGGCGACCAGCACTATCACGTGACTAACATTATATTCGAATGCATACACTGTTTTAAAACTTATAGTATATTAGTAGAACGTTGTTTTTCAATTCAAATAATTTGATTGCATAATTATGAATAAATGTTGTTGTATACTGGTATCATTCAAATGTGAGCTTATTTTCATAAAGTATTTACACAGTGTAGCACTTACTGATGTGACTGAATTATTATGCAATCAGTGGTGCCTTGCAGACAAAGTGTCTTTCCCTGTTGCAGTTAACGTCATTCCATTGGTAGTCGATTCCTGTTTGTGGAAAAAAATGGAACAGAATAATCAATATTTGAATGCACACAGTACGTTGATACACTCGCATATGGGGATAGTTCAGCTTGCATATGGGGATAGTTCAGCTTGCATATGGGGCTAGTTCAGCTTGCACATGGGATTAGTTCAGCTTGCATATGGGGCTAGTTCAGCTTGCATATGGGGCTAGTTTAGCTTGCACCCCGAGTTGCAAACTTCGAAAGCTGTCAATTGTAACATTTTTCGAAACGGAGGACAGTTTTCCTAACTAATGATTAAAGTCTATTATTTTAGCTGCCTGACAATAAGACACATTGGAATTGGATAAGAATATAGTTGCCAGGTGAATACATGGCACATATATCGTCCAATGAGTCACACCTTTAAATGAATAACTGACTGAAAACAGGATTCTACATTCGCCCGTGATATAAATTTTAACCGCACAGTTTCACAACATTAACGTGGGTGCCCACGTAGGTTGCTATCGCTATCACTCTTAATTACTGAAAGTTCTCACCCCATTTTTATTGTTTAAAATGATGCCGAGAACGGGATGAACTGTTTTTAATTGAACAAGTCATGTTTTAATTTTCCCATAGAGGTCCATCGATCTATCTGTTTTAATAATATCGCGTCTATCTAACAACGGATGTCACGTGACCTAACCAATCAATACGCAATCTATTCACATTAGCATATTTTCATTAATCAGCCCTATAAAGTAAGTAATACTTACTGTGACTATCGTCATTAGTTGTAACACAGTCTTCATCATACATGAACATACCATCACTAGGCTGGTCATCTCCCCAGTTTTGATAGTCCATTGGTGTTCCGTCACTCCAACGCCAACCAGAATTATCCTAAGAGATATAACAAATATATACATCATTTATATGTGAAAATGTTTTCCGAAAAGAAGTTTTCCACATTTAGTTTGAAAACCCCATTATGGCTGTTGATATATGAATAAAGATTATGCTCTGTATTCGATTTATTTCTCAATGTCAATGTTTATTTTATATATTTACCGATGTTGACAAGCCTATCCAGAATTCATTGGGTCCAGCCAATTGTTTGGCAAATCGTTCTTCTTCAATTGAGTGAAGTGACGTCAAATGTCCACCATACAAAAAGCAGTATCCTTCACCTTCATCCCATTCGGCATCTGCAGCTACTGCTCTGTAACAGTTGCCTTCCCATGGCGTGAATGTATCGGGACATGTCCCTGTTAATAGAAACAACAATGTACTGTCTATAACGATATAATGCATTTGAGTCTGATATAGAAGTTTAAATTTGTGTTTGATCACTCATTATACGAGGAGACTCAAAGTTTGAGTGCATTGACAGAAGATCTATTGACAATAGATAAATTAATATGGTGTATAAGCAGCATTATTAGATCAGGACTTTGAATTAAAACGAATTTCAAACATCAATGACAAATCTCCATACCTGCCGCGACGCCCAGGAAAAATAGAGCAGTTATTATTTGAATCATTTTTCTGTCCTGTTCTGAGGAAGAAATCAAAGAGTAAACCTGTAGAGTGTAGTCAATACTAAAGGCAAAAAGCTGGACATATTGATGGCAAACAGTTAGTCATTGAAAACAAAATATACTTACTTTTTGTTTTGAGATGACAACGACCGGCTTGTATGCAGAGTCTGATGAATATATTCACTAAGACAATGTCTTATATAGTAGAGTACGAGTTAGCAATAATACATATTATCTAGCTATATCGATGATGTGTTTTCTACACCTGTAGTTTTCCCGAATAATGTGCAAATAGTGTCACCCTGAGCCTGACACTGAACTTGAAATTGCTTGTTGTTGTTTAGAGGTATTGATGTATATGTATTTGTATGTGTGCGTAATATTCTTTATAATTACTACAATATAACTTATTTAAGAGTTATAACTATGTTTATAATACATTTTAACATTCAATAAAACGATGCACAAAGTAAAAATAAAATAAAAATATACAACCAATTATATCTAATCATTATGTATCCCTCTCAATATTGACACTAAGCGCAGATAGATATGTGACATATTTGTGTGCATGGAATTCGATAGCAGGTTTGTTTATCAACTACTATCCAGACACTCAATTCATTAAGGTAAGCATATTTGTATACCCTATATACAAGACACTTTGCGATGGGTGCCTTTCGTGGTCAGTAATTTTTACGAAAATTTGTGTTCACTATTTTATATAATATAAAGTAAGAAAATATGTCAGTGAATACAATATTTATAAAAAGAAATCTTGCAGCCTCCATGGACAAGTTGACAAGCCCAAATATTGCAAAACCGTCAGTTGTGAACTGAACTTTAAATCGTATTAGGATTTCCACATAAAGTTGCACAGATCGAAAGAAATGCATTATTAAGACAAGAAAAAATAATGCCTTTTTTCTAGGCTATATACTAAATTCTCTTATTTTGAATGTATTTTTGTGAGTATACATGTATGCATTAAAATTGTCAAAATTTCAAATGTAATCATAGTATAAATGTGAAGTAAACACAATTATTGAGTGATTTTGGATTTGTTGAAAAAATTCTAAAGTCTTAATCTTAAAAGTCTAATTGGTGATGGGAATTGCCAAGCCAGTTTATAAAATAGTGAACAAAAATTTACGTAAATATTACTGATTGTGAAAGAAGCCCATCGCGAAGTGTCTTGTGATATATAATAAGATATTAAAGATATTGAAATGCTAAACACAAAAGCGCATCCACCACTTTTGATGGTAGACAAACTCACCCCTAGACTAAATAAATCACTGCAAAAATATGGTGTCTTAAATTTATGTGCTTATTTCAAGCTTGTTGTCAAATTTTATACATGGCGTCTATGGACAGTTATAGGCTGCAAGATTTATTGAAATTTGTTATTGTTCTTTATGATATAGAACAAGATACTTATGCACTCCTGATGACATTTGAGTAATACTTGATGCATTTTCTAACCACGCACTTTATGATTTCATATTTTATGACTGTTTTGATGTAAATTTGATTTAGTGTATAATTTATGCATTATGCAGACTGTTAGCTGAAGCTGTTTATCAGTGGCGGTGGTCCAGACTGAGTCAGGGTATGTTTTGGTTGTGTAAGTTTTGTAGGATTATTTTCAGAAATGTTTACTTGTTTACTTTGATTACATTTTTATAGTATTGTTAACCATTGTGAACCATACAATATATTTTCTAGTGAGGTTATTCTGATATTGTCAACAGCAAATAAACACCTTGTTTATATTGTTGACAATATTGTCGGCCTATTTGGTATAGCATTGAATGGTAATGTGCCTTTGAGATGTTGTGTATATTTATGTATTTATGTTGTGTATACTGCTTTGTCTTATTTATTTATTTATTATACACAGTTTTTTTCTTTATCCTTTCTACTGGTCCAGAAAGAAAAGAATAGGGCATTGCATTAAACTCTACCTCCTTGTTTGTGTAATATTCTTGGCGTTACATATGTAAATTATATAATAGTTGGACATGCTCTTGACATGTCGTTAGGCAGACGCACTGCCACGATTTTTAGACGTCTAATAAGCGAGGTCACTAGAGTTTGTTAAGTAAAGCGAAGAATACACGAGATACATCGCTGTAAATGGAACTATGACAACGCATAATCCGATATAAATCGCAGTTAAAGAACATATTAAAACTGCCAAATAAGGAAATTGTAGATTTTCAGTGAAATGAAGTAGCCTAGACCATATTGAACTGGATATTTTTTGTAATATTCTATAACTGTTACACAGGTCAACAAATTGTCTTTGTAAAATGTAATGAAAGAATCTGTTTCTTGTGGAAGAGGTCTCACAGATGAACTCAGAAAGAGGCACCTAAGTGAAGCCATGTATTCGCAGCATGCATATGTGTTGGAAATCGCTTCCAAAGGTAAGAGGCTTTATCGTTCTTGTTTCTTGTAGTTTAACCCATGAGTGTGTTCAATTGTTATGCTGTCAGTTTACTAGTTAGTATCCCAGAAAATTAGCTCCAAGTTAAAACATTAATTCGCCATATAACTACTTTAATAAATTGTATCTGCATATACGTCAGAGGGTTTCACAGATATATATAAAACAATAATATATTTGTCATTTTTTATTGTTTTCGAATTGTGTATACAGTTTTATTTTCACTTTGACGTATCCTTCATGTTAATAGTTGTGCAACATTGTAGACGCCGCATAACAGCAGGTGCAAGTTACAGGTTCAGGTTATTAGTGTATCAGTGGTTGTTGCAGGAGGTTTCAGTGGTTCGATCGACTCTGTAATGAACTCCGCATACTCCGTCCATCTTGAGAAGACTTCATGCACATGCGCATTGGATGTGATGCCATAATGACCATCGTTTACTCGTCTGCGCATGTGTAAAATATTATTTTCATGAATTTTAATTTTTTATCGAAAGCTTTTATACCTCGCAATTTTGTTGCCTATCGGCGGTAGATTTGGCCTTAAAATTATGCCATAGTTAGGTGTTATCAGTAACGAGCTACATATAGCAAAAGGTAGGTAAGTAGAGATTTTGTTTTATTTATTCTTTTTTGCCAAACCTCTTCTGAGTTTCTAAAAGATCTATTTCATTTATAAAGATGTATTTACTTGCCATGATGGAATCAACTATAACCATCCTAGATGATAAAATGAAATTACATTTGACCACCGAAAAGTTACTTATGTTATTCACACAATTTGGCGTACTTGATTACAACATTTGGGTGGTTAGAGTCACGTTAAACGCAGAAATGTAGATATTTGTCTTTATTACTGAATTCTATTTTGTATGACGCGTTGAATGCTTTGTTTTAGAGAAGAAGTTATATTTTCTCCGGGGCAATGTCATGATAAGTTAATATATAATAGTGTTTTATGGGGAGAGGTGGTTTGCGATAACAATAACATGACTGAAACAATAACATGACGGATTACGTCATTACTTATTTATACAATGCACACATCATGGTGTGTGTCTAGTACACATAAGTGACATGATGATCAAAACCCCTTTAAAACATGCAGTAATCTGAAACACAAGCTTGAGATTCTCAGGTAAATAAAAAAGTTATTATTATTTAACAAAATAATACACATTTCGAAAAAACAAACTACAAGCATTTTTCAGACAAGCCAGATCCCACATTACGTTTCATGATCGGAGATGGCGACATCGAAACATGTAACTACAAAATTTACCCGCGTGTGCGTGTTTCGGCATCTTAGACACCTGTTTTCATAGATGGCCGATTCATAAAGTAATGGTCACAACCGGTATTTCGATTATAATATTTTGGTTTGTTATTATTAATTCGTAAATTTGTGTTATTTATTGATATTAATTAAGCGCAAAAAAGATAATATGTAATCGTTTAATTTGTTTATGACCGCTTCATGACCCTCACGCAAAGGGCACCAACATTTACAAGTGAAAAGTCGATTGACGTTGACCACAATGAGTAATCGAAACTTGCACCTCGGTGTCAGCTTCTTTCAAACTACATACGATGTGGACCAAGTGAATTTGAAAATCTTTCCATAGTTAATTTGTGAATTACTTGCGGAGATTGCAAGCCTTGTCGACTTTTTAACATTGTGGCAGTAGTGGAAATAAGTTATATCATGTAAACTTGTGCGTGGTGGATAGTGTTGTCCATTTCAATCTACGGTTTGTCCATAGTTTGTTGAAAACTGAAAACAGTTTGAACAATGATTATATATTCACTAGTAATGCTAGAAACCAATTACAGAAGGGTATGATCTTTGGAGACAACTATTTTTCCGAAGTTCTGTTGTTTCGACTGTATCGTCTTTAAATATAACTTTACTTGTGCACATCATTTGCATATTGTACTAATGGCAACAGCATTGACAAGCGTAACTGTAATTGCAATTCACTATTCTAAGTAACTGGTGCCTGGTATGTAAATGAGTGCAGTTCATATGTTGTGGCATTGTCTTTTGGCATACAACGAATTAAGTTCGCTCTTAAACTCATAATGCTGTTGCGTTCAGTTATTGAATTATCAGGGGTGAAATCTCTCTCTCGGGGTTCTCCACACTTGCCAGGGGGGAAACTCGTCTCGTCTCTCTATCTCGTCCCCTTGAGGTACGGGATCGGGAAAGTCACTTATACTTTACAGTCAAATAAGACACACACAACGAAATACGTTTCAGCTCTCGTCTTAGTCGGTCAATCGAGCACTCTATCAGACACAGCGCCCTGGGGAAAATCCCCAAGACTCTCGCAAGGCTGACCCAAGACTCGCCCAAGACTGGACTGCGTCAAGGCTCGCCCCAAGACTCTCTCGGACTCCGTCTGTTGTGGAGTATTCGCCAAGACCAACTCAAACTCTCTTTATTCATTTTCAAAAGTCTAACCAATTACAAAGCAGAAAAAAGACTCTAAGGCGTAAACTTCAATCATAAAGCCAATCAAACTAAGTACTGAATACGTCATATCTTTTGATTAATCGTTCACTACATTAATAACTACGGATACCAACTGTCAGAATGAGTAGTCTAAAAAGCGGCGGCTATCTGGTAATTAGTTCCAAATCACTAAGCCAAGTTCCGTCCAAAACTTCAAATAGACCTGAACGATGACAGACATAACACAGCAATTCGCTAATAATCAGTTAATTAAGTCGGTTAACAGATACGCGAAAACAAATTCATGACACATCCCTTCACCCAAACTGAGATATGCCTCTCGGCATTGCACGTTCACAAATCAAAGATACCGTCCTCTACTCATCGTCATACAGTTAAATACAACACTAAAAAAAGGAATAAATCAAAAAGAGTAAAACACACTAATTAAGTACAATGATTATAAAGTCTAAATACAATGGTTATAAAGTCACAAATATCAACGGTTATAAATCAAAAACAAGGGAAAGGGTACCAAACGACTCACTTTTCTCAAACAGTTCGCTGAGATAACCCGTCGCTTCACTTTCTCCGTTACTAAGGTTACAAACTCTATATCAAAAGGTCAAAAAAACTAAGGCGTGGCGGTGTAACCAAGCGATCAGCCAATCGCTGCAGTCGACAGCATGATCACGTGATTACCAGGGATGCGTCTCTCGGTTAAAGCATTGCAAAGCGGTAACTAATAAACAATGAATAAAAAGCTGTTAATCAAAGTCCTGTCATATACGCTTATAAACTTCAACTGAACTCAAAAGTCGTTAATCTCAAGCAAAAGTCATACGGCGTGGAAACAGAATGCAAAGACAAATTCGCTTTCATAACACATTACTTCTCTGGCACTAAAGACGGGGAAAAGTAAAACGATAGAAACTACTAAGTTACATATAAACCTGTCAATCATGAAAAAACTTGCGATATCAAACAATACGTATATAGGCGCACCAAACTCTCATCTCAAAAAGACATTAAAAAACGTTACAAAGGTGCTATCAACTCAAAAAGCGTCAAAAGTATTCCGGAAACAACACATAAACAAAAACAACTCTTAAAACGTCGATATCTCTGTACATCGACAAATCTCAAAACTCTGAAAAAAAAACACGTGGGGGCATCATTCCTCCCATCATAATACGTACTCATGAACTCATTAAAACACTATAAACTCCACAAAACTCAAAACACTGTGTTGCAAATACTTGTCCACTGAAACGCGCTTAAATCGTTATAAAGGACCTCGAACGTCACCAAATATCAGTTCAAAACAAAAATCTGGGCGCTTACATACATGCAATTCGACATCACAAAAAAAAACGGTAAAAACAATAGAAAAAAACCACCAATACATTACATTACTGAGCAATAGGGTTAGGGTTCTGGAAAAGAGTTCAACGTCCTGAGTTACACAGTGTCAGTTACAGTGTCCAACGAGCGGTTCTCTAAGCAATACAAAGATAGCTAAAGTCAAAGTCTATAAGCGTCTTCTTCTCTTGTCGCGTTAGTCCGGGTCGTTCTTTCATCTTCTTCTTGTCTTTAATGTCGCTCAATTCTTAATTATACAGTCCTATCCGGTATCCGTCCTTCATAAGGGGTTCAGAAGTCTTCATCTCTTCAGCGTCGTTCATCGGTGCCATACTGTTAACGGTGTTAGTCGTCGAGCGCGGTTTCGTCTCTGCCATCGAGCCAGTTAGTTCGGTTCACAAGAAAGACACATCTTCGCCATTCACTTCTCTTCACAGGATGTCAATGTGCGTAAGACGCAATGCCCAGGGTTCTCACACCACGTATCAGGGGGAAAACCTCTCTCTCGGGGTTCTCCACACTTGCCAGGGGGGAAACTCGTCTCGTCTCTCTATCTCGTCCCCTTGAGGTACGGGATCGGGAAAGTCACTTATACTTTACAGTCAAATAAGACACACACAACGAAATACGTTTCAGCTCTCGTCTTAGTCGGTCAATCGAGCACTCTATCAGACACAGCGCCCTGGGGAAAATCCCCAAGACTCTCGCAAGGCTGACCCAAGACTCGCCCAAGACTGGACTGCGTCAAGGCTCGCCCCAAGACTCTCTCGGACTGCGTCTGTCGTGGAGTATTCGCCAAGACCAACTCAAACTCTCTTTATTCATTTTCAAAACTCTAACCAATTACAAAGCAGAAAAAAAAACTCTAAGGCGTAAACTTCAATCATAAAGCCAATCAAACTAAGTACTGAATACGTCATATCTTTTGATTAATCGTTCACTACATTAATAACTACGGATACCAACTGTCAGAATGAGTAGTCTAAAAAGCGGCGGCTATCTGGTAATTAGTTCCAAATCACTGAGCCAAGTTCCGTCCAAAACTTCAAATAGACCTGAACGATGACAGACATAACACAGCAATTCGCTAATAATCAGTTAATTAAGTCGGTTAACAGATACGCGAAAACAAATTCTTGACAGAATCACTAATATTTGTAAGTGTGTCCTCGGTAACAACAGTTATCCTATTTACCGCTTGTGGTAATCTAGTGTGTTTGCTATTGGACTACTCCAATAGCCCACTAATGCGATGAGACTTGGCCTGCCACTGCCTGTGACATTTGTCCAATCAAAGAGTTTCCATTAACAACACGTTTCTAAATAAAGTTCCGTCTCTCAATCCCGTCGTATTTTCGATTATTATGTTTGGCAGGCTCTCTACCAACTGACTGTGATTACTGTATAACGGCTGCTTATTATCTGCTTGTTCACTGATGATGCGTAACTTAGCACGTATTTATACAGCTATTGACTGGAGGATCAAGAAAGCACCACCCGTAACCATGAAACGACTGATTTTACCAAAATAAATTGCATCATAAAATATCAATCTCTCTAAAATCCTGCCAAAATTTGGCGCAATTTGCTTCCATGAAAGTCAGTCGTTTAAGAGAAAACAACTGTAATCGCTAATTCTGACAATTTTCATATAACTTTAACTTATGTTTGATTTTATTTACCGTTTTTGTGTTGTTTTCTGGCCATTCAGTTTCCATTCTACGGATTCTGATTTCTCGGTCACTCCTCGATAGTGCACCCTCACATGATCTCACTCGTATCTAGTAAAACCTCATATATATGTGCCAAAATTATTCAATAATGACAGTTACAAGTATATACATTAAAAGTGCATTTAATCAGTAATAATACATTCGTGTATGTGAGAATTATTCGATTTTCTCGGTCAAGTCGTTACATATATATTGTACAGCACATTTTCATGGATTTTAACATCACCTACAGAGAATAGGAATAAAATGTTAACTTTGGTATAACTAATTACATTTTTTCCCCGCTTTGAGCAATTATTGATCTTTGGCTGTGCTTTTCGATCAATAATTTCATCCTCGGATCATTATTCTGGATATTACTTTCAATTCCGTAACTATTTTTCGTATGTCAACGATATTGCTTACATCTATGTCCTGTCGACGTTACAGAATCTTTTCGACAAAAGAAAAAAAATGTGCTCAGACAAACTCACATTCACATCGCACACACGTAATTTGTAATACATACCTTATGAATATTATTCCTATGGTGTTTGTGGAGCTTTGCAAACAAAGTGTCTCTCCCTGTTGCAATTTATGTCATTCCATTGGTGGTCGATTTCTGTAGAATAGATAATAAAATAGAAAACTTTTTTTTCAGTGCATGTACCGTTTTCCAGATTGGTGTTGAATTCCCAAGTACGAATAAGTATATCTACCAGAATTTTAACCTGTTTTAATGTGTCTAAATCCAATATGGCGTTACATCAATATTTACCTACGTGTATTAATTTCAGTATGTGAAGCTGAACTGTTACCATTTCGAGACTATCCATAACACAAGCGATGTCATATTTATTTACAGGAATATAACAAATACATTTAAGACATATATCCACCATACCAACCTTCCCTAAATGGTTACATGCAATACATGATATTATTAAGGTATGCCGGTATGCAAATAAGTAATACTTACTGTTCCCATCGTCATTGGTTGTAACACAGTCTTCATCATACATGAAAAAACCATCACTGGGCTGGTCATCTCCCCAGTTTTGATAGTCCATATCAGTTCCGTCACTCCAACGCCAACCAGCATTGTCCTAGGAAATGAAACCCATAGATTCATATGTTATAGACGAACGTCCTTCTTCTAACAATATACTAATTAGTGTTTATTAGTAGAAATGTATGAACAAACGTATTTGTGATTTATTTCGTTATTGGATCATCTTTCTACACTGTACATACATATGCAGCTAAATAAGCCCCCTGGTTTGGAATATATGGTTGTGATTTCGGATGAACTACCTCTGTGGTCCACACCAAGAAATTATTATTATTATTATTATTATTATTATAAGATTACTAGAATTGTTATTATTGTGTCTTAATCTGTAAACAGTAAAAAATACTGCACCAATAAATATCACTTTAAATGAACAAATATTGTCAGTGCAGTGGAACATGTAAGTGTCCAAATTAATTGTTAATCAGATGATATACATTACAATGCACTGTTCAAACAATGCAAATTGCAATCCAGCATATGTTCAATTGAAAGCGATTCAATACAATATGTTTACCGATGTTGACAAGTCTATCCAGAATTCATTGGGTCCAGCCAATTGTTTAGATTCTATACAATATGTTTACCGATGTTGACAAGCCTATCCAGAATTCATTGGGTCCAGCCAATTGTTTAGATTCAATACAATATATTTACCGATGTTGACAAGCCTATCCAGAATTCATTGGGTCCAGCCAATTGTTTAGATTCAACACAATATATTTACCGATGTTGACAAGCCTATCCAGAATTCATTGGGTCCAGCCAATTGTTTAGATTCAACACAATATATTTACCGATGTTGACAAGCCTATCCAGAATTCATTGGGTCCAGCCAATTGTTTAGATTCTATACAATATGTTTACCGATGTTGACAAGCCTATCCAGAATTCATTGGGTCCAGCCAATTGTTTAGATTCAATACAATATATTTACCGATGTTGACAAGCCTATCCAGAATTCATTGGGTCCAGCCAATTGTTTAGATTCAACACAATATATTTACCGATGTTGACAAGCCTATCCAGAATTCATTGGGTCCAGCCAATTGTTTAGATTCAATACAATATGTTTACCGATGTTGACAAGCCTATCCAGAATTCATTGGGTCCAGCCAATTGTTTAGATTCTATACAATATGTTTACCGATGTTGACAAGCCTATCCAGAATTCATTGGGTCCAGCCAATTGTTTAGATTCAATACAATATGTTTACCGATGTTGACAAGCCTATCCAGAATTCATTGGGTCCAGCCAATTGTTTAGATTCAATACAATATGTTTACCGATGTTGACAAGCCTATCCAGAATTCATTGGGTCCAGCCAATTGTTTAGATTCAATACAATATATTTACCGATGTTGACAAGCCTATCCAGAATTAATTGGGTCCAGCCAATTGTTTAGATTCAATACAATATATTTACCGATGTTGACAAGCCTATCCAGAATTCATTGGGTCCAGCCAATTGTTTAGCAAATCGTTCTTCTTCAATTGAGTGAAGTGACGTCAAATGTCCACCATACAAAAAGCAGTATCCTTCACCTTCATCCCATTCGGCATCTGCAGCTACTGCTCTGTAACAGTTGCCTTCCCATGGCGTGAATGTATCGGGACATGTCCCTGTTAATAGAAACAACAATATCTGAGTCGTCCATTTATATTGAAATGAAATGTTACTATCTGACACGATATTTACTATTTATATACAAGTCATTACTATATAAGTTGTATTGATAAATTATAGTATAATAATAACAATCACAAACTCACCTGACACAACTCCCACTAAAACTAGAGCAGCAATTAACTTCAGCATTGTCGATGTCCTGAGGAACAATTGAGATGTAAAAAACAATTTAAAAGTCTGTATTCTGACTATACATGAAATAAACAGTTTTTGAGATTATATGTATACATACAATTTGTAATGTCTAACGTACCTGTTTATCGATGACAGAGAAATGTGTTTGGTCAGCTTGTAGTGCCAAGATCATAACAAGTGTCTCTTATATAGAAGAGCACTGTTTATTAGGGACGTATGCTATCAAGTCTTATCTATGATGTGATATTCGCACCTGTTGTTTTCAAACAATTGTGCAAACAATGATAATCTCAAATTGACATTGAACTTTATTATATTTATTATTATATTACTAGTGTTTGGACACTGTGCCAAATCTTGATTCATTATTAATGGTATACCAAACTTCATATGATTCCGTTTTGTGATTGTGATTTCTTGAAAAGATCAAGACGTAGGAGATCATAATTTAAAATAGAATATTATAATATGTACACGGATATAGAGTCGCACTGTTTGTGTCCGTATAAAGGGTCATAAGATATGCGCCCGGATAGAGGGTCATATGTGAGTCCAGATAGGGGGTCATAATATATGTGTCCGGATAGAGGGTCATAATATATATGTCCGTATAGAGGGTCATAATATATGAGTCCAGATAGGGGGTCATAATCTATGTGTCCATATAAAGGGTCCTAATATATGTGTCCGGATAGAGGGTCATAATATATGGGTCTAGATAGAGGGTCATAATATATGTGTCTAGATAGAGGGTCATAATATATGTGTCCAGGTAGGGGGTCATAATATATGTGTCCATATAGAGGGCCATAATATATGTGTCCGGATAGAGGGCCATAATATATGTGTCCATATGGAGGGTCATAATATATGTGTCCGGATAGAGGGTCATAATGTATGTGTCTAGATAGAGGGTCACAATATATGTGTCCAGGTAGGGGGTCATATAATATATGTGTCCGGATAGAGGGCCATAATATATATGTCCGTATAGAGGGTCACAATATACGTGTCCAGATATGGGGTCATAATATATGTGTCCATATAGAGGACCATAATATATGTGTCCGGATAGAGGACCATAATATATGTGTCAATATAGAGGGCCATAATATATGTGTCCGGATAGAGGGTCATAATATATGTGTCCGGATAGAGGGTCATAATATATGTGTCCATATAGAGGGTCATAATATATGTGTCCAGATAGAGGGCCATAATATATGTGTCCATATAGAGGGCCATAATATATGTGTCCGGATAGAGGGCCATAATATATGTGTCCATATGGAGGGTCATAATATATGTGTCCGGATAGAGGGTCATAATATATGTGTCTAGATAGAGGGTCACAATATATGTGTCCAGGTAGGGGGTCATATAATATATGTGTCCGGATAGAGGGCCATAATATATATGTCCGTATAGAGGGTCATAATATACGTGTCCAGATAGGGGGTCATAATATATGTGTCCATATAGAGGGCCATAATATATGTGTCCGGATAGAGGGCCATAATATATGTGTCAATATAGAGGGCCATAATATATGTGTCCGGATAGAGGGTCATAATATATGTGTCCGGATATAGGGTCATAATATAAGTGTCCATATAGAGGGTCATAATATATGTGTCCGGATAGAGGGCCATAATATATGTGTCCATATAGAGGGTCATAATATATGTGTCCGGATAGAGGGCCATAATATATGTGTCCATATAGAGGGCCATAATATATGTGTCCGGATATAGGGTTATAATATATGTGTCCATATAGAGGGTCATAATATATGTGTCCGGATAGAGGGCCATAATATATGTGTCCATATAGAGGGTCATAATATATGTGTCCGGACAGAGGGCCATAATATATGTGTCCATATAGATGGCCATAATATATGTGTCCGGATAGAGGGTCATAATATATGTGTCCATATAGAGGGCCATAATATATATGTCCGGATAGAGGGTCATAATATATGTGTCCATATAGAGGGCCATAATATATGTGTCCAGATAGAGGGTCATAATATACGTGTCCATATAGAGGGCCATAATATATGTGTCCGGATAGAGGGTCATAATATATGTGTCCATATAGAGGGTCATAATATATGTGTTCGGATAGAGGGCCATAATATATGTGTCTATATAGATGGCCATAATATACGTGTCCGGATAGAGGGTCATAATATATGTGTCCATATAGAGGGCCATAATATATGTGTCCAGATAGAGGGTCATAATATATGTGTCCAGATAGAGGGCCATAATATACGTGTCCGGATAGAGGGTCATAATATATGTGTCCATATAGAGGGCCATAATATATGTGTCCGGATAGAGGGTCATAATATATGTGTCCATATAGAGGGCCATAATATATGTGTCCATATAGAGGGTCATAATATATGTGTCCATATAGAGGGCCATAATATATGTGTCCATATAGAGGGCCATAATATATGTGTCCATATAGAGGGCCATAATATATGCGTCCGGATAGAGGGCCATAATATATGTGTCCATATAGAGGGCCATAATATATGTGTCCATATAAAGGGCCATAATATATGTGTCCGGATAGAGGGTCATAATATATGTGTCCGGATAGAGGGCCATAATATATGTGTCCATATAGAGGGCCATAATATATGTGTCCATATAGAGGGCCATAATATATGTGTCCATATGGAGGGCCATAATATATGTGTCCGGATAGGGAGTCATAATATATGTGTCCGGATAGAGGACCGTAATATACGTGTCCAGATAGGGGCTCATAATATATGTGCCCAGATAGGGGGTCATAATATACGTGTCCGAATAGAGGGCCATAATATACGTGTCTAGATAGGGGGTCATAATATATGTGTCCATATAGAGGGTCATAATATATGTGTCCGGATAGAGGGTCATAATATATGTTTCCGGATAGAAGGTCATAATATATGTGTCCGGATAGAAGGCCTTAATATATATGTTCGTATAGAGGGTCATAATATATGTATACAGATAGGGGGTCATAATATATGTATACAGATAGGGGGTCATAATATATATGTCCGTATAGAGGGTCATAATATACGTGTCCAGATAGGAGGGTCATAATATATATGTCCATATAAAGGGTCATAAGATATGTGTCCGGATAGAGGGTCATAATATATGTGTCCATATAAAGGGTCATAAGATATATGTCCGGATAGAGGGTCATAATATATGAGTCCAGATAGAGGGTCATAATATACGTGTCAGGATAGAGGGTCATAATATATGTGTCCAGGTAGGGGGTCATAATATATGAGTCCAGATAGAGAGTCATAATATATGTGTACGGATAGGGGGTCATAATATATGTGTCCAGATAGAGGGTTATAATATTTGTGTCGGGATAGAGGGTCATAATATACATGTATGTGTACGGATAGAGGGTCATAATATACGTGTCCAGATAGGGGGTCATAATATATGTGTCCATATAGAGAGTCATAATATATGTGTCCAGATAGGAGGTCATAATATATGTGTCTGGATAGAGGGCCATAATATATGTGTCCATATAGAGGGCCATAATATATGTTCATGGTTCAGTACAATCACTTATTACTGGCTTTTAGAACAATACTGTTCACCAGTGTAGACAATCGTTGTGGCGACGACGTCATTTATATGGTGACGTCATTGCTGACGTCAGAAGTCCGTCGACCTTGTGAAGCCGATGTCATTTGAAAGCTAGTAGTTGAGTTAATCTAATTTGATTTTTAGGTCAACCCGGACAAAATTGCAACAGAAAGTTTCTTTGCAGATTTAGCAACAATAGACATCTATAAACAACATATCAACAGTCTACCAAAATCGGACAATGGGAAAGTTGATTTTTTCAGGCATTGATATTGCCCATATAATGGAAATATTAAGCCATTTTATTGATGTAGTAAGACGTACATATACAAATGCATATGGGATAATAATGGTCAATATATCCACATATTTATCACACTTACCACACTTATCATATTTAGTCAGCTAAACATTTTTTTTGCGCATGGTGAAGCAAATAGCGCCCTCTATATGCATGTACAGCGCCACCAAGTGGTGATATTTTCAGAAATACACAGCGTCTGGTATTAGTCTTGTTTCATTGGCATTTTATCAGTATAAATTCTACACAATATAGAAAACTCCGCGATTATTGTTCATATATCATTTTCATTAATAAAAAAACAAAATTTCAGGAATATTTGGGGCATATTTAGATTCATAATTCACCAAATCAACTGCAGTCGGTCTCCATAACTCGCACCTCCCACAAATTATAAATAAATCTGCATAAAACAGCCAAATGGATCGTGTTTATCAAAGTATATGTGATTGTATGATACAATGGTGATACAATCGTAATATATATGAAGGACACTTCACAGTTAGAGGTATGTGGAATGTGGCAATGATCACATAATGAAGAGGCTCATATCAAGTTTTGATGTGGTATTATCAGAAGAGTGATTATCAAGACTTGTGAGGTGTCGATTATATCAATAAATATGTCAAAGTTTGTGGTAGAGTGAAACAGTGACAAACTTACCTTGTGTTTTGTCATACCTTCATTCTGTTTGGGATTGGTATGAAAATAGGTTTGTTGGTTGGCCAATAATCAAATCAAGACAGTATAATTCTAAGTTTATAATATTATGGTTGATCATTATCATCATCAAGATCCAGATTGGGTGACTTTCTACAGCTTACACCTGTACATTCATCACACATGGGGGAGCATTTTAGTCCATGTTTTCCATCCACATGTGCAACGTGTCGTTCGACAGTCTGCTTCACATTTACATCTGATAACTTTTAGTAATTTGTCAGATGCAGGAGGCTTATCAGTTTGGATAGCAAGCAATTTTCCCTTCTTCACTTTCCAGCCCCATTCTTCTGGATTAACATAAGTTTGTCCTTTCCACGTCAGAACCTGGTGGTATACCCGTTGACTGTGGTACCCTACAGCTGCATATGTTGGTGGAATATTCTCAGGCCCTACACATGTAACACTTGTAGCAACTTTCTGAAATAATTTTCCCATTCTGAGTGAATCCAATGTTTCATTGGACTTGCCACCATATAAAGGAACAAAAGCTTTTCTCCTGACTCCACAGTGTCGTCTTTTGAAGCATCATCTTAGTCAAACACTGAAGCATGACATTGAAGCTGCTTGTTGGTTTGGAATTTTTTCAAGGACAGACTCTTTCCTCATCCATATATCCTGGATGTGGTGTCACAGCCCAAGACAGCATGTATAAATAATAGGTTTTTGCAAACAAGTGGCCCTAGTTTGTCTTTGGTATGTTTTATATCCCACACTTTGACATCGTTTTTTTGTATTTCGCCATGTCTCTGGTTTTAAATACAGTTCTGTAGGTCAACAACACTAACAAGTCTGTGTCCTCACCTACAACTACCGCTGGTGCATTGACAGCAGAGTCTACAGCTGTCATCACTATAAAGACATCTGCATCAGCATGTCGAACATTATTCCCTTCACTTCCAGTTCATTTCCCAGGATATTAATGAACCGCTGCTTATTTGCTGCATTTGCAAGGAACTGTTATTCTCATAACCACTCAGAGTCAAAGTTAACACTAGTAGACATTTTCCCTATTGAACGCCTAAGATGAGTTGTGTCTTTTGTTGATGGTCTATCTGGATAGCCATCAAAAACAACTGCAGATGCCCTTATATGTTAATCCTTGTGGCCATGGAATTCTCTGTTAAAGTGAACTTCCATCTATAACATACTTAACCTCAATGGACATGTCACTAATAATGGGACCAACACATTTCAAGACTGCTTCGGCTAAAGCTGATTTGTTTGCTTCATGCATCAGTCCATCAGAGGCAAACCATATGTTTTGACACTCCTCATCAAAACTTATTCAATTGCAAGATCTGTCAATATACCTGCCCAGTACCTGTCTGTCCGCCTAACCACATGGCATCCATTCAGGAATGATCGAAATACATCAGCATTACTTTCTGGTAGTTTTGACATAATCTGAAAAAATATGTACACTGACTTCGCATAAATATTATGACCAGCTGCAGCATAGTATGGAATCATGTCTGAAAGAGCTTTTAGATGGAGAGACCAGTTACCAATTCTTTCAGCTTTAATGAATTGCAGGGTATTTCAATCATCTCAATGTAACCATAACTTGGATGTTCTAAGGGAAGAGAGTGTTTCCTTGAATTGGTTGATTTTTTCGTGTATTTGAGTCAGTACTTCCTCCGTACTGTCAGGACTGTCTCATGTGCAAGCAGCCTCTCTAGGATGGTCCCTGCTTCTTTCAACTCATTTGTTGTATCTTCTGTTTGTGACTGATTTGCATTACTGGAATCGCCATGTTCGGGTATATCTGATAATTCACTAGCACTGGCATCTTCTTGAATGTCTGATTCTTTTCTTGGTAATGGGAGGTCATACATTATTGACAAAAGCAATGCATATAATGCTGCCTCCACTAGAATGTGACCCCTAATAGCCCTGGAAATGACCTTGCCATTCAACACATGTCAACAGCATTCTTGGCATAAATTGTCTCCAATAGTTCCTTAAGTCCAGATCCACTCGTCAAATGTCCAATGCAAAACTCATTTGCACATGCAGACCACCCAGTCTGAGAACAATATTCCTCACACTGCTACTTGTGGGCTCATTCTGTTTGATTTCCAGTGATTTCCACCACAAAGGCTGGTTGAAGGTGAGCACTGATGTTACATCATACTTCTTGGCTTGTTCACTGATGAAGCACATAGTTGAGAAGATACATGATTCATCAGTTGATTTCATATCGATTGGCATGAACATTATAGATGAGACCCCAGGATCAGGACCTTGATGTACCATTTGCATAAAACCATTCCAAGATGGTCTAGATGGATGTAACAACCAAGAGATTTTCCACAGAAGTTCCACATTCAATGTATCATCACCTGCTATCAAACTGGGTAACTGGGCATACATATCTTGAAGTAAAACTTTCAGGGTGGATGGAAGGTACTCAATGGCTTTCTTGGTGAATTGCATTACTTCAGTGTTTGGGTATAAATGACTAGTTGTGCTGGACGATTTTATATTATTTTTAATAAATTGTGCAGCCGTTTTAATGAGTCGATTTTGTTTTCGGATTCAGGGTCTTCATTCTTTGCATGCTAGTGGAAATCATGTGAAATTGCTGATGCTGAGAAGGCTGGCTTGTACCTGTTGCACGCACTCATCTTCGTAGATCTTGAGTTTTTGTCTACATTTTTCCAAAATCTTATCCTTGGTGTAGAGAAATGTTGTATTAAATACTTTATTTCTATCTGGCTGCTTCCAAGCCACAGTATAAACAGTGGTGTTTCCAATTAGAGCCGCGCAAAAGACTTCAAAACTTGGTAAAAGTTGTCAGTGTTTGCATTCAGAAATTCTGAAAGTGTTTCAAGCAAAAATATTGCGACATAATCTTGTACTACTTAAGGTTCGTCTGGTTGCCATATAAGGAAATAACGTGATGATAATCAAAAGTCACATTGACTTTACAAACTGAGCAATTTATTATGATTGACAGTCATGCAAGGACTTGCAAATGACTTGTTTTAACTATATTAAAATACGATTACTCTAAACAGAGCAATTAATACAGAAAGGAAAAAGAGAAGTAATCATAGCAAAGTGTTTACATAACAATCTTCCTTGTGTAATAATATTCAGCTATATTTTGGGAATATCAAGGTGTTTAAAAACCCCTGGAAATTACAAACGAGTCAATAAAGTTCAAACAGTGCTTAGTTTCCTAGATGCTAATGCTTAGAAATAAAGGAAAGATATTTTGTTAAGTATCTGGTGAAACAAAAAATTCGTTGACTACTTAACAGGATTTAAATAATTGTAAAAAAATGATGACATCAGCACATTTCTGCTCTATAACTGGCGAATAGTTTGTTCAGTTTATCTAAATGAAAAGTGTATAGAAAACACTAGCAATATCTATATGAAATAATGTGTAGGCTGTAAGCAATATTAATTACAAAATATAAATGTAAGAACAATCTAAAATGTACGAAAAACACTACCCCTTACTTCTACTCGTGTAAAAAAATGCCCATGTTATCAGTTCTTGGGTTTTTTTTTGGGGGGGGGGGAATCTACAAAAAATTCCCTATTTTTTGATACCAAACTTATTAATGTAGTATTTATTTCCCGGTTCGGCCTATTTCAGGGCTATATCAGGGGGGAAATCTTCTCCTCTAGGGTTCTCCACACATGCCAGGGGGGATATCTCGTCTCGTCTCTCTATCGCGTCCCCTTGAGGTACGGGACCGGGAAAGTCACTTAAGCTTTACAGTCAAATAAGACACACACAACGAAATACGTTTCAACTCTCGTCTTAGTCAGTCAGTCGATCACTCTATAAGACACAGCGCCCTGGGGAAAAGTCCCCAAGACTATCTCAAGGCTGACCCAAGACTCGCCCAAGACTGCGTCAAGACTCGCCCCAAGACTCTCCAGGACTCGACTGCCTCTGTCGTGGAGTATTCGCCAAGACCAACTCAAAACAACTTTTTATTCATTTTCAAAACCTTAACCAATTACAATGCAGTAAAAAGACTCTAGGGCGTAACCTTCAATCATAAAGCCATTCATACTAAGTACTGGAAACGTCATATCTTTTGATTAATCGTTCACTACATTAATAACTACGAATACTAACTGTCAGAAATAGTAGTCCGGATAGCGACGGTTATTTCGTAATTAGTTCTAAATCACTGAGTCGTGTTCCGTCCAAAACCTCAAATGGTCTAAACAATGCCAGACATAACACAGCCATTCACTCGTAATCAACTAATTAAGTCGATCAACAGATACGCAAAAACAAATTCATCATAGCCAAATCCACTGGACTATATTACAAATAACATTTAGCATTTTAAAGCGGAGCGCCAGTGGCTAGTATTTATAGTTCACCAGCGGCTTGTATTTATAGTTGTGTGCGCTCCTTTAGAAGCGCTGTGCATGACGGATGTCTTCCGCCATTGTTGTTGCTTTTCAATAAAGCTGTTTCTTATCGTTCACCGGTGTTTGTATCATTACTGGCGTGGTGGCAGCGTCGGGATACGAAATCGACGCTAAATATCGTCCCTAAGAAGTCCGGCCATTCACTCAAGCAATCACCAGTGAACTTGCTTCTACTATAGCGGTAAGAAGTCCACTTTTAAGTTAGTGTGTCGCTTTATATTGAACTGTCATCATGGCCTATAATGTACGGGCGCCAAAACAGTGGAGTTTGACCAAACATGAGTCAATAACGTCGTTCGAAGCCTGGCGGCAAAATCTGCAGTATATTTTGTCACTGGATCCAAATTTTGCTATATTTCTTGCCACTGATTATACATGGAATAAGAAGTCTAATGCCACGCCACTGCGTGGTTTTACCGATGATGATGAAGGTGTCGAAGAACCGAAACG
Source organism: Saccoglossus kowalevskii (assembly GCF_978046115.1). Lineage (NCBI taxonomy): Eukaryota > Metazoa > Hemichordata > Enteropneusta > Harrimaniidae > Saccoglossus > Saccoglossus kowalevskii. Next base: position 36,559,042 of record NC_140652.1, on the reverse strand, counting down.
CCGAACCGCTCAACAAAAGGTCATGCATCTCGAATTAATGCTGGGTCAAATTGCCAATTATTGTCCTGTAATTTCACGCAACACCATCATAAAGTCGTCCACATCCATGTCATCAATTTGGCAAGCAATTCGTTTACACTATGGCTTCCAGACCTCGGGTTCACATTTCCTGGATTTTAATAATATTAAATTAGAAGCTGACGAGCGCCCAGAAGACCTATACCAACGCCTGGTTTCATTTATTGAGGACAATTTGTTACATCGTGACAGTGATATAAAACATCATGGGGAAACCACCACCATTGACGAAGAACTCACACCTTCCTTAGAAAACATCATTGTGCTCACATGGTTACGCCTATTACACCCACAGCTACCAAGCTTAGTGAAACAACGGTATGGCACTGAGTTACGCTCAAAGACGCTTGCTACTCTAAAACCAGAAATTTCTCAGGCATTAGATTCGCTTATGGAGGAGGTTCACGCTTCAGCTGACGCCAAGGTTTTGCGCTCCGTTGCCAATCAGTATATACACACCAAGGACCCTCCAAGACCGACTACAACATCAACCAAGCGCCAGAGCACTAAATCATGCCCATTGTGTAAACAAGCTGGTCGTCCTAAATACCAACATTTCCTAAGCAATTGTAAATATTTACCGACAGAAGATCGCTTATACATTAGCAAATCTCGGCAAATAAGTTGCCAGGATGATGAGTCTGACAGTGACGGTAAAGATATCACCACTGATAACTACAGTGACCAACCGTCAAAAAATAGTGTTCGCACTTGCAGAGTTAACACAAAGCAGTCACCATTCTTTAAGGCTTTCTACCACCATCACCCTCTGCAATTAACACTAGACACCGGGGCTGAAACCAACATGATTAGGTCTTCACTCGCTAAATATATTGGAGCTACTATTCAAAATAGTTCGCAAAAAGCACTCCAGGCCGATGGGCTGACACCACTTCGAGTTATCGGTGAGACCCATATCACACTTAGTAGACACGGCATTGATCTTATACTCGACGCACTCGTCATCGAAGAATTGGATGTCGACATTTTAGCTGGCACACCGTTCATGACAGTCAATGACATTTCCATACGCCCAGCTATGCAGCAAATAACTATCAAAGGCACACATGTTGTTAGGTATGGAATTGAAGACGACACACTCCATTCACACAAAGTACGTCGCACACAGGCATTGGTATTGCGTTCCCCATCGACCTCATCTGTTATTTGGCCTGGAGAATTTCTAGAAATTAAATTACCACCTAATATTGATGAAGATGAAACTTTCGCTATTGAGTCGCGTCATGATTCACCCAGCATGCGTAACCTCAAACCGTCACATAGATGGCCTCAGCCAGATATCATTGAATCAGTCGCAGGCAAAATTCGCATCTGTAACAACTCAATGTCACCAAAAGTAATACGGCGCAATGACCACTTTTGCCAAATTCGTCATACCACTTCACCACCATCAGCAGCATCTAGTACACCAGTCAAGGACACTCTTGACAAATCTCGTCCACGCTCACCAACAATGCACTCGGATGGTGTCGACCTTGACCCTGACGCAATACTGACGATCGATGAGCGCTCCCAATTTCGAAGTCTACTTCGTACTTACGACGATGTCTTCAATCCATCAATTTCCGGTTACAACGGTGCATGTGGTAAATTTGAAACGTCTGTCAACATGGGCCCTGTTGAGCCTCCTCAAAGAAAGGGGCGCGTCCCTCAATACGCTCGGGATAAGCTCATAGAGCTTCAGAAAAAGTTTGATGACCTCGAGAAAGTGGGGGTATTCCGTCGACCTGAAGACGTTGGAGTTACCGTAGAGTATCTAAATCCATCATTTCTGGTCAAAAAGCCAAACGGCGGTTATAGACTTGTTACTGCATTTGCCGACGTCGGTCGTTACAGCAAACCACAACCTTCGCTAATGCCGGATGTCGATTCAATGCTACGAACCATCGCATGCTGGAAATACATGCTCAAGACTGATCTAACCAGTGCTTTCTACCAAATCCCATTAGCAAAGGCCTCGATGAAATATTGCGGTGTCGCAACACCCTTTCGTGGTGTGAGAGTATATACGTGTTCGGCCATGGGCATGCCCGGGTCAGAAACTGCTCTTGAGGAGCTAATGTGTCGCATATTAGGTGACCATATACAAGAAGGGTGTGTCGCAAAACTTGCTGATGACCTATACTGCGGAGGGAACACCCCACTTGAGCTACTCCAAAACTGGGAAAACGTTCTACAAGCATTAAGTAAGTGTAACATTCACTTGTCAGCCAGCAAAACAACGATCTGCCCAAAGTCCACAACCATTTTGGGTTGGATTTGGCGAGAGGGCCAACTTTCAGCGAGTCCTCATCGCATTGCAACTCTTTCATCATGTCCACCTCCTGACACTGTCCGTGGACTACGCTCATTCATCGGCGCCTATAAAGTATTGAGCCGTGTCATAAAAGGTTGTGCAGCTATAATCGCTCCATTTGAGTCAGCACTTGCAGGCCTGTCATCACCTGACAAAATTCAGTGGTCAGATGGCTTACTACATAGCTTTAAAACAGCACAAACTTCACTCGCACAGAACAAATCAATTGCTCTTCCTCGTCCCTCAGATCACCTATGGATCGTAAACGATGGCTCAGTAACCAAGCATGGCATTGGCGCAACCTTCTACATTACGCGCAATGACAAAACTTCACTAGCAGGATTCTTCAGTGCCAAACTACGCAAACACCAAGTTACATGGCTACCATGTGAAATCGAAGCACTATGTATTGCGGCATCAGTTAAGCACTTCAGTCCGTTTATTATCCAATCAGAGCACCAAACCTGCGTTCTAACTGACAGCAAACCATGTGTACAGGCAGTTGACAAACTCTGCCGTGGGGAATTCTCATCAAGCCCACGTGTCACTTCCTTTCTTTCTACTGTAAGTAGGTACCAAGTTGCATTGCGCCACCTTGCAGGTTCAGCCAACGTGCCCTCCGATTTTGCGAGTCGCAATCCACCAGAGTGTGACGAACCAAATTGCCAAATTTGTCAATTCATCCAGCGCACTGAGGACGCGGTTGTAAGGGGATCCACTATTACAGACATCATTAACGGCAAACTACGCCTCCCGTTTACCACCAGATCAGCGTGGCTAAGTACACAATCACAGTGCCCAGATTTACGACGTGCACACGCTCACCTAAAACAAGGAACAAGACCATCAAGGAAACTCACCTCAATCCGGGATGTGAAACGGTATCTTGCTATCGCTACTATCGCAAGAGATGGTCTCCTCGTCGTTAAACACAACGAACCCTTCCAAGTGTCATCTGATCTAATCATCATTCCACGCGCTGTTCTTAACGGACTTTTAACTGCACTTCACATCAAACTCGATCACCCAACTAAACACCAGCTAAAGCAAGTCTTTAAGCGTAACGTCTACGCTCTCGACCTGGACAAATCCATAGAGTTAGTGTCACAACAATGTCATGCCTGTACGTCACTTAGTAAGCTGCCTGATAGGCTAATAGAACAAACATCTGAGGACCCACCACACTCAGTCGGAGTATCTTTCGCAGCTGATGTAATCAAACGCAATCGCCAACTCATACTCGTCCTAAGGGAAACTGCTACGTCTTACACGTCATCCACTATTATCGATAGTGAGAACCAAACCGCACTACGTGATGGTATAACCCGTTTAGTCATTGAAATGCGTGCACTCGACGGCCCATTTGCCGTGGTCCGTGTCGATCCTGCTCCTGGTTTCATAGCGCTACGTAATGATAGTATGCTTGAGCAGTACCGTATCAATGTTGAGATTGGTCGCATTAAAAACATCAATAAGAATCCCGTAGCCGAAAAAGCTATCCGTGAACTGGAAGAAGAGCTCCTCCGGCAAGACCCAAGTGGTGACCCAGTTACTGCTGTAAAACTAGCTATAGCAACTGCACGATTAAACTCTCGCATTCGCAGTCGTGGACTATCAGCTCGCGAAATGTGGATACAACGTGACCAATTCACTAATGAACAAATACCACTCGTCGACCGTGAGCTCATCACACAACAACATGAGTCATGCACTATTAATCATCCATACAGTCAAATGTCTAAGACAAAATATCGCGACAGTACAGTCAACAACATCAAGGTCGGTGACTTAGTCTACTTACGGTCTGACCGCAACAAGTCACATGCTCACAGTAGATTCCTCGTTGTCAGTATCGATGGGGAGTGTAGATTCCTCGTTGTCAGTATCGATGGGGAGTGGTGCTTCATTAGGAAGTTCACTGGCTCGCAGCTACGCGCTACTTCATACAAGGTCAAATGCAACGAATGTTACAAAGTACCTGACCAGTACTTTGACACCACTACTTACAACAAAACACCTGTTCAAGACAACAGTGATACAGAAGCCGATGATCACCAAGTATCCAGCTTTCCTCCCAGTCTGATTTCGCCTGAGACACCAATCGAAATATGTCTCCCCACAATCGATGACAATTCTCATCTTGTAGACAATGTAGTCAGTAGTGAGACAGAGAAAAACACTGAGAATATTGAGTCTTTGCCTAGTTCCCCTCCAATATCTAGACCTCAACGGCATTGTAAACCTCCTAAGTATCTAGAAGATTATGTAACATAATCAATGTACTTTTTGTGACATGTATTGGATCATTTTGCTTGTTATGCCATTGCCACTTACGCAATGAATTTTCGTGTTTCTCGTTTTCGTTTACGATGATTTTCTTCGAAAAAGAAAGAAAGAGGTCACGCCAGTGGCTAGTATTTATAGTTCACCAGCGGCTTGTATTTATAGTTGTGTGCGCTCCTTTAGAAGCGCTGTGCATGACGGGTGTCTTCCGCCATTGTTGTTGCTTTTCAATAAAGCTGTTTCTTATCGTTCACCAGTGTTTGTATCATTACTGGCGGAGGGTCATCACCTGCGCACGCGCGGGAATTGAGTACCAAAACGCAAAGGCTCATAGGTAGACGCTTGTTTGTAAACAATTACACGCTATGGTCATCTGGCGCCTGCGCAGGTGACGACTCCCCCGCTTTAACTACATACGTAAAAAGTCTTGTATTCACTAAGAGAAATAAACATTCCTCGTCGTTTCACTTTATATTAAAGACCACTTGCAAGGGTTTGCAATAAATGTTAGTTCTATTGTCATATCGTATTTATTACATGTATCTATAACTGAAACGACACTAAATATATACCCACAGCCCTACCTATCACAGCCTATAGACGCGATACTGAAATTCCATAATGACCACAATGTACGTACAGTGTTATCCGATGATAATCTTCATCAGGGTTGTCTTGTCACAGTAAACATTGTTTCATGTGTGCCAACATTTCACCTGCTGTCAAATTTACAAGTCTTAAAGAAAGAGCTTTGTCAACATTTGTAAGTCGTTCACATGCATCTCCAGTTTTGGTACTTGTATGTTTTCTCCATTGGTTGGATTAAATTTATTAACATTCTGGGAGTGTGCTGCTGGTTCATATTTACTCGTGATGTATTTTCCCGCCCTGAATATGCTCGAAGACTGTGTCATTTTGTCCCAGGAGTGTTCACTGCCCCACAGTAATGTGAATAGTGATGGGGGCAATCCTGTCCTGGTATCAAAAACAACTACCACACGACACCACGTCAAAGTACCGCACAAAATGTAGCCAGAGAATGCACTCCGAGCAAATCCCTTGATTCAAAGGCGGAACCAAAGTGCATTAATATCTGCCCAATGTGTGTACTCTTCGATTTCAAATACCTGTCTCATGTGATGATTTTATTCAAATAGACGAGCATTTTGATTTCTACACTGATCAATAATAATTCATTCAATCAAATAGCCACATACATGATATGAATATGAAGTTATTACGAGGACACCTCAAAGTATGCACGAAGACAGTACAGTGGAGATATCAACCGAGGTCACGGAGGTCGATGCGCGGCGTACCGTATGAGTGTATACTTTGAAGTATCCTCGTAATAAACTTACTATTATACATCATTTCCTTCCAAAGATACGTCTAGGGAATGCCGAAATCCAAAATGTTTAGAACAGAATCAGCGAACTTCTTTGTGTGGAATCCGGTCAAACTCTGGTGGCAGCCATTGTTGTAAACATTCCATATTTGGAATTCGCATTTCCTTATATGATAGGATGAAAATACCCCGTAAAATACCGCAAAATTACGACACGCTGTTACGTATGGCGTTATGATGACAGATGTATAATAATACATGTTATTCGTATGGGAAAGACGATATATAATAGATAATATTTGGTAATCGTTGGTTGAAGTTCTTAGGTAAATCATGGACAAGAATTTTTAGCGTTCATAAAAACCATACTAAGTTGATAAAACATAAATATATGTTATAGTAGTAAGAGTTGACCAGTTCGGTGAAACTGGGCCACATTGAAATTTTGCAAATGTATACTTAATGGAGACATTAACTGTGTGATACTGTCTAAAATCGTAGTAGTGTTTTAAAGTATACCATTATTAAACCAAGTAATGGACATTGGGCATATGTATAGGATTTAATTGGTTATTGAGTTTTATATCGCCGATAGCCAAATGCGCTAAATTAAACCCCATTACAAATTGCAAAGTTAACAAGGAATTATTTTAAAACCTATCGAATTTCAAATGCGCTATACAGTATTTAGTAGCACAATGGCAGCCACCTTAGATTTGTCCAAATATGGTTTTTGCTCACACTTTTGTGAAATATATTATATAATCTGTCTTTTTGTATTTAAAAAAATGTATACTCATTACGTGACACACACATGCTTGCAATCACGTGACCAGTGATCACAAATGCCAGCTCATTTATTGAAGACAGCGTAGAAAATCACCCGTGAAACAGTTACCCAACAACTGATGATTAAATAACGTAAAATTTTATTTCCTCTGTCATTTATTACATTCTAAAAGCTTGTTCACACAAAATTTATTTGATCAGCACACGGAGTCAACTCGAAAGATCCTGTGAATAAAAAAAGATAACTAGAGTTGTTCAAATCCATTCATCAATTGCCATGTTAATGAGAACGTTTCACGTGAGCTGCCAAGGCGCCTGGAAGTCTGGAAGTCACGTGTTTTATCATCTCTGTTGACTATTATCAAGATTTGTTTCATCTATATTTCGATATATTGTCTACTCGAGTAGTAGGTAGTGTGTGTTCGCTTACTTGTTGAAGTCGTTTAACTGTTAATTGCCAGAGTCTTGCATACAAAGTAACGCTGTCTATTGCAGTTGACATCGTTCCATTGGTTATCGATTTCTAATAAACAAAAAAATATGAAACAATTAACACCAATGTTAACATTCTCGTTCACTTTTTCATTTGACTGTCGACCTCTGTTTAAATTGACCACCATGTACGTACATACCAATTAGTCGTACTTACTGCGACTAGGGTCATTTGTTGTGACACAGTCTTCATCATACATAAAAAAACCATCGCTTGGTTGGTCTTCACCCCAATTTAGATAATCGATTTCTGTTCCATCAGTCCACTTATAACCGGTATTATCCTGGATATAAAAAAGACAGACTGTGGTTCACATCAGTACATAATATTGCGTATAATGGTTTACACTTAGATGGACTGCCAAACCAATCTTCAATAATTTAATAATTAATGGGTGAAAGCAAACAATCCTCACTTTCTGTGTCATCCCAATCCAAAATTCGTTATCGGGACCAGCAAGTTCTTTTGCGAATTGCTCTTCGTCATGTGAGTGAAGTGATACGAGATGTCCTCCTCTGGTATTACAATACATCTCTCCTTCCTCCCATTCAGCATCCGCAGCCATTGCCAGGTAACAGTGGTCTTCCCAAATTGTGAACATTTCGGGACATGAAGCTGTACATCAACAAAAAGACAGCGCATTATGAGCTGAATAGACAATTTACAGGTCACGTGTTATTTTTGTCTTCGTACGTTTTTTTTCATTGAAATCACTGCTTATTTGGGTATATGATAAGCATGCATGTTACTAGTTGATGACGTCATCGTGCTGGGAGATATCTAGTTAATTAATGTAGTTAAGATATTTCTTAATGAAAACATCACACAGTTAATAAATGAAATGTTACCATCATGTTGAATCCTTTCCCCTGCAATGACGGCCACATACACGACAGCTATTGTCAACAGTAGTTTGATCATTGTAGATTCTGTGGCAAGAACATTCGGCGTATAGGTATGAGTTCATAATGAGTGCAGAACACGTGCAAACATATGACTAAACGTTGTATACTAGGTATATAGGTATGAGTTCATAATGAGTGCAGAACACGTGCAAACATATGACTAAACGTTGTATACTAGGTATATAGGTATGAGTTCATAATGAGTGCAGAACACGTGCAAACATATGACTAAACGTTGTATACTAGGTATATAGGTATGAGTTCATAATGAGTGCAGAACACGTGCAAACATATGACTAAACGTTGTATACTAGGTATATAGGTATGAGTTCATAATGAGTGCAGAACACGTGCAAACATATGACTAAACGTTGTATACTAGGTATATAGGTATGAGTTCATAATGAGTGCAGAACACGTGCAAACATATGACTAAACGTTGTATACTAGGTACATAATTGCATAGGTTTTGCAAATCTTGCGTTCTTACCTGCTGTGGTCAACCCTGTATACAGTGGTATATGAGTGGTATCGAAGTTATTGGTGTGGGGTATTTTTATAATGAACGTTATCTTATTTGTTCGTTATCTGGTACTCTCCGTGATCAGGAATGTGTCACATCTGCTAAATCCCACAACCCTACAAATATTTATTTTAATCGTTGGAAAAACGAATATGAGTTCGTGAGTATTAGGTCAACTAAAATATACACCGTGAAATGCTTCCTTTATTGTGTAATGTTATTATAAGAATACAGAGTGATTACAATAAATGTGTCCATACACCATATTAGTTCATAGAACAATACACATACGTTTTAAAGTCGATGATGTCCTTGTGTCTGGACACTAATCCGGGTTCATTGAAAAACCTCAGTTAGTAACAACGCTGTCGATATCCGTCATCGAAAAGCCTCAGTTAGTAACAACGCTGTCGATATCCTTCATCGAAAAGCCTCAGTTAGTAACAACGCTGTCGATATCCTTCATCGAAAAGCCTAAGTTAGTAACAACGCTGTTGATATCCTTCATCGAAAAGCCTCAGTTAGTAACAACGCTGTCGATATCCGTCATCGAAAAGCCTCAGTTAGTAACAACGCTGTCGATATCCGTCATCGAAAAGCCTCACTTAGTAACAACGCTGTCGATATCCGTCATCGAAAAGCCTCAGTTAGTAACAACACTGTCGATATCTGTCATCGAAAAGCCTCAGTTAGTAACAACGTTGTCGATATCCGTCATTGAAAAGCCTCAGTTAGTGACAATGTTGTCGATATCCGTCATCAAAAAGCCTCAGTTAGTAACAACGCTGTCGATATCCGTCATTGAAAAGCCTCAGTTAGTTAACAACGTTGTCGATATCCATCATCGAAAAGCCTAAGTTAGTAACAACGCTGTCGATATCCGTCAACGAAAGGCCTCAGTTAGTAACAACGCTGTCGATATCCGTCATTGAAAAGCCTCAGTTAGTTAACAACGTTGTCGATATCCATCATCGAAAAGCCTAAGTTAGTAACAACGCTGTCGATATCCGTCATCGAAAAGCCTCAGTTAGTAACAATGCTCTCAATATCCGTCATCGAAAAGTCTCAGTTAGGAACAACACTGTCGATATCCGTCTTTGAAAAGACTCAGTTAGTAACAATGCTGTTGATATCCGTCATTGAAAAGCCTCAGTTAGTTAACAACGTTGTCGATATCCATCATCGAAAAGCCTAAGTTAGTAACAACGCTGTCGATATCCGTAAACAAAAGGCCTCAGTTAGTAACAACGTTGTCGATATCCGTCATTGAAAAGCCTCAGTTAGTAACAACGTTGTCGATATCCATCATCGAAAAACCTAAGTTAGTAACAATGCTGTCGATATCCGTCAACGAAAGGACTCAGTTAGTAACAACGCTGTCGATATCCATCATCGAAAAGCCTCAGTTAGTAACAACGCTGTCGATATCCATCATCGAAAAGCCTCAGTTAGTAACAATGCTGTCGATATCCATTATCGAAAAGCCTCAGTTAGCAACAACACTGTCGATATCCATCATCGAAAAGACTCAGTTAGTAACAATGCTGTCGATATCCGTCATCGAAAAGCCTCAGATAGCAACAACGCTGTCTATATCCGTCATCGAAAAGCCTCAGTTAGTAACAACGTTGTCGATATCCATCATCGAAAAGTCTAAGTTAGCAACAACGCTGTCTATATCCGTCATCGAAAAGCCTCAGTTAGTAACAATGCTGTCGATAACCGTCATCGAAAAGCCTCAGATAGCAACAACGCTGTCGATACCCGTCATCGAAAAGCCTCAGTTAGTAACAATGCAGTCAATATCCGTCATCGAAAAGCCATCAGTTAGTAACAATGCTGTCGATATCATCATCGAAAAGCCTAAGTCAGCAACAACGCTGTCGATATCCGTCATCGAAAAGCCTCAGTTAGTAACAACGCTGTTGAAATCCATCATCAAAAAGCCTAAGTTAGCAACAACGCTGTCGATATCTGTCATCGAAAAGCCTCAGTTAGTATCAACGCTGTCGATATCCGTCATCGAAAAGCCTCAGTTAGTAACAACGCTGTCGATATCTGTCATTGAAAAGCCTCAGTTAGTGACAATGCTGTCGATATCCGTCATCAAAAAGCCTTATTTAGTAACAACGCTGTCAATATCCATCATCGAAAAGCCTCAGTTAGTAACAACGCTGTCGATATCCGTCATTGAAAAGCCTCAGTTAGTGACAACGTTGTCGATATCCGTCATAGAAAAGCCTCAGTTAGTAACAACGCTGTCGATATCCATCATTGAAAGGCCTCAGTTAGTAACAACGCTGTCGATATTCGTCATCGAAAAGCCTAAGTTAGTAAGAACGCTGTTAATATCCGTCATTGAAAAGCCTCAGTTAGTAACAACACTGTCGATATCCGTCATCGAAAAGCCTCAGTTAGTAAGAACGCTGTTAATATCCGTCATCGAAAAGCCTCAGTTAGTAACAATGCTGTCAATATCCGTCATCAAAAAGCTTCAGTTAGTAACAACGCTGTCGATATCCGTCATCGAAAAGCCTCAGTTAGTAACAACGCTGTCGATATCCATCAGTTAGCAACAACACTGTCGATATCCATCATCGAAAAGCCTCAGTCAGTGACAACGCTGTCGATATCCGTCATCGAAAAGCCTCAGTTAGTTTCAACGCTGTCGATATCCATCATCAAAAAGCCTCAGTTAGTAACAACATTGTGGATATCCGTCATCGAAAAGCCTCAGTTAGTAAGAACGCTGTTGATATCCATCATTGAAAAGCCTCAGTTAGTAACAACGCTGTCGATATTCGTCATTGAAAAGCCATCAGTTAGTAACAATGCTGTCGATATCCGTCATCAAAAAGCCATCAGTTAGTAACACCGCTGTCGATATCCATCATCGAAAAGCCTAAGTCAGCAACAACGCTGTCGATATCCATCATCGAAAAGCCACCAGTTAGTAACAACGCTCTCGATATCCATCATCGAAAATCCTATGTCAGCAACAACGCTGTCGATATCCATCATCGAAAAGCCTCAGTTAGTAACAACGCTGTCGATATCCATTAGATAGCAACAACGCTGTCGAAATCGGTCATCAAAGAGCCTCAGTTAGTAACAACGCTGTTGAAATCCATCATCGAAAAGCCTAAGTTAGCAACAACGCTGTCGATATCCATCATCGAAAAGCCTCAGTTAGTAACAACGCTGTCGATACCCGTCATTGAAAAGCCTCAGTTAGTAACAACGCTGTCGATATCCGTCATTGAAAAGCCTCAGTTAGTGACAATGCTGTCGATATCCGTCATCAAAGAGCCTTAGTTAGTAACAACGCTGTCAATATCAATCATCGAAAAGCCTGAGTTAGTAACAACGCTGTCGATATCCGTCATTGAAAAGCCTCAGTTAGTGACAACATTGTCGATATCCGTCATCGAAAAGCCTCAGTTAGTAACAACGCTGTCGATATCCATCATTGAAAGGCCTCAGTTAGTAACAACGCTGTCGATATTCGTCATCGAAAAGCCTAAGTTAGTAACAACGCTGTTAATATCCGTCATTGAAAAGCCTCAGTTAGTAACAACGCTGTCGATATCCGTCATCGAAAAGCCTCAGTTAGTAAGAACGCTGTTAATATCCGTCATCGAAAAGCCTCAGTTAGTAACAATGCTGTCAATATCCGTCATCAAAAAGCTTCAGTTAGTAACAACGCTGTCGATATCTGTCATCGAAAAGCCTCAGTTAGTAACAACGCTGTCGATATCCATCAGTTAGCAACAACACTGTCGATATCCATCATCGAAAAGCCTCAGTCAGTGACAACGCTGTCGATATCCATCATCGAAAAGCCTCAGTTAGTTTCAACGCTGTCGATATCCATCATCAAAAAGCCTCAGTTAGTAACAACATTGTCGATATCCGTCATCGAAAAGCCTCAGTTAGTAACAACGCTGTTGATATACATCATTGAAAAGCCTCAGTTAGTAACAACGCTGTCGATATCCGTCATTGAAAAGCCATCAGTTAGTAACAATGCTGTCGATATCCGTCATCAAAAAGCCATCAGTTAGTAACAACGCTGTCGATATCCATCATCGAAAAGCCTAAGTCAGCAACAACGCTGTCGATATCCATCATCGAAAAGCCACCAGTTAGTAACAACGCTCTCGATATCCATCATCGAAAATCCTAAGTCAGCAACAACGCTGTCGATATCCGTCATCGAAAAGCCTCAGTTAGTAACAACGCTGTCAATATCCGTCATCAAAAAGCCTCCGTTAGTAACAATGCTGTCGATATCGGTCATCGAAGAGCCTCAGTTAGTAACAATGCTGTTGAAATCCATCATCGAAAAGCCTAAGTTAGCAACAACGCTGTCGATATCCATCATCGAAAAGCCTCAGTTAGTAACAACGCTGTCGATATCCGTCATTGAAAAGCCTCAGTTAGTAACAACGCTGTCGATATCCATCATTGAAAAGCCTCAGTTAGTGACAACGCTGTCGATATCCGTCATCAAAAAGCTTCAGTTAGTAACAATGTTGTCGATATCCGTCATTGAAAAGCCTCAGTTAGTGACAACGCTGTCGATATCCGTCATCAAAAAGCTTCAGTTAGTAACAATGTTGTCGATATCTGTCATCGAAAAGCCTCAGTTAGTAACAACGCTGTCGATATCCACCATTGAAAAGCCTCAGTAGTAACAACGCTGTCGATATCCGTCATCGAAAAGCCATCAGTTAGTAACAATGCTGTCGATATCCGTCATCAAAAATCCTCAGTTAGTAACAACGCTGTCGATATCCATCAGTTAGCAACAACGCTCTCGATATTGGTCATCGAAAAGCCTCAGTTAGTAACAACACTGTTGATATCCATCATCGAAAAGCCTAAGTTAGTAACTACACTGATGATATTCGTCATCGAAAAGCCTTAGTTAGTAACAACGCTGTCAATATCTGTCATCAAAAAGCCTCCGTTAGTAACAATGCTGTCGATATCCGTCATTGAAAAGCCTCAGTTAGTAACAACGCCGTCAATATCCATCATCGAAAAGCCTCAGTTAGCAACAACGCTGTCGATATCCGTCATCGAAAAGCCTCAGTTAGTAACAACACTGTCGATATCCGTCATCGAAATGCAATAGTCGGTTGGTATGTGTATTAATGCAATACTCGATTGGTATGTGTAGTAATGCAATACTCGATTGGTATGTGTAGTAATGCAATACTCTTTTGGTATGTGCAGTAATGCAATACTCGGTTGGTATGTGCAGTAATGCAATACTCGGTTGGTATGTGTAGTAATGCAATACTCGGTTGGTATGTGTAGTAATGCAATACTCGGTTGGTATATGCAGTAATGCAATACTCGGTTGGTATGTGCAGTAATGCAATGCTCAATAATTATGTACAATAATGCAATACTCGGTTGGTATGTGTAGTAATGCAATACTCGGTTGGTATGTGTAGTAATGCAATGCTCAGTTGGTATATGCAGTAATGCAATACTCGGTTGGTATGTGCAGTAATGCAATGCTCAATAATTATGTACAATAATGCAATACTCGGTTGGTATGTATAGTAATGCAATACTCGGTTGGTATGTGCAGTAATGCTATACTCGGTTGGTATGTGCAGTAATGCAATACTTGGTTGGTATGTGCAGTAATGCAATACTCGGTTGGTATGTGCAGTAATGCAATACTCGGTTGGTATGTGTAGTAATGCAATACTCGGTTGGTATGTGTAGTAATGCAATGCTCGGTTGGTATGTGCAGTAATGCAATACTTGGTTGGTATGTGTAGTAATGCAATACTTGGTTGGTATGTGCAGTAATGCAATCGTCGGTTGGTATGTGCAGTAATGCAATACTTGGTTGGTATGTGCAGTAATGCAATGCTCGATTGGTATGTGCAGTAATGCAATGCTCGGTTGGTATGTGCAGTAATGCAATACTCGGTTGGTATGTGCAGTAATGCAATACTTGGTTGGTATGTGCAGTAATGCAATACTCGGTTGGTATGTGCAGTAATGCAATACTCGGTTGGTATGTGTAGTAATGCAATGCTCGGTTGGTATGTGCAGTAATGCAATACTTGGTTGGTATGTGTAGTAATGCAATACTCGGTTGGTATGTGCAGTAATGCAATACTTGGTTGGTATGTGCAGTAATGCAATACTCGGTTGGTATGTGCAGTAATGCAATACTCGGTTGGTATGTGCAGTAATGCAATACTCGGTTGGTATGTGCAGTAATGCAATACTTGGTTGGTATGTGCAGTAACGCAATGCTCAATAATTATGTACAATAATGCAATACTCGGTTGGTATGTATAGTAATGCAATACTCGGTTGGTATGTGCAGTAATGCTATACTCGGTTGGTATGTGCAGTAATGCAATACTTGGTTGGTATGTGCAGTAATGCAATACTCGGTTGGTATGTGCAGTAATGCAATACTCGGTTGGTATGTGTAGTAATGCAATACTCGGTTGGTATGTGTAGTAATGCAATGCTCGGTTGGTATGTGCAGTAATGCAATACTTGGTTGGTATGTGTAGTAATGCAATACTTGGTTGGTATGTGCAGTAATGCAATCGTCGGTTGGTATGTGCAGTAATGCAATACTTGGTTGGTATGTGCAGTAATGCAATGCTCGATTGGTATGTGCAGTAATGCAATGCTCGGTTGGTATGTGCAGTAATGCAATACTCGGTTGGTATGTGCAGTAATGCAATACTTGGTTGGTATGTGCAGTAATGCAATACTCGGTTGGTATGTGCAGTAATGCAATACTCGGTTGGTATGTGTAGTAATGCAATGCTCGGTTGGTATGTGCAGTAATGCAATACTTGGTTGGTATGTGTAGTAATGCAATACTCGGTTGGTATGTGCAGTAATGCAATACTTGGTTGGTATGTGCAGTAATGCAATACTCGGTTGGTATGTGCAGTAATGCAATACTCGGTTGGTATGTGCAGTAATGCAATACTCGGTTGGTATGTGCAGTAATGCAATACTTGGTTGGTATGTGCAGTAACGCAATACTCGATTGGTATATGCAGTAATGCAATACTCGGTTGGTATGTGCTGTAATGCAATACTCGATTGGTATATGCAGTAATGCAATACTCGGTTGGTATGTGCTGTAATGCAATACTTGGTTGGTATGTGCAGTAATGCAATACTCGGTTGGTATGTGCAGTAATGCAATACTTGGTTTGTATGTGTAGTAATGCAATACTTGGTTGGTATGTGCAGTAATGCAATACTCGGTTGGTATGTGCAGTAATGCAATACTTGGTTGGTATGTGCAGTAATGCAATACTCGGTTGGTATGTGCAGTAATGCAATACTCGGTTGGTATGTGCAGTAATGCAATACTTGGTTGGTATGTGCAGTAATGCAATACTCGGTTGGTATGTGCAGTAATGCAATACTTGGTTGGTATGTGCAGTAATGCAATACTCGGTTGGTATGTGCAGTAATGCAATACTTGGTTGGTATGTGCAGTAATGCAATACTCGGTTGGTATGTGCAGTAATGCAATACTTGGTTGGTATGTGCAGTAATGCAATGCTCGATTGGTATGTGCAGTAATGCAATACTCGGTTGGTATGTGCAGTAATGCAATACTTGGTTGGTATGTGCAGTAATGCAATACTCGGTTGGTATGTGCAGTAATGCAATACTTGGTTGGTATGTGCAGTACTGCAATGCTCGATTGGTATGTGCAGTAATGGAATACTTGGTTGGTATGTGCAGTAATGCAATGCTCGATTGGTATGTGCAGTAATGCAATGCTCGATTGGTATGTGTAGTAATACAATAGTCGGTTGGTATGTGCAGTAATGCAATACTCGGTTGGTATGTGCAGTAATGCAATACTCGGTTGGTATGTGCAGTAATGCAATGCTCGATTGGTATGTGCAGTAATGCAATGCTCGATTGGTATGTGCAGTAATGCAATAGTCGGTTGGTATGTGTAGTAATGCAATACTTGGTTGGTATGTGTAGTAATGCAATACTCGGTTGGTATGTGCAGTAATGCAATGCTCGATTGGTATGTGCAGTAATGCAATAGTCGGTTGGTATGTGTAGTAATGCAATGCTCGATTGGTATGTGCAGTAATGCAATAGTCGGTTGGTATGTGTAGTAATGCAATACTTGGTTGGTATGTGTAGTAATGCAATACTCGGTTGGTATGTGCAGTAATGCAATGCTCGATTGGTATGTGCAGTAATGCAATGCTCGATTGGTATGTGCAGTAATGCAATAGTCGGTTGGTATGTGTAGTAATGCAATACTTGGTTGGTATGTGTAGTAATGCAATACTCGGTTGGTATGTGCAGTAATGCAATACTTGGTTGGTATGTGCAGTAATGCAATACTCGGTTGGTATGTGCAGTAATGCAATACTCGGTTGGTATGTGCAGTAATGCAATACTCGGTTGGTATGTGCAGTAATGCAATACTCGGTTGGTATGTGCAGTAATGCAATACTTGGTTGGTATGTGCAGTAATGCAATACTCGATTGGTATATGCAGTAATGCAATACTCGGTTGGTATGTGTTGTAATGCAATACTCGATTGGTATATGCAGTAATGCAATACTCGGTTGGTATGTGCTGTAATCCAATACTTGGTTGGTATGTGCAGTAATGCAATACTCGGTTGGTATGTGCAGTAATGCAATACTTGGTTTGTATGTGCAGTAATGCAATACTCGGTTGGTATGTGCAGTAATGCAATACTCGGTTGGTATGTGCAGTAATGCAATACTTGGTTGGTATGTGCAGTAATGCAATACTCGGTTGGTATGTGCAGTAATGCAATACTTGGTTGGTATGTGCAGTAATGCAATACTCGGTTGGTATGTGCAGTAATGCAATACTCGGTTGGTATGTGCAGTAATGCAATACTTGGTTGGTATGTGCAGTAATGCAATGCTCGATTGGTATGTGCAGTAATGCAATACTCGGTTGGTATGTGCAGTAATGCAATACTTGGTTGGTATGTGCAGTAATGCAATACTCGGTTGGTATGTGCAGTAATGCAATACTTGGTTGGTATGTGCAGTAATGCAATGCTCGATTGGTATGTGCAGTAATGCAATACTTGGTTGGTATGTGCAGTAATGCAATGCTCGATTGGTATGTGCAGTAATGCAATGCTCGATTGGTATGTGTAGTAATGCAATAGTCGGTTGGTATGTGCAGTAATGCAATACTCGGTTGGTATGTGCAGTAATGCAATACTTGGTTGGTATATGCAGTAATGCAATACTCGATTGGTATATGCAGTAATGCAATACTCGGTTGGTATGTGCAGTAATGCAATACTCGGTTGGTATGTGTAGTAATGCAATACTCGGTTGGTATGTGCAGTAATGCAATACTTGGTTGGTATGTGCAGTAATGCAATACTTGGTTGGTATATGCAGTAATGCAATACTCGATTGGTATATGCAGTAATGCAATACTCGGTTGGTATGTGCAGTAATGCAATACTCGGTTGGTATGTGCAGTAATGCAATAGTCGATTGGTATGTGCAGTAATGCAATAGTCGGTTGGTATGTGTAGTAATGCAATACTTGGTTGGTATGTGCAGTAATGCAATGCTCGATTGGTATGTGTAGTAATGCAATACTCGGTTGGTATGTGCAGTAATGCAATACTTGGTTGGTATGTGCAGTAATGCAATACTCGGTTGGTATGTGCAGTAATGCAATACTCGGTTGGTATGTGCAGTAATGCAATACTCGGTTGGTATGTGCAGTAATGCAATACTTGGTTGGTATGTGCAGTAACGCAATACTCGATTGGTATATGCAGTAATGCAATACTCGGTTGGTATGTGCTGTAATGCAATACTCGATTGGTATATGCAGTAATGCAATACTCGGTTGGTATGTGCTGTAATGCAATACTTGGTTGGTATGTGCAGTAATGCAATACTCGGTTGGTATGTGCAGTAATGCAATACTTGGTTTGTATGTGTAGTAATGCAATACTTGGTTGGTATGTGCAGTAATGCAATACTCGGTTGGTATGTGCAGTAATGCAATACTTGGTTGGTATGTGCAGTAATGCAATACTCGGTTGGTATGTGCAGTAATGCAATACTCGGTTGGTATGTGCAGTAATGCAATACTTGGTTGGTATGTGCAGTAATGCAATACTCGGTTGGTATGTGCAGTAATGCAATACTTGGTTGGTATGTGCAGTAATGCAATACTCGGTTGGTATGTGCAGTAATGCAATACTTGGTTGGTATGTGCAGTAATGCAATACTCGGTTGGTATGTGCAGTAATGCAATACTTGGTTGGTATGTGCAGTAATGCAATGCTCGATTGGTATGTGCAGTAATGCAATACTCGGTTGGTATGTGCAGTAATGCAATACTTGGTTGGTATGTGCAGTAATGCAATACTCGGTTGGTATGTGCAGTAATGCAATACTTGGTTGGTATGTGCAGTACTGCATTGCTCGATTGGTATGTGCAGTAATGGAATACTTGGTTGGTATGTGCAGTAATGCAATGCTCGATTGGTATGTGCAGTAATGCAATGCTCGATTGGTATGTGTAGTAATACAATAGTCGGTTGGTATGTGCAGTAATGCAATACTCGGTTGGTATGTGCAGTAATGCAATACTCGGTTGGTATGTGCAGTAATGCAATGCTCGATTGGTATGTGCAGTAATGCAATGCTCGATTGGTATGTGCAGTAATGCAATAGTCGGTTGGTATGTGTAGTAATGCAATACTTGGTTGGTATGTGTAGTAATGCAATACTCGGTTGGTATGTGCAGTAATGCAATGCTCGATTGGTATGTGCAGTAATGCAATAGTCGGTTGGTATGTGTAGTAATGCAATGCTCGATTGGTATGTGCAGTAATGCAATAGTCGGTTGGTATGTGTAGTAATGCAATACTTGGTTGGTATGTGTAGTAATGCAATACTCGGTTGGTATGTGCAGTAATGCAATGCTCGATTGGTATGTGCAGTAATGCAATGCTCGATTGGTATGTGCAGTAATGCAATAGTCGGTTGGTATGTGTAGTAATGCAATACTTGGTTGGTATGTGTAGTAATGCAATACTCGGTTGGTATGTGCAGTAATGCAATACTTGGTTGGTATGTGCAGTAATGCAATACTCGGTTGGTATGTGCAGTAATGCAATACTCGGTTGGTATGTGCAGTAATGCAATACTCGGTTGGTATGTGCAGTAATGCAATACTCGGTTGGTATGTGCAGTAATGCAATACTTGGTTGGTATGTGCAGTAATGCAATACTCGATTGGTATATGCAGTAATGCAATACTCGGTTGGTATGTGTTGTAATGCAATACTCGATTGGTATATGCAGTAATGCAATACTCGGTTGGTATGTGCTGTAATCCAATACTTGGTTGGTATGTGCAGTAATGCAATACTCGGTTGGTATGTGCAGTAATGCAATACTTGGTTTGTATGTGCAGTAATGCAATACTCGGTTGGTATGTGCAGTAATGCAATACTCGGTTGGTATGTGCAGTAATGCAATACGTGGTTGGTATGTGCAGTAATGCAATACTCGGTTGTTATGTGCAGTAATGCAATACTTGGTTGGTATGTGCAGTAATGCAATACTCGGTTGGTATGTGCAGTAATGCAATACTCGGTTGGTATGTGCAGTAATGCAATACTTGGTTGGTATGTGCAGTAATGCAATGCTCGATTGGTATGTGCAGTAATGCAATACTCGGTTGGTATGTGCAGTAATGCAATACTTGTTTGGTATGTGCAGTAATGCAATACTCGGTTGGTATGTGCAGTAATGCAATACTTGGTTGGTATGTGCAGTAATGCAATGCTCGATTGGTATGTGCAGTAATGCAATACTTGGTTGGTATGTGCAGTAATGCAATGCTCGATTGGTATGTGCAGTAATGCAATGCTCGATTGGTATGTGTAGTAATGCAATAGTCGGTTGGTATGTGCAGTAATGCAATACTCGGTTGGTATGTGCAGTAATGCAATACTTGGTTGGTATATGCAGTAATGCAATACTCGATTGGTATATGCAGTAATGCAATACTCGGTTGGTATGTGCAGTAATGCAATACTCGGTTGGTATGTGTAGTAATGCAATACTCGGTTGGTATGTGCAGTAATGCAATACTTGGTTGGTATGTGCAGTAATGCAATACTTGGTTGGTATATGCAGTAATGCAATACTCGATTGGTATATGCAGTAATGCAATACTCGGTTGGTATGTGCAGTAATGCAATACTCGGTTGGTATGTGCAGTAATGCAATAGTCGATTGGTATGTGCAGTAATGCAATAGTCGGTTGGTATGTGTAGTAATGCAATACTTGGTTGGTATGTGCAGTAATGCAATGCTCGATTGGTATGTGTAGTAATGCAATACTCGGTTGGTATGTGCAGTAATGCAATACTTGGTTGGTATGTGCAGTAATGCAATGCTCGATTGGTATGTGCAGTAATGCAATACTTGGTTGGTATGTGCAGTAATGCAATACTTGGTTGGTATATGCAGTAATGCAATACTCGATTGGTATATGCAGTAATGCAATACTCGGTTGGTATGTGCAGTAATGCAATACTCGGTTGGTATGTGCAGTAATGCAATACTCGGTTGGTATGTGCAGTAATGCAATACTTGGTTGGTATGTGCAGTAATGCAATACTCGGTTGGTATGTGCAGTAATGCAATACTTGGTTGGTATGTGCAGTAATGCAATACTCGGTTGGTATGTGCAGTAATGCAATACTTGGTTGGTATGTGCAGTAATGCAATGCTCGATTGGTATGTGCAGTAATGCAATACTCGGTTGGTATGTGCAGTAATGCAATACTTGGTTGGTATGTGCAGTAATGCAATACTCGGTTGGTATGTGCAGTAATGCAATACTTGGTTGGTATGTGCAGTAATGCAATGCTCGATTGGTATGTGCAGTAATGCAATACTTGGTTGGTATGTGCAGTAATGCAATGCTCGATTGGTATGTGCAGTAATGCAATGCTCGATTGGTATGTGCAGTAATGCAATAGTCGGTTGGTATGTGTAGTAATGCAATACTTGGTTGGTATGTGTAGTAATGCAATACTCGGTTGGTATGTGCAGTAATGCAATACTTGGTTGGTATGTGCAGTAATGCAATACTCGGTTGGTATGTGCAGTAATGCAATACTCGGTTGGTATGTCCAGTAATGCAATACTCGGTTGGTATGTGCAGTAATGCAATACTCGGTTGGTATGTGCAGTAATGCAATACTTGGTTGGTATGTGCAGTAATGCAATACTCGATTGGTATATGCAGTAATGCAATACTCGGTTGGTATGTGCTGTAATGCAATACTCGATTGGTATATGCAGTAATGCAATACTCGGTTGGTATGTGCTGTAATCCAATACTTGGTTGGTATGTGCAGTAATGCAATACTCGGTTGGTATGTGCAGTAATGCAATACTTGGTTTGTATGTGCAGTAATGCAATACTCGGTTGGTATGTGCAGTAATGCAATACTCGGTTGGTATGTGCAGTAATGCAATACTTGGTTGGTATGTGCAGTAATGCAATACTCGGTTGGTATGTGCAGTAATGCAATACTTGGTTGGTATGTGCAGTAATGCAATACTCGGTTGGTATGTGCAGTAATGCAATACTCGGTTGGTATGTGCAGTAATGCAATACTTGGTTGGTATGTGCAGTAATGCAATGCTCGATTGGTATGTGCAGTAATGCAATACTCGGTTGGTATGTGCAGTAATGCAATACTTGGTTGGTATGTGCAGTAATGCAATACTCGGAAGGTATGTGCAGTAATGCAATACTTGGTTGGTATGTGCAGTAATGCAATGCTCGATTGGTATGTGCAGTAATGCAATACTTGGTTGGTATGTGCAGTAATGCAATGCTCGATTGGTATGTGCAGTAATGCAATGCTCGATTGGTATGTGTAGTAATGCAATAGTCGGTTGGTATGTGCAGTAATGCAATACTCGGTTGGTATGTGCAGTAATGCAATACTTGGTTGGTATATGCAGTAATGCAATACTCGATTGGTATATGCAGTAATGCAATACTCGGTTGGTATGTGCAGTAATGCAATATTTGGTTGGTATGTGTAGTAATGCAATACTCGGTTGGTATGTGCAGTAATGCAATACTTGGTTGGTATGTGCAGTAATGCAATACTTGGTTGGTATATGCAGTAATGCAATACTCGATTGGTATATGCAGTAATGCAATACTCGGTTGGTATGTGCAGTAATGCAATAGTCGGTTGGTATGTGTAGTAATGCAATACTCGGTTGGTATGTGCAGTAATGCAATAGTCGGTTGGTATGTGTAGTAATGCAATACTTGGTTGGTATGTGCAGTAATGCAATGCTCGATTGGTATGTGCAGTAATGCAATACTTGGTTTGTATGTGCAGTAATGCAATACTCGATTGGTATATGCAGTAATGCAATACTCGGTTGGTATGTGCAGTAATGCAATAGTCGGTTGGTATGTGTAGTAATGCAATACTCGGTTGGTATGTGCAGTAATGCAATAGTCGGTTGGTATGTGTAGTAATGCAATACTTGGTTGGTATGTGCAGTAATGCAATGCTCGATTGGTATGTGCAGTAATGCAATACTTGGTTTGTATGTGCAGTTATGCAATGCTCGGTTGGTATGTGCAGTAATGCAATACTTGGTTTGTATGTGTAGTAATGCAATAATCGGTTGGTATGTGCAGTAATGCAATAGTCGGTTGGTATGTGCAGTAATGCAATGCTTGGTTGGTATGTGCAGTAATGCAATACTCGGTTGGTATGTGTAGTAATGCAATACTTGGTTGGTATGTGCAGTAATGCAATGCTCGATTGGTATGTGCAGTAATGCAATACTTGGTTTGTATGTGCAGTTATGCAATGCTCGGTTGGTATGTGCAGTAATGCAATACTTGGTTTGTATGTGTAGTAATGCAATACTCGGTTGGTATGTGCAGTAATGCAATAGTCGGTTGGTATGTGCAGTAATGCAATACTCGGTTGGTATGTGCAGTAATGCAATACTCGGTTGGTATGTGTAGTAATGCAATACTTGGTTGGTATGTGCAGTAATGCAATGCTCGATTGGTATGTGCAGTAATGCAATACTTGGTTTGTATGTGCAGTTATGCAATGCTCGGTTGGTATGTGCAGTAATGCAATACTTGGTTTGTATGTGTAGTAATGCAATACTCGGTTGGTATGTGCAGTAATGCAATAGTCGGTTGGTATGTGTAGTAATGCAATACTTGGTTTGTATGTGCAGTAATGCAATGCTCGATTGGTATGTGCAGTAATGCAATACTTGGTTTGTATGTGCAGTAATGCAATGCTCGATTGGTATGTGCAGTAATGCAATACTTGGTTTGTATGTGCAGTAATGCAATGCTCGATTGGTATGTGCAGTAATGCAATACTCGGTTGGTATGTGCTGTAATCCAATACTTGGTTGGTATGTGCAGTAATGCAATACTCGGTTGGTATGTGCAGTAATGCAATACTCGGTTGGTATGTGCAGTAATGCAATACTTGGTTTGTATGTGCAGTAATGCAATACTCGGTTGGTATGTGCAGTAATGCAATACTCGGTTGGTATGTGCAGTAATGCAATACTTGGTTGGTATGTGCAGTAATGCAATACTCGGTTGGTATGTGCAGTAATGCAATACTTGGTTGGTATGTGCAGTAATGCAATACTCGGTTGGTATGTGCAGTAATGCAATACTCGGTTGGTATGTGCAGTAATGCAATACTTGGTTGGTATGTGCAGTAATGCAATGCTCGATTGGTATGTGCAGTAATGCAATACTCGGTTGGTATGTGCAGTAATGCAATACTTGGTTGGTATGTGCAGTAATGCAATACTCGGAAGGTATGTGCAGTAATGCAATACTTGGTTGGTATGTGCAGTAATGCAATGCTCGATTGGTATGTGCAGTAATGCAATACTTGGTTGGTATGTGCAGTAATGCAATGCTCGATTGGTATGTGCAGTAATGCAATGCTCGATTGGTATGTGTAGTAATGCAATAGTCGGTTGGTATGTGCAGTAATGCAATACTCGGTTGGTATGTGCAGTAATGCAATACTTGGTTGGTATATGCAGTAATGCAATACTCGATTGGTATATGCAGTAATGCAATACTCGGTTGGTATGTGCAGTAATGCAATATTTGGTTGGTATGTGTAGTAATGCAATACTCGGTTGGTATGTGCAGTAATGCAATACTTGGTTGGTATGTGCAGTAATGCAATACTTGGTTGGTATATGCAGTAATGCAATACTCGATTGGTATATGCAGTAATGCAATACTCGGTTGGTATGTGCAGTAATGCAATAGTCGGTTGGTATGTGTAGTAATGCAATACTCGGTTGGTATGTGCAGTAATGCAATAGTCGGTTGGTATGTGTAGTAATGCAATACTTGGTTGGTATGTGCAGTAATGCAATGCTCGATTGGTATGTGCAGTAATGCAATACTTGGTTTGTATGTGCAGTTATGCAATGCTCGGTTGGTATGTGCAGTAATGCAATACTTGGTTTGTATGTGTAGTAATGCAATAATCGGTTGGTATGTGCAGTAATGCAATAGTCGGTTGGTATGTGCAGTAATGCAATGCTTGGTTGGTATGTGCAGTAATGCAATACTCGGTTGGTATGTGTAGTAATGCAATACTTGGTTGGTATGTGCAGTAATGCAATGCTCGATTGGTATGTGCAGTAATGCAATACTTGGTTTGTATGTGCAGTTAGGCAATGCTCGGTTGGTATGTGCAGTAATGCAATACTTGGTTTGTATGTGTAGTAATGCAATACTCGGTTGGTATGTGCAGTAATGCAATAGTCGGTTGGTATGTGCAGTAATGCAATACTCGGATGGTATGTGCAGTAATGCAATACTCGGTTGGTATGTGTAGTAATGCAATACTTGGTTGGTATGTGCAGTAATGCAATGCTCGATTGGTATGTGCAGTAATGCAATACTTGGTTTGTATGTGCAGTTATGCAATGCTCGGTTGGTATGTGCAGTAATGCAATACTTGGTTTGTATGTGTAGTAATGCAATACTCGGTTGGTATGTGCAGTAATGCAATAGTCGGTTGGTATGTGTAGTAATGCAATACTTGGTTGGTATGTGCAGTAATGCAATGCTCGATTGGTATGTGCAGTAATGCAATACTTGGTTTGTATGTGCAGTAATGCAATGCTCGATTGGTATGTGCAGTAATGCAATACTTGGTTTGTATGTGCAGTAATGCAATGCTCGATTGGTATGTGCAGTAATGCAATACTTGGTTTGTATGTGCAGTTATGCAATGCTCGATTGGTATGTGCAGTAATGCAATACTTGGTTGGTATGTGCAGTAATGCAATACTTGGTTGGTATGTGCAATAATGCAATACTTGGTTTGTATGTGCAGTAATGCAATACTTGGTTGGTATGTGCAGTAATGCAATGCTCGATTGGTATGTGCAGTAATGCAATACTTGGTTGGTATGTGTAGTAATGCAATACTCGGTTGGTATGTGCAGTAATGCAATACTCGGTTGGTATGTGTAGTAATGCAATACTCGGTTTGTATGTGCTGTAATGCAATACTTGGTTGGTATGTGCAGTAATGCAATACTTGGTTGGTATGTGCAGTAATGCAATAAACCGTTTATGTCGCGAACTTGAACATTTCATGATTAAGTCAAACACTTCGCAATTCACAACATATGCTTAAGGCAAATATCCGAGGTTAAAGCGTTAATCACGTAAAAAGTTACATAACTGCTTATGGTGGAATGAGTTATCACTCCCGAGATAATCCTAACGGTGGAGAATAAATCAATCACTTCCCGAGTGAATTATTCCCTTATCGAATTAAACCATAGAATCTGGGCTGATGAGTTAATCACTCCTAGAGTTACACCATTAAGTTTGTGATAATATGTTTCAGAATACGGCACATCAAGATGGAAATTCAATTTCAAGCATGTTTGGTATGCAGATTCAGATTGAGACAGTAATGTAATTCATCTTATTTTGCATTAGCTCAGTTCAATTCATAGTAAAAATATAATTCTCATCAGGGGATGTAGCTCAGTGGTAGAGCGCTCGCTTCGCATGTGAGAGGCCTCGGGTTCAATCCCCGATATCTCCATTCTATAGTATGACGCACGCGCTAACAAGCTTATTTAAAAGGTCGTTTTTTCTCGAAACTCGAGAAGCTCCAATGACGTGACCAACATCATTCGTGAACATTTCATGGCATCGCAATTCACAACATTTGCTTAAGGCAAATATCCGAGGTTAAAGCATTAATCACGTAAAAAGTTACATAACTGTTTATGGTGGAATGAGTTATCACTCCCGAGATAATCCTAACGGTGGAGAATAAATCAATTACTTTCCGAGTGAATTATTCCCTTATCGAATTAACCCATAGAATCTGGGCTGATGAGTTAATCACTTCTAGAGTTACACCATTAAGTTTGTGATAATATGTTTCAGAATACGGCACATCAAGATGGAAATTCAATTTCAAGCATGTTTGGTATGCAGATTCAGATTGAGACAGTAATGTAATTCATCTTATTTTTGCATTAGCTCAGTTCAATTCATAGTAAAAATATAATTCTCATCAGGGGATGTAGCTCAGTGGTAGAGCGCTCGCTTCGCATGTGAGAGGCCTCGGGTTCAATCCCCGACATCTCCATTCGATAGTATTATGCACGCGCTAACAAGCTACTTAAAAGGTGCTTTTTCTCGAAACTCGAGAAGCTCCATTGACGTGACCAACATCATTCGTGAACATTTCATGGCATCGCAATTCACAAAATTTGCTTAAGGCAAATATCCGAGGTTAAAGCGTTAATCACGTAAAAAGTTACATGACTGCTTATGGTGGAATGAGTTATCACTCCCGAGATAATACTAACGGTGGAGAATGAATTCAATCACTTCCCGAGTGAATTATTCCCTTCTCGAATTAAACCATGGAATCTGGGCTGTTGAGTTAGTCACTCCTCGAGTTACACCATTAAGTTTGTGATAATAAGCTTCAGAATACGGCACATCAAGATGGAAATTCAATTTTAAGCATGTTTGGTATACATATTCAGATTGAGACAGTAATGTAATTCATCTTATTTTTGCATTAGCTCAGTTCAATTCATAGTAAAAACATGATTCTCATCAGGGGATGTAGCTCAGTGGTAGAGCGCTCGCTTCGCATGTGAGAGGCCTCGGGTTCAATCCCCGACATCTCCATTCTATAGTATGACGCACGCGCTAACAAGCTTATTTAAAAGGTCGTTTTTTCTCGAAAATCGAGAAGCTCCAATGACGTGACCAACATCATTCGACACCGTTTATGTCGTGAACATTTCATGGCATCGCAATTCACAACATTTGCTTAAGGCAAATATCCGAGGTTAAAGCGTTAATCACGTAAAAAGTTACATGACTGCTTTATGGTGGAATGAGTTATCACTCCCGAGATAATCCTAACAGTGGAGAATGAATTCAATCACTTCCCGAGTGAATTATTCCCTTCTCGAATTAAACCATAGAATCTGGGCTGATGAGTTAATCACTCCTAGAGTTACACCATTAAGTTTGGGATAATATGTTTCAGAATACGGCACATCAAGATGGAAATTCAATTTTATGCATGTTTTGTATGCAGATTCAGATTGAGACAGTAATGTAATTCATCTTATTTTTGCATTAGCTCAGTTCAATTCATAGTGACCAACATCATTCGACACCGTTTATGTCGTGAACATTTCATGGCATCGCAATTCACAACATATGCTTAAGGCAAATATCCGAGGTTAAAGCGTTAATCACGTAAAAAGTTACATAACTGCTTATGGTGGAATGAGTTATCACTCCCGAGATAATCCTAACGCTGGAGAATGAATCAATCACTTCCCGAGTGAATTATTCCCTGCTCGAATTAAACCATAGAATCTGGGCTGATGAGTTAATTACTCCTCGGGTTACACCATTAAGTTTGTGATAATATGTTTCAGAATACGGCACATCAAGATGGAAATTCAATTTTAAGCATGTTTGGTATGCAGATTCAGATTAAGACAGTAATGTAATTCATCTTATTTTTGAATTAGCTCAGTTCAATTCATAGTAAAAACATGATTCTCATCAGGGAATGTAGCTCAGTGGTAGAGCGCTCGCTTCGCATGTGAGAGGCCTCGGGTTCAATCCCCGACATTTCCATTCTATAGTATGATGCACGCGATAACAAGCTACTTAAAAGGTTGTTTTTTTCTCGAAACTCGAGAAGCTCCAATGACGTGACCAACATCATTCGACACCGTTTATGTCGTGAACATTTCATGGCATCGCAATTCACAACATATGCTTAAGGCAAATATCCGAGGTTAAAGCGTTAATCACGTAAAAAGTTACATAACTGCTTATGGTGGAATGAGTTATCACTCCCGAGATAATCCTAACGCTGGAGAATGAATCAATCACTTCCCGAGTGAATTATTCCCTGCTCGAATTAAACCATAGAATCTGGGCTGATGAGTTAATCACTCCTAGAGTTACACCATTAAGTTTGTGATAATATGTTTCAGAATACGGCACATCAAGATGGAAATTCAATTTTAAGCATGTTTGGTATGCAGATTCAGATTGAGACAGTAATGTAATTCATCTTATTTTTGCATTAGCTCAGTTCAATTCATAGTAAAAACATGATTCTTCAGGGGATGTAGCTCAGTGGTAGAGCGCTCGCTTCGCATGAGAGAGTCCTCGGGTTCAATCCCTGACATCTCCATTCTATAGTATGACACACGCGCTAACAAGCTACTTAAAAGGTGCTTTTTCTCGAAACTCGAGAAGCTCCATTGACGTGACCAACATCATTCGTGAACATTTCATGGCATCGCAATTCACAACATTTGCTTAAGGCAAATATCCGAGGTTAAAGCGTTAATCACGTAAAAAGTTACATGACTGCTTATGGTGGAATGAGTTATCACTCCCGAGATAATACTAACGGTGGAGAATGAATTCAATCACTTCCCGAGTGAATTATTCTCTTCTCGAATTAAACCATGGAATCTGGGCTGTTGAGTTAGTCACTCCTCGAGTTACACCATTAAGTTTGTGATAATAAGCTTCAGAATACGGCACATCAAGATGGAAATTCAATTTTAAGCATGTTTGGTATACATATTCAGATTGAGACAGTAATGTAATTCATCTTATTTTTGCATTATCTCAGTTCAATTCATAGTAAAAACATGATTCTCATCAGGGGATGTAGCTCAGTGGTAGAGCGCTCGCTTCGCATGTGAGAGGCCTCGGGTTCAATCCCCGACATCTCCATTCTATAGTATGACGCACGCGCTAACAAGCTTATTTAAAAGGTCGTTTTTTCTCGAAACTCGAGAAGCTCCAATGACGTGACCAACATCATTCGTGAACATTTCATGGCATCGCAATTCACAACATTTGCTTAAGGCAAATATCCGATGTTAAAGCGTTAATCACGTAAAAAGTTACATGACTGCTTATGGTGGAATGAGTTATCACTCCCGAGATAATCCTAACAGTGGAGAATGAATTCAATCACTTCCCGAGTGAATTATTCCCTTCTCGAATTAAACCATAGAATCTGGGCTGTTGAGTTAGTCACTCCTCGAGTTACACCATTAAGTTTGTGATAATAAGCTTCAGAATACGGCACATCAAGATGGAAATTCAATTTTAAGCATGTTTGGTATACATATTCAGATTGAGACAGTAATGTAATTCATCTTAGTTTTGCATTAGCTCAGTTCAATTCATAGTAAAAACATGATTCTCATCAGGGGATGTAGCTCAGTGGTAGTGCGCTCGCTTCGCATGTGAGAGGCCTCGGGTTCAATCCCCGACATCTCCATTCTATAGTATGACGCACGCGCTAACAAGCTTATTTAAAAGGTCGTTTTTTCTCGAAAATCGAGAAGCTCCAATGACGTGACCAACATCATTCGACACCGTTTATGTCGTGAACATTTCATGGCATCGCAATTCACAACATTTGCTTAAGGCAAATATCCGAGGTTAAAGCGTTAATCACGTAAAAAGTTACATGACTGCTTTATGGTGGAATGAGTTATCACTCCCGAGATAATCCTAACAGTGGAGAATGAATTCAATCACTTCCCGAGTGAATTATTCCCTTCTCGAATTAAACCATAGAATCTGGGCTGATGAGTTAATCACTCCTAGAGTTACACCATTAAGTTTGGGATAATATGTTTCAGAATACGGCACATCAAGATGGAAATTCAATTTTATGCATGTTTTGTATGCAGATTCAGATTGAGACAGTAATGTAATTCATCTTATTTTTGCATTAGCTCAGTTCAATTCATAGTGACCAACATCATTCGACACCGTTTATGTCGTGAACATTTCATGGCATCGCAATTCACAACATATGCTTAAGGCAAATATCCGAGGTTAAAGCGTTAATCACGTAAAAAGTTACATAACTGCTTATGGTGGAATGAGTTATCACTCCCGAGATAATCCTAACGCTGGAGAATGAATCAATCACTTCCCGAGTGAATTATTCCCTGCTCGAATTAAACCATAGAATCTGGGCTGATGAGTTAATTACTCCTCGGGTTACACCATTAAGTTTGTGATAATATGTTTCAGAATACGGCACATCAAGATGGAAATTCAATTTTAAGCATGTTTGGTATGCAGATTCAGATTAAGACAGTAATGTAATTCATCTTATTTTTGAATTAGCTCAGTTCAATTCATAGTAAAAACATGATTCCCATCAGGGAATGTAGCTCAGTGGTAGAGCGCTCGCTTCGCATGTGAGAGGCCTCGGGTTCAATCCCCGACATTTCCATTCTATAGTATGATGCACGCGATAACAAGCTACTTAAAAGGTTGTTTTTTTCTCGAAACTCGAGAAGCTCCAATGACGTGACCAACATCATTCGACACCGTTTATGTCGTGAACATTTCATGGCATCGCAATTCACAACATATGCTTAAGGCAAATATCCGAGGTTAAAGCGTTAATCACGTAAAAAGTTACATAACTGCTTATGGTTGAATGAGTTATCACTCCCGAGATAATCCTAACGCTGGAGAATGAATCAATCACTTCCCGAGTGAATTATTCCCTGCTCGAATTAAACCATAGAATCTGGGCTGATGAGTTAATCACTCCTAGAGTTACACCATTAAGTTTGTGATAATATGTTTCAGAATACGGCACATCAAGATGGAAATTCAATTTTAAGCATGTTTGGTATGCAGATTCAGATTGAGACAGTAATGTAATTCATCTTATTTTTGCATTAGCTCAGTTCAATTCATAGTAAAAACATGATTCTCTTCAGGGGATGTAGCTCAGTGGTAGAGCGCTCGCTTCGCATGAGAGAGTCCTCGGGTTCAATCCCTGACATCTCCATTCTATAGTATGACACACGCGCTAACAAGCTACTTAAAAGGTGCTTTTTCTCGAAACTCGAGAAGCTCCATTGACGTGACCAACATCATTCGTGAACATTTCATGGCATCGCAATTCACAACATTTGCTTAAGGCAAATATCCGAGGTTAAAGCGTTAATCACGTAAAAAGTTACATGACTGCTTATGGTGGAATGAGTTATCACTCCCGAGATAATACTAACGGTGGAGAATGAATTCAATCACTTCCCGAGTGAATTATTCTCTTCTCGAATTAAACCATGGAATCTGGGCTGTTGAGTTAGTCACTCCTCGAGTTACACCATTAAGTTTGTGATAATAAGCTTCAGAATACGGCACATCAAGATGGAAATTCAATTTTAAGCATGTTTGGTATACATATTCAGATTGAGACAGTAATGTAATTCATCTTATTTTTGCATTATCTCAGTTCAATTCATAGTAAAAACATGATTCTCATCAGGGGATGTAGCTCAGTGGTAGAGCGCTCGCTTCGCATGTGAGAGGCCTCGGGTTCAATCCCCGACATCTCCATTCTATAGTATGACGCACGCGCTAACAAGCTTATTTAAAAGGTCGTTTTTTCTCGAAACTCGAGAAGCTCCAATGACGTGACCAACATCATTCGTGAACATTTCATGGCATCGCAATTCACAACATTTGCTTAAGGCAAATATCCGAGGTTAAAGCGTTAATCACGTAAAAAGTTACATGACTGCTTATGGTGGAATGAGTTATCACTCCCGAGATAATCCTAACAGTGGAGAATGAATTCAATCACTTCCCGAGTGAATTATTCCCTTCTCGAATTAAACCATAGAATCTGGGCTGTTGAGTTAGTCACTCCTCGAGTTACACCATTAAGTTTGTGATAATAAGCTTCAGAATACGGCACATCAAGATGGAAATTCAATTTTAAGCATGTTTGGTATACATATTCAGATTGAGACAGTAATGTAATTCATCTTAGTTTTGCATTAGCTCAGTTCAATTCATAGTAAAATCCGTGATTCTCATCAGGGGATGTAGCTCAGTGGTAGAGCGCTCGCTTCGCATGTGAGAGGCCTCGGGTTCAATCCCCGACATCTCCATTCTATAGTATGACGCACGCGCTAACAAGCTTATTTAAAAGGTCGTTTTTTCTCGAAACTCGAGAAGCTCCAATGACGTGACCAACATCATTCGACACCGTTTATGTCGTGAACATTTCATGGCATCGCAATTCACAACATTTGCTTAAGGCAAATATCCGAGGTTAAAGCGTTAATCACGTAAAAAGTTACATGACTGCTTATGGTGGAATGAGTTATCACTCCCGAGATAATCCTAACAGTGGAGAATGAAATCAATCACTTCCCGAGTGAATTATTCCCTTCTCGAATTAAACCATAGAATCTGGGCTGATGAGTTAATCACTCCTAGAGTTACACCATTAAGTTTGGGATAATATGTTTCAGAATACGGCACATCAAGATGGAAATTCAATTTTAAGCATGTTTTGTATGCAGATTCAGATTGAGACAGTAATGTAATTCATCTTATTTTTGCATTAGCTCAGTTCAATTCATAGTGACCAACATCATTCGACACCGTTTATGTCGTGAACATTTCATGGCATCGCAATTCACAACATATGCTTAAGGCAAATATCCGAGGTTAAAGCGTTAATCACGTAAAAAGTTACATAACTGCTTATGGTGGAATGAGTTATCACTCCCGAGATAATCCTAACGCTGGAGAATGAATCAATCACTTCCCGAGTGAATTATTCCCTGCTCGAATTAAACCATAGAATCTGGGCTGATGAGTTAATTACTCCTCGGGTTACACCATTAAGTTTGTGATAATATGTTTCAGAATACGGCACATCAAGATGGAAATTCAATTTTAAGCATGTTTGGTATGCAGATTCAGATTAAGACAGTAATGTAATTCATCTTATTTTTGAATTAGCTCAGTTCAATTCATAGTAAAAACATGATTCTCATCAGGGAATGTAGCTCAGTGGTAGAGCGCTCGCTTCGCATGTGAGAGGCCTCGGGTTCAAACCCCGACATTTCCATTCTATAGTATGATGCACGCGATAACAAGCTACTTAAAAGGTTGTTTTTTTCTCGAAACTCGAGAAGCTCCAATGACGTGACCAACATCATTCGACACCGTTTATGTCGTGAACATTTCATGGCATCGCAATTCACAACATATGCTTAAGGCAAATATCCGAGGTTAAAGCGTTAATCACGTAAAAAGTTACATAACTGCTTATGGTTGAATGAGTTATCACTCCCGAGATAATCCTAACGCTGGAGAATGAATCAATCACTTCCCGAGTGAATTATTCCCTGCTCGAATTAAACCATAGAATCTGGGCTGATGAGTTAATTACTCCTCGGGTTACACCATGAAGTTTGTGATAATAAGCTTCAGAATACGGCACATCAAGATGGAAATTCAATTTTAAGCATGTTTGGTATGCAGATTCAGATTGAGACACTAATGTAATTCATCTTATTTTTGCATTAGCTCAGTTCAATTCATAGTAAAAACATGATTCTCATCAGGGGATGTAGCTCAGTGGTAGAGCGCTCGCTTCGCATGTGAGAGGCCTCGTGTTCAAATCACCGACATCTCCATTCTATAGTATGACGCACGCGCTAACAAGCTCACTTAAAAGGTCGTTTTTTCTCGAAACTCGAGAAGCTCCAATGACGTGACCAACATCATTCGACACCGTTTATGTCGTGAACATTTCGTTTCATGGCATCGCAATTCACAACATTTGCTTAAGGCAAATATCCGAGGTTAAAGCGTTAATCACGTAAAAAGTTACATGACTGCTTATGGTGGAATGAGTTATCACTCCCGAGATAATCCTAACGGTGGAGAATGAATTCAATCACTTCCCGAGTGAATTATTCCCTTCTCGAATTAAACCATAGAATATGGGCTGTTGAGTTAGTCACTCCTCGAGTTACACCATTAAGTTTGTGATAATAAGCTTCAGAATACGGCACATCAAGATGGAAATTCAATGTTAAGCATGTTTGGTATGCAGATTCAGATTGAGACAGTAATGTAATTCATCTTATTTTTGCATTAGCTCAGTTCAATTCATAGTAAAAACATGATTCTCATCAGGGGATGTAGCTCAGTGGTAGAGCGCTCGCTTCGCATGTGAGAGGCCTCGGGTTCAATCCCCGACATCTCCATTTTATAGTATGACGCACGCGCTAACAAGCTACTTAAAAGGTGCTTTTTCTCGAAACTCGAGAAGCTCCAATGACGTGACCAACATCATTCGACACCGGTTATGTCGTGAACAT
This sequence comes from Saccoglossus kowalevskii, assembly GCF_978046115.1. Lineage (NCBI taxonomy): Eukaryota > Metazoa > Hemichordata > Enteropneusta > Harrimaniidae > Saccoglossus > Saccoglossus kowalevskii. The sequence continues at coordinate 36,523,459 of NC_140652.1, read as the reverse complement.
TTCATGGCATCGCAATTCACAACATATGCTTAAGGCAAATATCCGAGGTTAAAGCGTTAATCACGTAAAAAGTTACATAACTGCTTATGGTTGAATGAGTTATCACTCCCGAGATAATCCTAACGCTGGAGAATGAATCAATCACTTCCCGAGTGAATTATTCCCTGCTCGAATTAAACCATAGAATATGGGCTGATGAGTTAATCACTCCTCAGGTTACAACATGAAGTTTGTGATAATAAGCTTCAGAATACGGCACATCAAGATGGAAATTAAATTTTAAGCATGTTTTGTATGCAGATTCAGATTGAGACACTAATGTAATTCATCTTATTTTTGCATTAGCTCAGTTCAATTCATAGTAAAAACATGATTCTCATCAGGGGATGTAGCTCAGTGGTAGAGCGCTCGAACCGCATGTGAGAGGCCTCGGGTTCAATCCCCGACATCTCCATTCTATAGTATGACGCACGCGCTAACAAGCTTACTTAAAAGGTCATTTTTTCTCGAAACTCGAGAAGTTCCAATGACGTGACCAACATCATTCGACACCGTTTATGTCGTGAACATTTCATGGCATCGCAATTCACAACATTTGCTTAAGGCAAATATCCGAGGTTAAAGCGTTAATCACGTAAAAAGTTACATAACTGCTTATGGTGGAATGAGTTATCACTCCCGAGATAATCCTAACGCTGGAGAATAAATCAATCACTTCCTGAGTGAATTATTCCCTTATCGAATTAACCCATAGAATCTGGGCTGATGAGTTAATCACTCCTAGAGTTACACCATTAAGTTTGTGATAATATGTTTCAGAATACGGCACATCAAGATGGAAATTCAATTTTAAGCATGTTTGGTATGCAGATTCAGATTGAGACACTAATGTAATTCATCTTATTTTTGCATTAGCTCAGTTCAATTCATAGTAAAAACATGATTCTCATCAGGTTATGTAGCTCAGTGGTAGAGCGCTCGCTTCGCATGTGAGAGGCCTCGTGTTCAATCCCCGACATCTCCATTCTATAGTATGACGCGCGCGCTAACAAGCTCACTTAAAAGGTCGTTTTTTCTCGAAACTCGAGAAGCTCCAATGACGTGACCAACATCATTCGACACCGTTTATGTCGTGAACATTTCATGGCATCGCAATTCACAACATATGCTTAAGGCAAATATCCGAGGTTAAAGCGTTAATCACGTAAAAAGTTACATAACTGCTTATGGTGGAATGAGTTATCACTCCCGAGATAATCCTAACGCTGGAGAATGAATCAATCACTTCCCGAGTGAATTATTCCCTGCTCGAATTAAACCATAGAATCTGGGCTGATGAGTTAATCACTCCTAGAGTTACGCCATTAAGTTTGTGATAATATGTTTCAGAATACGGCACATCAAGATGGAAATTCAATTTTAAGCATGTTTGGTATGCAGATTCTGATTGAGACACTAATGTAATTCATCTTATTTTTGCATTAGCTCAGTTCAATTCATAGTAAAAACATGATTCTCATCAGGGGATGTAGCTCAGTGGTAGAGCGCTCAATTTTAATTTTAAGCATGTTTGGTATGCAGATTCAGATTGAGACACTAATGTAATTCATCTTATTTTTGCATTAGCTCAGTTCAATTCATAGTAAAAACATGATTCTCATCAGGGGATGTAGCTCAGTGGTAGAGCGCTCGCTTCGCATGTGAGAGGCCTCGTGTTCAATCCCCGACATCTCCATTCTATAGTATGACGCACGCGCTAACAAGCTCACTTAAAAGGTCGTTTTTTCTCAAAACTCGAGAAGCTCCAATGACGTCACCAACATCATTCGACACCGTTTATGTCGTGAACATTTCATGGCATCGCAATTCACAACATTTGCTTAAGGCAAATATCCGAGGTTAAAGCGTTAATCACGTAAAAAGTTACATGACTGCTTATGGTGGAATGAGTTATCACTCCCGAGATAATCCTAACGGTGGAGAATGAATTCAATCACTTCCCGAGTGAATTATTCCCTTCTCGAATTAAACCATAGAATATGGGCTGTTGAGTTAGTCACTCCTCGAGTTACACCATTAAGTTTGTGATAATAAGCTTCAGAATACGGCACATCAAGATGGAAATTCAATGTTAAGCATGTTTGGTATGCAGATTCAGATTGAGACAGTAATGTAATTCATCTTATTTTTGCATTAGCTCAGTTCAATTCATAGTAAAAACATGATTCTCATCAGGGGATGTAGCTCAGTGGTAGAGCGCTCGCTTCGCATGTGAGAGGCCTCGGGTTCAATCCCCGACATCTCCATTCTATAGTATGACGCACGCGCTAACAAGCTTACTTAAAAGGTCGTTTTTTCTCGAAACTCGAGAAGCTCCAATGACGTGACCAACATCATTCGACACCGTTTATGTCGTGAACATTTCATGGCATCGCAATTCACAACATATGCTTAAGGCAAATATCCGAGGTTAAAGCGTTAATCACGTAAAAAGTTACATAACTGCTTATGGTTGAATGAGTTATCACTCCCGAGATAATCCTAACGCTGGAGAATGAATCAATCACTTCCCGAGTGAATTATTCCCTGCTCGAATTAAACCATAGAATCTGGGCTGATGAGTTAATCACTCCTCAGGTTACAACATGAAGTTTGTGATAATAAGCTTCAGAATACGGCACATCAAGATGGAAATTAAATTTTAAGCATGTTTGGTATGCAGATTCAGATTGAGACACTAATGTAATTCATCTTATTTTTGCATTAGCTCAGTTCAATTCATAGTAAAAACATGATTCTCATCAGGGGATGTAGCTCAGTGGTAGAGCGCTCGCTTCGCATGTGAGAGGCCTTGGGTTCAATCCCCGACATCTCCATTCTATAGTATGACGCACACGCTAACAAGCTTACTTAAAAGGTCGTTTTTTCTCGAAACTCGAGAAGCTCCAATGACGTGACCAACATCATTCGACACCGTTTATGTCGTGAACATTTCATGGCATCGCAATTCACAACATTTGCTTAAGGCAAATATCCGAGGTTAAAGCGTTAATCACGTAAAAAGTTACATAACTGCTTATGGTGGAATGAGTTATCACTCCCGAGATAATCCTAACGGTGGAGAATAAATCAATCACTTCCCGAGTGAATTATTCCCTGCTCGAATTAACCCATAGAATCTGGGCTGATGAGTTAATCACTCCTAGAGTTACACCATTAAGTTTGTGATAATATGTTTCAGAATACGGCACATCAAGATGGAAATTCAATTTTAAGCATGTTTGGTATGCAGATTCAGATTGAGACACTAATGTAATTCATCTTATTTTTGCATTAGCTCAGTTCAATTCATAGTAAAAACATGATTCTCATCAGGGGATGTAGCTCAGTGGTAGAGCGCTCGCTTCGCATGTGAGAGGCCTCGTGTTCAATCCCCGACATCTCCATTCTATAGTATGACGCACGCGCTAACAAGCTCACTTAAAAGGTCGTTTTTTCTCAAAACTCGAGAAGCTCCAATGACGTCACCAACATCATTCGACACCGTTTATGTCGTGAACATTTCATGGCATCGCAATTCACAACATTTGCTTAAGGCAAATATCCGAGGTTAAAGCGTTAATCACGTAAAAAGTTACATGACTGCTTATGGTGGAATGAGTTATCACTCCCGAGATAATCCTAACGGTGGAGAATGAATTCAATCACTTCCCGAGTGAATTATTCCCTTCTCGAATTAAACCATATAATATGGGCTGTTGAGTTAGTCACTCCTCGAGTTACAACATGAAGTTTGTGATAATAAGCTTCAGAATACGGCACATCAAGATGGAAATTCAATGTTAAGCATGTTTGGTATGCAGATTCAGATTGAGACAGTAATGTAATTCATCTTATTTTTGCATTAGCTCAGTTCAATTCATAGTAAAAACATGATTCTCATCAGGTTATGTAGCTCAGTGGTAGAGCGCTCGCTTCGCATGTGAGAGGCCTCGGGTTCAATCCCCGACCTCTCCATTCTATAGTATGACGCACGCGCTAACAAGCTTACGTAAAAGGTCGTTTTTTCTCGAAACTCGAGAAGTTCCAATGACGTGACCAACATCATTCGACACCGTTTATGTCGTGAACATTTCATGGCATCGCAATTCACAACATTTGCTTAAGGCAAATATCCGAGGTTAAAGCGTTAATCACGTAAAAAGTTACATAACTGCTTATGGTGGAATGAGTTATCACTCCCGAGATAATCCTAACGGTGGAGAATAAATCAATCACTTGCCGAGTGAATTATTCCCTTATCGAATTAACCCATAGAATCTGGGCTGATGAGTTAATCACTCCTAGAGTTACGCCATTAAGTTTGTGATAATATGTTTCAGAATACGGCACATCAAGATGGAAATTCAATTTTAAGCATGTTTGGTATGCAGATTCTGATTGAGACACTAATGTAATTCATCTTATTTTTGCATTAGCTCAGTTCAATTCATAGTAAAAACATGATTCTCATCAGGGGATGTAGCTCAGTGGTAGAGCGCTCAATTTTAATTTTAAGCATGTTTGGTATGCAGATTCAGATTGAGACACTAATGTAATTCATCTTATTTTTGCATTAGCTCAGTTCAATTCATAGTAAAAACAGGATTCTCATCAGGGGATGTAGCTCAGTGGTAGAGCGCTCGCTTCGCATGTGAGAGGCCTCGTGTTCAATCCCCGACATCTCCATTCTATAGTATGACGCACGCGCTAACAAGCTCACTTAAAAGGTCGTTTTTTCTCAAAACTCGAGAAGCTCCAATGACGTCACCAACATCATTCGACACCGTTTATGTCGTGAACATTTCATGGCATCGCAATTCACAACATTTGCTTAAGGCAAATATCCGAGGTTAAAGCGTTAATCACGTAAAAAGTTACATGACTGCTTATGGTGGAATGAGTTATCACTCCCGAGATAATCCTAACGGTGGAGAATGAATTCAATCACTTCCCGAGTGAATTATTCCCTTCTCGAATTAAACCATAGAATATGGGCTGTTGAGTTAGTCACTCCTCGAGTTACACCATTAAGTTTGTGATAATAAGCTTCAGAATACGGCACATCAAGATGGAAATTCAATGTTAAGCATGTTTGGTATGCAGATTCAGATTGAGACAGTAATGTAATTCATCTTATTTTTGCATTAGCTCAGTTCAATTCATAGTAAAAACATGATTCTCATCAGGGGATGTAGCTCAGTGGTAGAGCGCTCGCTTCGCATGTGAGAGGCCTCGGGTTCAATCCCCGACATCTCCATTCTATAGTATGACGCACGCGCTAACAAGCTTACTTAAAAGGTCGTTTTTTCTCGAAACTCGAGAAGCTCCAATGACGTGACCAACATCATTCGACACCGTTTATGTCGTGAACATTTCATGGCATCGCAATTCACAACATTTGCTTAAGGCAAATATCCGAGGTTAAAGCGTTAATCACGTAAAAAGTTACATAACTGCTTATGGTGGAATGAGTTATCACTCCCGAGATAATCCTAACGGTGGAGAATAAATCAATCACTTCCCGAGTGAATTATTCCCTTATCGAATTAACCCATAGAATCTGGGCTGATGAGTTAATCACTCCTAGAGTTACACCATTAAGTTTGTGATAATATGTTTCAGAATACGGCACATCAAGATGGAAATTCAATTTTAAGCATGTTCGGTATGCAGATTCAGATTGAGACAGTAATGTAATTCATCTTATTTTTGCATTAGCTCAGTTCAATTCATAGTAAAAACATGATTCTCATCAGGGGATGTAGCTCAGTGGTAGAGCGCTCGCTTCGCATGTGAAAAGCCTCGGGTTCAATCCCCGACATCTCCATTTTATAGTATGATGCACGCGCTAACAAGCTACTTAAAAGGTGCTTTTTCTCGAAACTCGAGAAGCTCCAATGACGTGACCAACATCATTCGACACCGTTTATGTCGTGAACATTTCATGGCATCGCAATTCACAACATATGCTTAAGGCAAATATCCGAGGTTAAAGCGTTAATCACGTAAAAAGTTACATAACTGCTTATGGTTGAATGAGTTATCACTCCCGAGATAATCCTAACGCTGGAGAATGAATCAATCACTTCCCGAGTGAATTATTCCCTGCTCGAATTAAACCATAGAATCTGGGCTGATGAGTTAATCACTCCTCAGGTTACAACATGAAGTTTGTGATAATAAGCTTCAGAATACGGCACATCAAGATGGAAATTAAATTTTAAGCATGTTTGGTATGCAGATTCAGATTGAGACACTAATGTAATTCATCTTATTTTTGCATTAGCTCAGTTCAATTCATAGTAAAAACATGATTCTCATCAGGGGATGTAGCTCAGTGGTAGAGCGCTCGCTTCGCATGTGAGAGGCCTCGGGTTCAATCCCCGACATCTCCATTCTATAGTATGACGCACACGCTAACAAGCTTACTTAAAAGGTCGTTTTTTCTCGAAACTCGAGAAGCTCCAATGACGTGACCAACATCATTCGACACCGTTTATGTCGTGAACATTTCATGGCATCGCAATTCACAACATTTGCTTAAGGCAAATATCCGAGGTTAAAGCGTTAATCACGTAAAAAGTTACATAACTGCTTATGGTGGAATGAGTTATCACTCCCGAGATAATCCTAACGGTGGAGTATAAATCAATCACTTCCCGAGTGAATTATTCCCTGCTCGAATTAACCCATAGAATCTGGGCTGATGAGTTAATCACTCCTAGAGTTACACCATTAAGTTTGTGATAATATGTTTCAGAATACGGCACATCAAGATGGAAATTCAATTTTAAGCATGTTTGGTATGCAGATTCAGATTGAGACACTAATGTAATTCATCTTATTTTTGCATTAGCTCAGTTCAATTCATAGTAAAAACATGATTCTCATCAGGGGATGTAGCTCAGTGGTAGAGCGCTCGCTTCGCATGTGAGAGGCCTCGTGTTCAATCCCCGACATCTCCATTCTATAGTATGACGCACGCGCTAACAAGCTCACTTAAAAGGTCGTTTTTTCTCAAAACTCGAGAAGCTCCAATGACGTCACCAACATCATTCGACACCGTTTATGTCGTGAACATTTCATGGCATCGCAATTCACAACATTTGCTTAAGGCAAATATCCGAGGTTAAAGCGTTAATCACGTAAAAAGTTACATGACTGCTTATGGTGGAATGAGTTATCACTCCCGAGATAATCCTAACGGTGGAGAATGAATTCAATCACTTCCCGAGTGAATTATTCCCTTCTCGAATTAAACCATAGAATATGGGCTGTTGAGTTAGTCACTCCTCGAGTTACACCATTAAGTTTGTGATAATAAGCTTCAGAATACGGCACATCAAGATGGAAATTCAATGTTAAGCATGTTTGGTATGCAGATTCAGATTGAGACAGTAATGTAATTCATCTTATTTTTGCATTAGCTCAGTTCAATTCATAGTAAAAACATGATTCTCATCAGGGGATGTAGCTCAGTGGTAGAGCGCTCGCTTCGCATGTGAGAGGCCTCGGGTTCAATCCCCGACATCTCCATTCTATAGTATGACGCACGCGCTAACAAGCTTACTTAAAAGGTCGTTTTTTCTCGAAACTCGAGAAGCTCCAATGACGTGACCAACATCATTCGACACCGTTTATGTCGTGAACATTTCATGGCATCGCAATTCACAACATTTGCTTAAGGCAAATATCCGAGGTTAAAGCGTTAATCACGTAAAAAGTTACATGACTGCTTATGGTGGAATGAGTTATCACTCCCGAGATAATCCTAACGGTGGAGAATAAATCAATCACTTCCCGAGTGAATTATTCCCTTATCGAATTAACCCATAGAATCTGGGCTGATGAGTTAATCACTCCTAGAGTTACACCATTAAGTTTGTGATAATATGTTTCAGAATACGGCACATCAAGATGGAAATTCAATTTTAAGCATGTTCGGTATGCAGATTCAGATTGAGACACTAATGTAATTCATCTTATTTTTGCATTAGCTCAGTTCAATTCATAGTAAAAACATGATTCTCATCAGGGGATGTAGCTCAGTGGTAGAGCGCTCGCTTCGCATGTGATAAGCCTCGGGTTCAATCCCCGACATCTCCATTTTATAGTATGATGCACGCGCTAACAAGCTACTTAAAAGGTGCTTTTTCTCGAAACTCGAGAAGCTCCAATGACGTGACCAACATCATTCGACACCGTTTATGTCGTGAACATTTCATGGCATCGCAATTCACAACATATGCTTAAGGCAAATATCCGAGGTTAAAGCGTTAATCACGTAAAAAGTTACATAACTGCTTATGGTTGAATGAGTTATCACTCCCGAGATAATCCTAACGCTGGAGAATGAATCAATCACTTCCCGAGTGAATTATTCCCTGCTCGAATTAAACCATAGAATCTGGGCTGATGAGTTAATCACTCCTCAGGTTACAACATGAAGTTTGTGATAATAAGCTTCAGAATACGGCACATCAAGATGGAAATTAAATTTTAAGCATGTTTGGTATGCAGATTCAGATTGAGACACTAATGTAATTCATCTTATTTTTGCATTAGCTCAGTTCAATTCATAGTAAAAACATGATTCTCATCAGGGGATGTAGCTCAGTGGTAGAGCGCTCGCTTCGCATGTGAGAGGCCTCGGGTTCAATCCCCGACATCTCCATTCTATAGTATGACGCACACGCTAACAAGCTTACTTAAAAGGTCGTTTTTTCTCGAAACTCGAGAAGCTCCAATGACGTGACCAACATCATTCGACACCGTTTATGTCGTGATCATTTCATGGCATCGCAATTCACAACATTTGCTTAAGGCAAATATCCGAGGTTAAAGCGTTAATCACGTAAAAAGTTACATAACTGCTTATGGTGGAATGAGTTATCACTCCCGAGATAATCCTAATGGTGGAGAATAAATCAATCACTTCCCGAGTGAATTATTCCCTGCTCGAATTAACCCATAGAATCTGGGCTGATGAGTTAATCACTCCTAGAGTTACACCATTAAGTTTGTGATAATATGTTTCAGAATACGGCACATCAAGATGGAAATTCAATTTTAAGCATGTTTGGTATGCAGATTCAGATTGAGACACTAATGTAATTCATCTTATTTTTGCATTAGCTCAGTTCAATTCATAGTAAAAACATGATTCTCATCAGGGGATGTAGCTCAGTGGTAGAGCGCTCGCTTCGCATGTGAGAGGCCTCGTGTTCAATCCCCGACATCTCCATTCTATAGTATGACGCACGCGCTAACAAGCTCACTTAAAAGGTCGTTTTTTCTCAAAACTCGAGAAGCTCCAATGACGTCACCAACATCATTCGACACCGTTTATGTCGTGAACATTTCATGGCATCGCAATTCACAACATTTGCTTAAGGCAAATATCCGAGGTTAAAGCGTTAATCACGTAAAAAGTTACATGACTGCTTATGGTGGAATGAGTTATCACTCCCGAGATAATCCTAACGGTGGAGAATGAATTCAATCACTTCCCGAGTGAATTATTCCCTTCTCGAATTAAACCATAGAATATGGGCTGTTGAGTTAGTCACTCCTCGAGTTACACCATTAAGTTTGTGATAATAAGCTTCAGAATACGGCACATCAAGATGGAAATTCAATGTTAAGCATGTTTGGTATGCAGATTCAGATTGAGACAGTAATGTAATTCATCTTATTTTTGCATTAGCTCAGTTCAATTCATAGTAAAAACATGATTCTCATCAGGGGATGTAGCTCAGTGGTAGAGCGCTCGCTTCGCATGTGAGAGGCCTCGGGTTCAATCCCCGACATCTCCATTCTATAGTATGACGCACGCGCTAACAAGCTTACTTAAAAGGTCGTTTTTTCTCGAAACTCGAGAAGCTCCAATGACGTGACCAACATCATTCGACACCGTTTATGTCGTGAACATTTCATGGCATCGCAATTCACAACATTTGCTTAAGGCAAATATCCGAGGTTAAAGCGTTAATCACGTAAAAAGTTACATAACTGCTTATGGTGGAATGAGTTATCACTCCCGAGATAATCCTAACGGTGGAGAATAAATCAATCACTTCCCGAGTGAATTATTCCCTTCTCGAATTAAACCATAGAATCTGGGCTGATGAGTTAATCACTCCTAGAGTTACACCATTAAGTTTGGGATAATATGTTTCAGAATACGGCACATCAAGATGGAAATTCAATTTTAAGCATGTTTGGTATGCAGATTCAGATTGAGACAGTAATGTAATTCATCTTATTTTTGCATTAGCTCAGTTCAATTCATAGTAAAAACATGATTCTCATCAGGGGATGTAGCTCAGTGGTAGAGCGCTCGCTTCGCATGTGAAAAGCCTCGGGTTCAATCCCCGACATCTCCATTTTATAGTATGATGCACGCGCTAACAAGCTACTTAAAAGGTGCTTTTTCTCGAAACTCGAGAAGCTCCAATGACGTGACCAACATCATTCGACACCGTTTATGTCGTGAACATTTCATGGCATCGCAATTCACAACATATGCTTAAGGCAAATATCCGAGGTTAAAGCGTTAATCACGTAAAAAGTTACATAACTGCTTATGGTTGAATGAGTTATCACTCCCGAGATAATCCTAACGCTGGAGAATGAATCAATCACTTCCCGAGTGAATTATTCCCTGCTCGAATTAAACCATAGAATCTGGGCTGATGAGTTAATCACTCCTCAGGTTACAACATGAAGTTTGTGATAATAAGCTTCAGAATACGGCACATCAAGATGGAAATTAAATTTTAAGCATGTTTGGTATGCAGATTCAGATTGAGACACTAATGTAATTCATCTTATTTTTGCATTAGCTCAGTTCAATTCATAGTAAAAACATGATTCTCATCAGGGGATGTAGCTCAGTGGTAGAGCGCTCGCTTCGCATGTGAGAGGCCTCGGGTTCAATCCCCGACATCTCCATTCTATAGTATGACGCACACGCTAACAAGCTTACTTTAAAGGTCGTTTTTTCTCGAAACTCGAGAAGCTCCAATGACGTGACCAACATCATTCGACACCGTTTATGTCGTGAACATTTCATGGCATCGCAATTCACAACATTTGCTTAAGGCAAATATCCGAGGTTAAAGCGTTAATCACGTAAAAAGTTACATAACTGCTTATGGTGGAATGAGTTATCACTCCCGAGATAATCCTAACGGTGGAGAATAAATCAATCACTTCCCGAGTGAATTATTCCCTGCTCGAATTAACCCATAGAATCTGGGCTGATGAGTTAATCACTCCTAGAGTTACACCATTAAGTTTGTGATAATATGTTTCAGAATACGGCACATCAAGATGGAAATTCAATTTTAAGCATGTTTGGTATGCAGATTCAGATTGAGACAGTAATGTAATTCATCTTATTTTTGCATTAGCTCAGTTCAATTCATAGTAAAAACATGATTCTCATCAGGGGATGTAGCTCAGTGGTAGAGCGCTCGCTTCGCATGTGAGAGGCCTCAGGTTCAATCCCCGACATCTCCATTCTATAGTATTATGCACGCGCTAACAAGCTACTTAAAAGGTTCTTTTTCCCGAAACTCGAGAAGCTCCAATGACGTGACCAACATCATTCGACACCGTTTATGTGGTGAACATTTCATGGCATCGCAATTCACAATATATGCTTATGGCAAATATCCGAGGTTAAAGCGTTAATCACGTAAAAAGTTACATAACTGCTTATGGTGGAATGAGTTATCACTCCCGAGATAATCCTAACGCTGGAGAATGAATCAATCACTTCCCGAGTGAATTATTCCCTGCTCAAATTAAACCATAGAATCTGGGCTGATGAGTTAATCACTCCTAGAGTTACACCATTAAGTTTGTGATAATATGTTTCAGAATACGGCACATCAAGATGGAAATTCAATTTTAAGCATGTTTGGTATTCAGATTGAGACAGTAATGTAATTCATCTTATTTTTGCATTAGCTCAGTTCAATTCATAGTAAAAACATGATTCTCATCAGGGGATGTAGCTCAGTGGTAGAGCGCTCGCTTCGCATGTGAGAGGCCTCGTGTTCAATCCCCGACATCTCCATTCTATAGTATGACGCACGCGCTAACAAGCTCACTTAAAAGGTCGTTTTTTCTCAAAACTCGAGAAGCTCCAATGACGTCACCAACATCATTCGACACCGTTTATGTCGTGAACATTTCATGGCATCGCAATTCACAACATATGCTTAAGGCAAATATCCGAGGTTAAACCGTTAATCACGTAAAAAGTTACATGACTGCTTATGGTGGAATGAGTTATCACTCCCGAGATAAACCTAACGGTAGAGAATGAATTCAATCACTTCCCGAGTGAATTATTCCCTTCCCGAATTAAACCATAGAATCTGGGCTGATGAGTTAGTCACTCCTCGAGTTACGCCATTAAGTTTGTGATAATATGTTACAGAATACGGCACATCAAGATGGAAATTCAATTTTAAGCATGTTTGGTATGCAGATTCAGATTGAGACAGTAATGTAATTCATCTTATTTTTGCACTAGCTCAGTTCAATTCATAGTAAAAACATGATTCTCATCAGGGGATGTAGCTCAGTGTTAGAGCGCTCGCTTCGCATGTGAGAGGCCTCGGGTTCAATCCCGTACATCTCCATTCAATAGTATGACGCACGCGCTAACAAGCTACTTAAAAGGTGCTTTTTCTCGAAACTCGAGAAGCTCCAAATACGTGACCAACATCATTCGTGAACATTTCATGCGTCGCAATTCACAACATTTGCTTAAGGCAAATATCCGAGGTTAAAGCGTTAATCACGTAAAAAGTTACATAACTGCTTATGGTGGAATGAGTTATCACTCCCGAAATAATCCTAACGCTGGAGAATGAATCAATCACTTCCCGAGTGAATTATTCCCTGCTCAAATTAAACCATAGAATCTGGGCTGATGAGTTAATCACTCCTAGAGTTACACCATTAAGTTTGTGATAATATGTTTCAGAATACGGCACATCAAGATGAAAATTCAATTTTAAGCATGTTTGGTATTCAGATTGAGACAGTAATGTAATTCATCTTATTTTTGCATTAGCTCAGTTCAATTCATAGTAAAAACATAATTCTCATAAGGGGATGTAGCTCAGTGGTAGAGCGCTCGCTTCGCATGTGAGAGGCCTCGGGTTCAATCACCGACATCTCCATTCGATAGTATTATGCACGCGCTAACAAGCTACTTAAAAGATGCTTTTTCTCGAAACTCGAGAAGCTCCAATGACGTGACCAACATCATTCGTGAACATTTCATGGCATCGCAATTCACACCATTTGCTTAAGGCAAATATCCGAGGTTAAAGCGTTAATCACGTAAAAGTTACATGACTGCTTATGGTGGAATGAGTTATCACTTCCGAGATAATCCTAACGGTGGAGAATGAATTCAATCACTTCCCGAGTGAATTAATCCCTTATCGAATTAAACCATAGAATCTGGGCTGATGAGTTAGTCACTCCTCGAGTTACACCATTAAGTTTGTGATAATAAGCTTCAGAATACGGCACATCAAGATGGAAATTCAATTTTAAGCATGTTCGGTATGCAGATTCAGATTGAGATAGTAATGTAATTCATCTTATTTTTGCATTAGCTCAGTTCAATTAATAGTAAAAACTTGATGCTTATCAGGGGATGTAGGTCGGTGGTAGAGCGCTCGCGTCGCATGTGAGAGGCCTCGGGTTCAATCCCCGACATCTCCATTCTATAGTATGATGCACGCGCTAACAAGCTACTTAAAAGGTTGTTTTTTCTCGAAACTCGAGAAGCTCCAATGACGTGACCAACATCATTCGACACCGTTTATGTCGTGAACATTTCATGGCATCGCAATTCACAACATATGCTTAAGGCAAATATCCGAGGTTAAAGCGTTAATCACGTAAAAAGTTACATGACTGCTTATGGTGGAATGAGTTTTCACTCCCGAGATAATCCTAACGGTGGAGAATGAATTCAATCACTTCCCGAGTGAATTATTCCCTTCTCGAATTAAACCATAGATTCTGGGCTGATGAGTTAATCACTCCTAGAGTTACACCATTAAGTTTGTGATAATATGTTACAGAATACGGCACATCAAGATGGAAATTCAATTTTAAGCATGTTTGGTATGCAGATTCTGATTGAGACAGTAATGTAATTCATCTTATTTTTGCACTAGCTCAGTTCAATTCATAGTAAAAACATGATTCTCATCAGGGGATGTAGCTCAGTGGTAGAGCGCTCGCTTCGCATGTGAGAGCCCTCGGGTTCAATCCCCGACATCTCCATTCTATAGTATGACTCACGCGCTAACAAGCTATTTAAAAGGTGGTTTTTCTCGAAACTCGAGAAGCTCCAATGACGTGACCAACATCGCAATTCACAACATTTGCTTAAGGCAAATATCCGAGGTTAAAGCGTTAATCACGTAAAAAGTTACATGACTGCTTATGGTGGAATGAGTTATCACTCCCGAGATAAACCTAACGGTGGAGAATGAATTCAATCACTTCCCGAGTGAATTATTTCCTTCCCGAATTAAACCATAGAATCTGGGCTGATGAGTTAGTCACTCCTCGAGTTACACCATTAAGTTTGTGATAATAAGCTTCAGAATACGGCACATCAAGATGGAAATTCAATTTTAAGCATGTTCGATATGCAGATTCAGATTGCGATAGTAATGTAATTCATCTTATTTTTGCATTAGCTCAGTTCAATTAATAGTAAAAACTTGATGCTCATCAGGGGATGTAGGTCGGTGGTAGAGCGCTCGCTTCGCATGTGAGAGGCCTCGGGTTCAATCCCTGACATCTCCATTCTATAGTATGATGCACGCGCTAACAAGCTACTTAAAAGGTTGTTTTTTCTCGAAACTCGAGAAGCTCCAATGACGTGACCAACATCATTCGACACCGTTTATGTCGTGAACATTTCATGGCATCGCAATTCACAACATATGCTTAAGGCAAATATCCGAGGTTAAAGCGTTAATCACGTAAAAAGTTACATGACTGCTTATGGTGGAATGAGTTATCACTCCCGAAATAATCCTAACGCTGGAGAATGAATTCAATCACTTCCCGAGTGAATTATTCCCTTCTCGAATTAAACCATAGAATATGGGCTGTTGAGTTAGTCACTCCTCGAGTTACACCATTAAGTTTGTGATAATAAGCTTCAGAATACGGCACATCAAGATGGAAATTCAATTTTAAGCATGTTTGGTTTGCAGATTCAGATTGAGACAGTAATGTAATTCATCTTATTTTTGCATTAGCTCAGTTCAATTCATAGTAAAAACATGATTCTCATAAGGGGATGTAGCTCAGTGATAGAGCGCTCGCTTCGCATGTGAGAGGCCTCGGGTTCAATCCCCGACATCTCCATTCTATAGTATGATGCACGCGCTAACAAGCTACTTAAAAGGTTGTTTTTTCTCGAAACTCGAGAAGCTCCAATGACGTGACCAACATCATTCGACACCGTTTATGTCGTGAACATTTCATGGCATCGCAATTCACAACATAGGCTTAAGGCAAATATCCGAGGTTAAAGCGTTAATCACGTAAAAAGTTACATAACTGCTTATGGTGGAATGAGTTATCACTCCCGAGATAATCCTAACGCTGGAGAATGAATCAATCACTTCCCGAGTGAATTATTCCCTGCTCAAATTAAACCATAGAATCTGGGCTGATGAGTTAATCACTCCTAGAGTTACACCATTAAGTTTGTGATAATATGTTTCAGAATACGGCACATCAAGATGGAAATTCAATTTTAAGCATGTTTGGTATTCAGATTGAGACAGTAATGTAATTCATCTTATTTGTGCATTAGCTCAGTTCAATTCATAGTAAAAACATAATTCTCATAAGGGGATGAAGCTCAGTGGTAGAGCGCTCGATTCGCATGTGAGAGTCCTCGGGTTCAATCACGGACATCTCCATTCGATAGTATTATGCACGCGTTAACAAGCTACTTAAAAGATGCTTTTTCTCGAAACTCGAGAAGCTCCAATGACGTGACCAACATCATTCGTGAACATTTCATGGCATCGCAATTCACACCATTTGCTTAAGGCAAATATCCGAGGTTAAAGCGTTAATCACGTAAAAAGTTACATGACTGCTTATGGTGGAATGAGTTATCACTCCCGAGATAAACCTAACGGTGGAGAATGAATTCAATCACTTCCCGAGTGAATTATTTCCTTCCCGAATTAAACCATAGAATCTGGGCTGATGAGTTAGTCACTCCTCGAGTTACACCATTAAGTTTGTGATAATAAGCTTCAGAATACAGCACATCAAGATGGAAATTCAATTTTAAGCATGTTCGATATGCAGATTCAGATTGCGATAGTAATGTAATTCATCTTATTTTTGCATTAGCTCAGTTCAATTAATAGTAAAAACTTGATGCTCATCAGGGGATGTAGGTCGGTGGTAGAGCGCTCGCTTCGCATGTGAGAGGCCTCGGGTTCAATCCCCGACATCTCCATTCTATAGTATGATGCACGCGCTAACAAGCTACTTAAAAGGTTGTTTTTTCTCGAAACTCGAGAAGCTCCAATGACGTGACCAACATCATTCGACACCGTTTATGTCGTGAACATTTCATGGCATCGCAATTCACAACATAGGCTTAAGGCAAATATCCGAGGTTAAAGCGTTAATCGCGTAAAAAGTTACATAACTGCTTATGGTGGAATGAGTTATCACTCCCGAGATAATCCTAACGCTGGAGAATGAATCAATCACTTCCCGAGTGAATTATTCCCTGCCCAAATTAAACCATAGAATCTGGGCTGATGAGTTAATCACTCCTAGAGTTACACCATTAAGTTTGTGATAATATGTTTCAGAATACGGCACATCAAGATGGAAATTCAATTTTAAGCATGTTTGGTTTGCAGATTCAGATTGAGACAGTAATGTAATACATCTTATTTTTGCATTAGCTCAGTTCAATTCATAGTAAAAACATGATTCTCATAAGGGGATGTAGCTCAGTGGTAGAGCGCTCGCTTCGCATGTGAGAGGCCTAGGGTTCAATCCCTGACATCGCCATTCTATAGTATGATGCACGCGCTAACAAGCTACTTAAAAGGTTGTTTTTTCTCGAAACTCGAGAAGCTCCAATGACGTGACCAACATCATTCGTGAAGATTTCATGGCATCGCAATTCACAACATTTGCTTAAGGCAAATATCCGAGGTTAAAGCGTTAATCACGTAAAAAGTTACATAACTGCTTATGGTGGAATGAGTTATCACTCCAGAGATAATCCTAACGGTGGAGAATGAATCAATCACTTCCCGAGTGAATTATTCCCTTCTCGAATTAAACCATAGAATCTGGGCTGATGAGTTAATCACTCCTAGAGTTACACCATTAAGTTTGTGATAATATGTTTCAGAATACGGCACATCAAGATGGAAATTCAATTTTAAGCATGTTTGGTATGCAGATTCAGATTGAGACAGTAATGTAATTCATCTTATTTTTGCACTAGCTCAGTTCAATTCATAGTAAAAACATGTTTCTCATCAGGGGATGTAGCTCAGTGGTAGGGCGCTCGCTTCGCATGTGAGAGGCCTCGGGTTCAATCCCCGACATCTCCATTCTATAGTATTATGCACGCGCTAACAAGCTACTTAAAAGGTGCTTTTTCTCGAAACTCGAGAAGCTCCAATGACGTGACCATCATCATTCGTGAACATTTCATGGCATCGCAATTCACAACATTTGCTTAAGGCAAATATCCGAGGTTAAAGCGTTAATCACGTAAAAAGTTATATGACTGCTTATGGTGGATTGAGTTATCACTCCCGAGATAATCCTAACGGTGGAGAATGAATCAATCACTTCCCGAGTGAATTATTCCCTTCTCGAATTAAACCATAGAATCTGGTCTGACGAGTTAATCACTCCTAGAGTTACACCATTAAGTTTGTGATAATATGTTTCAGAATACGGCACATCAAGATGGAAATTCAATTTTAAGCATGTTTGGTATTCAGATTGAGACAGTAATGTAATTCATCTTATTTTTGCATTAGCTCAGTTCAATTCATAGTAAAAACATGATTCTCATCAGGGGATGTAGCTCAGTGGTAGAGCGCTCGCTTCGCATGTGAGAGGCCTCGGGTTCAATCCCCGACATCTCCATTCTATAGTTTTATGCACGCGCTAACAAGCTACTTAAAAGGTGCTTTTTCTCGAAACTCGAGAAGCTCCAATGATGTGACCAACATCATTCGTGAACATTTCATGCGTCGCAATTCACAACATTTGCTTAAGGCAAATATCCGAGGTTAAAGCGTTAATCACGTAAAAAGTTACATAACTGCTTATGGTGGAATGAGTTATCACTCCCGAAATAATCCTAACGCTGGAGAATGAATCAATCACTTCCCGAGTGAATTATTCCCTGCTCAAATTAAACCATAGAATCTGGGCTGATGAGTTAATCACTCCTAGAGTTACACCATTAAGTTTGTGATAATATGTTTCAGAATACGGCACATCAAGATGGAAATTCAATTTTAAGCATGTTTGGTATTCAGATTGAGACAGTAATGTAATTCATCTTATTTTTGCATTAGCTCAGTTCAATTCATAGTAAAAACATAATTCTCATAAGGGGATGTAGCTCAGTGGTAGAGCGCTCGCTTCGCATGTGAGAGGCCTCGGGTTCAATCACCGACATCTCCATTCGATAGTATTATGCACGCGCTAACAAGCTACTTAAAATATGCTTTTTCTCGAAACTCGAGAAGCTCCAATGACGTGACCAACATCATTCGTGAACATTTCATGGCATCGCAATTCACACCATTTGCTTAAGGCAAATATCCGAGGTTAAAGCGTTAATCACGTAAAAAGTTACATGACTGCTTATGGTGGAATGAGTTATCACTTCCGAGATAATCCTAACGGTGGAGAATGAATTCAATCACTTCCAGAGTGAATTAATCCCTTATCGAATTAAACCATAGAATCTGGGCTGATGAGTTAGTCACTCCTCGAGTTACACCATTAAGTTTGTGATAATAAGCTTCAGAATACGGCACATCAAGATGGAAATTCAATTTTAAGCATGTTCGGTATGCAGATTCAGATTGAGATAGTAATGTAATTCATCTTATTTTTGCATTAGCTCAGTTCAATTAATAGTAAAAACTTGATGCTCATCAGGGGATGTAGGTCGGTGGTAGAGCGCTCGCTTCACATGTGAGAGGCCTCGGGTTCAATCCCCGACATCTCCATTCTATAGTATGATGCACGCGCTAACAAGCTACTTAAAAGGTTGTTTTTTCTCGAAACTCGAGAAGCTCCAATGACGTGACCAACATCATTCGACACCGTTTATGTCGTGAACATTTCATGGCATCGCAATTCACAACATATGCTTAAGGCAAATATCCGAGGTTAAAGCGTTAATCACGTAAAAAGTTACATGACTGCTTATGGTGGAATGAGTTTTCACTTCCGAGATAATCCTAACGGTGGAGAATGAATTCAATCACTTTCCGAGTGAATTATTCCCTTCTCGAATTAAACCATAGAATCTGGGCTGATGAGTTAATCACTCCTAGAGTTACACCATTAAGTTTGTGATAATATGTTTCAGAATACGGCACATCAAGATGGAAATTCAATTTTAAGCATGTTTGGTTTGCAGATTCAGATTGAGACAGTAATGTAATACATCTTATTTTTGCATTAGCTCAGTTCAATTCATAGTAAAAACATGATTCTCATAAGGGGATGTAGCTCAGTGGTAGTGCGCTCGCTTCGCATGTGAGAGGCCTAGGGTTCAATCCCTGACATCGCCATTCTATAGTATGATGCATGCGCTAACAAGCTACTTAAAAGGTTGTTTTTTCTCGAAACTCGAGAAGCTCCAATGACGTGACCAACATCATTCGTGAAGATTTCATGGCATCGCAATTCACAACATTTGCTTAAGGCAAATATCCGAGGTTAAAGCGTTAATCACGTATAAAGTTACATAACTGCTTATGGTGGAATGAGTTATCACTCCTCAGATAATCCTAATGGTGGAGAATGAATCAATCACTTCCCAACTGAATTACTCCCTTCTCGAATCAAACCATAGAATCTGGGCTGATGAGTTAATCACTCCTCGAGTTACACCATTAAGTTTGTGATAATATGTTTCAGAATACGGCACATCAAGATGGAAATTCAATTTTAAGCATGTTCGGTATGCAGATTCAGATTGAGACAGTAATGTAATTCATCTTATTTTTGCATTAGCTCAGTTCAATTCATAGTAAAAACATGATTCTCATAAGGGAATGTAGCTCAGTGGTAGAGCGCTCGCTTCGCATGTGAGAGGCCTCGGGTTCAATCCCCGACATCTCCATTCTATAGTATGATGCACGCGCTAACAAGCTACTTAAAAGGTTGTTTTTTCTCGAAACTCGAGAAGCTCCAATGACGTGACCAACATCATTCGACACCGTTTATGTCGTGAACATTTCATGGCATCGCAATTCACAACATAGGCTTAAGGCAAATATCCGAGGTTAAAGCGTTAATCACGTAAAAAGTTACATAACTGCTTATGGTGGAATGAGTTATCACTCCCGAGATAATCCTAACGCTGGAGAATGAATCAATCACTTCCCGAGTGAATTATTCCCTGCTCAAATTAAACCATAGAATCTGGGCTGATGAGTTAATCACTCCTAGAGTTACACCATTAAGTTTGTGATAATATGTTTCAGAATACGGCACATCAAGATGGAAATTCAATTTTAAGCATGTTTGGTTTGCAGATTCAGATTGAGACAGTAATGTAATACATCTTATTTTTGCATTAGCTTAGTTCAATTCATAGTAAAAACATAATTCTCATAAGGGGATGTAGCTCAGTGGTAGAGCGCTCGCTTCGCATGTGAGAGGCCTCGGGTTCAATCCCGTACATCTCCATTCTATAGTATGACGCACGCGCTAACAAGCTACTTAAAAGGTTGCTTTTTCTCGAAACTCGAGAAGCTCCAAATACGTGACCAACATCATTCGTGAACATTTCATGCGTCGCAATTCACAACATTTGCTTAAGGCAAATATCCGAGGTTAAAGCGTTAATCACGTAAAAAGTTACATAACTGCTTATGGTGGAATGAGTTATCACTCCCGAAATAATCCTAATGCTGGAGAATGAATCAATCACTTCCCGAGTGAATTATTCCCTGCTCAAATTAAACCATAGAATCTGGGCTGATGAGTTAATCACTCCTAGAGTTACACCATTAAGTTTGTGATAATATGTTTCAGAATACGGCACATCAAGATGGAAATTCAATTTTAAGCATGTTTGGTATTCAGATTGAGACAGTAATGTAATTCATCTTATTTTTGCATTAGCTCAGTTCAATTCATAGTAAAAACATAATTCTCATAAGGGGATGTAGCTCAGTGGTAGAGCGCTCGCTTCGCATGTGAGAGGCCTCGGGTTCAATCACCGACATCTCCATTCGATAGTATTATGCACGCGCTAACAAGCTACTTAAAAGATGCTTTTTCTCGAAACTCGAGAAGCTCCAATGACGTGACCAACATCATTCGTGAACATTTCATGGCATCGCAATTCACACCATTTGCTTAAGGCAAATATCCGAGGTTAAAGCGTTAATCACGTAAAAAGTTACATGACTGCTTATGGTGGAATGAGTTATCACTCCCGAGATAAACCTAACGGTGGAGAATGAATTCAATCACTTCCCGAGTGAATTATTTCCTTCCCGAATTAAACCATAGCATCTGGGCTGATGAGTTAGTCACTCCTCGAGTTACACCATTAAGTTTGTGATAATAAGCTTCAGAATACGGCACATCAAGATGGAAATTCAATTTTAAGCATGTTCGGTATGCAGATTCAGATTGAGACAGTAATGTAATTCATCTTATTTTTGCATTAGCTCAGTTCAATTCATAGTAAAAACATGATTCTCATAAGGGGATGTAGCTCAGTGGTAGAGCGCTCGCTTCGCATGTGAGAGGCCTCGGGTTCAATCCCCGACATCTCCATTCTATAGTATGATGCACGCGCTAACAAGCTACTTAAAAGGTTGTTTTTTCTCGAAACTCGAGAAGCTCCAATGACGTGACCAACATCATTCGACACCGTTTATGTCGTGAACATTTCATGGCATCGCAATTCACAACATAGGCTTAAGGCAAATATCCGAGGTTAAAGCGTTAATCACGTAAAAAGTTACATAACTGCTTATGGTGGAATGAGTTATCACTCCCGAGATAATCCTAACGCTGGAGAATGAATCAATCACTTCCCGAGTGAATTATTCCCTGCTCAAATTAACCCATAGAATCTGGGCTGATGAGTTAATCACTCCTAGAGTTACACCATTAAGTTTGTGATAATATGTTTCAGAATACGGCACATCAAGATGGAAATTCAATTTTAAGCATGTTTGGTTTGCAGATTCAGATTGAGACAGTAATGTAATTCATCTTATTTTTGCATTAGCTCAGTTCAATTCATAGTAAAAACATGATTCTCATAAGGGGATGTAGCTCAGTGATAGAGCGCTCGCTTCGCATGTGAGAGGCCTCGGGTTCAATCCCCGACATCTCCATTCTATAGTATGATGCACGCGCTAACAAGCTACTTAAAAGGTTGTTTTTTCTCGAAACTCGAGAAGCTCCAATGACGTGACCAACATCATTCGACACCGTTTATGTCGTGAACATTTCATGGCATCGCAATTCACAACATAGGCTTAAGGCAAATATCCGAGGTTAAAGCGTTAATCACGTAAAAAGTTACATAACTGCTTATGGTGGAATGAGTTATCACTCCCGAGATAATCCTAACGCTGGAGAATGAATCAATCACTTCCCGAGTGAATTATTCCCTGCTCAAATTAAACCATAGAATCTGGGCTGATAAGTTAATCACTCCTAGAGTTACACCATTAAGTTTGTGATAATATGTTTCAGAATACGGCACATCAAGATGGAAATTCAATTTTAAGCATGTTTGGTTTGCAGATTCAGATTGAGACAGTAATGTAATACATCTTATTTTTGCATTAGCTCAGTTCAATTCATAGTAAAAACATAATTCTCATAAGGGGATGTAGCTCAGTGGTAGAGCGCTCGCTTCGCATGTGAGAGGCCTCGGGTTCAATCACCGACATCTCCATTCGATAGTATTATGCACGCGCTAACAAGCTACTTAAAAGATGCTTTTTCTCGAAACTCGAGAAGCTCCAATGACGTGACCAACATCATTCGTGAACATTTCATGGCATCGCAATTCACACCATTTGCTTAAGGCAAATATCCGAGATTAAAGCGTTAATCACGTAAAAAGTTACATGACTGCTTATGGTGGAATGAGTTATCACTCCCGAGATAAACCTAACGGTGGAGAATGAATTCAATCACTTCCCGAGTGAATTATTTCCTTCCCGAATTAAACCATAGAATCTGGGCTGATGAGTTAGTCACTCCTCGAGTTACACCATTAAGTTTGTGATAATAAGCTTCAGAATACGGCACATCAAGATGGAAATTCAATTTTAAGCATGTTCGGTATGCAGATTCAGATTGAGACAGTAATGTAATTCATCTTATTTTTGCATTAGCTCAGTTCAATTCATAGTAAAAACATGATTCTCTTCAGGGGATGTAGCTCAGTGGTAGAGCGCTCGCTTCGCATGTGAGAGGCCTCGGGTTCAATCCCCGACATCTCCATTCTATAGTATGATGCACGCGCTAACAAGCTACTTAAAAGGTTGTTTTTTCTCGAAACTCGAGAAGCTCCAATGACGTGACCAACATCATTCGACACCGTTTATGTCGTGAACATTTCATGGCATCGCAATTCACAACATAGGCTTAAGGCAAATATCCGAGGTTAAAGCGTTAATCACGTAAAAAGTTACATAACTGCTTATGGTGGAATGAGTTATCACTCCCGAGATAATCCTAACGCTGGAGGATGAATCAATCACTTCCCGAGTGAATTATTCCCTGCTCAAATTAAACCATAGAATCTGGGCTGATGAGTTAATCACTCCTAGAGTTACACCATTAAGTTTGTGATAATATGTTTCAGAATACGGCACATCAAGATGGAAATTCAATTTTAAGCATCTTTGGTTTGCAGATTCAGATTGAGACAGTAATGTAATACATCTTATTTTTGCATTAGCTCAGTTCAATTCATAGTAAAAACATAATTCTCATAAGGGGATGTAGCTCAGTGGTAGAGCGCTCGCTTCGCATGTGAGAGGCCTCGGGTTCAATCCCTGACATCGCCATTCTATAGTATGATGCACGCGCTAACAAGCTACTTAAAAGGTTGTTTTTTCTCGAAACTCGAGAAGCTCCAATGACGTGCCCAACATCATTCGTGAAGATTTCATGGCATCGCAATTCACAACATTTGCTTAAGGCAAATATCCGAGGTTAAAGCGTTAATCACGTAAAAAGTTACATGACTGCTTATGGTGGAATGAGTTATCACTTCCGAGATAATCCTAATGGTGGAGAATGAATTCAATCACTTCCCGAGTGAATTAATCCCTTATCGAATTAAACCATAGAATCTGGGCTGATGAGTTAGTCACTCCTAGAGTTACACCATTAAATTTGTGATAATATGTTACAGAATACGGCACATGAAGATGGAAATTCAATTTTAAGCATGTTTGGTATGCAGATTCAGATTGAGACAGTAATGTAATTCATCTTATTTTTGCACTAGCTCAGTTCAATTCATAGTAAAAACATGATTCTCATCAGGGGATGTAGCTCAGTGGTAGAGCGCTCGGTTCGCATGTGAGAGGCCTCGGATTCTATCACCGACATCTCCATTCGATAGTATTATGCACGCGCTAACAAGCTACTTAAAAGATACTTTTTCTCGAAACTCAAGAAGCTCCAATGACGTGACCAACATCATTCGTGAACATTTCATGGCATCGCAATTCACACCATTTGCTTAAGGCAAATATCCGAGGTTAAAGCGTTAATCACGTAAAAAGTTACATGACTGCTTATGGTGGAATGAGTTATCACTTCCGAGATAATCCTAACGGTGGAGAATGAATTCAATCACTTCCCGAGTGAATTAATCTCTTATCGAATTAAACCATAGAATCTGGGCTGATGAGTTAGTCACTCCTCGAGTTACACCATTAAGTTTGTGATAATAAGCTTCAGAATACGGCACATCAAGATGGAAATTCAATTTTAAGCATGTTCGATATGCAGATTCAGATTGCGATAGTAATGTAATTCATCTTATTTTTGCATTAGCTCAGTTCAATTAATAGTAAAAACTTGATGCTCATCAGGGGATGTAGGTCGGTGGTAGAGCGCTCGCTTCGCATGTGAGAGGCCTCGGGTTCAATCCCTGACATCTCCATTCTATAGTATGATGCACGCGCTAACAAGCTACTTAAAAGGTTGTTTTTTCTCGAAACTCGAGAAGCTCCAATGACGTGACCAACATCATTCGACACCGTTTATGTCGTGAACATTTCATGGCATCGCAATTCACAACATATGCTTAAGGCAAATATCCGAGGTTAAAGCGTTAATCACGTAAAAAGTTACATGACTGCTTATGGTGGAATGAGTTATCACTCCCGAAATAATCCTAACGCTGGAGAATGAATCAATCACTTCCCGAGTGAATTATTCCCTGCTCAAATTAAACCATAGAATCTGGGCTGATGAGTTAATCACTCCTAGAGTTACACCATTAAGTTTGTGATAATATGTTTCAGAATACGGCACATCAAGATGGAAATTCAATTTTAAGCATGTTTGGTATTCAGATTGAGACAGTAATGTAATTCATCTTATTTGTGCATTAGCTCAGTTCAATTCATAGTAAAAACATAATTCTCATAAGGGGATGAAGCTCAGTGGTAGAGCGCTCGCTTCGCATGTGAGAGGCCTCGGGTTCAATCACGGACATCTCCATTCGATAGTATTATGCACGCGTTAACAAGCTACTTAAAAGATGCTTTTTCTCGAAACTCGAGAAGCTCCAATGACGTGACCAACATCATTCGTGAACATTTCATGGCATCGCAATTCACACCATTTGCTTAAGGCAAATATCCGAGGTTAAAGCGTTAATCACGTAAAAAGTTACATGACTGCTTATGGTGGAATGAGTTATCACTCCCGAGATAAACCTAACGGTGGAGAATGAATTCAATCACTTCCCGAGTGAATTATTTCCTTCCCGAATTAAACCATAGAATCTGGGCTGATGAGTTAGTCACTCCTCGAGTTACACCATTAAGTTTGTGATAATAAGCTTCAGAATACGACACATCAAGATGGAAATTCAATTTTAAGCATGTTCGGTATGCAGATTCAGATTGAGACAGTAATGTAATTCATCTTATTTTTGCATTAGCTCAGTTCAATTCATAGTAAAAACATGATTCTCATAAGGGGATGTAGCTCAGTGGTAGAGCGCTCGATTCGCATGTGAGAGGCCTCGGGTTCAATCCCCGACATCTCCATTCTATAGTATGATGCACGCGCTAACAAGCTACTTAAAAGGTTGTTTTTTCTCGAAACTCGAGAAGCTCCAATGACGTGACCAACATCATTCGACACCGTTTATGTCGTGAACATTTCATGGCATCGCAATTCACAACATAGGCTTAAGGCAAATATCCGAGGTTAAAGCGTTAATCACGTAAAAAGTTACATAACTGCTTATGGTGGAATGAGTTATCACTCCCGAGATAATCCTAACGCTGGAGAATGAATCAATCACTTCCCGAGTGAATTATTCCCTGCTCAAATTAAACCATAGAATCTGGGCTGATGAGTTAATCACTCCTCGAGTTACACCATTAAGTTTGTGATAATATGTTTCAGAATACGGCACATCAAGATGGAAATTCAATTTTAAGCATGTTTGGTATGCAGATTCAGATTGAGACAGTAATGTAATTCATCTTATTTTTGCACTAGCTCAGTTCAATTCATAGTAAAAACATGATTCTCATCAGGGGATGTAGCTCAGTGTTAGAGCGCTCGCTTCGCATGTGAGAGGCCTCGGGTTCAATCCCGTACATCTCCATTCTATAGTATGACGCACGCGCTAACAAGCTACTTAAAAGGTGCTTTTTCTCGAAACTCGAGAAGCTCCAAATACGTGACCAACATCATTCGTGAACATTTCATGCGTCGCAATTCACAACATTTGCTTAAGGCAAATATCCGAGGTTAAAGCGTTAATCACGTAAAAAGTTACATAACTGCTTATGGTGGAATGAGTTATCACTCCTGAAATAATCCTAACGCTGGAGAATGAATCAATCACTTCCCGAGTGAATTATTCCCTGCTCAAATTAAACCATAGAATCTGGGCTGATGAGTTAATCACTCCTAGAGTTACACCATTAAGTTTGTGATAATATGTTTCAGAATACGGCACATCAAGATGGAAATTCAATTTTAAGCATGTTTGGTATTCAGATTGAGACAGTAATGTAATTCATCTTATTTTTGCATTAGCTCAGTTCAATTCATAGTAAAAACATAATTCTCATAAGGGGATGTAGCTCAGTGGTAGAGCGCTCGCTTCGCATGTGAGAGGCCTCGGGTTCAATCCCCGACATCTCCATTCTATAGTATGACTCACGCGCTAACAAGCTATTTAAAAGGTGGTTTTTCTCGAAACTCGAGAAGCTCCAATGACGTGACCAACATCATTCGTGAAGATTTCATGGCATCGCAATTCACAACATTTGCTTAAGGCAAATATCCGAGGTTAAAGCGTTAATCACGTAAAAAGTTACATGACTGCTTATGGTGGAATGAGTTATCACTCCCGAGATAAACCTAACGGTGGAGAATGAATTCAATCACTTCCCGAGTGAATTATTTCCTTCCCGAATTAAACCATAGAATCTGGGCTGATGAGTTAGTCACTCCTCGAGTTACACCATTAAGTTTGTGATAATAAGCTTCAGAATACGACACATCAAGATGGAAATTCAATTTTAAGCATGTTCGGTACGCAGATTCAGATTGAGACAGTAATGTAATTCATCTTATTTTTGCATTAGCTCAGTTCAATTCATAGTAAAAACATGATTCTCATAAGGGGATGTAGCTCAGTGGTAGAGCGCTCGATTCGCATGTGAGAGGCCTCGGGTTCAATCCCCGACATCTCCATTCTATAGTATGATGCACGCGCTAACAAGCTACTTAAAAGGTTGTTTTTTCTCGAAACTCGAGAAGCTCCAATGACGTGACCAACATCATTCGACACCGTTTATGTCGTGAACATTTCATGGCATCGCAATTCACAACATAGGCTTAAGGCAAATATCCGAGGTTAAAGCGTTAATCACGTAAAAAGTTACATAACTGCTTATGGTGGAATGAGTTATCACTCCCGAGATAATCCTAACGCTGGAGAATGAATCAATCACTTCCCGAGTGAATTATTCCCTGCTCAAATTAAACCATAGAATCTGGGCTGATGAGTTAATCACTCCTCGAGTTACACCATTAAGTTTGTGATAATATGTTTCAGAATACGGCACATCAAGATGGAAATTCAATTTTAAGCATGTTTGGTATGCAGATTCAGATTGAGACAGTAATGTAATTCATCTTATTTTTGCACTAGCTCAGTTCAATTCATAGTAAAAACATGATTCTCATCAGGGGATGTAGCTCAGTGTTAGAGCGCTCGCTTCGCATGTGAGAGGCCTCGGGTTCAATCCCGTACATCTCCATTCTATAGTATGACGCACGCGCTAACAAGCTACTTAAAAGGTGCTTTTTCTCGAAACTCGAGAAGCTCCAAATACGTGACCAACATCATTCGTGAACATTTCATGCGTCGCAATTCACAACATTTGCTTAAGGCAAATATCCGAGGTTAAAGCGTTAATCACGTAAAAAGTTACATAACTGCTTATGGTGGAATGAGTTATCACTCCTGAAATAATCCTAACGCTGGAGAATGAATCAATCACTTCCCGAGTGAATTATTCCCTGCTCAAATTAAACCATAGAATCTGGGCTGATGAGTTAATCACTCCTAGAGTTACACCATTAAGTTTGTGATAATATGTTTCAGAATACGGCACATCAAGATGGAAATTCAATTTTAAGCATGTTTGGTATTCAGATTGAGACAGTAATGTAATTCATCTTATTTTTGCATTAGCTCAGTTCAATTCATAGTAAAAACATAATTCTCATAAGGGGATGTAGCTCAGTGGTAGAGCGCTCGCTTCGCATGTGAGAGGCCTCGGGTTCAATCCCCGACATCTCCATTCTATAGTATGACTCACGCGCTAACAAGCTATTTAAAAGGTGGTTTTTCTCGAAACTCGAGAAGCTCCAATGACGTGACCAACATCATTCGTGAAGATTTCATGGCATCGCAATTCACAACATTTGCTTAAGGCAAATATCCGAGGTTAAAGCGTTAATCACGTAAAAAGTTACATGACTGCTTATGGTGGAATGAGTTATCACTCCCGAGATAAACCTAACGGTGGAGAATGAATTCAATCACTTCCCGAGTGAATTATTTCCTTCCCGAATTAAACCATAGAATCTGGGCTGATGAGTTAGTCACTCCTCGAGTTACACCATTAAGTTTGTGATAATAAGCTTCAGAATACGACACATCAAGATGGAAATTCAATTTTAAGCATGTTCGGTATGCAGATTCAGATTGAGACAGTAATGTAATTCATCTTATTTTTGCATTAGCTCAGTTCAATTCATAGTAAAAACATGATTCTCATAAGGGGATGTAGCTCAGTGGTAGAGCGCTCGATTCGCATGTGAGAGGCCTCGGGTTCAATCCCCGACATCTCCATTCTATAGTATGATGCACGCGCTAACAAGCTACTTAAAAGGTTGTTTTTTCTCGAAACTCGAGAAGCTCCAATGACGTGACCAACATCATTCGACACCGTTTATGTCGTGAACATTTCATGGCATCGCAATTCACAACATAGGCTTAAGGCAAATATCCGAGGTTAAAGCGTTAATCACGTAAAAAGTTACATAACTGCTTATGGTGGAATGAGTTATCACTCCCGAGATAATCCTAACGCTGGAGAATGAATCAATCACTTCCCGAGTGAATTATTCCCTGCTCAAATTAAACCATAGAATCTGGGCTGATGAGTTAATCACTCCTCGAGTTACACCATTAAGTTTGTGATAATATGTTTCAGAATACGGCACATCAAGATGGAAATTCAATTTTAAGCATGTTTGGTATGCAGATTCAGATTGAGACAGTAATGTAATTCATCTTATTTTTGCACTAGCTCAGTTCAATTCATAGTAAAAACATGATTCTCATCAGGGGATGTAGCTCAGTGTTAGAGCGCTCGCTTCGCATGTGAGAGGCCTCGGGTTCAATCCCGTACATCTCCATTCTATAGTATGACGCACGCGCTAACAAGCTACTTAAAAGGTGCTTTTTCTCGAAACTCGAGAAGCTCCAAATACGTGACCAACATCATTCGTGAACATTTCATGCGTCGCAATTCACAACATTTGCTTAAGGCAAATATCCGAGGTTAAAGCGTTAATCACGTAAAAAGTTACATAACTGCTTATGGTGGAATGAGTTATCACTCCTGAAATAATCCTAACGCTGGAGAATGAATCAATCACTTCCCGAGTGAATTATTCCCTGCTCAAATTAAACCATAGAATCTGGGCTGATGAGTTAATCACTCCTAGAGTTACACCATTAAGTTTGTGATAATATGTTTCAGAATACGGCACATCAAGATGGAAATTCAATTTTAAGCATGTTTGGTATTCAGATTGAGACAGTAATGTAATTCATCTTATTTTTGCATTAGCTCAGTTCAATTCATAGTAAAAACATAATTCTCATAAGGGGATGTAGCTCAGTGGTAGAGCGCTCGCTTCGCATGTGAGAGGCCTCGGGTTCAATCCCCGACATCTCCATTCTATAGTATAACTCACGCGCTAACAAGCTATTTAAAAGGTGGTTTTTCTCGAAACTCGAGAAGCTCCAATGACGTGACCAACATCATTCGTGAAGATTTCATGGCATCGCAATTCACAACATTTGCTTAAGGCAAATATCCGAGGTTAAAGCGTTAATCACGTAAAAAGTTACATGACTGCTTATGGTGGAATGAGTTATCACTCCCGAGATAAACCTAACGGTGGAGAATGAATTCAATCACTTCCCGAGTGAATTATTTCCTTCCCGAATTAAACCATAGAATCTGGGCTGATGAGTTAGTCACTCCTCGAGTTACACCATTAAGTTTGTGATAATAAGCTTCAGAATACGACACATCAAGATGGAAATTCAATTTTAAGCATGTTCGGTATGCAGATTCAGATTGAGACAGTAATGTAATTCATCTTATTTTTGCATTAGCTCAGTTCAATTCATAGTAAAAACATGATTCTCATAAGGGGATGTAGCTCAGTGGTAGAGCGCTCGATTCGCATGTGAGAGGCCTCGGGTTCAATCCCCGACATCTCCATTCTATAGTATGATGCACGCGCTAACAAGCTACTTAAAAGGTTGTTTTTTCTCGAAACTCGAGAAGCTCCAATGACGTGACCAACATCATTCGACACCGTTTATGTCGTGAACATTTCATGGCATCGCAATTCACAACATAGGCTTAAGGCAAATATCCGAGGTTAAAGCGTTAATCACGTAAAAAGTTACATAACTGCTTATGGTGGAATGAGTTATCACTCCCGAGATAATCCTAACGCTGGAGAATGAATCAATCACTTCCCGAGTGAATTATTCCCTGCTCAAATTAAACCATAGAATCTGGGCTGATGAGTTAATCACTCCTCGAGTTACACCATTAAGTTTGTGATAATATGTTTCAGAATACGGCACATCAAGATGGAAATTCAATTTTAAGCATGTTTGGTATGCAGATTCAGATTGAGACAGTAATGTAATTCATCTTATTTTTGCACTAGCTCAGTTCAATTCATAGTAAAAACATGATTCTCATCAGGGGATGTAGCTCAGTGTTAGAGCGCTCGCTTCGCATGTGAGAGGCCTCGGGTTCAATCCCGTACATCTCCATTCTATAGTATGACGCACGCGCTAACAAGCTACTTAAAAGGTGCTTTTTCTCGAAACTCGAGAAGCTCCAAATACGTGACCAACATCATTCGTGAACATTTCATGCGTCGCAATTCACAACATTTGCTTAAGGCAAATATCCGAGGTTAAAGCGTTAATCACGTAAAAAGTTACATAACTGCTTATGGTGGAATGAGTTATCACTCCTGAAATAATCCTAACGCTGGAGAATGAATCAATCACTTCCCGAGTGAATTATTCCCTGCTCAAATTAAACCATAGAATCTGGGCTGATGAGTTAATCACTCCTAGAGTTACACCATTAAGTTTGTGATAATATGTTTCAGAATACGGCACATCAAGATGGAAATTCAATTTTAAGCATGTTTGGTATTCAGATTGAGACAGTAATGTAATTCATCTTATTTTTGCATTAGCTCAGTTCAATTCATAGTAAAAACATAATTCTCATAAGGGGATGTAGCTCAGTGGTAGAGCGCTCGCTTCGCATGTGAGAGGCCTCGGGTTCAATCCCCGACATCTCCATTCTATAGTATGACTCACGCGCTAACAAGCTATTTAAAAGGTGGTTTTTCTCGAAACTCGAGAAGCTCCAATGACGTGACCAACATCATTCGTGAAGATTTCATGGCATCGCAATTCACAACATTTGCTTAAGGCAAATATCCGAGGTTAAAGCGTTAATCACGTAAAAAGTTACATGACTGCTTATGGTGGAATGAGTTATCACTCCCGAGATAAACCTAACGGTGGAGAATGAATTCAATCACTTCCCGAGTGAATTATTTCCTTCCCGAATTAAACCATAGAATCTGGGCTGATGAGTTAGTCACTCCTCGAGTTACACCATTAAGTTTGTGATAATAAGCTTCAGAATACGACACATCAAGATGGAAATTCAATTTTAAGCATGTTCGGTATGCAGATTCAGATTGAGACAGTAATGTAATTCATCTTATTTTTGCATTAGCTCAGTTCAATTCATAGTAAAAACATGATTCTCATAAGGGGATGTAGCTCAGTGGTAGAGCGCTCGATTCGCATGTGAGAGGCCTCGGGTTCAATCCCCGACATCTCCATTCTATAGTATGATGCACGCGCTAACAAGCTACTTAAAAGGTTGTTTTTTCTCGAAACTCGAGAAGCTCCAATGACGTGACCAACATCATTCGACACCGTTTATGTCGTGAACATTTCATGGCATCGCAATTCACAACATAGGCTTAAGGCAAATATCCGAGGTTAAAGCGTTAATCACGTAAAAAGTTACATAACTGCTTATGGTGGAATGAGTTATCACTCCCGAGATAATCCTAACGCTGGAGAATGAATCAATCACTTCCCGAGTGAATTATTCCCTGCTCAAATTAAACCATAGAATCTGGGCTGATGAGTTAATCACTCCTCGAGTTACACCATTAAGTTTGTGATAATATGTTTCAGAATACGGCACATCAAGATGGAAATTCAATTTTAAGCATGTTTGGTATTCAGATTGAGACAGTAATGTAATTCATCTTATTTTTGCACTAGCTCAGTTCAATTCATAGTAAAAACATGATTCTCATCAGGGGATGTAGCTCAGTGGTAGAGCGCTCGCTTCGCATGTGAGAGGCCTCGGGTTCAATCCCGTACATCTCCATTCTATAGTATGACGCACGCGCTAACAAGCTATTTAAAAGGTGGTTTTTCTCGAAACTCGAGAAGCTCCAAATACGTGACCAACATCATTCGTGAACATTTCATGCGTCGCAATTCACAACATTTGCTTAAGGCAAATATCCGAGGTTAAAGCGTTAATCACGTAAAAAGTTACATGACTGCTTATGGTGGAATGAGTTATCACTCCCGAGATAAACCTAACGGTGGAGAATGAATTCAATCACTTCCCGAGTGAATTATTTCCTTCCCGAATTAAACCATAGAATCTGGGCTGATGAGTTAGTCACTCCTCGAGTTACACCATTAAGTTTGTGATAATAAGCTTCAGAATACGACACATCAAGATGGAAATTCAATTTTAAGCATGTTCGGTATGCAGATTCAGATTGAGACAGTAATGTAATTCATCTTATTTTTGCATTAGCTCAGTTCAATTCATAGTAAAAACATGATTCTCATAAGGGGATGTAGCTCAGTGGTAGAGCGCTCGATTCGCATGTGAGAGGCCTCGGGTTCAATCCCCGACATCTCCATTCTATAGTATGATGCACGCGCTAACAAGCTACTTAAAAGGTTGTTTTTTCTCGAAACTCGAGAAGCTCCAATGACGTGACCAACATCATTCGACACCGTTTATGTCGTGAACATTTCATGGCATCGCAATTCACAACATAGGCTTAAGGCAAATATCCGAGGTTAAAGCGTTAATCACGTAAAAAGTTACATAACTGCTTATGGTGGAATGAGTTATCACTCCCGAGATAATCCTAACGCTGGAGAATGAATCAATCACTTCCCGAGTGAATTATTCCCTGCTCAAATTAAACCATAGAATCTGGGCTGATGAGTTAATCACTCCTCGAGTTACACCATTAAGTTTGTGATAATATGTTTCAGAATACGGCACATCAAGATGGAAATTCAATTTTAAGCATGTTTGGTATGCAGATTCAGATTGAGACAGTAATGTAATTCATCTTATTTTTGCACTAGCTCAGTTCAATTCATAGTAAAAACATGATTCTCATCAGGGGATGTAGCTCAGTGTTAGAGCGCTCGCTTCGCATGTGAGAGGCCTCGGGTTCAATCCCGTACATCTCCATTCTATAGTATGACGCACGCGCTAACAAGCTACTTAAAAGGTGCTTTTTCTCGAAACTCGAGAAGCTCCAAATACGTGACCAACATCATTCGTGAACATTTCATGCGTCGCAATTCACAACATTTGCTTAAGGCAAATATCCGAGGTTAAAGCGTTAATCACGTAAAAAGTTACATAACTGCTTATGGTGGAATGAGTTATCACTCCTGAAATAATCCTAACGCTGGAGAATGAATCAATCACTTCCCGAGTGAATTATTCCCTGCTCAAATTAAACCATAGAATCTGGGCTGATGAGTTAATCACTCCTAGAGTTACACCATTAAGTTTGTGATAATATGTTTCAGAATACGGCACATCAAGATGGAAATTCAATTTTAAGCATGTTTGGTATTCAGATTGAGACAGTAATGTAATTCATCTTATTTTTGCATTAGCTCAGTTCAATTCATAGTAAAAACATAATTCTCATAAGGGGATGTAGCTCAGTGGTAGAGCGCTCGCTTCGCATGTGAGAGGCCTCGGGTTCAATCCCCGACATCTCCATTCTATAGTATGACTCACGCGCTAACAAGCTATTTAAAAGGTGGTTTTTCTCGAAACTCGAGAAGCTCCAATGACGTGACCAACATCATTCGTGAAGATTTCATGGCATCGCAATTCACAACATTTGCTTAAGGCAAATATCCGAGGTTAAAGCGTTAATCACGTAAAAAGTTACATGACTGCTTATGGTGGAATGAGTTATCACTCCCGAGATAAACCTAACGGTGGAGAATGAATTCAATCACTTCCCGAGTGAATTATTTCCTTCCCGAATTAAACCATAGAATCTGGGCTGATGAGTTAGTCACTCCTCGAGTTACACCATTAAGTTTGTGATAATAAGCTTCAGAATACGACACATCAAGATGGAAATTCAATTTTAAGCATGTTCAGTATGCAGATTCAGATTGAGACAATAATGTAATTCATCTTATTTTTGCATTAGCTCAGTTCAATTCATAGTAAAAACATGATTCTCATAAGGGGATGTAGCTCAGTGGTAGAGCGCTCGATTCGCATGTGAGAGGCCTCGGGTTCAATCCCCGACATCTCCATTCTATAGTATGATGCACGCGCTAACAAGCTACTTAAAAGGTTGTTTTTTCTCGAAACTCGAGAAGCTCCAATGACGTGACCAACATCATTCGACACCGTTTATGTCGTGAACATTTCATGGCATCGCAATTCA
This sequence comes from Saccoglossus kowalevskii, assembly GCF_978046115.1. Lineage (NCBI taxonomy): Eukaryota > Metazoa > Hemichordata > Enteropneusta > Harrimaniidae > Saccoglossus > Saccoglossus kowalevskii. Next base: position 36,487,228 of record NC_140652.1, on the reverse strand, counting down.
CAACATAGGCTTAAGGCAAATATCCGAGGTTAAAGCGTTAATCACGTAAAAAGTTACATAACTGCTTATGGTGGAATGAGTTATCACTCCCGAGATAATCCTAACGCTGGAGAATGAATCAATCACTTCCCGAGTGAATTATTCCCTGCTCAAATTAAACCATAGAATCTGGGCTGATGAGTTAATCACTCCTCGAGTTACACCATTAAGTTTGTGATAATATGTTTCAGAATACGGCACATCAAGATGGAAATTCAATTTTAAGCATGTTTGGTATGCAGATTCAGATTGAGACAGTAATGTAATTCATCTTATTTTTGCACTAGCTCAGTTCAATTCATAGTAAAAACATGATTCTCATCAGGGGATGTAGCTCAGTGTTAGAGCGCTCGCTTCGCATGTGAGAGGCCTCGGGTTCAATCCCGTACATCTCCATTCTATAGTATGACGCACGCGCTAACAAGCTACTTAAAAGGTGCTTTTTCTCGAAACTCGAGAAGCTCCAAATACGTGACCAACATCATTCGTGAACATTTCATGCGTCGCAATTCACAACATTTGCTTAAGGCAAATATCCGAGGTTAAAGCGTTAATCACGTAAAAAGTTACATAACTGCTTATGGTGGAATGAGTTATCACTCCTGAAATAATCCTAACGCTGGAGAATGAATCAATCACTTCCCGAGTGAATTATTCCCTGCTCAAATTAAACCATAGAATCTGGGCTGATGAGTTAATCACTCCTAGAGTTACACCATTAAGTTTGTGATAATATGTTTCAGAATACGGCACATCAAGATGGAAATTCAATTTTAAGCATGTTTGGTATTCAGATTGAGACAGTAATGTAATTCATCTTATTTTTGCATTAGCTCAGTTCAATTCATAGTAAAAACATAATTCTCATAAGGGGATGTAGCTCAGTGGTAGAGCGCTCGCTTCGCATGTGAGAGGCCTCGGGTTCAATCCCCGACATCTCCATTCTATAGTATGACTCACGCGCTAACAAGCTATTTAAAAGGTGGTTTTTCTCGAAACTCGAGAAGCTCCAAATACGTGACCAACATCATTCGTGAAGATTTCATGGCATCGCAATTCACAACATTTGCTTAAGGCAAATATCCGAGGTTAAAGCGTTAATCACGTAAAAAGTTACATGACTGCTTATGGTGGAATGAGTTATCACTCCCGAGATAAACCTAACGGTGGAGAATGAATTCAATCACTTCCCGAGTGAATTATTTCCTTCCCGAATTAAACCATAGAATCTGGGCTGATGAGTTAGTCACTCCTCGAGTTACACCATTAAGTTTGTGATAATAAGCTTCAGAATACGACACATCAAGATGGAAATTCAATTTTAAGCATGTTCGGTATGCAGATTCAGATTGAGATTGAGATTCAGATTGAGACAGTAATGTAATTCATCTTATTTTTGCATTAGCTCAGTTCAATTCATAGTAAAAACATGATTCTCATAAGGGGATGTAGCTCAGTGGTAGAGCGCTCGATTCGCATGTGAGAGGCCTCGGGTTCAATCCCCGACATCTCCATTCTATAGTATGATGCACGCGCTAACAAGCTACTTAAAAGGTTGTTTTTTCTCGAAACTCGAGAAGCTCCAATGACGTGACCAACATCATTCGACACCGTTTATGTCGTGAACATTTCATGGCATCGCAATTCACAACATAGGCTTAAGGCAAATATCCGAGGTTAAAGCGTTAATCACGTAAAAAGTTACATAACTGCTTATGGTGGAATGAGTTATCACTCCCGAGATAATCCTAACGCTGGAGAATGAATCAATCACTTCCCGAGTGAATTATTCCCTGCTCAAATTAAACCATAGAATCTGGGCTGATGAGTTAATCACTCCTCGAGTTACACCATTAAGTTTGTGATAATATGTTTCAGAATACGGCACATCAAGATGGAAATTCAATTTTAAGCATGTTTGGTATGCAGATTCAGATTGAGACAGTAATGTAATTCATCTTATTTTTGCACTAGCTCAGTTCAATTCATAGTAAAAACATGATTCTCATCAGGGGATGTAGCTCAGTGTTAGAGCGCTCGCTTCGCATGTGAGAGGCCTCGGGTTCAATCCCGTACATCTCCATTCTATAGTATGACGCACGCGCTAACAAGCTACTTAAAAGGTGCTTTTTCTCGAAACTCGAGAAGCTCCAAATACGTGACCAACATCATTCGTGAACATTTCATGCGTCGCAATTCACAACATTTGCTTAAGGCAAATATCCGAGGTTAAAGCGTTAATCACGTAAAAAGTTACATAACTGCTTATGGTGGAATGAGTTATCACTCCTGAAATAATCCTAACGCTGGAGAATGAATCAATCACTTCCCGAGTGAATTATTCCCTGCTCAAATTAAACCATAGAATCTGGGCTGATGAGTTAATCACTCCTAGAGTTACACCATTAAGTTTGTGATAATATGTTTCAGAATACGGCACATCAAGATGGAAATTCAATTTTAAGCATGTTTGGTATTCAGATTGAGACAGTAATGTAATTCATCTTATTTTTGCATTAGCTCAGTTCAATTCATAGTAAAAACATAATTCTCATAAGGGGATGTAGCTCAGTGGTAGAGCGCTCGCTTCGCATGTGAGAGGCCTCGGGTTCAATCCCCGACATCTCCATTCTATAGTATAACTCACGCGCTAACAAGCTATTTAAAAGGTGGTTTTTCTCGAAACTCGAGAAGCTCCAATGACGTGACCAACATCATTCGTGAAGATTTCATGGCATCGCAATTCACAACATTTGCTTAAGGCAAATATCCGAGGTTAAAGCGTTAATCACGTAAAAAGTTACATGACTGCTTATGGTGGAATGAGTTATCACTCCCGAGATAAACCTAACGGTGGAGAATGAATTCAATCACTTCCCGAGTGAATTATTTCCTTCCCGAATTAAACCATAGAATCTGGGCTGATGAGTTAGTCACTCCTCGAGTTACACCATTAAGTTTGTGATAATAAGCTTCAGAATACGGCACATCAAGATGGAAATTCAATTTTAAGCATGTTCGGTATGCAGATTCAGATTGAGACAGTAATGTAATTCATCTTATTTTTGCATTAGCTCAGTTCAATTCATAGTAAAAACATGATTCTCATAAGGGGATGTAGCTCAGTGGTAGAGCGCTCGCTTCGCATGTGAGAGGCCTCGGGTTCAATCCCCGACATCTCCATTCTATAGTATGATGCACGCGCTAACAAGCTACTTAAAAGGTTGTTTTTTCTCGAAACTCGAGAAGCTCCAATGACGTGACCAACATCATTCGACACCGTTTATGTCGTGAACATTTCATGGCATCGCAATTCACAACATAGGCTTAAGGCAAATATCCGAGGTTAAAGCGTTAATCACGTAAAAAGTTACATAACTGCTTATGGTGGAATGAGTTATCACTTCCGAGATAATCCTAACGCTGGAGAATGAATCAATCACTTCCCGAGTGAATTATTCCCTGCTCGAATTAAACCATAGAATCTGGGCTGATGAGTTAATCACTCCTAGAGTTACACCATTAAGTTTGTGATAATATGTTTCAGAATACGGCACATCAAGATGGAAATTCAATTTTAAGCATGTTTGGTATGCAGATTCAGATTGAGACAGTAATGTAATACATCTTATTTTTGCATTAGCTCAGTTCAATTCATAGTAAAAACATGATTCTCATAAGGGGATGTAGCTCAGTGGTAGAGCGCTCGCTTCGCATGTGAGAGGCCTAGGGTTCAATCCCTGACATCGCCATTCTATAGTATGATGCACGCGCTAACAAGCTACTTAAAAGGTTGTTTTTTCTCGAAACTCGAGAAGCTCCAATGACGTGACCAACATCATTCGACACCGTTTATGTCGTGAACATTTCATGGCATCGCAATTCACAACATATGTTTAAGGCAAATATCCGAGGTTAAAGCGTTAATCACGTAAAAAGTTACATGACTGTTTATGGTGGAATGAGTTTTCACTCCCGAGATAATCCTTACGGTGGAGAATGAATTCAATCACTTCCCGAGTGAATTATTCCCTTCTCGAATTAAACCATAGAATCTGGGCTGATGAGTTAATCACTCCTAGAGTTACACCATTAAGTTTGTGATAATATGTTACAGAATACGGCACATCAAGATGGAAATTCAATTTTAAGCATGTTTGGTATGCAGATTCAGATTGAGACAGTAATGTAATTCATCTTATTTTTGCACTAGCTCAGTTCAATTCATAGTAAAAACATGAATCTCATCAGGGGATGTAGCTCAGTGGTAGAGCACTCGCTTCGCATGTGAGAGGCCTCGGGTTCAATCCCCGACATCTCCATTCTATAGTATGATGCACGCGCTAACAAGCTACTTAAAAGGTTGTTTTTTCTCGAAACTCGAGAAGCTCCAATGACGTGACCAACATCATTCGTGAAGATTTCATGGCATCGCAATTCACAACATTTGCTTAAGGCAAATATCCGAGGTTAAAGCGTTAATCACGTAAAAAGTTACATAACTGCTTATGGTGGAATGAGTTATCACTCCTCAGATAATCCTAATGGTGGAGAATGAATCAATCACTTCCCAACTGAATTACTCCCTTCTCGAATCAAACCATAGAATCTGGGCTGATGAGTTAATCACTCCTCGAGTTACACCATTAAGTTTGTGATAATATGTTTCAGAATACGGCACATCAAGATGGAAATTCAATTTTAAGCATGTTTGGTATGCAGATTCAGATTGAGACAGTAATGTAATTCATCTTATTTTTGCATTAGCTCAGTTCAATTCATAGTAAAAACATGATTCTCATAAGGGGATGTAGCTCAGTGGTAGAGCGCTCGATTCGCATGTGAGAGGCCTCGGGTTCAATCCCCGACATCTCCATTCTATAGTATGATGCACGCGCTAACAAGCTACTTAAAAGGTTGTTTTTTCTCGAAACTCGAGAAGCTCCAATGACGTGACCAACATCATTCGACACCGTTTATGTCGTGAACATTTCATGGCATCGCAATTCACAACATAGGCTTAAGGCAAATATCCGAGGTTAAAGCGTTAATCACGTAAAAAGTTACATAACTGCTTATGGTGGAATGAGTTATCACTCCCGAGATAATCCTAACGCTGGAGAATGAATCAATCACTTCCCGAGTGAATTATTCCCTGCTCAAATTAAACCATAGAATCTGGGCTGATGAGTTAATCACTCCTCGAGTTACACCATTAAGTTTGTGATAATATGTTTCAGAATACGGCACATCAAGATGGAAATTCAATTTTAAGCATGTTTGGTATGCAGATTCAGATTGAGACAGTAATGTAATTCATCTTATTTTTGCACTAGCTCAGTTCAATTCATAGTAAAAACATGATTCTCATCAGGGGATGTAGCTCAGTGTTAGAGCGCTCGCTTCGCATGTGAGAGGCCTCGGGTTCAATCCCGTACATCTCCATTCTATAGTATGACGCACGCGCTAACAAGCTACTTAAAAGGTGCTTTTTCTCGAAACTCGAGAAGCTCCAAATACGTGACCAACATCATTCGTGAACATTTCATGCGTCGCAATTCACAACATTTGCTTAAGGCAAATATCCGAGGTTAAAGCGTTAATCACGTAAAAAGTTACATAACTGCTTATGGTGGAATGAGTTATCACTCCTGAAATAATCCTAACGCTGGAGAATGAATCAATCACTTCCCGAGTGAATTATTCCCTGCTCAAATTAAACCATAGAATCTGGGCTGATGAGTTAATCACTCCTAGAGTTACACCATTAAGTTTGTGATAATATGTTTCAGAATACGGCACATCAAGATGGAAATTCAATTTTAAGCATGTTTGGTATTCAGATTGAGACAGTAATGTAATTCATCTTATTTTTGCATTAGCTCAGTTCAATTCATAGTAAAAACATAATTCTCATAAGGGGATGTAGCTCAGTGGTAGAGCGCTCGCTTCGCATGTGAGAGGCCTCGGGTTCAATCCCCGACATCTCCATTCTATAGTATAACTCACGCGCTAACAAGCTATTTAAAAGGTGGTTTTTCTCGAAACTCGAGAAGCTCCAATGACGTGACCAACATCATTCGTGAAGATTTCATGGCATCGCAATTCACAACATTTGCTTAAGGCAAATATCCGAGGTTAAAGCGTTAATCACGTAAAAAGTTACATGACTGCTTATGGTGGAATGAGTTATCACTCCCGAGATAAACCTAACGGTGGAGAATGAATTCAATCACTTCCCGAGTGAATTATTTCCTTCCCGAATTAAACCATAGAATCTGGGCTGATGAGTTAGTCACTCCTCGAGTTACACCATTAAGTTTGTGATAATAAGCTTCAGAATACGGCACATCAAGATGGAAATTCAATTTTAAGCATGTTCGGTATGCAGATTCAGATTGAGACAGTAATGTAATTCATCTTATTTTTGCATTAGCTCAGTTCAATTCATAGTAAAAACATGATTCTCATAAGGGGATGTAGCTCAGTGGTAGAGCGCTCGCTTCGCATGTGAGAGGCCTCGGGTTCAATCCCCGACATCTCCATTCTATAGTATGATGCACGCGCTAACAAGCTACTTAAAAGGTTGTTTTTTCTCGAAACTCGAGAAGCTCCAATGACGTGACCAACATCATTCGACACCGTTTATGTCGTGAACATTTCATGGCATCGCAATTCACAACATAGGCTTAAGGCAAATATCCGAGGTTAAAGCGTTAATCACGTAAAAAGTTACATAACTGCTTATGGTGGAATGAGTTATCACTTCCGAGATAATCCTAACGCTGGAGAATGAATCAATCACTTCCCGAGTGAATTATTCCCTGCTCGAATTAAACCATAGAATCTGGGCTGATGAGTTAATCACTCCTAGAGTTACACCATTAAGTTTGTGATAATATGTTTCAGAATACGGCACATCAAGATGGAAATTCAATTTTAAGCATGTTTGGTATGCAGATTCAGATTGAGACAGTAATGTAATACATCTTATTTTTGCATTAGCTCAGTTCAATTCATAGTAAAAACATGATTCTCATAAGGGGATGTAGCTCAGTGGTAGAGCGCTCGCTTCGCATGTGAGAGGCCTAGGGTTCAATCCCTGACATCGCCATTCTATAGTATGATGCACGCGCTAACAAGCTACTTAAAAGGTTGTTTTTTCTCGAAACTCGAGAAGCTCCAATGACGTGACCAACATCATTCGACACCGTTTATGTCGTGAACATTTCATGGCATCGCAATTCACAACATATGTTTAAGGCAAATATCCGAGGTTAAAGCGTTAATCACGTAAAAAGTTACATGACTGTTTATGGTGGAATGAGTTTTCACTCCCGAGATAATCCTTACGGTGGAGAATGAATTCAATCACTTCCCGAGTGAATTATTCCCTTCTCGAATTAAACCATAGAATCTGGGCTGATGAGTTAATCACTCCTAGAGTTACACCATTAAGTTTGTGATAATATGTTACAGAATACGGCACATCAAGATGGAAATTCAATTTTAAGCATGTTTGGTATGCAGATTCAGATTGAGACAGTAATGTAATTCATCTTATTTTTGCACTAGCTCAGTTCAATTCATAGTAAAAACATGAATCTCATCAGGGGATGTAGCTCAGTGGTAGAGCACTCGCTTCGCATGTGAGAGGCCTCGGGTTCAATCCCCGACATCTCCATTCTATAGTATGATGCACGCGCTAACAAGCTACTTAAAAGGTTGTTTTTTCTCGAAACTCGAGAAGCTCCAATGACGTGACCAACATCATTCGTGAAGATTTCATGGCATCGCAATTCACAACATTTGCTTAAGGCAAATATCCGAGGTTAAAGCGTTAATCACGTAAAAAGTTACATAACTGCTTATGGTGGAATGAGTTATCACTCCTCAGATAATCCTAATGGTGGAGAATGAATCAATCACTTCCCAACTGAATTACTCCCTTCTCGAATCAAACCATAGAATCTGGGCTGATGAGTTAATCACTCCTCGAGTTACACCATTAAGTTTGTGATAATATGTTTCAGAATACGGCACATCAAGATGGAAATTCAATTTTAAGCATGTTTGGTATGCAGATTCAGATTGAGACAGTAATGTAATTCATCTTATTTTTGCACTAGCTCAGTTCAATTCATAGTAAAAACATGATTCTCATCAGGGGATGTAGCTCAGTGTTAGAGCGCTCGCTTCGCATGTGAGAGGCCTCGGGTTCAATCCCGTACATCTCCATTCTATAGTATGACGCACGCGCTAACAAGCTACTTAAAAGGTGCTTTTTCTCGAAACTCGAGAAGCTCCAAATACGTGACCAACATCATTCGTGAACATTTCATGCGTCGCAATTCACAACATTTGCTTAAGGCAAATATCCGAGGTTAAAGCGTTAATCACGTAAAAAGTTACATAACTGCTTATGGTGGAATGAGTTATCACTCCTGAAATAATCCTAACGCTGGAGAATGAATCAATCACTTCCCGAGTGAATTATTTCCTTCCCGAATTAAACCATAGAATCTGGGCTGATGAGTTAGTCACTCCTCGAGTTACACCATTAAGTTTGTGATAATAAGCTTCAGAATACGGCACATCAAGATGGAAATTCAATTTTAAGCATGTTTGGTATGCAGATTCAGATTGAGACAGTAATGTAATACATCTTATTTTTGCATTAGCTCAGTTCAATTCATAGTAAAAACATGATTCTCATAAGGGGATGTAGCTCAGTGGTAGAGCGCTCGCTTCGCATGTGAGAGGCCTAGGGTTCAATCCCTGACATCGCCATTCTATAGTATGATGCACGCGCTAACAAGCTACTTAAAAGGTTGTTTTTTCTCGAAACTCGAGAAGCTCCAATGACGTGACCAACATCATTCGTGAAGATTTCATGGCATCGCAATTCACAACATTTGCTTAAGGCAAATATCCGAGGTTAAAGCGTTAATCACGTAAAAAGTTACATAACTGCTTATGGTGGAATGAGTTATCACTCCTCAGATAATCCTAATGGTGGAGAATGAATCAATCACTTCCCAACTGAATTACTCCCTTCTCTAATCAAACCATAGAATCTGGGCTGATGAGTTAGTCACTCCTCGAGTTACACCATTAAGTTTGTGATAATATGTTTCAGAATACGGCACATCAAGATGGAAATTCAATTTTAAGCATGTTTGGTATGCAGATTCAGATTGAGACAGTAATGTAATACATCTTATTTTTGCATTAGCTCAGTTCAATTCATAGTAAAAACATGATTCTCATAAGGGGATGTAGCTCAGTGGTAGAGCGCTCGCTTCGCATGTGAGAGGCCTAGGGTTCAATCCCTGACATCGCCATTCTATAGTATGATGCACGCGCTAACAAGCTACTTAAAAGGTTGTTTTTTCTCGAAACTCGAGAAGCTCCAATGACGTGACCAACATCATTCGACACCGTTTATGTCGTGAACATTTCATGGCATCGCAATTCACAACATATGTTTAAGGCAAATATCCGAGGTTAAAGCGTTAATCACGTAAAAAGTTACATGACTGTTTATGGTGGAATGAGTTTTCACTCCCGAGATAATCCTTACGGTGGAGAATGAATTCAATCACTTCCCGAGTGAATTATTCCCTTCTCGAATTAAACCATAGAATCTCGGCTGATGAGTTAATCACTCCTAGAGTTACACCATTAAGTTTGTGATAATATGTTACAGAATACGGCACATCAAGATGGAAATTCAATTTTAAGCATGTTTGGTATGCAGATTCAGATTGAGACAGTAATGTAATTCATCTTATTTTTGCACTAGCTCAGTTCAATTCATAGTAAAAACATGATTCTCATCAGGGGATGTAGCTCAGTGGTAGAGCACTCGCTTCGCATGTGAGAGGCCTCGGGTTCAATCCCCGACATCTCCATTCTATAGTATGATGCACGCGCTAACAAGCTACTTAAAAGGTTGTTTTTTCTCGAAACTCGAGAAGCTCCAATGACGTGACCAACATCATTCGTGAAGATTTCATGGCATCGCAATTCACAACATTTGCTTAAGGCAAATATCCGAGGTTAAAGCGTTAATCACGTAAAAAGTTACATAACTGCTTATGGTGGAATGAGTTATCACTCCTCAGATAATCCTAATGGTGGAGAATGAATCAATCACTTCCCAACTGAATTACTCCCTTCTCGAATCAAACCATAGAATCTGGGCTGATGAGTTAATCACTCCTCGAGTTACACCATTAAGTTTGTGATAATATGTTTCAGAATACGGCACATCAAGATGGAAATTCAATTTTAAGCATGTTTGGTATGCAGATTCAGATTGAGACAGTAATGTAATTCATCTTATTTTTGCACTAGCTCAGTTCAATTCATAGTAAAAACATGATTCTCATCAGGGGATGTAGCTCAGTGTTAGAGCGCTCGCTTCGCATGTGAGAGGCCTCGGGTTCAATCCCGTACATCTCCATTCTATAGTATGACGCACGCGCTAACAAGCTACTTAAAAGGTGCTTTTTCTCGAAACTCGAGAAGCTCCAAATACGTGACCAACATCATTCGTGAACATTTCATGCGTCGCAATTCACAACATTTGCTTAAGGCAAATATCCGAGGTTAAAGCGTTAATCACGTAAAAAGTTACATAACTGCTTATGGTGGAATGAGTTATCACTCCTGAAATAATCCTAACGCTGGAGAATGAATCAATCACTTCCCGAGTGAATTATTTCCTTCCCGAATTAAACCATAGAATCTGGGCTGATGAGTTAGTCACTCCTCGAGTTACACCATTAAGTTTGTGATAATAAGCTTCAGAATACGGCACATCAAGATGGAAATTCAATTTTAAGCATGTTTGGTATGCAGATTCAGATTGAGACAGTAATGTAATACATCTTATTTTTGCATTAGCTCAGTTCAATTCATAGTAAAAACATGATTCTCATAAGGGGATGTAGCTCAGTGGTAGAGCGCTCGCTTCGCATGTGAGAGGCCTAGGGTTCAATCCCTGACATCGCCATTCTATAGTATGATGCACGCGCTAACAAGCTACTTAAAAGGTTGTTTTTTCTCGAAACTCGAGAAGCTCCAATGACGTGACCAACATCATTCGTGAAGATTTCATGGCATCGCAATTCACAACATTTGCTTAAGGCAAATATCCGAGGTTAAAGCGTTAATCACGTAAAAAGTTACATAACTGCTTATGGTGGAATGAGTTATCACTCCTCAGATAATCCTAATGGTGGAGAATGAATCAATCACTTCCCAACTGAATTACTCCCTTCTCTAATCAAACCATAGAATCTGGGCTGATGAGTTAGTCACTCCTCGAGTTACACCATTAAGTTTGTGATAATAAGCTTCAGAATACGGCACATCAAGATGGAAATTCAATTTTAAGCATGTTCGGTATGCAGATTCAGATTGAGACAGTAATGTAATTCATCTTATTTTTGCATTAGCTCAGTTCAATTCATAGTAAAAACATGATTCTCATAAGGGGATGTAGCTCAGTGGTAGAGCGCTCGCTTCGCATGTGAGAGGCCTCGGGTTCAATCCCCGACATCTCCATTCTATAGTATGATGCACGCGCTAACAAGCTACTTAAAAGGTTGTTTTTTCTCGAAACTCGAGAAGCTCCAATGACGTGACCAACATCATTCGTGAACATTTCATGGCATCGCAATTCACAACATTTGCTTAAGGCAAATATCCGAGGTTAAAGCGTTAATCACGTAAAAAGTTACATAACTGCTTATGGTGGAATGAGTTATCACTCGCGAGATAATCCTAATGGTGGAGAATGAATCAATCACTTCCCGAGTGAATTATTCCCTTCTCGAATCAAACCATAGAATCTGGGCTGATGAGTTAATCACTCCTAGAGTTACACCATTAAGTTTGTGATAATATGTTTCAGAATACGGCACATGAAGATGGAAATTCAATTTTAAGCATGTTTGGTATGCAGATTCAGATTGAGACAGTAATGTAATTCATCTTATTTTTGCATTAGCTCAGTTCAATTCATAGTAAAAACATGATTCTCATCAGGGGATGTAGCTCAGTGGTAGAGCGCTCGCTTCGCATGTGAGCGGCCTCAGCTTCAATCCCCGACATCTCCATTCTATAGTATGACGCACGCGCTAACAAGCTACTTAAAAGGTGCTTTTTCTCGAAACCATAGAATCTGGGCTGATGAGTTAGTCACTCTTCGAGTTACACCATTAAGTTTGTGATAATAAGCTTCAGAATACGGCACATCAAGATGGAAATTCAATTTTAAGCATGTTTGGTATGCAGATTCAGATTGAGATAGTAATGTAATTCATCTTATTTTTGCATTAGCTCAGTTCAATTCATAGTAAAAACATGATTCTCATCAGGGGATGTAGCTCAGTGGTAGAGCGCTCGCTTCGCATGTTAGCGGCCTCAGCTTCAATCCCCGACATCTCCATTCTATAGTATGACGCACGCGCTAACAAGCTCACTTAAAAGGTTGTTTTTTCTCGAAAGTCGAGAAGCTCCAATGACGTGACCAACATCATTCGTGAACATTTCATGGCATCGCAATTCACAACATTTGCTTAAGGCAAATATCCGAGATTAAAGCGTTAAGCACGTAAAAAGTTACATAACTGCTCGTGGTGGAATGAGTTTTCACTCGTGAGATAATCCTATATTCTATTTGCAGGTGCTAACAAGCTCGCTTAAAAGGTTGTATTTTCTCGAAACTCGAGAAGCTCTAATGACGTGACCACAACATCATTTGACACCATGTATGTCTGGAACATTTCACGATTAAGTCAAACACTTCGCAATTCACAACATATGCGTAAGGCAAATATCAGAGGTTAAAGCGTCAATCACGTAAAAAGTTACATGACTGCTCATGGTGGAATGAGTTATCACTCCTTAGATAATCCTAACGCTGGAGAATAAATCATTCATTTCCCAAGTGAATTATTCCCTCCTTGAATAACAATAGAATCTGGGCTAATGAGTTAATCACTCCTAGAGTTACACCATTAAGTTTATGATATTAAGTTTCAGAATACGGCACATCAAGATGGAAATTCAATTTTAAGCATGTTTGGTATGCAGATTCAGATTGAGACAGTAATGTATTCATCTTATGTTTGCACTAGCTCAGTTCAATTCATAGTAAAAACATGATTCTCATCAGGGGATGTAGCTCAGTGGTAGAGCGCTCGCTTCGCATGTGAGAGGCCTCGGGTTCAATACCCGACATCTCCATTCTATAGTATGACGCACGCGGTAACAAGCTACTTAAAAGGTTGATTTTTCTCGAAACTCGAGAAGCTCCAATGACGTGACCAACATCATTCGACACCGTTTATGTCGTGAACATTTCATGGCATCGCAATTCACAACATTTGCTTGAGGCAAATATCCGAGGTTAAAGCGTTAATCACGTAAAAAGTTACATAACTGCTTATGGTGGAATGAGTTATCACTCGCGAGATAATCCTAATGGTGGAGAATGAATCAATCACTTCCCGAGTGAATTATTCCCTTCTCGAATCAAACCATAGAATCTGGGCTGATGAGTTAATCACTCCTAGAGTTACACCATTAAGTTTGTGATAATATGTTTCAGAATACGGCAATCAAGATGGAAATTCAATTTTAAGCATGTTTGGTATGCAGATTCAGATTGAGATAGTGATGTAATTCATCTTATTTTTGCATTAGCTCAGTTCAATTCATAGTAAAAACCGTGATTCTCATCAGGGGATGTAGCTCAGTGGTAGAGCGCTCGCTTCGCATGTGAGAGGCCTCGGGTTCAATCCCCGACATCTCCATTCTATAGTATGATGCACGCGCTAACAAGCTACTTAAAAGGTTGTTTTTTCTCGAAACTCGAGAAGCTCCAATGACGTGACCAACATCATTCGTGAACATTTCATGGCATCGCAATTCACAACATTTGCTTAAGGCAAATATCCGAGGTTAAAGCGTTAATCACGTAAAAAGTTACATAACTGCTTATGGTGGAATGAGTTATCACTCGCGAGATAATCCTAATGGTGGAGAATGAATCAATCACTTCCCGAGTGAATTATTCCCTTCTCGAATCAAACCATAGAATCTGGGCTGATGAGTTAATCACTCCTAGAGTTACACCATTAAGTTTGTGATAATATGTTTCAGAATACGGCACATGAAGATGGAAATTCAATTTTAAGCATGTTTGGTATGCAGATTCAGATTGAGACAGTAATGTAATTCATCTTATTTTTGCATTAGCTCAGTTCAATTCATAGTAAAAACATGATTCTCATCAGGGGATGTAGCTCAGTGGTAGAGCGCTCGCTTCGCATGTGAGCGGCCTCAGCTTCAATCCCCGACATCTCCATTCTATAGTATGACGCACGCGCTAACAAGCTACTTAAAAGGTGCTTTTTCTCGAAACCATAGAATCTGGGCTGATGAGTTAGTCACTCTTCGAGTTACACCATTAAGTTTGTGATAATAAGCTTCAGAATACGGCACATCAAGATGGAAATTCAATTTTAAGCATGTTTGGTATGCAGATTCAGATTGAGATAGTAATGTAATTCATCTTATTTTTGCATTAGCTCAGTTCAATTCATAGTAAAAACATGATTCTCATCAGGGGATGTAGCTCAGTGGTAGAGCGCTCGCTTCGCATGTTAGCGGCCTCAGCTTCAATCCCCGACATCTCCATTCTATAGTATGACGCACGCGCTAACAAGCTCACTTAAAAGGTTGTTTTTTCTCGAAAGTCGAGAAGCTCCAATGACGTGACCAACATCATTCGTGAACATTTCATGGCATCGCAATTCACAACATTTGCTTAAGGCAAATATCCGAGATTAAAGCGTTAAGCACGTAAAAAGTTACATAACTGCTCGTGGTGGAATGAGTTTTCACTCGTGAGATAATCCTATATTCTATTTGCAGGTGCAAACAAGCTCGCTTAAAAGGTTGTATTTTCTCGAAACTCGAGAAGCTCTAATGACGTGACCACAACATCATTTGACACCATGTATGTCTGGAACATTTCACGATTAAGTCAAACACTTCGCAATTCACAACATATGCGTAAGGCAAATATCAGAGGTTAAAGCGTCAATCACGTAAAAAGTTACATGACTGCTCATGGTGGAATGAGTTATCACTCCTTAGATAATCCTAACGCTGGAGAATAAATCATTCATTTCCCAAGTGAATTATTCCCTCCTTGAATAACAATAGAATCTGGGCTAATGAGTTAATCACTCCTAGAGTTACACCATTAAGTTTATGATATTAAGTTTCAGAATACGGCACATCAAGATGGAAATTCAATTTTAAGCATGTTTGGTATGCAGATTCAGATTGAGACAGTAATGTAAATCATCTTATTTTTGCATTAGCTCAGTTCAATTCATAGTAAAAACCGTGATTCTCATCAGGGGATGTAGCTCAGTGGTAGAGCGCTCGCTTCGCATGTGAGAGGCCTCGGGTTCAATCCCCGACATCTCCATTCTATAGTATGACGCACGCGCTAACAAGCTCACTTAAAAGGTTGTTTTTTCTCGAAAGTCGAGAAGCTCCAATGACGAGACCAACATCATTCGACACCGTTTATGTCGTGAACATTTCATGGCATCGCAATTCACAACATTTGCTTAAGGCAAATATCCGAGGTTAAAGCGTTAATCACGTAAAAAGTTACATAACTGCTTATGGTGGAATGAGTTATCACTCGCGAGATAATCCTAATGGTGGAGAATGAATCAATCACTTCCCGAGTGAATTATTCCCTTCTCGAATCAAACCATAGAATCTGGGCTGATGAGTTAATCACTCCTAGAGTTACACCATTAAGTTTGTGATAATATGTTTCAGAATACGGCAATCAAGATGGAAATTCAATTTTAAGCATGTTTGGTATGCAGATTCAGATTGAGACAGTAATGTAATTCATCTTATTTTTGCATTAGCTCAGTTCAATTCATAGTAAAAACCGTGATTCTCATCAGGGGATGTAGCTCAGTGGTAGAGCGCTCGCTTCGCATGTGAGAGGCCTCGGGTTCAATCCCCGTCATCTCCATTCTATAGTATGACGCACGCGCTAACAAGCTCACTTAAAAGGTTGTTTTTTCTCAAAAGTCGAGAAGCTCCAATGACGTGACCAACATCATTCGTGAACATTTCATGGCATCGCAATTCACAACATTTGCTTAAGGCAAATATCCGAGATTAAAGCGGTAAGCACGTAAAAAGTTACATAACTGCTCATGGTGGAATGAGTTTTCACTCGTGAGATAATCCTATATTCTATTTGCAGGTGCTAACAAGCTCGCTTAAAAGGTTGTATTTTCTCGAAACTCGAGAAGCTCTAATGACGTGACCAACATCATTTGACACCATGTATGTCTGGAACATTTCACGATTAAGTCAAACACTTCGCAATTCACAACATATGCGTAAGGCAAATATCAGAGGTTAAAGCGTCAATCACGTAAAAAGTTACATGACTGCTCATGGTGGAATGAGTTATCACTCCTTAGATAATCCTAACGCTGGAGAATAAATCATTCATTTCCCAAGTGAATTATTCCCTCCTTCAATAACAATAGAATCTGGGCTAATGAGTTAATCACTCCTCGAGTTACACCATTAAGTTTATGATATTAAGTTTCAGAATACGGCACATCAAGATGGAAATTTAATTTTAAGCATGTTTGGTATGCAGATTCAGATTGAGACAGTAATGTAATTCATCTTATTTTTGCACTAGCTCAGTTCAATTCATAATAAAAACATGATTCTCATCAGGGGATGTAGCTCAGTGGTAGAGCGCTCGCTTCGCACGTGAGAGGCCTCGGGTTCAATCCCCGACATCTCCATTCTATAGTATGACGCACGCGCTAACAAGCTACTTAAAAGGTTGTTTTTTCTCGAAAGTCGAGAAGCTCCAATGACGAGACCAACATCATTCGACACCGTTTATGTCGTGAACATTTCATGGCATCGCAATTCACAACATTTGCTTAAGGCAAATATCCGAGGTTAAAGCGTTAATCACGTAAAAAGTTACATGACTGCTTATGGTGGAATGAGTTATCACTCCCGCGATAATCCTAACGGTGGAGAATGAATTCAATCACTTCCCGAGTGAATTATTCCCTTCTCGAATTAAACCATAGAATCTGGGCTGATGAGTTAGTCACTCCTCGAGTTACACCATTAAGTTTGTGATAATAAGCTTCAGAATACGGCACATCAAGATGGAAATTCAATTTTAAGCATGTTTGGTATGCAGATTCAGATTGAGACAGTAATGTAATTCATCTTATTTTTGCATTACCTCAGTTCAATTCATAGTAAAAACATGATGCTTGTCAGGGGATGTAGCTCAGTGGTAGAGCGCTCGCTTCGCATGTGAGAGGCCTCGGGTTCAATCCCCGACATCTCCATTCTCTAGTATGACGCACGCGCTAACAAGCTACTTAAAAGGTTGTTTTTTCTCGAAACTCGTGAAGCTCCAATGACGTGACCAACATCATTCGACACCGTTTATGTCGTGAACATTTCATGGCATCGCAATTCACAACATATGCTTAAGGCAAATATCCGAGATTAAAGCGTTAATCACGTAAAAAGTTACATAACTGCTCATGGTGGAATGAGTTTTCACTCCTGAGATAATCCTAACGCTGGAGAATGAATCAATCACTTCCCGAGTGAATTATTCCCTTCTCGAATTACAACATAGAATCTGAGCTGATGAGTTAATCACTCCTCGAGTTACACCATTAAGTTTGTGATAATAATCCCCGACATCTCCATTCTATAGTATGACGCACGTGCTAACAAGCTCACTTAAAAGGTAGTTTTTTCTCGAAACTCGAGAAGCTCCAATGACGTGACCAACATCATTCGACACCGTTTATGTCGTGAACATTTCATGGCATCGCAATTCACAACATATGCTTAAGGCAAATATCCGAGGTTAAAGCGTTAATCACGTAAAAAGTTGCACGACTGCTTATGGTGGAATGAGTTTTCACTCCCGAGATAATCCTTACGGTGGAGAATGAATTCAATCACTTCCCGAGTGAATTATTCCCTTCTCGAATTAAACCATAGAATCTGGGCTGATGAGTTAATCACTCCTCGAGTTACACCATTAAGATTGTGATAATAAGCTTCAGAATACGGCACATCAAGATGGAAATTCAATTTTAAGCATGTTTGGTATGCAGATTCAGATTGAGACAGTAATGTAATTCATCTTATTTTTGCATTAGCTCAGTTCAATTCATAGTAAAAACATGATTCTCATCAGGGGATGTAGCTCAGTAGTAGAGCGCTCGCTTCGCACGTGAGAGGCCTCGGGTTCAATCCCCGACATCTCCTGTCTATATGCACGTGCTAATTAAAAGGTTGATTTTTCTCGAAGCTTAAGAAGCTCCAATGACGTGACCAACGTATTTCACGAAAATTTCATGATTAAATCTTTCACTTCGCAATTCACAACATATGCTTAAAGCGTGGCAGTTGTCGCGCTGCGCATGCATGATATTTGTAATGATAAACATTGATTTTCCCACAACTCAATGCGCTCTTCAAATGGAAACCACACGAATGAGGTTTGACCTGGGCGCGATTTGCAATGATTACCGCCGGTGACTCATTCGATACCTTCCAATCACATGAAAATTACCTAATTAAAGCTTGAAAACGTCTCAGTTCGTACTCGTTGTTCTGCGCAACAGTCAAAGTCGCCATCTTTGTTTATATGAGACCATAATGCGCAGCACGACGACTACCGCGCTTTAAGGCAATGAGTTAATATCTTCCTGAGTTACAGTATAGACACTAGGGCAATGAGATTGTCACTCACCGAGATATGGATATACCCTAACACAATGAGTTAATCACTCCACGAGAGAAACTATGGCTTTAAGGGCAATGACCAAATTAGTCACAGAAATACATCATATACCTTGGGGTAATGGATTACAATAAAGACCCTTGTGCAATGAGTTAAATACGTCATTGGTGCTATTAGCTCGGGAAGCATAAATGACGTGAACACTCAATCACCTTGCTTGTCGCATGTCAACATGTCAACAACTAGTTAATCACTAACAAATTTACACAATATATTTTAAGGCAATTAGTTAATCTCACACGAATTTACGAAATAGATCATATGGAATGAATTAATTCCTCATAGAGTTACACAATAGACCCAGGGTAAAGTGATAAACAATCCCTGAACTGCACAATAGATTCTAACGTAATGAATTTAGCCTTCTGCAATCGAGATGATCAATCTCATGTTGAAGTTTTTGGAAACAAACATCATAAATACTCAATAAAATGTGGCATACAAGTTGCATAAAAACAACTCATTATTATTTTACTATGCAAACACAACATTTTGGTGTAACACTAGTAACATAACAGAGATCATAAAAATAATGTGATAGCGCCCTCTATGTTATTTACAGACCAGGTAAGCATTAACAATGTGTAATCAGAATAGATTATGATTGGCTAATATGTATAGAGATCACATGACTGCAATCACATTTATCATTGGATATCTCAAGGCTTACTGGGTTTAAAAATCTAATTTGCATACAGGATCCTGATTGGCTGCTGTGTGTGTAATTTGCATACCAGAATTGGATTGGCATTCAATACATAACTGGAAGACATTACAATCACTGTGAAAACAAGAAATGGTAGTGCATTCACAGATCTATGAGTAGTCAAAATCCACCATGTTCAAGTTCAAAGCTGCAGACTGTGATCAAAAATGTTATGGAAATATCATATTGAGAAAAATGACATATGGCCAGTTGAACATTAACATATTTCCTTCAAGGTATATTTGAACTTATTCCATTGCATTCATGTTTTGTCACTTTTCACAATATAGTTGTTTTCACATTTAAACAAGCTCTATACGAAATAAAAAATAATGATTTAAAATTAAAAAAAAAATTACAAAACTACATAAAAATGCTGCTTTGGCAGAAACAAATACAATATTATCTGAATAATAATGCTGAAAAATAAAATGCTGCATTTAACTACTATTCTTTTACACAAACAAAGTTGCATGGTTTTTATAATGTAAAAGCAAGTAAGATAACCTTTTCTCCAATCATGACCCTGTATGCAAATTAGTCACATGACACAAAAAATAATATATTCATAACATGCATTGTAATGTGTTTTTTTTCTTCAAAAATTAATACTCACTTCACTCTAGAAAACATTTTAAAACAAAGAATTTTTAGAGTTCAGAATTCAGCCGATGTAAACGACATAATTTGTGAATAAATACAGAACTTTGATATAAATAAGATTAGTTTTCAAACTACTTTTCATAAATTTTGTTTATAATTACAGAATTGCAAATAATTAAATAATTTGATAAAAAGAGAAAATATCCCTGATAAAAAATAAATTGAAACAAACAGTCTATAGGGTGGAGGGATATTGTAACAGGAGGTAAGTAAAGCGACTGATGCTGAAATTTGAATCTAATCACTATGGAAACTCACCAGGTCCCACTTTCGATATCTTTTGAAAAAAAATGAAAAAAATAATGTTTTTCCTCAACTATTCTGCAAGAAATAAAAAATAAATATACAAGTCATACATATGATTAGTTTCATAAACAAGCAGTCTCTCGGCTGAGATAGCTCCGCTGTTAGCAATGCACATTTCAATTAAAGAACAGAAGATATCATTAGAAAATGAACAATATGCATAGTATCAATGCAATTGGACTTGCTGTTTTCAACAAGAAGTCGAAAATATCACTTTTTACCAAAAATTAAAAAAATATTCACTAAAATTAGGGAATTAAAGATATCATTACAAAATGAACAAATCTGAGAGAGGTCCACATGTAGTACCTATATATGTAATATCAAAGCAATTGGACTTGCGGTTTTTAACAAAAAGTTGAAAATATCACTTTTTACCAAAAATTACAAAAATATTCACCAAAATTAGAGAATTGAAGATATCATTACAAAATGAACAAATCTGAGAGTGGTTCACATGTAGTACCTATATATGTAATATCAAAGCAATCAGACTTGCGTTTTTTAACAAGAAGTCGAAAATATCACTTTTTACCAAAAATGACAAAAATATTCACCAAAATTAGAGAATTGAAGATATGATCATGAAATGAACAAATCTGAGAGATGTCTACCCAAGGTACATATACACCAAGTATCAAAGCATTCAGGCTTGTAGTTCTCAAGAAGAAGTCGATAAAGTAAAACATTGACACGGACGACGGACAATCACTCATATGATAAGCTCCGCTCGACAAAGTCGACAGCGGAGCTAAAAAAACTATTTATAATAATCGTGTTCTAGACAATCACTTATAGCTGTCCCAATTACCACCACCAAGAGTACTAGGCTCACTCAATGTTGAAAAATGCACAATCATCAATACATACACCACTATTTGTCTTAGCAGTATTTGAGCCAATTACTGCATCCATAGTTGAACCTGGGAGTAGAGAGGGTTAATTACTTAACCCAAAGTCACCCAATTTGTATTAAGACCAATCACTGTATGCGTAGTTGAACCTAGCAGTACATAGGACTAATTACTGCACCCAAAGTCACCCAATTTATATTAAGAACAACCACTGTATCCATAGTTGAACCCATCTTACAATGACGATAAAAGCTATTGCAACAGCTGGATATTTGGTTGAATCATTTGTGTCACATTTATCCAAGGTGCGACATTTCACATCAGCCATCTGTTTAGAAGCACAATCCTTTTTTGTTTTTATTCACAACACAACTTTATATCATGCCTAGCGTCCACTAGAAGAAAGGGAATGGGTATTTGAATACCTACATTGTAGCAGACACGAGATTGCAATTGTAAAATGTATTCTATTCAGAGAAAACAGACGAAATATGTCATAACACTAAATAAATAACACTTCCATTAAATCGGTTGTTACTCTAGATTATTCAAAATCCACGCTTGTTTTCCTTACATAATTATCATTTTTTATAATTCCCCTAAATAAATGACGGTAGCATCTTTGTTGATTTCTGAATTACAGAAGCCCCTCCGACAACAGTGATAGACAACAGTGGCCCATGGCATGTTGTGCCTTTAAACATTGAACAATAACTTATGATTTCTAGCCATAACTGGTTGATTAATGTCTTCTAGAACCATTTGCTCAATTACATTAAACACAAATATTAGTTAATGATATTCCATAACTTTCCCTACAAGAGATTTATTAAACTATATGGTGTAGGCTTAAATAATTTGATTTGATTTCAATTTTGATTTATGCTATGCACTTCTCATCTTACATGCATCTTTTTATTGTTTCTGACAGAAAATAGATAATTTATGACAGTATAAAAACTGCCTACAACTAGTAAGACGAACTTATAGTGATTGCATTTTTTCAATCTTTAAAATGTTGCTTAGTAACTAAGAAAGCGACCATGATAGCCTGCTTCAAATCTGAAAGAAACTTGGGTGATCATAACCACATGATAAAATTAACAACACTGACGACGAGACTGAGGACAGACTAATTCCACATCTATATCTTATGCAGAAGTGAGGCATTTAAATATCAACTGTTAAACGTTTATGCAATTTAACTTCATGTTAACTCGTTATACGTAGGACACATTTCCATGAAGTTTTAATTTTTTTTTAAGAAAATTTTGATATTATGTAGGAATGTCTATTTCAGTGACTTTTAGACTGGGTGTGAATTATATAATTATGAATACGTCTGGACAATTAAGGCTAGCTGACAAATAAAAATTCAGTACTTTAATTCACTACAGATTTTACGCAAAGTAAAACATCCAAATAAATGGGAAAAGAGCAAATAAATAGAAAATGGTCAAAACACGTAAAATAGAGGTTCATGATTTAAAAGCTAGTTCAGATTCCACGAATATTCTACTTAAGGTTTCAAACAGTAAGCCACAGAGAATAATTTAGTTTCAGAAAACTCCAGTCAATAGTGCATCTAATTATGGCTTCTATAAATGCCATTCTATACACATAAATTAGACATAAACTAAATACCCATTAAGTGGAAAATATGCAAGCACTCAAATTATTCATATATGGTAATACAACACTGTTATAAAAAGTGTATACTCTTTTCAGTTAAAAATAAGTCCAGTATTTTGATGGTAGTAAAGCTTTCAATAAATAATGTGCTCTGATTGGTCGGTTTGACCAACTCAATGATTTGCCCATTTTAATGACACTTATATTGGATGATTAAAATGGACCAATAAGATGATTCTCTAGATTTAAAAATTCATCCATCTTAGCTGGTAAACTTCAATGACTTCAATGCTCTATTTTAAAAACAATTCTACTAATTTCATTGGCTAGTTTCAAAGACTCCCTAATTTTGATTGGTCTGCACTCCTTGTAACAATGCATGACCATACATGCAAAATAAATATATTAGCAGAATATAGGTACATAATGGTTTACAACAATATCCATATTTTAAAAACAAAATGTCTCATATATAAAATACATTGTAGTATTATGTGTAAATCAAATTACTTGTCATCATCTTGACAACTGTTTTGAGAACTGTCATCTAATTGGTCACTTTCGACCATTGTTGATACAGGACCAAGACGAACTTTCTTTTTTTCTTTTGGCTTAACGTTCTTGAGCTCAATTTTTTCTTCAATTTCTTTTTCTTCCTCTTCAATAGTTTCCATTTCTGTGTCATCAATTTTTTTCTTTTCATCTCTCTCTTTCTTTTCTTTTTCCGCTTTTTCTTTAGCTTCTTCTTCAAGTACTTTCAGCCACCATTCATGGTTATCTTTTATATGCTGTGTCAGTTTACTTACCATTTTTCTTGATTTTTTAATTGGAAGTTTTGCAACTGAGTGAGTAAAAAAAATACAGGATTTAATATCATATAGAAATGTACTGTAATTGTACAGGTAGAACAATTTTACTTTTTTAATGCCTAAGTGATCACTATTACTTAACAAACTTTGCGATTACAGTACAGTTCTTGCAAAAGCTTTGGCTTCACTTCAGTTTTACCTTCGCTTCAGCATCGCATCATTATGGCATTGTTATGGCTTGAGCATCGCATCAATGTCGCGAAATTGAAAAGTTAGGTGGTTATCGCTTCGCTTCATTGTGGCCTCATTATGGTGACAATGTGGCATCAGCATCGCTTCATCAAACAAAGAAGTACAGAACTCATTTCGCCAAACTTCTCGCCCGCTTCCGCTTTTCAATCGCTCGCTTTTGCGACTGCTTGTTGAATTTCCACTTTATTTTCAACTGTGCAAAAATTTGGACTACTAACAATTTTCTGGTTTTCATAGATCACGGTTACTAGTTTAGTAACCGTGCATAGATGTTAAACAACCATCAAAAGCTCAAATACTTTTTGTTTTAACTATCTATAATTATATGCACGCAATCTGACCCTTTGACCTAGATTTGGCTGGGATTAACTATTTTATTTTAAACAATATTCTGACGTCACACACTGCTACAAAATGTATTTCAACAGAAGTACGACATGGTTGTCTGGGTTTCCTTTTCCTGACTGTGTTGAGTTTATGATTTGTATAATTATTGTTATTTCCCCCAAGGAGAAGACAAGCCGAAGGACCATGAAGCTAAATAGAAGTCCCACGCATTGACCGAGTGAAAGAAAATATTTCTAAGGCTAAAATAAAACCTAATATCTCTTTGTGTATTTGTCAATTTTGCATATATTTGGTATGACAGTATGTTCGTAAATATCTGGAAAAATCTCGTCTTTCGTTAATAATTTCATTTGTTTGAAATGTCCACCGACCGTGTCCCAATAATTTATTTGGAATATCGATCCCGGTTGGTTTCTCCAAAAGGTCCAGACATAGTTTTTTTGTGCTGTGACAAGCTTCACAATTATTCACTGAAAAACATTGCCATATTTTGACAAACGGCTGGGATTTGACCTCAGTTCAAAAAAAGTAAAAAAAAACTGGGCTGAGATACAAATCAGTTCTGCAAGTTGGAAAAAGGTAAACCAGATTGGGGTCGATGATATTCAGTATCGAAAGGACTTCCGTGTGTATCATGAGTTTAAAATTGTTCATCGACTGGTCACCAAATATTTACGGCTACAACTAAATGAACACGTTTTTTCCTGAAGCCCAATAAATTATTTCTGCATGTTAAGTGCTATTCGATTTTTTACAGGGCATGTGGTTTTTATTTGAAAATATTTTTTGTGAGAATACTTTTAAAGTACGTATGGATCAAGCTCAGATCACTGATTGTGACTTAATTTTGAAAATTGGATGTAAAATTTAACAGTCCGACGCCACCACAACCATCCAATCATAGTTAGAAATGTACGCACTTGTTTTGGAACTTTGTATCAAGATGGCAGGCGACAACACCGACGCACCGGGTGGCGTACGAGTGTTTTGCATGTATTAGTAGTCCGGGCATGGGATCGGACTCGGCTAAAACTAAACGAAACACAGAAAAATACCACCGAAATGAGGAATCTGAATCTGTTCTCTTACCAGCAAATAAAATGAATGAAAATAAGGTAATTTTATAACAAGAACAGATTCATTTTGTATAGCATTTGTGTTGTATCTGAACGATGATTGCATCGTGTGATTTAAATTTATCGCGATTTTCCTTGCAGTCAATATGACACTCGTCATCTTGCAGATTGCAATGTACTTCACAAAGTTTTTGGTACCCAATACTCGCAACATTAAATAATTAAACAAGATATCTTTTTAAAATGTAATTTTACTCTTGGTCATATTATTTTATTCCCCTTACCGCCTTGAATTTCAAGTCGATTCCATATCGAACTTCTGTACATGTGTTTTTCTCTACTGCCTTTCCGTGTGAAAATAATGAGGTCATACTCATGTCACAATACTTTGAAGCTGATGCCATGTTGATGCAATGAGACTGCGAAGCTGAGGCCACGATGATGCCACAAAATAAGTGAGGCGAACACAGCTTCAATTTTCAATGACGCGAAGCTGATGCCACAATGATGGGATGCTGAGGCGACAATGATGCCACAAAAGCCAAAGCTTTCGTGAGAACTGTACTGTACATCAAATAAACAAAGATATTAGTGACAATTCAAGCAGACATACATAAACCCAAGATATCACACCCATATATGTCTTTCTGTCCATTCAGTGTTGTCAGCAAAAACATGACTATAGGCATCTTGAATAAAAAGGACATTTGCAAGGGAAATAATCAGAGCCGGTGGGGGAGGGGGGGGGGTCAATAATGTGCGACAATCAGACATGTCCATCAGCAACATGAACAATTTACAAAGTTTGTACCTTCATTACCGCTTTCATCCTCATCTGCAGTACCCCCTTCATTTGTACTCTCATTTCCTGAGATATCTCCATCACTTTTTTGATCCGCTTCTACAAATTCATCAAAAAAACAAACAAAAATAAGTGGGAGGGATTTCAGTTAAATCAATGAGTCAATACAATGTAGATAATAGTTTGATTTTTGTAATTTCTAAAGTGTCTGTATTTTGACAATTTCCTGAAAACACAGATAAAGATTAACTGCAAGTTTTGAGAAAAACAAACAACACAATAAATATTGTGACTAAAACTGTCAAATATAAAGTAAAAGACACCAAATCGTACCATCTTCCTCAACCCACTGTCCAGGCAACAAACCAGCCTGACCATAAGCATTACATAATGGAGCCACAAGATGATTGATGAAGGTTTCCTGTAGTTTAGCCAGTTGTGGGCTCCTCCTGTCCATATACGGGGAGATAGGGAGTCCTAAACGAGCTTCTTCATCACCCTGGAAACAGACATATTTAACAATATGAAATGTTTTCCATGTACCTTAAACCTTAAGGCATGACAGATGTAAACCTTGTAAATGTGGAAAAGATACACTACTACATACCTGTTCATAAAATTCCTCTGATATCCTGTATGTCCAATTAATATGCAGATTTTTATATTTGGTCGGGCCAGAGATATCAGCTAATTTAATACACATCTGAGAAACTAATAATCTATCAGGCTCCGCTGACCAATCAATACCTTGTGCATCTGAGTCATTAACCTGAAAACACAGCAAAATAATATACTGTAATGTAATGTACAATATGCACAGTGTTAACTAGTAATATTTAAATTCTTATAAACTGTCAAAATTTTATTGCAATAAAACCAAATCAAACATTTTTAGAACGCTTTAAGATAAAGTACAATTCCTGACTTTTGACTGGTTTTCAAAAACACAACACTAGAGTGTTTAACAGAATACCCTGATCTGTACAGAGTAAGTCTTATCACTGACAGCAATCGCAATCCAAAACAAGCAGCCTATCGGCTGAGATAGCTCCGCTGTTAGCAATGCACATTTCAATTAAAGAACTGAAGACATCAATAGAAAATGAACAATATGTATAGTATCAAAGCAATCAGACTAACAGTTTTTAACAAGAAGTCGAAAATATCACTTTCTACCAAAAATGACAAAAATATTCACCAAAGTTAGAGAATTGAAAATATCATCACGAAATGCACAAATCTGAGAGAGGTCCACATGTAGTATTTATATATGTAATATCAAAGAAATTGCAATTGCGGTTTTTAACAAGAAGTCGAAAATATCACTTTTTACTAAAAATGACAAAAATATTCACCAAAATTAGAGAATTGAAGATATCAACATGAAATGAACAAACCTAGGAGAGGTCTACCCAAGGTACATATACACCAAGTATCAAAGCATTCAGGCTTGTAGTTTTCAAGAAGAAGTCGAAAAAATAAAACATTGACACGAACGACGACGACAGACGACGACGACGGACAATCCCTCATATGATAAGCTCCGCTCGACAAAGTCGACAACGGAGCTAAAAAGTTGAAAACTTACATTGGTTTTCTATATTACAAACTTTGAAGAAAGTGTAATCAGTATAGCATAACAGAAAGAAAGCACAAAGATTCATCAAATTTACCATGAATAAAAGACTCTATTTAACATCTAGACAAATGTTCATGCTACTAGAAACAATACCTACTTTAGCATTGAATTCAACAAGGAAATCAAAATGCCTCTTCAAATCAGTAGCTAGAATGAATTCAATAACCAGAAATCTAAATCTTTTATACTCTGCCTCGTCAAGCTGACTAAGAAAGTTGTACTGCGGACATGAAAGAAGAAGACTCCAAGCTGCAGCTGTGTGGTGGTTTTCTAATACTGCTCGGTCATTGTAAAGTATCGCCTATAGGAATAAACAAAAAATATAAATATTATCAGTTACACCAAATCCAATCATGGTTATACCTTAGCCAATTATGGTTATACTATGGCCATTTGTTATACTTTGACAAATCATTTACACTATGGTCAATCATAATTATATCATGGCCAATCATGGTTACATCACAGCCAATTTTTTTTATGTTTTGGCAAATCATTTACAATATGACCAATCATGGTCATACCATGGTCAATCATGGTTGCACCATGGCTAATCATGGTTATACCTTAGCTAGTCATCAATATATCATGGTCAATCAGGCATACATATTCAATAATTCATTATGTGTTTCATTATCAACATAATACTTGATTGGCTTTATTGAACGTAAACAAAATATGTGATCAAAGAATGAGAGTTCAATTATGGCTGATATGCTGTATTGTCACATCATATTACAATGTAAACAAAATGTATGTTATTCAAGTTTTCAAAGATACATTTTTATCTATATATAAATATTAGACTTACATAATTTAAAAAAAAATTAAATTATCAACACTTTGCTATCGTTACTACAAATGACAACGCTGACACCAACAATGAAGACAACATAATGCTTAAAGCAGAGGGGTCATCTCTTGGGAACGTGTGGGTCCCAAGCGACGATAACAACGCATGCTAAACAAGCCATGCATGGCACAGTCCTTGTTAGTTATCAAATTTAAGATATAAAATTTTGTTTATAGTAATATAGCTGGAATATAAACATGTCAGGAATATGATGATTGTTTAACATTTAAATGATTGACATTTGTATCTGATCGTCAAATGAGTATTGAGAGATATTGCTCTGGAACAGCATTAATTAAAACAAAATCAGCCATTATGAATATATGTATAATGAATATATAAAATTTGAACATAGTCAGTCAAAGCATGTCAGAGATATGGCTCTAGAAGCCCATTCATTAAAACAAAATGGCCACTAGTCAGCAATTCAGAATCTGATCTAAAAAATAAAACAAGTTTTTTAGCACAAAAATAGAGACCATTAGGCAACTTTGAAAAGGTTCGTCAAACCAATATATCCGTATATCTGTGACATGATGTATAATGAATATTAAAAATTTGAACATAATCAGTCAAAACAAGTCAGACATATGGGTTTGGAAACCCATTCATTAAAACAAAATGGCCACCGGACAGCCATTTTGAGTCTGATCTGAAAAATAAAATGACGTGCATCAGGAACCCGTAATGTCTAATGTATGTACCAAGTTTGAACGAAATCCATCCATAAATGCCAGAAATGCTTGATATTTGATGATTTTTTAGCACAAAAATGACAACCATTCGGCCATTTTGAATAGGATCGTCAAACCAATATATCTGTCTATCTATGACATGATGTATAATGAATATTTAAAATTTGAACATAATCAGTCAAAACAAGTTGGAAATATGGGTCTAGAAGCCCATTCATTAAAACAAAATGGCCGCCAGTCGGCCATTTTGAATGTTATCTAAAAAACTAAATTATTTGCATCAAGGTCCCATAATGCCTAATGTATATATCAAGTTTGTACAAAATCCATCTGTAAACAGCCGAGAAATGCTTGATTTTTATGATTTTTTAGCACAAAAATGGCCGCCATTCGGCCATCTTGAATCCGATCGTAAAACAAAATGATATTCCTCAAGGTCCTATAATGTCCAACGTATATACAAGGTTTGAACAAAATCCATCTGTAAACAGCCGGGAAATGCTTGATTTTGATGATTTTTAGCACAAAAATGGCTGCCATTCGGCCATCTTGAATCAGATCGTGAAACAAATTGACGTGCATATGTATGATATCATGTATGATGTATGTATGAAGTTTGATTGTGATTGGTCCAGGCATTTCTAAGATACAGGTTCGGACGCACGCACAGACGCACGCACGGACACACAGAGGTCAAAACATAAGTCCCCGTTTTCGGACTGCGTCTGAACGGGGACTAAAAAGGCTCATGGGTAGACACTTGTTTGTAAACAATGACATGCCATAGCCATCTGATGCATGCGCAGGTGACGACTCCCGCACTTTAACCATATATCCATGTGCTTTGGAACCTTCAAATTCAATATGAACAATATAAAAATGTACCTGAGATGCCCTGGTTGCTACTAGGAATGCATTGGTTCGCCCAGGGTGGTCGTAATCATGCATTGCGGCTGCTACATATAACGCCATCAATTCCAATGCAGGCAGATTGCCAGCCAATATACCGTAGCTATCATCTGCTGTAAAACTGGCTCTTGGTGTGACAGTCGGCGTATGGCCTGATGGACCACCACTATCAGAATCTATATGCAGGAAAATAATTCAACATAACTTGGATTTATCGATTACATGCCAGCATATGAATGTCTACTCTTTATGCATTAATATGTAGTCATAGAAACAGGTGATTTATAAATTGAAAATTTATATGAAAATACAAATTTCAGCTTTGTTTCCAAACTTACTTGTCATAAAGAACATGCAACAAATTTATAAAGAAAGTTTATTTTTAAGAATCCTAATTTCTAGAGATAATATATACAAGGTTAGAATCATTGATAGATATGACTTTACCTGTATCACTGGATGATCCATTTTTATGTAGACTATCTGAAGTATCCTCAGGATTGACCTGTGTAAATCCGGGTATAGGTTGAGTTGACAAATAATACACAGCATGTAGTACATCTCCCGCATGGATTCTATTGTGATCTGAAACCACAAACATGTTTGTTACGACAAAATATAGGTGCAAACATTGTCACTAAAGACAGATGGAGAACACAGATATGCTTGTTGTTCATTCCAATGTTAAAGAATGTTAAAGAAGAATGTTAAAGGTAACAAGCTATAAAGTTGTAATAATACAGTGGTAATAATTTTTACAGAAAATTTCTGCTGTATTAGACCATAAGGCAATTACGGATGCCTTTTTCAGTCTGAACAGATGAAACCAAGTTGGTATGATATCAATATGTTTCATAATGATTTTTGTTTATAATAATGCTATTAAATATATTTTATTAAAAAAGATGTTATTAGTCAAAATTGTTGTTTGAATTTTTGGAAGTAATTCATGAGCATATATGATTACAGAAATCAGTGACAACAATTTAAATATTGAAGTGTATTGAAAGACTGGAGTGTTCATGCCATTCACTACAATATCTCACCCTCATACTTACATGGTTTTTCCCTATAACCATCTTCTAATTTTTGAAAATAATTCATAAATTCTTTGGTTGGGATACGAAATGTCTCAAACAAACCCGCATCTGTAAAAATCCTATAACCAATCTATAAACAGAAAATTAAGATCACATGTTAATCACACAGAGATTACATGTTAATCACACAGAGATCACATGTCAATCATACAGAGATCACATCAATCATATATCACATGTCAATCATATGGAGATCACATGTTAATCACACATATATCACATGTCAATCATATGGAGATCACATGTTAATCACACATACATGTATATCACATGTCAATCATATGGAGATCACATGTCAATCACACAGAGATCACATGTCAATCACACATATACCAGATGTCAATCATAGTGATCACATGTCAATCATAGAGATCACATGTCAATCAGAGAGATCACATGTCAATCATACAGAGATCACATGTCAATCATACATAGATCACATGTCAATCATACATATATCACATGTCAATCATACAGAGATTGCATGTCAATCACACAGAGATCACATGTCAATCACACATATACCAGATGTCAATCATAGAGATCACATATCAGAGAGATCACATGTCAATCAGAGAGATCACATGTCAATCATACAGAGATCACATGTCAATCATACATAGATAGCATGTCAATCATACAGAGATCACATGTCAATCATACAGAGATCACATGTCAATCATACATATATCACATGTCAATCATACAGAGATCACATGTCAATCATACAGAGATCACATGTCAATCATATGGAGATTGCATGTCAATCATACATATATCACATGTCAATCATACAGAGATTGCATGTCAATCATACATATATCACATGTCAATCATACAGAGATCACATGTCAATCATATGGAGATTGCATGTCAATCATACATATATCACATGTCAATCATACAGAGATCACATCAATCATACAGAGTTTGCATGTCAGTCATACAGAGATCACATGTCAATCATATGGAGATTGCATGTCAATCATACATATATCACATGTCAATCATACAGAGTTTGCATGTCAATCATACATATATCACATGTCAATCATACATATATCACATGTCAATCATACATATATCACATGTCAATCATACAGAGTTTGCATGTCAATCATACATATATCACATGTCAATCATACAGAGATCACATGTCAATCATATGGAGATTGCATGTCAATCATACATATATCACATGTCAATCATACAGAGATTGCATGTCAATCATACAGAGATCACATGTCAATCATACAGAGATCACATGTCAATCATATGGAGATTGCATGTCAATCATACATATATCACATGTCAATCATACAGAGATCACATGTCAATCATACAGAGATCACATCAATCATACAGAGATCACATCAATCATACAGAGATAGCATGTCAATCATACATATATCACATGTCAATCATACAGAGTTTGCATGTCAATCATACAGAGATCACATGTCAATCATATGGAGATTGCATGTCAATCATACAAATATCACATGTCAATCATACAGAGATTGCATGTCAATCATACATATATCACATGTCAATCATACATATATCACATGTCAATCATACAGAGACAGCATGTCAATCATACATACATCACATGTCAATCATACAGAGATTGCAAGTCAATCATACATATATCACATGTCAATCATACAGAGATAGCATGTCAATCATACATAATCACATGTCAATCATACAGAGTTTGCATGTCAATCATACATATATCACATGTCAATCATACAGAGATCACATGTCAATCATACAGAGATCACATGTCAATCATAGAGATCACATATCAATCACACAGATATCACATGTCAATCATAGAGATCACAGGTCAATCATACAGAGATCGCATGCAAATCATACAGAGATCACATGTCAATCACACAGAGATTACATGTCAATCATATAGAGATTAAATGTCAATCATAGAGATTACATCAATCATCCAGAGATCACATGTCAATCATAGAGATCACATATCAATCATACAGAGATCACATGTCAATCATACACAGATCACATGTCAATCATAGAGATCACATGTCAACCATACAGAGATCACATGTCAACCATACAGAGATCACATATCAATCACACAGAGATCACAAGTCAATCATAGAGATCACATGTCAATCATACAGAGATCGCATGTCAATCATACAGAGATCGCATGTCCATCATACAGAGATCACATGTCAATCATACAGAGATCACATGTCAATCACACACAGATCACATGTCAATCATAGAGATCACATGTCAACCATACAGAGATCACATGTCAACCATACAGAGATCACATATCAATCACACAGAGATCACATGTCAATCATAGAGATCACATGTCAATCATACAGAGATCGCATGTCAATCATAGAGATCACATGTCAATCATACAGAGATCACATGTCAATCATACAGAGATCGCATGTCAATCATACAGAGATCGCATGTCAATCATAGAGATCACATGTCAATCATACAGAGATCACATGTCAATCATACAGAGATCACATGTCAATCATACAGAGATTACATGTCAATCGTAGAGATAACATGTCAATCACACCCAGATCACATGATTTTAGAGATTTTTCACATGTAGATAAAGTGAGCATTTGAACAATGAATGGAGAGCATATGCTCAACTGTAACTTCCGTTATTGTCCTGCAATTACATTAAGTTGTTGATTTCATTAGTCAAAACATCTGATATCAACAAAAATAGTTCAATTAAGTAGAGAAGTGTTGATTGTTGTAACAAAGTAGTTCCTTATGGTGCATCCACTCACCTGACTGAGAATTCTTGGACCCACTTTTTCTGATAGTTCAAATATTGGAAAATCCCAGTCGTCCAAGTGGTTTAACATTTCATTACTTTCAATAATAACTGGGTCAAACTGAACTTCCTTTTTAGCTA
Source organism: Saccoglossus kowalevskii (assembly GCF_978046115.1). NCBI lineage: Eukaryota > Metazoa > Hemichordata > Enteropneusta > Harrimaniidae > Saccoglossus > Saccoglossus kowalevskii. Next base: position 36,452,667 of record NC_140652.1, on the reverse strand, counting down.
ATGCAGTGCTTTGTTCATCTTTGGTATCTGTATCTTCTTCCATGCCCTGTTGAGAGAATTCAATGAGCATGATGATGCTGTAAAACATTATGCAAATAAGGTAATTAATATGCACAGATACAATTGAATGAACCAATACATATTGAATGGAATAAATGATTGATCAACTAACCTTCAAAATTTGATCTGCTTCTTCATCATCCTCTGATTTACTAATAGCACTTATTTTTCGAAGAACCCCTTTTGTTGTCTTGCATTCTGTTTTCTGTGTGTCAACACTATCTTCAACAGTGCATTCTTTTTCCTCTTTACTGTCCTGAGAGATGACACTCTCCACTATCTTGGGTACACCAATCTGAATTTCTTGAGGATCAACCATACTTTCTGTTGGTGATTGTTCAATTTCCTCAACAGATGATGTCCTCTGCTGGTCTATCAGAAAGTCAAGAGGACTTTCATTTGAAAGGGGGCTTAATGTTGGTGTTGGTCGAGATCCAAGACTGTCTGACCTTTGCATGCTATCCAATGTGCGGGACTTACTCCGTGGATGAAGTCCACTTGTTGGACCAATAGTATTTGATCTTGTGGTGGAAAACTGTCCAGGTGGAGTTGCTGGCAATGGACTAACACTTCGGCTGTTACTAGGACTGGCATTTGGTGTGCTTTCTCGTGAATGTCTAAAGCTTGAACTACGTGTTCGCACTGGCTCTGGTTCCAAAGTTGGCATGCCTATAGATAATATAAGGAAAAGAACTGTGTAATTTCTGGTATGATTGGTTTCATTTATTTAAAACTCATGCGAATAGTTTTTTTAAATGTGAAGAGAATTGGCAGATGTCGGTACCATCAACAAGCCAAACATGCCAAAAATGTTGAAATGTCAAAAGCTGATGTCAGGTTTGACCAATGGTGTATTGACATGTCCATTGTTGTAGGTCTGGTCTGACCAATGGTGTATTGATATGTCAATTGTCGTAAGTCTGGTCTGACCAATGGTGTATTGGCATGTCAATTGTTGTAAGTCTGGTCTGACCAATGGTATATTGATATGTCAATTGTCGTAAGTCTGGTGTGACCAAAGGTGTATTGACATGTCATTTGTTTTTCAAGTCTGGTCTGACCAATGGTGTATTGACTTGTCGTTTGTCGTAAGTCAGTTGGATCAATGGTGTATTGGCATGTCATTTGTTGTAATTCTGGTCTGACCAATGGTGTATTGGCATGTCATTTGTTGTAAGTCTGGTCTGACCAATGGTGTATTGGCATGTCATTTGTTGTAAGTCAGTCTGATCAATGGTGTATTGACATGTCAATTATCATAAGTCTGGTCTGACCAATGGTGTATTGACATGTCAATTATCGTAAGTAAGTCGGATCAATGGTGTATTGACATGTCAATTATCGTAAGTCTGGTCTGACCAATGGTGTATTGATTTGTCGTTTGTCGTAAGTCAGTCTGATCAATGGTGTATTGACATGTCAATTATCGTAAGTTTGGTCTGACCAATGGTGTATTGACATGGCAAATGTCGTAAGTCAGTCGGATCAATGGTGTACTGACATGTCAATTATTGTAAGTCTGGTCTGACCAATGGTGTATTGACATGTCAAATGTCGTAAGTCAGTCGGATCAATGGTGTATTGACATGTCAATTATTGTAAGTCTGGTCTGACCAATGGTGTATTGACATGTCAATTATCGTAAGTCTGGTCTGACCAATGGTGTATTGACATGTCAATTATTGTAAGTCTGGTCTGACCAATGGTGTATTGACATGTCAATTATCGTAAGTCTGGTCTGACCAATGGTGTACTGACATGTCAATTATCGTAAGTCTGGTCAGACCAATGGTGTACTGACATGTCAATTATCGTAAGTCTGGTCATGTATGTGCATTTCAAATACTAATATATGATTACATGCATTATTTTCTGACCTGTGTTGCAAAAATAAATATTTTTAAAATAGTGAATGACTGGCAGATCACCAACTTATAATACATGTGTTTCATCTAATTACTAATTCTACCATTATAATTGAACATTAAAATATTCATGCAAATTTTTGCCACAATTGGGTAACATTTGAGAACCCCCAATTGACATAATTCAATACATGGAAAATTTGCAAACAATTGAATTAAAATGTACTTTATGTGGGTACAACTCATCATGTGATTTCTGTTAATCTGATAACTGAAAACTTTCATTGACCCTGGTCCAAAATCTCAGAGTACACAAGTGCAACCAAACTATGTTTCATACATGCTCAAGAAACTGCATTCATAAATCTGAGTAAACCTCGATGTACCTTTAATAACAACTTGACTTCTTTGTTAATTCAGGTCTTTGTATATTACCAGGACCTGGGTTTGTTTCATTATCACCACTATAATTCCTATCAAAATGTAGCCCTGACACCCCTCTACATTTTCCACTGATATTGGTAAAGTACGACCCATCTGTCACTGATTCAGATCAAGGTCATGACATCACTAAAAACCCATGCATTACAATATAAGCTAATTATTTATTCTGAGCATGCTCAGTTATTCTCTCAATGGTGTAGGGAGAGGAAGTTTTCAATGAAAATCATGAAAAAGATGTGCATATTTGGCAGAGACTTGTTCATCCTGCCAAGTTTCATCGATATCTGCTGCAGAATTGCTGAGAAAAAATGTTAGAGACTTCACATACAGAAAATTGAAATAAGAATTAATAGTCCGCCTTTCAGTCTGCACCTGAAACTAACTAATTATTATGAGCTTGACAATATAGAAGCATTGACCATACACTGGGCCATACACTGGGCCATAATCACATCGGAAACCATATCATGGGCCATAAACTGGGCGATGATCACAAAGGAAACCATATCATGGGCCTTACACTGGGCCATAATCACAAAGAAAACCATATCATGGACATACACTGGGCCATAATCACAAAGAAACAATATCATGGGCCATACATTGGACCACAATCACAAAAGAAAACCATATCATGGGCCATACATCAGGCCATAATCACAAAGGAAACCATATCATGGGCCATACATCAGGCCATAATCACATCGGAAACCATATCATGGACATACACTGGGCCATAATCACAAAGAAACAATATCATGGGCCATACATCAGGCCATGATCACAAAGAAAACCACATCATGGACATACATCAGGCCATAATCACAAAAGAAACCATATCATGGGCCATACATCAGGTCATAATCACAAAAGAAATCATGTAATGGGCCATACATCAGGTCATAATCACAAAGGAAACCATATCATATACCATACATCAGGTCATAATCACAAAGGAAACCATATCATGGGCCATACATCAGGCCATAATCACAAAGGAAACCATATCATGGGCCATACATCAGGTCATAATCACAAAGGAAACCATATCATATGCCATACATCAGGTCATAATCACAAAGGAAACCATATCATGGGCCATACATCAGGTCATAATCACAAAGGAAACCATATCATGGGCCATACATCAGGCCATAATCACAAAAGAAACCATATCATGGGCCATACATCAGGTCATAATCACAAAGGAAACCATATCTGGGGCCATACATCAGGCCATAATCACAAAAGAAGCCATTTCATCGGCCAACATCAGGCCATAATCACATAGGAATCCATATAATGGGCCATACATCAAGTCATAATCACAAAGGAAACCATATCTGGGGCCATACATCAGACCATAATCACAACAGAATCCATTTCCTATGCCATACATCAGGTCATAATCGCAAAGAAAACCATATCATGGACATACATCAGACCATAATCACATAGGAAACCATATCATATACCATACACATAAGGTCATAATCACAAAGAAAACCATATCATGGGCCATACATCAGGTCATAATCACAAAGGAAACCATATCATGGGCCATACATTGGACCGTAATCACAAAAGAAGCCATATCATATGCCATACATCAGGTCATAATCACAAAGGAAACCATATCTGGGGCCATACATCAGGCCATAATCACAAAAGAAGCCATTTCATGGGCCAACATCAGGCCATAATCACATAGGAATCCATATAATGGGCCATACATCAGGTCATAATCACAAAAGAAGCCATATCATGGGCCATACATCAGGTCATAATCACAAAGGAAACCATATCATGGGCCATACATTGGATCGTAATCACAAAAGAAGCCATATCATATGCCATACATCAGGTCATAATCACAAAGGAAACCATATCTGGGGCCATACATCAGGCCATAATCACAAAAGAAGCCATTTCATGGGCCAACATCAGGCCATAATCACATAGGAATCCATATAATGGGCCATACATCAGGTCATAATCACAAAAGAAGCCATATCATGGGCCATACATCAGGTCATAATCACAAAAGAAACCATATCATGGGCCATACATCAGGTCATAATCACAAGGCAAACTATATCATGCGCCATACACTGGGCCATAATCACATAGGAAAACATACCATAGGCCATACATCAGGCCATAATCACAAAAAGAAACCATATCATGGGCCATACATCAGGCCATAATCACAAAGGAAACCATATCATGGGCCATACATCAGGTCATAATCACATAGGAAACAATATCATGGGCCATACATTGGACCGTAATCACAAAAGAAACCATATCATGGGCCATACATCAGGCCATAATCACAAAGGAAATCATATCATGGGCCATACATCAGGCTATAATCACAAAGGAAACCATATCATATGCCATACATCAGGTCATAATCACAAAGGAAACCATATCATATACCATACATCAGGTCATAATCACAAAGGAAACCATATCATGGGCCATACATCAGGCCATAATCACAAAGGAAACCATATCATGGGCCATACATCAGGTCATAATCACAAAGGAAACCATATCATATGCCATACATCAGGTCATAATCACAAAGGAAACCATATCATGGGCCATACATCAGGTCATAATCACAAAGGAAACCATATCATGGGCCATACATCAGGCCATAATCACAAAAGAAACCATATCATGGGACATACATCAGGTCATAATCACAAAAGAAGTCATATCATGGGCCATACATCAGGTCATAATCACAAAGGAAACCATATCTGGGGCCATACATCAGGCCATAATCACAAAAGAAGCCATTTCATCGGCCAACATCAGGCCATAATCACATAGGAATCCATATAATGGGCCATACATCAAGTCATAATCACAAAGGAAACCATATCTGGGGCCATACATCAGACCATAATCACAACAGAATCCATTTCCTATGCCATACATCAGGTCATAATCACAAAAGAAGCCATATCATATGCTATACATCAGGTCATAATCGCAAAGAAAACCATATCATGGACATACATCAGACCATAATCACATAGGAAACCATATCATATACCATACACATAAGGTCATAATCACAAAGAAAACCATATCATGGGCCATACATCAGGTCATAATCACAAAGGAAACCATATCATGGGCCATACATTGGACCGTAATCACAAAAGAAGCCATATCATATGCCATACATCAGGTCATAATCACAAAGGAAACCATATCTGGGGCCATACATCAGGCCATAATCACAAAAGAAGCCATTTCATGGGCCAACATCAGGCCATAATCACATAGGAATCCATATAATGGGCCATACATCAGGTCATAATCACAAAAGAAGCCATATCATGGGCCATACATCAGGTCATAATCACAAAGGAAACCATATCATGGGCCATACATTGGATCGTAATCACAAAAGAAGCCATATCATATGCCATACATCAGGTCATAATCACAAAGGAAACCATATCTGGGGCCATACATCAGGCCATAATCACAAAAGAAGCCATTTCATGGGCCAACATCAGGCCATAATCACATAGGAATCCATATAATGGGCCATACATCAGGTCATAATCACAAAAGAAGCCATATCATGGGCCATACATCAGGTCATAATCACAAAAGAAACCATATCATGGGCCATACATCAGGTCATAATCACAAGGCAAACTATATCATGCGCCATACACTGGGCCATAATCACATAGGAAAACATACCATAGGCCATACATCAGGCCATAATCACAAAAAGAAACCATATCATGGGCCATACATCAGGCCATAATCACAAAGGAAACCATATCATGAGCCATACATCAGGTCATAATCACATAGGAAACAATATCATGGGCCATACATTGGACCGTAATCACAAAAGAAACCATATCATGGGCCATACATCAGGCCATAATCACAAAGGAAATCATATCATGGGCCATACATCAGGCTATAATCACAAAGGAAACCATATCATATGCCATACATCAGGTCATAATCACAAAGGAAACCATATCATGGGCCATACACCAGGCCATAATCACAAAAGAAGCCATATCATGGGCCATACGTTGGACCATAATCACAAAAGAAGCCATATCATAAGCCATACATCAGGTCATAATCACAAAGGAAACCATATCATATGCCATACATCAGGCCATAATCACAAAAGAAATCATATCATGGGCCATACATCAGGCCATAATCACAAAAGAAGCCATATCATCGGCCATACATCAGGTCATAATCACAAAAGAAGCCATATCATGGGCCATACATCAGGTCATAATCACAAAGGAAACCATATCTGGGGCCATACATCAGGCCATAATCACAAAAGAAGCCATTTCATGGGCCAACATCAGGCCATAATCACATAGGAATCCATATAATGGGCCATACATCAGGTCATAATCACAAAGGAAACCATATCTGGGGCCATACATCAGACCATAATCACAAAAGAATCCATTTCATATGCCATACATCAGGTCATAATCGCAAAGAAAACCATATCATGGGCCATACATCAGACCATAATCACATAGGAAACCATATCATATACCATACACATAAGGTCATAATCACAAAGAAAACCATATCATGGGCCATACATCAGGTCATAACCACAAGGGAAACTATATCATGGGTCATACATTGGACCGTAATCACAAAAGAAGCCATATCATATGCCATACATCAGGTCATAATCACAAAGGAAACCATATCTGGGGCCATACATCAGGCCATAATCACAAAAAAAGCCATTTCATGGGCCAACATCAGGCCATAATCACATAGGAATCCATATAATGGGCCATACATCAGGTCATAATCACAAAAGAAGCCATATCATGGGCCATACATCAGGTCATAATCACAAAGGAAACCATATCATGGGCCATACATTGGACCGTAATCACAAAAGAAGCCATATCATATGCCATACATCAGGTCATAATCACAAAGGAAACCATATCCGGGGCCATACATCAGGCCATAATCACAAAAGAAGCCATTTCATGGGCCAACATCAGGCCATAATCATATAGGAATCCATATAATGGGCCATACATCAGGTCATAATCACAAAAGAAGCCATATCATGGGCCATACATCAGGTCATAATCACAAAAGAAAACATATCATGGGCCATACATCAGGTCATAATCACAAGGGAAACTATATCATGCGCCATACACTGGGCAATAATCACATAGGAAACCATACCATAGGCCATACATCAGGCCATAATCACAAAAGAAACCATATCATGGGCCATACATCAGGTCATAATCACATAGGAAACAATATCATGGGCCATACATTGGACCGTAATCACAAAAGAAACCATATCATGGGCCATACATCAGGTCATAATCACATAGGAAACAATATCATGGGCCATACATTGGACCGTAATCACAAAAGAAACCATATCATGGGCCATACATCAGGCCATAATCACAAAGGAAATCATATCATGGGCCATACATCAGGCCATAATCACAAACGAACCATATCATATACCATACATCAGGTCATAATCACAAAGGAAACCATATCATGGGCCATACATCAGGCCATAATCACAAAAGAAGCCATATCATGGGCCATACATCAGACCATAATCACAAAGGAAATCATATCATGGGCCATACATCAGGCCATAATCACAAAGGAAACCATATCATGGGCCATACATCAGGCCATAATCACAAAAGAAGCCATATCATGGGCCATACATTGGACCGTAATCACAAAAGAAGCCATATCATATGCCATACATCAGGTCATAATCACAAAGGTAACCATATCTGGGGCCATACATCAGGCCATAATCACAAAGGAAATCATATCATGGGCCATACATCAGGTCATAATCACAAAGGAAATCATATCATGGGCCATACATCAGGTCATAATCACATAGGAAACCATATCATATACCATACATCAGGTCATAATCACAAAGGAAACCATATCATGGCCCATACATCAGGTCATAATCACAAAGAAAACCATATCATATGCCATACATCAGGTCATAATCACAAAGGAAACCATATCATGGCCCATACATCAGGTCATAATCACAAAGGAACCATATCATGAACATACACTGATCCATAATCAAAAAGGAAAACATATCATTTGTCATACACTGGGCCAAAATGACAAGAAACCCAAATATGGCCATAATCACAAGGAACACACATGCATTATCTGTATCCACATTAATGTATAAAAATCTCAACCTTATTTATGTGTAAACATGATTTAACAACTATCTTATTGTCTAATTAATTCTACATGTACAGCATGCATAGTTCCATTGTAACAATGTTCAATATAATTTAGTCAATATTATCATTGTGGAGATTACTCAATCAGATGTTACGCACATTGATCATTCACTCTTCTTGGTGTATCAAATTTTAGTGGTTCAGATGATGGTGACGGGACATTTTCTAACATTCGGTCCAACTTTACTGAAATAAAATTGCATTGTTCTAGAATCAGATCATAAATGCTACATCTGAATTGAAATGTAACATGATTTTGGAATGCTACAACTGAACTTATTGGAAAATGCTAAATCTGAACTGAATTGAAATGTAATATGGGATTTTAAAGTTAACTGAAATGTAACATGCAATTTTCAAAGGGTAGATCAAAACAGAAAACGTGAAATGACTTTTGAAATGCTACATTTGAGTTGAAATGTAAAATGTTTTTGAAATTCTAGATTAGAACTTAAATGTGATGTGATTTTGGAATGTTACATTTTAAAATGTGACATGATTTTTGAATGCTACATCTTAACTGAAATGTGTCATGATTTTGAAATGCTACATCTTAACTGAAATGTGTCATGATTTTGAAATGCTACATCTTAAGTGAAATGTGACATGATTTTGAAATGCTACATCTTAACTGAAATGTGACATGATTTTCAAATGCTACATTTTAACTGAAATGTGTCATGATTTTGGAATGCTACATTGGAACTGAAATGTGACATGATTTTGGAATGCTACATCTTAACTGAAATGTGTCATGATTTTGGAATGCTACATTGGAACTGAAATGTGACATGATTTTGGAATGCTACATTGGAACTGAAATGTGACATGATTTTGAAATGCTACAGCTTAACTGAAATGTGACATGATTTTGGATTGCTACATTGGAACTGAAATGTGACATGATTTTGGAATGCTACATCTTAACTGAAATGTGACATGATTTTGTAATGCTACATCTTAACTGAAATGTGTCATGATTTTGGAATGCTACATCTTAACTGAAATGTGACATGATTTTGGAATGCTACATTTTAACTGAAATGTGACATGATTTTGAAATGCTTCATCTTAACTGAAATATGTCATGATTTTTGAATGCTACATTGGAACTGAAATGTGACATGATTTTGAAATGCTACATCTTAACTGAAATGTGTCATGATTTTTGAATGCTACATTTTAACTGAAATGTGACATGATTTTGAAATGCTACATCTTAACTGAAATGTGTCATGATTTTTGAATGCTACATTGGAACTGAAATGTGACATGATTTTGTAATGCTACATCTTAACTGAAATGTGTCATGATTTTGGAATGCTACATTGGAACTGAAATGTGACATGATTTTGGAATGCTACATTTGAACTGAAATGTGACATGATTTTGGAATGCTACATTTTAACTGAAATGTGACATGATTTTGGAATGCTACATTTTAACTGAAATGTGACATGATTTTGGAATGCTACATTGGAACTGAAATGTGACATGATTTTGGAATGCTACATCTTAACTGAAATGTGACATGATTTTGTAATGCTACATCTTAACTGCAATATGACATTATTTTAAAAATTCTACATTTGAACAGAAATGTGGCATGATTTTGGAATGCTACATTTTAACTGAAATGTGACATGATTTTGGAATGCTACATTTTAACTAAAATGTGACATGATTTTGGAATGTCACATTTTAACTGAAATGTTACATGATTTTGGATTGCTACATTGGAACTGAAATGTGACATGATTTTGGAATGCTACATTTTAACTGAAATGTGACATGATTTTGGAATGCTACATTTTAACTGAAATGTTAAATGTTTTTAAAATTCTACATTAGAACTTAATAGTGACATGATTTTGGATTGCTACATCTGAATTGCAATATGACATTATTTTAAAAATTCTACATTTGAACAGAAATGTGTCATGATTTTGGAATTCTGTATCTTAACTGAAATGTGAAGTGATTTTGGAATGCTACATTTTAACTGAAATGTGACATGATTTTTGAATGCTACATCTTAACGGAAATGTGTCATGATTTTTGAATGCCACATCTGAACTGAAATGTGTCATGATTTTTGAATGCTACATCTTAACTGAAATGTGTCATGATTTTGAAATGCTACATCTTAACTGAAATGTGTCATGATTTTGAAATGGCACATGTGAACTGAAATGTGTTATGATTTTGGAATGGCACATTTTAACTAAAATGTGACATTTTAACTAAACTGAATTTGAAATTCTACACATAACGAGTAAAATTTTAATTATGATATATTTTGATTAAACTATAATGTTCAGTTTTTATAAAAATGTTAACATTAGCAAATGTAAGATAATATGATGTGTTATTTTTTTTAATTTGTATATAATATTTATCTTTGAAATGATATTAATGTATAAGCATATGATTTTTCAATGTACCACAGGATGAAAAGCCCCAAAAGTTAAACATGCTTTACATGCATGCAGCAGTTAATTTACTGTGATCATAACACCTAAAACAACACTGTTGCCATCAATAACTGCTATTTTACTTATATGACTGCACCTTAATACCATGATAATATTATGTTGATTGCATGTTAGCTTGGTGGCCTTATTAAATCAATTGTTTCTCATACCCACATGGTCAACAAATAAACTAAAATGTTCAGTATACCGCCCTCTACTGTTATACTTATGAATTATTTGGCACATACCACATTTCTTAGAGCATTACCTTCACTATAACATGAATCATCGGGTCATATTGTATTTCCTAAAAGTGTACCTCTAAAAGAATCCCACATAAACACTGTAACTGTATTTATCATATTCTAAGTCACTGAAATATGATTTCTTTTATCATTTATATAATACGTACTCTAGTAATAAAGCAAATATGATATATATAATATCATCATTATTACAACAATGTCACAGCTGATTTCTTTTGAATGTGGCCAAACTTTCATTTAATACTGTCACTATATCCACCCAGGTGCTTTTTCTCAGCTGTGCAACATTAGCCTGCCTCCTTAACATTTTTCTACACTACATGTGAAGTTTTTTTTTCAGGTATCAGAATATTTGCCACAAACCAGTACAACAAATGGGTAAATGTCAAAGTCAGGAGAACAATGCACCAAGTTTAGCACTAGACACGAAGGGTTGTACTACAGCCTGGGACGAGTAAAATTGACATTTAGACAACTGAATAGTAACTCACTAGCCTTAACACTTAATAGTTAATATATAGACAACATACATTTTGAACAAGTGAGTTTAAAAGTTCACATCAATCCCTGTTTAATTAATATAATATCAAATGTTATGAAGAGAAACAAATAATTTAATAAAGTCATGATTTAATAACTGCATACATACTTGATAGATGATAATTAAAACTGTGATATGATATATCATACTATCATATCATAATGTTATTGGAAATTCAAATGTTTGACCTGCAGTTGAGTGAAAATGCATCATGAACCAAAACAATCAAATCAAACCAATACCTGATAGGTGTTAGTGTTAGGCTTACAAATGACTTTATGATTTGTTACTGAGAATGATATATATATATATATACAAACATAACATATACAAACATTGCAGCAACATATACAAACAATGTGGTAGCATATACAAACATTGCAGTAATAATATACAAAGAATGCGGTAACATATACAAACATTGCAGTAATAATATACAAAGAATGCGGTAACATATACAAACATTGTAACATATATCCAAATACTGTAACATATACAAACATTGCAGCAACATATACAAACATTGCAGCAACATATACAAACATTGCAGCAACATATACAAACATTGCAGTAACATATACAAACATTGCAGCAACATATACAAACATTGCAGCAACATATACAAACATTGCAGTAACATATACAAACAATGCAGTAACATATACAAACATTGCGGTAACATATACAAAGAATGCAGTAACATACAAACATTGCAGTAACATATACAAACAATGTAGTAACATATACAAACATTGCAGTAACATATACAAAGAATGCAGTAACATACAAACATTGCAGTAACATATACAAACAATGTAGTAACATATACAAACATTACAGTAACATATACAAACATTGCAGAAACATATACAAACATTGCAGAAACATATACAAACATTGCAGCAACATATACAAACATTGTAACATGTACAGATATTGTAACATATACAAACATTGTAACATATACGAACATTGTAACACATACAAACATTGCAGTAACATAAACAAACATTGCAGCAACATATACAAACATTGCAGCAACATATACAAACATTGCAGCAACATATACAAACATTGCAGTAACATATACAAACATTGTAACATATACAAATATTGTAACATATACAAATATTGTAACATATACAAACGTAACATATACAAATATTGCAACTTATACAAACATTGCAGTAACATATACAAACATTGTAACATACAAATATTGTAACATATACAAACATTGTAACACATACAAATATTGCAGTAACATATACAAACATTGCAGTAACATATATAAACATTGCAGCAACATATACAAAGAATGCAGTAACATACAAACATTGCAGTAACATATATGAACATTGCAGAAACATATACAAACATTGTAACATGTACAAATATTGTAACATATACAAACATTGTAACATATACAAACATTGTAACACATACAAACATTGCAGTAACATATACAAACATTGCAGCAACATATACAAACATTGCAGCAACATATACAAACATTGCAGCAACATATACAAACATTGCAGCAACATATACAAACATTGCAGCAACATATACAAACAATGCAGTAACATATACAAACATTGTAACATATACAAATATTGTAACATATACAAACATTGTAACACGTACAAATATTGCAGTAACATATACAAATATTGCAGTAACATATACAAAGAATGCAGTAACATACAAACATTGCAGTAACATGTATAAACATTGCAGCAACATATACAAAGAATGCAGTAACATACAAACATTGCAGTAACATATACAAACATTGCAGTAACATATACAAACATTGTAACATATACAAACATTGTAACTTATACAAACATTGTAACTTATACAAACATTGTAACACATACAAACATTGCAGTAACATACAAACATTGCAGTAACATATACAAACATTACAGTAACATATACAAACATTGCAGCAACATATACAAACATTGCAGCAACATATACAAAGAATGCGGTAACATACAAACATTGCAGTAACATATACAAACAATGCAGTAACATATACAAACATTGCAGTAACATATACAAAGAATGTGGTAACATACAAACATTGCAGTAACATATACAAACACTGCAGTAACATATACAAACATTGCAGTGACATACACAAACATTGCAGTAACAATATACAAATACTGCAGTAACACACACAAACATTACAGCACCATATACAAACATGACATGACAGAATTGTACAAATCCTGATATTACAACTTCAATGCAGACACATGATTGCTACTCTACCTGTCGCTGAGGTAGTAGTTGTCCAGGTTGAAGACATTCTTCTAAGCAGGTTGGGTGGCAAGCTACGGCGCAGCCTCTGAAATAATAAAAAAAACAAATATTTGTTTGTCTAAAATTGTCGTGTAAATTATTATGTAACAAAGATGAATGAATGAGAAACAAGCTCCCTAAAATATTAATGGACTCTCCCAAATTGCATTATGTCATGTAAGGTTATAACATTTATGTACTTACCTTAGGTAAGGCGGAGGGTCTTTCGCCAATGAAAGGTGAATCTTCCACATCAGAGCCATAGGAGCTCTCACTGAGTGCAACGAGAGGACTGATTTTAGGTCGCTGAAATGTGTTATAATTGGAAGGTGGACTAATAAGATTACTTATAGCTTTTAGACCACTAACAACATTATGTGGTAGAGTTTGATCCACTAGCATATCTGTAATCACGCCATGTGCTTCCTGCATCGCTGCCATGTCTATTGAGTTGACTGACTGTAAATAAACATAGAACACTGATTAAAAACAATATAACAATCCCAGTTGGTTTAAGTATCATGATGCAATGCTGTCTTTACCTCACACCTGGTTAAAGGAACAAATGGAACAAAATAATTCAGAAAGACTTGTGTGGTTTATGGACTAATGTTCCATGACTAGGTACGATTCGCCATTAATGTAAAAGAATTTGTTGTGATATTGGCTGAAAAATAGCCACAATGAGTTATTTGAAAAAAAATTACCAAATATGTACAACAACATTATGTTCATAATGTACCAACTGAGGTACAGTTTGCCTACCAAAGCCATAAGGGACTAAAACAATAGGGTTCCTATAAAATGATGGAATTCTGTACAAACAGATCGCTTCCACCTAAAATCTGTATTTGTATGCAAGCCACTTAATGTTGAACGCTATTAAAAAATTTAAATTAATACAATTTCCTTTATTTTTACATATGTGACATTTCACAAGGATGAAGAAAATTCCAAAGAAATGTTGAGTCACCATATTCAGTTCAGAAATCATTGATACGCAAAGTGACAATTTGGGAAATTTCACCATCATTTTGTTAGGCAAGAACATGAAGAGGTTTATCACCTGATTGTAAAGCTGGATGATATGAATCAAATGTTATTATTATTCATGAACAAAGGACTGAGTCATGGCATCATATCAAACAGCTCACTGAATACAGGAAATAATTTTACAGATCTCTGCTTAAAAATCATAATCATCTTAAAAATTGATGTTTTACAATTTGTTTGTCTCTGCGTAATTTTCAAACACACACGATGGTGTTTAATATGAATATTTAATGTTTATACATGTGTATGCCATATCAGCTAGTTATTTTACACTAAACACCACAACTGTGAATAATATATGCACAATGGTCATATGATAAATCTCTCAACAATTCTTTTGATGACATATGTCATAGAATGTACATGTCTGAAAGTATTTCAATATTTTTAGTGGATTGTTTAATGAGAAATGTTTCATTGCTGTTTGTGGAAACTGCTGCTAAACTGATATTTTCTGCATATTATTTGAAAGGTTTTCTAAAAAAAAAAGATTAAATGGTTAGTTAAACAATTAATTAAAGAGAGCACAAATTGTTATCAAGTGCATGAGTGTTGGGCAAACTTCACTCACAACCAGATGTGCCTTGACAAGCAGGTGCTTCATGCCTCTATTAACACAATTGTGGGTCAAACAGCTATTAACAAAAATATGTTATACCTAACTGATGCAACAGACAATCCTAGATATACAGCATATCTAATGCTCCAGTCAATGTCAACGCCGACCCCGACCCCTCCCACCTTGGGCGATAGGGGACAAATGTGGGGTATTAGACGGGGTTTACCACCAAACTGTGCCCGTGGAGGTGGGGTAATAGCAGTGTTTCGTGTCCTGTCATCGCTAGCTGCGCATGCGTATACGTTCATTGAGTACTCTGCTGATAGCAAGCATGGCGGACAGTGGTGATCAGTGGGAGAAATGTGGGGGGTTTGTTTTGGGTGGGGGGTTTGTTTTGGGTGGGGGGTTTGTTTTGGGTGGGGGGTTTGTTTTGGGTGGGGGGTTTGTTTTGGGTGGGGGGTTTGTTTTGGGTGGGGGGTTTGTTTTGGGTGGGGGGTTTGTTTTGGGAGGGGGGTTTGTTTTGGGTGGGGATTTGCCTATCCTCCTTTCCTTGGAGGTGGGACATTTGGCAAATTTTACAACAATAATTTCCAAATCCCCCACTAAACCCCGAGGTGGAGAAGGTGGGGGTTGACATTGACTGGAACATAAGGCTATTATAATTGCTTAGATTCAGTAGGTCTAAGTATTCATAAAAATTACATATCATGTAGCACTTTATCATCATTTTTTCTGATAATAATTAAATAAATTGTTATCATATAAATTATATTAATCTATGTACTTTAAAATTATGTTACCAACTACTGTTAAATACATTATTTTCACTATTTTCGCTGAAGGAATGATTCAGTGAAAATAAAATCCAGCGAATATACATTTTGTCCTGTACTTTACATTCAACTTATCACAAATCAGTTGAAATAAATTCCATACAAAACACCTAAATAGTTTTTTCAGCGAAAATCAATTCCAGCTAAAATAAAGTATTGTACAGTAGTTGAAAACTCACGAGGCACAAACAATTCTTATAAATGTCGCCCTCTAGTGGCAAAACTCCAAGACTGCCTACCAGTATTTTAAATATACCAAAATTCACATAAATATTTCAGGGAGCTTAATTCTTTTAATTTCAACAAAAAAATTTTAGTTTTGAGGTTTCACATTAAAATCTAATCTACAGATATACCTCTGTGGTGCATATGCTTGTCACAAGTAAACACATGTTTTTTGTACATGCATCAACAGTCAATGCATGTAGTTATTACGTATACATTCACTAAAATTAAATTTGTTTCATAGTACAGCTAACTCTGTAATGCAAAATACCTCTGATCATATTCTCCACAACCTTTCAAACATTTCTTAATACCGTATGTCCTTCCAAATTGCTTTTTACAATCCCTGAAAATTCGATGTCATTATATTTGACCCAACTGACAGGACCAAGTATTAAAATTAATTGAATTTCTTAATATTCAATATTTTTTTCATTCCACCTGATTGACAAAGATTGTTACTCATACCCGAATAAAAAACTGAAATCCACTAAATGGGTGCATGAAATATTGTTTCCCTATAAAGTTTGATTTCATATAAAACAGACAACCCAGTAATTTTAGATCAGAAATCCCAGATTTCAGAGAAATCAGATCTTTCAATAGAGACCAGCGCCTCATCAGAGCATGATATGAGGTGAACATGATAAAGTGAGTATTTGTAATTCAACTTTCATCAACAAAGTGAGTATTTGTAATTCAACTTTCATCAACAAAGTGAGTATTTGTAATTCAACTTTCATCAACAAAGTGAGTATTTGTAATTCAACTTTCATCAACAAAGTGAGTATTTGTAATTCAACTTTCATCAACAAAGTGAGTATTTGTAATTCAACTTTCATCAACAAAGTGAGTATTTGTAATTCAACTTTCATCAACAAAGTGAGTATTTGTAATTCTACTTTCATCAACAAAGTGAGTATTTGTAATTCAACTTTCATCAACAAAGTGAGTATTTGTAATTCAACTTTCATCAACAAAGTGAGTATTTGTAATTCAACTTTCATCAACAAAGTGAGTATTTGTAATTCAACTTTCATCAACAAAGTGAGTATTTGTAATTCAACTTTCATCAACAAAGTGAGTATTTGTAATTCAACTTTCATCAACAAAGTGAGTATTTGTAATTCAACTTTCATCAACAAAGTGAGTATTTGTAATTCAACTTTCATCAACAAAGTGAGTATTTGTAATTCAACTTTCATCAACAAAGTGAGTATTTGTAATTCAACTTTCATCAACAAAGTGAGTATTTGTAATTCAACTTTCATCAACAAAGTGAGTATTTGTAATTCAACTTTCATCAACAAAGTGAGTATTTGTAATTCAACTTTCATCAACAAAGTGAGTATTTGTAATTCAACTTTCATCAACAAAGTGAGTATTTGTAATTCAACTTTCATCAACAAAGTGAGTATTTGTAATTCAACTTTCATCAACAAAGTGAGTATTTGTAATTCAACTTTCATCAACAAAGTGAGTATTTGTAATTCAACTTTCATCAACAAAGTGAGTATTTGTAATTCAACTTTCATCAACAAAGTGAGTATTTGTAATTCAACTTTCATCAACAAAGTGAGTATTTGTAATTCAACTTTCATCAACAAAGTGAGTATTTGTAATTCAACTTTCATCAACAAAGTGAGTATTTGTAATTCTACTTTCATCAACAAAGTGAGTATTTGTAATTCAACTTTCATCAACAAAGTGAGTATTTGTAATTCAACTTTCATCAACAAAGTGAGTATTTGTAATTCAACTTTCATCAACAAAGTGAGTATTTGTAATTCAACTTTCATCAACAAAGTGAGTATTTGTAATTCAACTTTCATCAACAAAGTGAGTATTTGTAATTCAACTTTCATCAACAAAGTGAGTATTTGTAATTCAACTTTCATCAACAAAGTGAGTATTTGTAATTCTACTTTCATCAACAAAGTGAGTATTTGTAATTCAACTTTCATCAACAAAGTGAGTATTTGTAATTCAACTTTCATCAACAAAGTGAGTATTTGTAATTCTACTTTCATCAACAAAGTGAGTATTTGTAATTCAACTTTCATCAACAAAGTGAGTATTTGTAATTCAACTTTCATCAACAAAGTGAGTATTTGTAATTCAACTTTCATCAACAAAGTGAGTATTTGTAATTCAACTTTCATCAACAAAGTGAGTATTTGTAATTCAACTTTCATCAACAAAGTGAGTATTTGTAATTCAACTTTCAACAAAGTGAGTATTTGTAATTCAACTTTCATCAACAAAGTGAGTATTTGTAATTCAACTTTCATCAACAAAGTGAGTATTTGTAATTCAACTTTCAACAAAGTGAGTATTTGTAATTCAACTTTCAACAAAGTGAGTATTTGTAATTCAACTTTCATCAACAAAGTGAGTATTTGTAATTCAACTTTCATCAACAAAGTGAGTATTTGTAATTCAACTTTTATCAACAAAGTGAGTATTTGTAATTCAACTTTCATCAACAAAGTGAGTATTTGTAATTCAACTTTCATCATCTGAAATTATAATTTGTAGATATTTAAAGTTTTGTGGTGATTTTAATCCACCATGTTCAATATGAGTCCCACGCAACATGTGAGAAATACACTACAAACATGAAGTTCTTTCTCATAATGTATTGCATATATGTTCAGTAGCTAAGGTAATTCAGCTCAAAGCGACATCCTTATAAAGCATTCCAAGAATTCAACAGTAGACAAAGAAATCAATAATTATTAAATTTTACGTGGGAAGAATAAATAACTGCAGATACGAGGCAAAACATTATTATTGATTTTCAGACTACTTAATGATTTGTTACCGTGGTAATATATCCGATCTTCAATATTTTTCTCAAACCTAGCACATAAGCTTAGAAAGACTAGTGATCTGACAATGCCCACAGTAAATAGCATCCCCACAGAGATAAGACAGCCATTAATAACATACCAGTATGCATCGCCTGTCTTAATGTAGTTCACTCCGCAACAGGAGACATAATCTCAAGTCACATTACATTTTCTAGATGCTAGTTAGACATCTATTATACTACAAAGGAAATTGTAAAGAAGAAAAGAGCAGTGCTGCTCGTTACAGTAACTGAGATTTCATCTTACATTGGTAGCCATTTTGAATAAATGTCAAATTTATGCTTGAAAATAATAATTGCAATTTGAGTTGGGAGAGAAGAGTGAGACAAGGGTGAGATTTCAGATTGACGTTGTGTGATATATTTCTGCCTGGATCGTTAACAAGGTTTAATGTAGTTTAGATGACATATGTCATGTAGAACATGGGACTCCCTGTAGTGGTGTTTCCTGTGTAACACATTGATCATAGGCATCCACTGTGAATCAACTAGTCATTCCATTAATTAACAACACTCAATTCCAACAATGATATGTTTTTCTTCAAGAGGTCAGTGCATACACTGCTAATCACAGAAGTTATCATACATTTTTCAAAAAGAAACAATGCAAATAAACCAGAATAAAACACAGAAAGTTAATCTAGAATAATGTAAGCTTTATTTTCACTGTACAACACTTTTCAACAATATATGCCAAGTTATATTAATTTTTAATGAATTTTCCATTTTAAATAATTCACATATATGCCTCACAATACTTTTTTAATTCATGTTTTTTACCAAATCCTTTACATAATTCATTTGTAGAAAATATTTATTTATTTTTTATCTCTGTTCCCTTTTATTACAAATTTGACAAATTCCTACATAGAAAACATTGATTAGTTACCCATGAAATTGAATTTATTTAATAAGTGTAGTAATTTCTATATGTTCTAAACCTCTGGTGAGGAATATGTGAAAATTACAACACAAGTCACGGGTGATGAATTTTGATTTTCTTTTTTTTCTCATTGCAGCATTGCAGTTATTTTACTGACTTACACTAAAATCAGAATAATAATTTGTGGGTCAGTTCAAAGTTTTACACTGTGTCTCAGTTGCATACAGAAACACATATTTGAAATATTTTTACTTTCCATTTATCTACTTCAATTAAAAAACTATATTTATTTTGCTTGAAATACATTATATCTTGTAATTTACTAATGTATTTATCAGCATTCACCATCTCAGCTAGCAGTGCAATGAGAATCCTTCTGCACATTTCTCACATTCTTACAAAAATTAGGAACAGCAAATTTTCTGTAAATGAAACATTAACACAATTAAACAACCAGTATATAACAGAATCTTTTAAATTTACAGTTTTGGCATCTTATATTAAAGCACTCGCGGGAATTGAGTCCAAACGATAACAACTCACACTAAAAATGCAAAGGCTCATGGGTATACGCTTGTTTGTAAACAATAACATGCTATGGGCCATCTGACACATGTGCAGGTGACGACTCCCTCGCTTTAAATGATGATCATCCTTATCTCAAGTACCAATCAAATTACAGATAAAAGTGTACAACACCGAAATATAACACGACTTCATGCAATTTATCATACGCGTGTGATAAATATAAGTACAATATCTAATTCTACTTTATATATTTTAAAACTTTAAACAGATCATATTTTCTATTCTATGAGCTGCCAACCGACATGAGCAGCTGAGATTCCAACCAACTTAAGATGTTGAGCTACCACCCAAACTGAGCTGCCAACCGACATGAGCAGCTATGCTGCTAACTGACCTGAGTGGCTGAGATGCCAACTGACCTGAGTGGCTGAGATGCCAACTGACCTGAGTGACTGAGCTGCTAACTGACCTGAGTGGCTGAGCTGCTAACTGACCTGAGTGGCTGAGCTGCCAACTGACCTGAGTGGCTCAGATGCCAACTGACCTGAGTGGCTGAGCTGCCAACTGACCTGAGTGGCTAAGCTGCCAACTGACCTGAGTGGCTAAGCTGCCAACTGACCTGAGTGGCTGAGATGCCAACTGACCTGAGTGGCTAAGCTGCTAACTGACCTGAGTGGCTGAGCTGCTAACTGACCTGAGTGGCTGAGCTGCCAACTGACCTGAGTGGCTGAGCTGCCAACTGACCTGAGTGGCTGAGCTGCCAACTGACCTGAGCAGCTAAGCTGCCAACTGACCTGAGTGGCTGAGCTGCCAACTGACCTGAGTGGCTGAGCTGCTTACTGACCTGAGCGGCTGAGCTGCCAACTGACCTGAGCGGCTGAGATGCCAACTGACCTGAGCGGCTGAGATGCCAACTGACCTGAGTGGCTGAGATGCCAACTGACATGAGTGGCTGAGATGCCAACTGACCTGAGCAGCTAAGCTGCCAACTGACCTGAGTGGCTAAGCTGCCAACTGACCTGAGTGGCTGAGATTCCAACCGACTTAAGATGTTGAGCTACAACCCAAACTGAGCTGCTAACTGACCTGAGCAGCTGAGATGCCAACTGACCTGAGTGGCTGAGCTGCCAACTGACCTGAGCGGCTAAGCTGCTAACTGACCTGAGCGGCTGAGCTGCCAACTGACCTGAGTGGCTGAGCTGCCAACTGACCTGAGCGGCTAAGCTGCCAACTGACCTGAGTGGCTGAGCTGCCAACTGACCTGAGTGGCTGAGATGCCAACTGACCTGAGCAGCTAAGCTGCCAACTGACCTGAGTGGCTGAGCTGCTTACTGACCTGAGTGGCTGAGATGCCAACTGACCTGAGTGGCTGAGATGCCAACTGATCTGAGCAGCTAAGCTGCCAACTGACCTGAGTGGCTGAGATGCCAACTGACCTGAGTGGCTGAGCTGCCAACTGACCTGAGTGGCTAAGCTGCCAACTGACCTGAGTGGCTAAGCTGCCAACTGACCTGAGTGGCTGAGATGCCAACTGACCTGAGTGGCTAAGCTGCTAACTGACCTGAGTGGCTGAGCTGCTAACTGACCTGAGTGGCTGAGCTGCCAACTGACCTGAGTGGCTGAGCTGCCAACTGACCTGAGCAGCTAAGCTGCCAACTGACCTGAGTGGCTGAGCTGCTTACTGACCTGAGCAGCTGAGCTGCCAACTGACCTGAGCGGCTGAGATGCCAACTGACCTGAGTGGCTGAGATGCCAACTGACCTGAGTGGCTGAGATGCCAACTGACCTGAGTGGCTGAGATGCCAACTGACCTGAGTGGCTGAGATGCCAACTGACCTGAGTGGCTGAGCTGCCAACTGATCTGAGTGGCTGAGCTGCCAACTGATCTGAGTGGCTGAGCTGCCAACTGACCTGAGTGGCTGAGCTGCCAACTGACCTGAGTGGCTGAGCTGCCAACTGACCTGAGTGGCTGAGCTGCCAACTGACCTGAGTGGCTGAGCTGCCAACTGATCTGAGTGGCTGAGCTGCCAACTGACCTGAGTGGCTGAGCTGCTAACTGACCTGAGTGGCTGAGATGCCAACTGACCTGAGTGGCTGAGCTGCCAACTGATCTGAGTGGCTGAGCTGCCAACTGACCTGAGCAGCTAAGCTGCCAACTGACCTGAGTGGCTGAGCTGCCTACTGACCTGAGCAGCTGAGCTGCCAACTGACCTGAGCGGCTGAGATGCCAACTGACCTGAGTGGCTGAGATGCCAACTGACCTGAGTGGCTGAGATGCCAACTGAACTGAGTGGCTGAGCTGCCAACTGACCTGAGTGGCTGAGCTGCCAACTGACCTGAGTGGCTGAGCTGCCAACTGACCTGAGTGGCTGAGCTGCCAACTGACATGAGTGGCTGAGATGCCATCTGACCTGAGTGGCTGAGATGCCAACTGACCTGAGTGGCTGAGCTGCCAACTGACCTGAGTGGCTGAGATGCCAACTGACCTGAGTGGCTGAGCTGCCAACCGACATGAGCAGCTAAGCTGCTTACTGACCTGAGCAGCTGAAATGCCAACTGACCTGAGTGGCTAAGCTGCCAACTGACCTGAGCGGCTGAGATGCCAACTGACCAGAAGCAACCATTTTTACATATAAGAGACATAGGCTTGATATTTGTTGTGAGAAAACACATTAATATTATAATATATCTACCTTACAATCTGGGAATCAGTATGCACATTAATATTTCACCTAATTGCTTTGTATTAATACAGTAATGTATATATTCAGCATGGTAGAAGAAGTGTAGTAAAGATAATATGCAACATATCATAAGGTATGTTGCATATTATCTTTACTAATATTTGCATATTATCTTTACTATCGTTATCTTTAAACGTCTAGCTATTTTTAATAGTTATTTAGGACTACGATTACCAAATATTATCTTCTATATATCATAAGGTAGTGTTGTATACTATTTGAAATGTGGATACATGAACATATGGGCTGCCAAGACCTGAGAAGGGCTTTTTCCACCCAAGCCCCTACCCCCACCAACATTATAGATCCTGCAGACTCCATGCTGTGCATTAATGAATGTATACAATGGCTATTTCATAAATCAATGATATTATCAAAACCCCATTTTGTCCTTCACAAATTACAATATAGCTCTCCAGACTACCTTACAACAACACAACATTTGATATTCAGTTCTTAATGTTTTGAAGACAATAAAAAAACTTCTAGAAATTACCGATATAACACATGAAAGGCCCTGATACTGAAGGATACTGTAAAATACCACGAAATGTTGAATAACTGACAGAAAATCAATACTGTCAATATTGCGTGATCGCTGCTACTTTGCTGTTCTTACTGTTTCACAGTTGCTTGTAAGTTTCTATCAATACAGATGTAGAGCTGATGATTTATTGTCATAATGTATGTACATATGACACAGTTAAATGGATCACTGGAAATTAGTTACAAAATCTAAGAAATTTAAACATGTTGTCATGGTGATTATGTGTGACTAATGTGGTAATATTTTATAACAAGCAATTTTAACAAAAAGAAAACACTAGAAATTATGGTAATTCACATGAAACTGTGGAAATTTTAGTTTAAATACCATTACAGATATACAATGAATAACACATTTCTCTGGATACCTGAAAGGTATTTATGATATTATTTAAATATTAATATAGAAATATTTTTTTTTTTCATGCATTGTTCAAGCAAAGTTGCATGAAATTTACACAATTATATTTATCACAAAACGTACATGTATAGATATCCACACATATAAAATCATTGTTGTCCAGGAACGATAATACAAAGCACAGCTGCTAATGATTGATAGAGAGGGGGTTATTTTATTACCATCTGTCATCAGACATGACATCAAAAGATGATAAGGATCAATCAAATTGCGACAAGAAAATAAACTTCATATTTTTGATGAGAGGATCTGACACAAATCTTAGTTTGCACGATTTTCTTTTAAATATAGCAACTGAAATAGCAGAACATACCACTTACATGTACGTATTTATTATTTTATTGGTGACTAGCATCTTGATAATTCTTGTAGTTGGCAAAGTATACTTTACATCACATCTAATCGTGCATAATAACAAAATAATGTAAAAGCAGGGCCACGAACAAAAAAACTTGCTGTAAAAATAGTATAAAAGAAAAAAATACTCGTTGATTTGTTGTGCAGTGTCGGCCTCCTTGATAAAATCCAATTGGAGCTTTTAATATTGGTTCATAACAATTCCTATTGGCTGTCAATCAAATAGATAACAAGATATCAAATTACAATGGGAGAATATGTTCTTGCATATCAATGAACGAAAATAAACATACATCATTAAATGAAATTAAACCCTTCGATTTGAACAAATTCTATGTACATCTTCTGATGTTGATTTAAAATATCCACCTGAGGTTACAAAATAGACACAGAGATGTAAAATATGGCACTATTTTTAACCAGACTTCATTTAAAACAAAATGTAACTATTGAAACCTTGAAACTCTCAGCACATATACAATGCTGTGATGATTGAAGACTTACATCACGACGTCAAAATATTAAACTAAAATGTGTTTTTATTATCTGTACTGAGAAATAAATGGAAGCGGGGAACCATGTTAACACATTTCCATCTGACAAAGCTTGCATTCCATTTATCTTGTCTGATTGTGTGCTATTTAAAACACTATCAGTCTGCATTCAAATAGAGTAATCAAATCAACCATACTGCTGCTGAATTGGCAATTCATCGCAGTGCTATCACTGTCCAATTGGCGATTCAGCGCAGTGTTTACTCTGTCCAATTAGCAATTCAGCGCAGTGTTTATTCTGTCCAATTAGCAATTCAGCGCAGTGTTTACTCTGTCCAATTGCCGATTCAACACAGTGTTTACTCTGTCCAATTGGTGATTCAGCACAGTGTTTACTCTGTCCAATTAGCAATTCAGCGCAGTGTTTACTCTGTCCAATTGCCGATTCAACACAGTGTTTACTCTGTCCAATTGGTGATTCAGCACAGTGTTTACTTTGTCCAATTGGTGATTCAGCACAGTGTTTACTCTGTCCAATTGGCGATTCAGCACAGTGTTTACTCTGTCCATTTGGCGATTCAGCACAGTGTTTACTATGTCCAATTGGCAATTCAGTGCAGTGTTTACTCTGTCCAATTGGCGATTCAGCACAGTGTTTACTATGTCCAATTGGCAATTCAGTGCAGTGTTTACTCTGTCCAATTGGCAATTCAGTGTACTGTTTACTCTGTCCAATTGGTGATTCATTGCAGTGTTTACTCTGTCCAATTGGTGATTCAGTGCAGTGTTTACTCTGTCCAATTGGTGATTCAGTGCAGTGTTTACTCTGTCCAATTGGTGATTCATTGCAGTGTTTACTCTGTCCAATTGGTGATTTAGTGTAGTGTTTACTCTGTCTAATTGGTGATTTAGTGTAGTGTTTACTCTGTCTAATTGGTGATTCATTGCAGTGTTTACTCTGTCCAATTGGTGATTCATTGTAGTGTTTACTCTGTCCAATTGGTGATTTAGTGTAGTGTTTACTCTGTCCAATTGGTGATTTAGTGTAGTGTTTACTCTGTCCAATTGGTGATTTAGTGTAGTGTTTACTCTGTCCAATTGGTGATTCATTGTAGTGTTTACTCTGTCCAATTGGTGATTTAGTGTAGTGTTTACTCTGTCCAATTGGTGATTCAGTGCAGTGTTTACTCTGTCCAATTGGTGATTCATTGCAGTGTTTACTCTGTCCAATTGGTGATTTAGTGTAGTGTTTACTCTGTCTAATTGGTGATTTAGTGTAGTGTTTACTCTGTCTAATTGGTGATTCATTGCAGTGTTTACTCTGTCCAATTGGTGATTCATTGTAGTGTTTACTCTGTCCAATTGGTGATTTAGTGTAGTGTTTACTCTGTCCAATTGGTGATTTAGTGTAGTGTTTACTCTGTCCAATTGGTGATTTAGTGTAGTGTTTACTCTGTCCAATTGGTGATTCATTGTAGTGTTTACTCTGTCCAATTGGCGATTCAGCACAGTGTTTACTATGTCCAATTGGCAATTCAGTGCAGTGTTTACTCTGTCCAATTGGCGATTCAGCACAGTGTTTACTATGTCCAATTGGCAATTCAGCGCAGTGTTTACTCTGTCCAATTGGCAATTCAGTGTACTGTTTACTCTGTCCAATTGGTGATTCATTGCAGTGTTTACTCTGTCCAATTGGTGATTCAGTGCAGTGTTTACTCTGTCCAATTGGTGATTCAGTGCAGTGTTTACTCTGTCCAATTGGTGATTCATTGCAGTGTTTACTCTGTCCAATTGGTGATTTAGTGTAGTGTTTACTCTGTCTAATTGGTGATTTAGTGTAGTGTTTACTCTGTCTAATTGGTGATTCATTGCAGTGTTTACTCTGTCCAATTGGTGATTCATTGTAGTGTTTACTCTGTCCAATTGGTGATTTAGTGTAGTGTTTACTCTGTCCAATTGGTGATTTAGTGTAGTGTTTACTCTGTCCAATTGGTGATTTAGTGTAGTGTTTACTCTGTCCAATTGGTGATTCATTGTAGTGTTTACTCTGTCCAATTGGTGATTTAGTGTAGTGTTTACTCTGTCTAATTGGTGATTCATTGCAGTGTTTACTCTGTCCAATTGGTGATTCATTGTAGTGTTTACTCTGTCCAATTGGTGATTTAGTGTAGTGTTTACTCTGTCCAATTGGTGATTTAGTGTAGTGTTTACTCTGTCTAATTGGTGATTCATTGCAGTGTTTACTCTGTTCAATTGCAGTGTTTACTCTGTTCAATTGCAGTGTTTACTCTGTTCAATTGCAGTGTTTACTCTGTTCAATTGCAGTGTTTACTATGTTCAATTGCAGTGTTTACTCTGTTCAATTGCAGTGTTTACTCTGTTCAATTGCAGTGTTTACTCTGTCCAATTGCCGATTCATTGCAGTGTTTACTCTGTCCAATTGCAGTGTTTACTCTGTTCAATTGCAGTGTTTACTCTGTTCAATTGCAGTGTTTACTCTGTCCAATTGCTGATTCATTGCAGTGTTTACTCTGTTCAATTGCAGTGTTTACTGTGTTCAATTGCAGTGTTTACTCTGTCCAATTGCCGATTCATTGCAGTGTTTACTCTGTTCAATTGCAGTGTTTACTCTGTTCAATTGCAGTGTTTACTCTGTCCAATTGCCGATTCATTGCAGTGTTTACTCTGTTCAATTGCAGTGTTTACTCTGTTCAATTGCAGTGTTTACTCTGTTCAATTGCAGTGCAATTTAACCGTTATTTTGTTGTCAATACACTTTGTGAGTACCACATATAATTCTGCATATTCTAATTTTCGATGAATTGTCTGAGATTTATCAATTAATTTACATTAAACTATTATTTGTTTTATTAAAATGAAAATGACCCAGGTCATTACATTTATAAACTACATGTAGTTGATTTATTGAAAGGGTGACAGTCGCCGCGCCGCGTCCTGTTCGATATGGGACTCATAGCGACGTATACAACGCGTGTAAAATACATTGTTTATTTACATGAGATTCGAACACGCACTGCGCGATGACCACCACGCTTTAAATATGATTTATTTTGATCAATTTTACACATGGAGAACCATGGGAGCAAATACAGTGAATGAATTATATTCACAGATAAGACAAAAGTAAACAATAAATTTCAAGAAAGGGAGACATCCCACGGTACACTTTATTTTTGCTGAAAATGTCACAATTCATATCAGCTATGAAGAGTATTTTTGAATTTTTGAAATTTTTTTTTTACATTTGCATGTTTATTCCTCAAGTAAAATAATTGTAAATCAGTGTTCAATAGTAATATGCTAAAGAAGAACGAAAGAGATATATGCCACTGATATAAAAGTAAACCCTGCAACTCTCAGGAATAATAAATCTAATCCCACATGCCTTGAGGAAAGTCCATGTGGAGATACAATTCCATAATGCTTGAACGGTAATGATCTATACGAGACATAATTTGGGCCACTATGATGGAAAAATAATTCCAAATTATAGCACTAGATACAAAATGAGGATGACCTTCTATCCTTGATGGTTTGAAATCACGCTTATTCAGAATACTACTCATTTGTCATTCCTCATAAACTCTTTATTTCTCTGCATCTCGAAGCAATCAAAGATAGACTGACCTATGACCCAACCTTTGACCCTCAGAGTTGTAAAGATAAAAAAGCCCTCAGGCATAATAATGGCCATGTTAAACTATCTTACTGTTTCCCCAGTTAGACACCCAAAGTCTGGATCAGCATGCGAGGGCATTTTAAACAGGTTGAATACAACAAGGCAATATTTTGGAATACTATATTGAATTCATTACAATTTTGATTTGACAAGTTAATGGCATTCTTGAGAACAATAAATTCAACAAAATTGTGACTGCCCATCTTAAAGACAAAAAGCAAATAAAATATTCATTGCTACACTACTTCCCACTTTGTTGCTGAATCGTGAAATGAAATTAAAGCTGTGGGTAACCATTAAAACAGATGATCTGATTTCTTTGATTTTTACTATGTGGTTTTTATATTATGCTGTTAAAAAGCCGGGATAAAAATAGATGGTAACTGAACTACTACTATTCATGCAAAAGCACAGGTAAATTATCCACTTGGTACTATGGCAACAAGTACCTACCATATTTCAAAATTGTGTTTGAGTACAAACCCAAATTATGAACTAAAAAAATATTTGGCATTGCATCAAACACTAGAAAAATTGATGACTTTTGTCCAAATCGACAATTGTGACATTCATTATAAAAAAAGTTAATTTTAGCCAATATTTATTGGGCTGTATGTCTGAAAAAATCTGGAAGTAATTTAGTTGAACAGTGCATACATGTATATGACAACATTTATAAGGATTATGAATGAAATATCACTGACATTTTAACCTCCAGACAGCAATAAGCTTTCCATCTTAGCGTGGGTGAAAACTGAGTTAAAGTCAGAAAAGCTGGTTAAAACTAAAAAGCTTTGGAATAAATTGAGACTGAGTACCCTGAATTTATTTATTTGTACTCCTGGCCAATATAAGAATATTAAAAAAAGTTTGGGATCTTTTTTCTGGAACATAATGGTTGTCATTTATAAGATTTGTAAAACTTTTGCCGTTAGTTTCTACTGTATGACGGGAATATTATACATTATCTCATAGTGTAGATTGGTAACACAGAGTCAACAAATTATGAAAAGGTCTTGTTATCCTGTTAAAATGTAATAGAAAATGTAATTTTTTTTAACAATGGATTTGTGCATCTTTCTGTAAAGAAATGAATATTTCTATATATAAATGCAAAATAAATAAGTTTCTTCTTCCTTGCGAGAAATGAAAACAACACTGTCTTTTTTTGGTATCATTATTTGTCGATTGTATTTCATCTTTCTTGCAAAAAACTTTTTATTTATAGGATGCAGTTATTAAATGTTACTGGTGTATTCTGGGTACAAGATAGTTTAATTACGATAAATACTTTGATAAGTGAATTCCACCACATTAGATAAATGTGAATATTTCCAAGTGAATATAATCAAAATTGAAAAAAGTGAAATTAAGTATTCATGAAAATTAATGATTTTATAGTACACTTCAATTCAGGGGGTTTCTATGGAAACAATATTTTTTTTTGTATAGTGCTTTCCTAAAAAACACAGTGACCATTTAGTGGATCACCATGTTACAGAGATAAGGCTTCATATTTTATTAAACCTCACTGGTTAACAAGAATTTTCTTGAGCACTTTTGATATCAAGTGATGTCAGGGGTTGGCTAATAATTTCAGAAATCTCAATATACATGTATGCTTTATTGATACTATCATTTTCTTTGTAATAAAATTTATGTAGATTAAATTCCAACATGAACGCAATAAAAAAATCTTTAGAATTTATATACAATGTAATTATAATAGCAATAGTGGAATACCATAATCATCACGCAGAGCATGTTTCATGTGATAAAATAATGTAATTATAATAGCAATAGTGGAATACCATAATCATCACGCAGAGCATGTTTCATGTGATAAAATAATGTAATTATAATAGCAATAGTGGAATACCATAATCATCACGCAGAGCATGTTTCATGTGATAAAATAATGTAATTATAATAGCAATAGTGGAATACCATAATCATCACGCAGAGCATGTTTCATGTGATAAAATAATGTAATTATAATAGCAATAGTGGAATACCATAATCATCACGCAGAGCATGTTTCATGTGATAAAATAATGTAATTATAATAGCAATAGTGGAATACCATAATCATCACGCAGAGCATGTTTCATGTGATAAAATAATGTAATTATAATAGCAATAGTGGAATACCATAATCATCACGCAGAGCATGTTTCATGTGATAAAATAATGTAATTATAATAGCAATAGTGGAATACCATAATCATCACGCAGAGCATGTTTCATGTGATAAAATAATGTAATTATAATAGCAATAGTGGAATACCATAATCATCACGCAGAGCATGTTTCATGTGATAAAATAATGTAATTATAATAGCAATAGTGGAATACCATAATCATCACGCAGAGCATGTTTCATGTGATAAAATAATGTAATTATAATAGCAATAGTGGAATACCATAATCATCACGCAGAGCATGTTTCATGTGATAAAATAATGTAATTATAATAGCAATAGTGGAATACCATAATCATCACGCAGAGCATGTTTCATGTGATAAAATAATGTAATTATAATAGCAATAGTGGAATACCATAATCATCACGCAGAGCATGTTTCATGTGATAAAATAATGTAATTATAATAGCAATAGTGGAATACCATAATCATCACGCAGAGCATGTTTCATGTGATAAAATAATGTAATTATAATAGCAATAGTGGAATACCATAATCATCACGCAGAGCATGTTTCATGTGATAAAATAATGTAATTATAATAGCAATAGTGGAATACCATAATCATCACGCAGAGCATGTTTCATGTGATAAAATAATGTAATTATAATAGCAATAGTGGAATACCATAATCATCACGCAGAGCATGTTTCATGTGATAAAATAATGTAATTATAATAGCAATAGTGGAATACCATAATCATCACGCAGAGCATGTTTCATGTGATAAAATAATGTAATTATAATAGCAATAGTGGAATACCATAATCATCACGCAGAGCATGTTTCATGTGATAAAATAATGTAATTATAATAGCAATAGTGGAATACCATAATCATCACGCAGAGCATGTTTCATGTGATAAAATAATGTAATTATAATAGCAATAGTGGAATACCATAATCATCACGCAGAGCATGTTTCATGTGATAAAATAATGTAATTATAATAGCAATAGTGGAATACCATAATCATCACGCAGAGCATGTTTCATGTGATAAAATAATGTAATTATAATAGCAATAGTGGAATACCATAATCATCACGCAGAGCATGTTTCATGTGATAAAATAATGTAATTATAATAGCAATAGTGGAATACCATAATCATCACGCAGAGCATGTTTCATGTGATAAAATAATGTAGTAAGCAATCGACATAGTAAACACACAATGTAGTAATCAAATGATGTAGTAAACCAACGATGGAGTAAACAAATGAAGTAGTAAACAAACAATGCAGTAAACACACAATGCAGTAAACAAATGATGCAGTAAACAAACAATGCAGTAAACACACAATGTAGTAAACAAATGATGCAGTAAACAAACAATATATTAAACAAACAATGCAGTAAACAAACAATGCAGTAAACAAACAATGCAGTAAACAAACAATGTAGCAAACAAACAATGCAGTAAACAAACAAACAATGCTGTAAACAAACAATGCAGTAAATAAACAATGCAGTAAATAAACAATGCAGTAAACAAACAATGCAGTAAACAAACAATGTAGTAAATAAACAATGCAGTAAATAAACAATGCAGTAAACAAACAAACAATGCAGTAATCAAACAATGCAGTAAATAAACAATGTAGTAAACAAACAAACAATGCAGTAATCAAACAATGCAGTAAACAAACAATGCAGTAAACAAAAAATGCAGTAAACAAACAATGCAGTAAACAAACAAACAATGCAGTAAACAAACAATGCAGTAAATAAACAATGCAGTAAACAATGCAGTAAACAAACAATGCAGTAAATAAACAATGCAGTAAATAAACAATGTAGTAAACAAACAAACAATGCAGTAAACAAACAATGCAGTAAACAAACAATGCAGTAAACAAACAATGCAGTAAACAAACAATGCAGTAAACAAATGACTGTATCTGAAATGATTTCTACATGCCACAGTATGTCAATCTGCAGCTATGTGTGTGTCGTTCAGGGTCTGACTGTTCTGCACATTGATTAGAAAATGACTGCAAGGAATACAAGTGAGTATACACCATGAATAACATAACATGTAAGCCTTTGCTGACTTCATACATATAGGAAATTTAATAAACAAATGTACATGGAAATGTATCCACTACCCGTACATCTTCCAGCACTGTGATGGATAAAAGATCAATTTATACATATTGTGCAGATGTTAGTGTCTTTATTCAGGTACATGCACATTTACCTTGTATTTTACTACACTGGAGATATAGTTTGGCATATCCCAGGATGCAACACTCTTTAGTCAATTTTTAAACTCAATGATTGGTTTATGCAGTCCTGTAGATTGGTTTATGCAGTCCTGTAGATTGGTTTATGCAGTCCTGTAGATTGGTTTATGCAGTCCTGTAGATTGGTTTATGCAGTCCTGTAGATTGGTTTATGCAGTCCTGTAGATTGGTTTATGCAGTCCTGTAGATTGGTTTATGCAGTCCTGTAGATTGGTTTACAGTGGAATACTTTATTTTCACTGGAATTAATTTTCGCTGAAAGGGCTTTTTGGGCGTTTTGTATGGAATTTATTTTCACTGATTTTTGATGAGTTTAATGTGAAATATAGAAAAAAAAGTATATTCACTGGATTTTATTTTCACGGAATCATCCCTTCAGCGAAAATAGCGAAAATAAATTCCAAGCGAAAATAAAGTATTCTACAGTATGCAGTCCTGTAGATTGGTTTACGCAGTCCTGTAGATTGGTTTATGCAGTCCTGTAGATTGGTTTATGCAGTCCTGTAGATTGGTTTATGCAGTCCTGTAGATTGGTTTATGCAGTCCTGTAGATTGGTTTATGCAGTTCTGCAGATTGGTTTATGCAGTCCTGTAGATTGGTTTATGCAGTCCTGTAGATTGGTTTATGCAGTCCTGTAGATTGGTTTATGCAGTCCTGTAGATTGGTTTATGCAGTCCTGTAGATTGGTTTATGCAGTCCTGTAGATTGGTTTATGCAGTCCTGTAGATTGGTTTATGCAGTCCTGTAGATTGGTTTATGCAGTCCTGTAGATTGGTTTATGCAGTCCTGTAGATTGGTTTATGCAGTTCTGCAGATTGGTTTATGCAGTCCTGTAGATTGGTTTATGCAGTCCTGTAGATTGGTTTATGCAGTCCTGTAGATTGGTTTATGCAGTCCTGTAGATTGGTTTATGCAGTCCTGTAGATTGGTTTATGCAGTCCTGTAGATTGGTTTATGCAGTCCTGTAGATTGGTTTATGCAGTCCTGTTGACTGGTTTATGCAGTCCCGTAGAAATTAAAAAATTTGGAAGTTAGGTATTTTGTGTGCAGACTTTTTATTGCAAATATATTCACAACAATGAGATAATTTGTATATTGCTCATTATGATTCATTAACATATTGTGCAAGCTGAAGAAAACATCATACTGAAAGTGATTTGATACCAGTAAATTAGAAACTGGAATTAAATTGACTCATATTTGATGTGACTTTAGTGGTTGGTAGATATTAATGATATATTGATCAATCAAAGTGCTCTTTTGCATTTATTTCTGTCGAAG
The DNA here is from genome assembly GCF_978046115.1 of Saccoglossus kowalevskii. Taxonomy (NCBI): domain Eukaryota; kingdom Metazoa; phylum Hemichordata; class Enteropneusta; family Harrimaniidae; genus Saccoglossus; species Saccoglossus kowalevskii. Next base: position 36,417,431 of record NC_140652.1, on the reverse strand, counting down.
TATCTTTATTTTATCTTCAGCGTCAATTACATAAGAAAACTAAGATATGTGTCCCTAGATAACATTGCTCTTCATGTGGCATTTTATCGGCAATCAAAGTTTATTTCGTCAAGACTTCAAATCTACAATGAGGTCATGTGACACCACTAATATAATTTAATTGCAAGAAATTCTTCTAGTATTCAGCCAGACCTGTTCAAATCATGGCTGGGTGCTTTTGATGACTGTACTTAGAGACCACTTCTACATCCAGATTAGATGATTGCGTGACTGCTCAAAACTTAGCTGAGAGCTACTAGTTATGACAGCTACTAGTTATGAGAAGCAAACAGGCTTCATCTTTTTTTTCAACTTATTTCAAGTTATTCAAATACATACTTATGATAGAGGCATCTGATTTGAAAACTCAAATACAAAATTCAATGCTTTTTATCTAACTGAAACGGCTGACACATTCAGAGACACAGTGAACCTTTGCAGACAGGGAGTAACGATGCCTTTCACTTGAGTTCTTTAGGCAGAGTCATAGTGACTTTTACTGGTGTTCCTTAGACAAGTAAAACAGGTATCTGAGTGATATCTGCCTGAATTCATTTGAAATCCTAACGTTGGCCATTGGTGGGAATAGCATTTCAAGCAGTGAGCCGTATCTCATTTAAACCGTGCTCTTATGCAGCAGTTTACAGACCAATTATATTTGAGCCAGATGGAGCATGACATTCGTAGTGTTGCAATTTTGTTGACTAATGACATTTGGGACAACAAGGCATTCCATTAAATCTCAATAATTGAGGTTGAAATGATGATGTAATAATGTTCCTAAATAGACATAAAAGATTGAAAAAGGCCTTCCAGATATTAGCATGCGCATGCACACATGCACGCACACATACACTTGCACACACAGGAAGAGCAGCATGAATTACAGGTTCATCTGCTTACGTCCCTTTCTAACATAATACACAGACTGTTCTGTTACATCTTAAATCTGTAAAAGTGTTTCTAAGAAATGAGTAGAACACTTGCTAACACAAAATAAACATCAGTTGGAATCAAATCCCAAGACAAAATGATGTGCATCCGTGACCCACCATGAGTGACATCAATACCAATTTTGAATGAAATCAGCTTGATAAATGGTTGATGACATGTTGAATTTTTTAACTGGCCACTAGTTGGTCTAAGATCAACAAACCCAATAACTAATCACAGTGCATATAATTCACATTATGACTTGACCCAAACCTGAACAAGTGTATGCAAGTATCCTCGGGGACAGACATCTGGGTATTTTCACCGCCTGGCAACCAGCGGCGGTGAAAACAAAGGCCCAAAACTCGCAGAAAACGGTACTTTAGGATGATTGTTGAGACTCCTCTGAACAGTGTAACAAGATTAGCCCTACGTGTGTAACATATATAAATTTGGTTGTTCGGGATTACTTCAAAGTTGAGTTTGTGTTGTTTTCTCAAATTTTCACTGGCTTGACCGGCGTTCCACAGCAGCGCGCACAGAGCCCATAGAAAAGCATGTACAGTAGTACGCGTCTTAGCAACGTGGAACGTCTCGTGACGTAGCTCCGCCCCCGAGGATAAATGACAGACTCACAAATTAATGGAATATTTTGGTCTATTTTTTTGACTAACAAGCATCGTCATGACTACTACAAACTGGTAAGACATTCATTGAAAATGGCTGAGTAATTTTCCAATGGTGTCTACAGAGAAATTTGTCTGGAAACCTCTTGTACAATAATCAATAAGATAGTAATAAATTATTTGGAAATTGAGGTGAATAAAGTTTTGTTATGAAATAATGCCTTAACAAGCATATCTATGGCAATTATACCAAAACTGTCCCTTGTGTGAGAAGCAATGGGTTTGGTGCATCTGTCTGTGTGTCAAAATCTCAAAAACTACTGAGCAGATTTTGATCATATTTTGTAGACATAGACTCCTTGGAGTAATTATTCAGACACGTCTAGTTTTAGGGCAGTATATGTGCATAGAAAGTAGGTAATTTGCATATTAGATATCTTATTTCATGCAAATTCTCAAAACTTTGGATGGATTTCGATCAAATTTAGTGCAGACAGGATAAGTTTTGAAGCCCTGACCATGCATACTATGATATTCTTTTTTGAAACAACAATTGCATATATTCTGTATTCACAGTATCATGTACATTATTGGTAAAACCCTCAGGACCTACAGCTACTTTCACACTTGGGTAAATGAAGTCCTCTATCCACTCCAATAAAATCACTTAAAGCAGTCAAGATGGTATGACACACTTGATAAAAATAAATTTAATATTGAGTCTAAAATAATTTCCTTCATGATTGTACTAAATCCAGCAAAAGTCTCAAAAGTGAATTACCAAGCATGTAGTTTATTTTTTTAAGCTTAAAGATGTCAGTTACTTTTAAAGTTATAATGAATTTTAAAGCCAAGTAGTAAAACATTTAGCACCACAAATTCTTGCTATTTTATCTGAACTTGTTTCCATGGAAACAATGACATTTAAAATTCCATATATTTGCAGCCATTTTAGAATAGAAAATAAATACAAATGAGGATATAATTCAAGTTTTCTCTTAACAATTTAAAACAGCCAATTAACGAGAATAATCTAACAAAGTTTCAGGAACTTCCTGTCTCAAAAGTGTGTTAGCAGTAACCATTCTTATCAATACCAGTAATTATTGGTCATCTATAAGTCCTGGGTAATACTGATACATGGGAAATCGGAGTCATTCCTAAATAGTGCTGACCTTTGACCCCAGAAAATTAAAGTTCTACAATGCAATATTTTGAAAAATAAAATATATGTAACAAATAATGATGATATGCTGCATATTTATATATTTAACGTGGTCATAATTCTGATTTACATACGTACCATTTGACTGGTGACAATTTACAATATACCATGTCTCACATTGTCAAAGTTTTTTTACCGTATTTTGACACATAATTCTTATATCAATTTGATGCTCACAATATTAATATAACTTTTGTTGCACAGTTTTAATGATTGACGTTGTTAGAATATTTAGCTACATGTACATCTACCTTAATAATATTTTAAAGGTATAAAAAATATTTCATTATTTTGAAAATTTTGCATTAATACATGTATGACTGTAGTCTAAAAACCAAATATGTTGACTGTAAACTGCAGCACTGTATGTGTCACTGTATAGGGGTTACTGAAAGAGAGTCACAGTCCAGCTAGGGTGTCACAGCTAAGGGGTCACAGATAAGAGAGTCACAGATAAGAGAGTCACAGATAAGAGAGTCACAGATAAGGGAATCACAGATAAGGGAATCACAGATAAGGGAATCACAGATAAGGGAATCACAGATAAGGGAATCACAGATAAGGGAATCACAGATAAGGGAATCACAGATAAGGGAATCACAGATAAGGGAGTCACAGATAAGGGAATCACAGATAAGGGAATCACAGATAAGGGAGTCACAGATAAGGGAGTCACAGATAAGGGAGTCACAGATAAGGGAGTCACAGCTAAGGGAATCACAGCTAAGAGGTCACAGATAAGAGAGTCACAGATAAGGGAATCACAGATAAGGGAGTCACAGATAAGGGAATCACAGATAAGGGAATCACAGATAAGGGAGTCACAGCTAAGGGAATCACAGCTAAGAGGTCACAGATAAGAGAGTCACAGATAAGGGAATCACAGATAAGGGAGTCACAGATAAGGGAGTCACAGATAAGGGAATCACAGATGAGAGAGTCACAGCTAAGGGAATCACAGATAAGGGAGTCACAGATAAGGGAGTCACAGATAAGGGAATCACAGATGAGAGAGTCACAGCTAAGGGAATCACAGCTAAGAGGTCACAGATAAGAGAGTCACAGATAAGGGAATCACAGATAAGGGAATCACAGATAAGGGAGTCACAGATAAGGGAATCACAGATAAGGGAATCACAGATAAGGGAATCACAGCTAAGGGAATCACAGATAAGGGAATCACAGATAAGGGAATCACAGATAAGGGAATCACAGATAAGGGAGTCACATATAAGGGAGTCACAGATAAGGGAGTCACAGATAAGGGAATCACAGATAAGTGAATCACAGCTAAGGGGCCACAGCTATGGAAATCACAGCTAATGAGTCAAACCAAGGGAATCACATCAAGAGAATCACAGCAAGAGGGGTCACAGTATGGAAATCACATCAAGGGAGTCACAGCTAAGGAGTCACAGCAAATTCTAAAATTTTGGCAAAATGCTCCAAATATACAGCTGCATTTGAGGAATGTGAAATTGAGGTCTGGGGACACTAACACAAAGATATTACAATTCGTGACACCTTTTTTCCATATTTAACTCATTACAAACGTTTAAGCAATACTTTAATTATCACACATTGTTGTTACATCCATAAAACATGGGGAATGGATTTCATGCATGGAATGCTAATGTCATTTGATGCAAATCACAAATTATGCACAGTGTACATGCTGGTATTAAACAATACCGTATTCATTATATTACGAGTACCAAGTAAAGCATTGACAAAGACCAGACAAATGATGACACAGGGCTCATCATTGAGTCAGTGGTTCATTTAGTCATTTCCAAGCACCAGTGCAACGATGAGTAAGTAACTCCATGTCACTGCGATAAAAAAAGATTTGAATATTTTATTTCTTTTTCACAAAAATTCAGACTTAACAAATTCACAGTTAGCTTGTAATATCTTTACTGCTTTTATTGTAAATTATAAAATTTGCTTAAAATTCATTGATGGAAATACTGAAATGTTTAGAAGGATAATAAATGTGTAAATAATACCCTGTATATCTGTGTTTCTATATATTGTGAAATTCCAACCTAATCACCTGAATGGAATAATATATATGTGATACCCGATAGTTCAATACCAATAGCCAATGCTGCACCCACTACCGATGTGCACATGTACAAATGATGTAGATTAGTGAAATCAATACCTTTTTAATCGTAAAATATCTTACATGATGGACGTCTAAATAATACTGACCTGTTTGGACAAGTAATTCTAACACTGTGCTGAGAAATATTTAAAGTCCAACAACCCACATCCATGATAACAAAATAATTTAAAGCATATACATGCTCAGTTTTTAGAACATATACTTGCAAACAGGATGTCATATGAATTCATAATGAGAAGTTATAAATGTATGAGAGACACATGCCATGGGATCAGAACTGCTATACACGATACAAACCACGAGTTGATAGCTTTCTACGGTGAAACCCTGGGGGTAAGAACAGCTCACTGACTTAAGTCGTTTTGAATATACGAACATGTACGTATTACATTGAGATTTCAGTGACTACAAAAAGGGCATTGCCATTGACGTCATCAAAATTTATCATTTTTTTTCCATAAATCTTGCAATAGCTTTAGAATACATAATGAAATTATTAAAGCCTTGCAAAAATTGAAACGCACACAGAAAACAGTTGCACAAATAGAGCAAAAGTTTAAAACTTGATAGGTGAAAGAAGCATGTGTGATAAAATTACTGAATTTGACTTCTACTTGAAATTACACAATTGTCTTGATACATGTACAATGATGAATCTGAATAGTTTGTACTCAAATACAATACAAGGTTAAATTAACTCAAAATGAGCGAATGAAAGTAGTATGACTGACAGTCAACTGGACTACAAATCAATAATTTGCTTTTTTTTTATATTTAGTCACAGGATTCTATTCTCATCACATCAAAGAATGCATTCAATGCTGTTGACATTTAGTATATCCCAAATAAGGAAATATTGGAATGCAATGAGTACTTCTTTTTGAAATGAATGAATTGAAAGAAAAGAACTGCTTTTTCAAGGAATATTAAAAGGGCAGTGATCGTCACGTCATATTGAACACTATGGGTCCCATATTGAACACTATGGGTCCCATATTGAACACTATGGGTCCCATATTGAACACTATGGGTCCCATATTGAACACTATGGGTCCCATATTGAACACTATGCTTGGCAATGACCATCGCCCATTAATTCTAATATTACTAAAGCTATATGAATGATAACACAAAGCAGACTCAAGTATTCTATAGGATCTTAGTAATACACAGTACCGCCCTTTAAAGTAGCTGGTTACCATATAGTAATACACAGTACCGCCCTTTAAAGTAGCTGGTTACCATATAGTAATACACAGTACCGCCCTTTAAAGTAGCTAGTTACCTTATAGTAATACACAGTACAGGCCTTTAAAGTAGCTGGTTACCATATAGTAATACATAGTACCATCCTTTAAAGTAGCTGGTTACCTTATAGTAATACACAGTACAGGCCTTTAAAGTAGCTGGTTACCATATAGTAATACATAGTACCATCCTTTAAAGTAGCTAATTACCTTATAGTAATACACAGTACCACCCTTTAAAGTAACTGGTTACCTTATAGTAATACACAGTACTGCCCCTTAAAGTAGCTGGTTACCATATAGTAATACACAGTACCACCCTTTAAAGTAGCTGGTTACCTTATAGTAATACACAGTATAGGCCTTTAAAGTAGCTGGTTACCATATAGTAATACACAGTACCGCCCTTTAAAGTAGCTGGTTACCATATAGTAATACACAGTACCACCCTTTAAAGTAGCTGGTTACCATATAGTAATACACAGTACCACCCTTTAAAGTAGCTGGTTACCATATAGTAATACACAGTACTGCCCTTTAAAGTAGCTGGTTACCATATAGTAATACATAGTACCACCCTTTAAAATAGCTGGTTAACATATAGTAATACACAGTACCACCCTTTAAAGTAGCTGGTTACCATATAGTAATACACAGTACTGTCCTTTAAAGTAACTGGTTACCATATAGTAATACATAGTACCACCCTTTAAAGTATCTGGTTACCATATAGTAATACACAGTATCACCCTTTAAAGTAGCTGGTTACCATATAGTAATACACAGTACTGTCCTTTAAAGTAACTGGTTACCATATAGTAATACACAGTACTGTCCTTTAAAGTAACTGGTTACCATATAGTATTACGCAGTACTGTCCTTTAAAGTATCTGGTTACCATATAGTATTACGCAGTACTGTCCTTTAAAGTATCTGGTTACCATATAGTATTACGCAGTACTGCCCTTTAAAGTATCTGGTTACCATTAAAACCAGTGATCAGATTTCCTTGATGTTTACACTATAATTTCATTTTATGTTATTCACAAAACCCAGATAAAAGTATATGGTCAAGCCTCCATAAAAAAGGTCATTTTTTGGTCAGCTAACTACTTAGCCTCCATAAAAAGTTCAATTGTGAGCCATTTACCATTCTCACCATATCTCAAATTATCTTTGCTTCTACATGGAGAATAAATCATGGGAACTTTTGGATCTCATAAATTATTAGAAATTTTTAATGATTACCATGTTTTTATGAAATAATGCTTTTTTAAATCAATTTTCCTATCATTTTTGCATTTTTCTCTAAATATTTTGTACTGAAAATAAAATCTGAAAAATTTATGACATCAATGTGTCAAAATTCACAACTATGTGACACTTGAATTGAAAAATTTTGATTAATTTTCACTGCCATATGTTAGGTCAAATACCCATGATATACCTAAAAAACATACAATATAAACCAAACATCAATTAACAGAAAGACAAGAAATTTTCTAGATACATGTCTAAAAAGGTCACTACTGAAACTGTGCATAGTACATGTTACTTTTAATAAAAAACAGATACTTGATGATTTGAAGTCGAGACAAGTGATTTATGGTTAATAGAAAGCATGATGTCTTCAACTGCCATCAATCAGACTTTCACATGTAATTAACTTTGTTAGTCTGAACAAGACGCAAACCTAACATATCACATTTATTGTTGAAAAGATTTTGTGGATATTTTCACTAACATTGTTGGTAAACAGTTTTCCTCAGAATGAAATTTCAAATCTTACTTTTTATAATTAACTTATGTGGGATTTGATAGAAAGAAATATACTACCACTCGTAGTTACTTCTTGTTTTTTATACAAAAAATATTAATTGACATTTGTACATGAACCACTTTGTACAGCATGCTATATAACTTAATTTACTGTATATTCATGCGCATTCAATGTAATGATACTCTTTTGTAACATTTGCCTTAATTTAATTACAAAGCTTATAAAGTTTATAAAAATTAAAACATATTTGACACCTATCATGTTTATCATAGATCATGGACATTTTGTTTTTTAAAGTAATACTAAAAAGTAAATCCTTCAGTTTTGTAAGAGAATGTAACATACACGTCCTGCAATGAACTGCTGCGAAAGGTAATGGCATCTTGTTGTTGTCACATATTTATTTAACTTGCAGGCATAGTATGTACTGTTCTTCATTACAGACACTGATTGACAATGAGAAAAGACATTTCAATGCATTTTACTTCAACAACCTCAGGGGAGTGACTCACTAAGTTGATATGTACATGGACCAGCAAAATTCACATTTATTTCTGTGTACTTTAAAAACATGTTACTGTTTATCACCGATAATTTAAACGCATACACACTACTGGTATGTAATTTTGTTTTATTGATCTAATATATTTCAAGCTGCCATCTTTACTGCACATGATGAAATTGGACACATTTATTCACCATCTGATGGTTTGCATTGCACAGTATTAACTTAATTCTTATTTATGGGTTTCATACATAACAACAACAACCCCCCCCCCCCCACTACAAAAAAAAGCTCACACAACCTGGTACTTTGGGGGAGGGGCCGGGCAATATTATACCTAAATTGTTGCCATATGTTTTTGAAATTCAATGACAAATGCATGTGAAAAACTTAAATGAGATAATGTTACTTATAGGCAAGTGTCTCTCTCTCCAGAAAGTGACCAAGTGCCCCTCCCCCGTCTTCCAAAGTGATTTGGGAGTCTCCCTCAGACATTCCTCTTCCAAACAGAAAGTGGAAAATGAAGGTCACTTAGGGGGTCATACATGTTTCTAAATGACAATATAATTGTTCATATATTAATAAGAAACCATCAGTAACTTTTTAAAGACACTTTTAAACATTACTCAGACATTTGTGATATTTACAATTACTGTTTTTGTTCCTCTAGTAGTGTATGCAATTACATCAATGACAGAGATTTGTCAATGATCAAAATAAGTCATATTTGAATGATTCAGCATAAAATAAATCAATTTTAAGTTCACACATTACTGGCATTCTGTTCTTGAACTAAACACTCACATTGGACAAGTATAAAGGGGTAGATGGAAATTATTCACTATAAAAATATAACATGGTCTTATAATGACATAAAACTTGAAAACTTGTTTGCTGTTGACTTTCACGCTAACACACAAATGAATTCAATTATTCTACAGTTTCATGATATGACATTATGGGTCGAAGGTCAATAACACTAATGGATTTTTTTCATATGCTCATTCATGTTTAAATTCATAAATTTACCTAGTGTGATGTCAATTAAATGTTGATTCACACCAAATCAAGTGTGATGTCAATTAAATGTAATCAAGTGTGATGTCAATTATATGTTAAATGTTATAGAAAGACTCTAAATCAATGATGATGTGATTGTTGAAAATTTGGTTGTGACCCTAGAACAGAGGACCCTAGAACACATATTGTGAGAAGGACCCTAGAACACATATTGTGAGAAGGACCCTAGAACACATATTGTGAGAAGGACCCTAGAACACATATTGTGAGAAGGACCCTAGAACACATATTGTGAGAAGGACCTTAGAACACATATTGTGAGAAGGACCCTAGAACACATGTTGTGAGAAGGACCATGAACACATATTGTGAGAAGGACCCTAGAACACATATTGTGAGAAGGACCCTAGAACACATATTGTGAGAAGGACCCTAGAACACATATTGTGAGAAGGACCCTAGAACACATATTGTGAGGACCCTAGAACACATATTGTGAGAAGGACCATGAACACATATTGTGAGAAGGACCTAGAACACATATTGTGAGAAGGACCATGAACACATATTGTGAGAAGGACCCTAGAACACATATTGTGAGAAGGACCCTAGAACACATATTGTGAGAAGGACCCTAGAACACATGTTGTGAGAAGGACCCTAGAACACATATTGTGAGAAGGACCATGAACACATATTGTGAGAAGGACCATGAACACATATTGTGAGAAGGACCCTAGAACACATATTGTGAGAAGGACCCCAGAACACATATTGTGAGAAGGACCTTAGAACACATATTGTGAGAAGGACCCTAGAACACATATTGTGAGAAGGACCTTAGAACACATATTGTGAGAAGGACCCTAGAACACATATTGTGAGAAGGACCATGAACACATATTGTGAGAAGGACCCCAGAACACATATTGTGAGAAGGACCCCAGAACACATATTGTGAGAAGGACCCTGGAACACATATTGTGAGAAGGACCCTAGAACACATATTGTGAGAAGGACCCTAGAACACATATTGTGAGAAGGACCCTAGAACACATATTGTGAGAAGGACCCTAGAACACATATTGTGAGAAGGACCATGAACACATATTGTGAGAAGGACCCTGGAACACATATTGTGAGAAGGACCCTAGAACACATATTGTGAGAAGGACTCTAGAACACATATTGTGAGAAGAACCCCAGAACACATATTGTGAGAAGGACCCTAGAACACATATTGTGAGAAGGACCCTAGAACACATATTGTGAGAAGGACCCTAGAACACATATTGTGAGAAGGACCCTAGAACACATATTGTGAGAAGGACCCTAGAACACATGTTGTGAGAAGGACCCTAGAACACATATTGTGAGAAGAACCCTAGAACACATATTGTGAGAAGGACCCTAGAACACATATTGTGAGAAGGACCCTAGAACACATGTTGTGAAAAGGACCCTAGAACACATGTTGTGAGAAGGACCCTAGAACACATATTGTGTGAAGGACCCTAGAACACATATTGTGAGAAGGACCCTAGAACACATATTGTGAGAAGGACCATGAACACATGTTGTGAGAAGGACCCTAGAACACATATTGTGAGAAAGACCTTAGAACACATATTGTGAGAAAGACCTTAGAACACATATTGTGAGAAGGACCCTAGAACACATATTGTGAGAAGGACCATGAACACATATTGTGAGAAGGACCCTAGAACACATATTGTGAGAAGGACCCTAGAACACATATTGTGAGAAGGACCATGAACACATGTTGTGAGAAGGACCCTAGAACACATATTGTGAGAAAGACCTTAGAACACATATTGTGAGAAGGACCCTAGAACACATATTGTGAGAAGGACCATGAACACATATTGTGAGAAGGACCTTAGAACACATATTGTGAGAAGGACCCTAGAACACATATTGTGAGAAGGACCTTAGAACACATATTGTGAGAAGGACCCTAGAACACATATTGTGAGAAGGACCCTAGAACACATATTGTGAGAAGGACCCTAGAACACATATTGTGAGAAGGACCCTAGAACACATATTGTGAGAAGGACCATGAACACATATTGTGAGAAGGACCATGAACACATATTGTGAGAAGGACCCTAGAACACATATTGTGAGAAGGACCCCAGAACACATATTGTGAGAAGGACCTTAGAACACATATTGTGAGAAGGACCCTAGAACACATATTGTGAGAAGGACCTTAGAACACATATTGTGAGAAGGACCCTAGAACACATATTGTGAGAAGGACCATGAACACATATTGTGAGAAGGACCCCAGAACACATATTGTGAGAAGGACCCCAGAACACATATTGTGAGAAGGACCCCAGAACACATATTGTGAGAAGGACCCTGGAACACATATTGTGAGAAGGACCCTAGAACACATATTGTGAGAAGGACCCTAGAACACATATTGTGAGAAGGACCCTAGAACACATATTGTGAGAAGGACCCTAGAACACATATTGTGAGAAGGACCCTAGAACACATATTGTGAGAAGGACCATGAACACATATTGTGAGAAGGACCCTGGAACACATATTGTGAGAAGGACCCTAGAACACATATTGTGAGAAGGACCCCAGAACACATATTGTGAGAAGGACCCTAGAACACATATTGTGAGAAGGACCCTAGAACACATATTGTGAGGACCCTAGAACACATATTGTGAGAAGGACCCTAGAACACATATTGTGAGAAGGACCCTAGAACACATATTGTGAGAAGGACCCTAGAACACATATTGTGAGAAGAACCCTAGAACACATATTGTGAGAAGGACCCTAGAACACATATTGTGAGAAGGACCCTAGAACACATGTTGTGAGAAGGACCCTAGAACACATGTTGTGAGAAGGACCCTAGAACACATATTGTGTGAAGGACCCTAGAACACATATTGTGAGAAGGACCCTAGAACACATATTGTGAGAAGGACCATGAACACATGTTGTGAGAAGGACCCTAGAACACATATTGTGAGAAAGACCTTAGAACACATATTGTGAGAAGGACCCTAGAACACATATTGTGAGAAGGACCATGAACACATATTGTGAGAAGGACCCTAGAACACATATTGTGAGAAGGACCCTAGAACACATAGTGTGAGAAGGACCATGAACACATGTTGTGAGAAGGACCCTAGAACACATATTGTGAGAAAGACCTTAGAACACATATTGTGAGAAGGACCCTAGAACACATATTGTGAGAAGGACCATGAACACATATTGTGAGAAGGACCTTAGAACACATATTGTGAGAAGGACCCTAGAACACATATTGTGAGAAGGACCTTAGAACACATATTGTGAGAAGGACCCTAGAACACATATTGTGAGAAGGACCCTAGAACACATATTGTGAGAAGGACCCTAGAACACATATTGTGAGAAGGACCCTAGAACACATGTTGTGAGAAGGACCATGAACACATGTTGTGAGAAGGACCCTGGAATCAAACTGAGTATCCCCTGCAGGTTGTTATGATTACATCCGGGAGCAAGGTTTACTGAATGCTTTTAGAATCAACATTGTCATTTCAATTAAATCATGTATTATTATGCACAATAGTTTTAAATCAGAGATATGTAATTACAGTACTGGTAATTCCATTTCTACTCAGCTTCCATCACAATGGGATTTATGTGAATGTCAATCTTAATTTCACACACGAATGGCTATTCGTGTGTGAAATTAAGATTGCCATATAGTAATCAAATATGTGAACTTATTAAATATGTAAATATCCATAATCATCTGAAATCTAAGAGAATCAACATACATCAATCTCACATGTTCACCAATGATCAATACTACAAAATATAGAAACCATCAATGGTACTTAAAATACTAAAACCACATTTTTGAAATCATCACCATGACAACAACTGACATACCAACACAGCTCAATGACTGTCTTGGATAATTGAAACCTAACCAACCAACTGACTCTAATAATATCATGAAATGAAGCATGAAGGCATAGTCACTAAACAATCCCACCAATCAACAGTCTACCCTACACACTAATATTTCACACTTCTATCCCATAATACAAAATGGTATATACCACTTTTATCTTCCTACTCCAACAAACCGCTCTCCACACAAACTTTTACCCCATTATACATAATGGTATATCCCACTTTCATTATCCCCCACTCTCTGCTAGAGTAAAACTTCTACCCCTCTTATGCATAATGGTGTATTTCACTTTATATACCCCCCTCCACACTAATAAACCTTCTACCCACATGACACATAATGATATATCTCACTTTAAATACTCCCCACCCTTCACACCAGTAAACCTTCCACCCCCATGATACATAATGGTATATCTCACTTTGAATACCCCCCCCCCCTCCACATGAGTAAACCTTATACCCCATTATTCATAATGGTATATCTCACTTTAAATACTCCCTCCTCCCTCCACCCCAGTAAACCTTCCACCCCCATGACACATAATGTTACTGCCAACATAGACATCAGTGGTAATCCAACATGTTAAAGTACACACCATTCAGAGGTACATGTAAGATGAAGGATAAATATAATCCTTGCTTCAGGATTTTTATTTGCAAAGTAAAGATTTCAGATTTAATCTTCTTACTAAGGGTTAAACAAATTATAAGCTGCACATGACTCGTATATGAGTCAGTACAAACTATATTCGTGATTTCGGTATTTACGCCATGTTTCCAGTCAATTATGTACGTACTGTATAAACTGAAATAGCTATGTTGGATTACCCACAATGCAACAAAGTTTATTTAGTTTTTCTATAAACCCCAAAACAGCGTCTACGGTTTATCTGGAAATTAGTTTTGCCGACATAGTGAATGAGTTATGTTGATGTTGTGAAGTGAGAAGATAATACAGTGCTGGACGCATGGAGCTGAGAACAGGCACTGATGGCGCTGTATACAATCAAAACCTATTTAGGTTCGCCAACGCTCACGCCGGCAGCAGTGTAAAAAGCAGAAACACTTGTTAAATTTGGTGGTTAATTTAGTATGATAGAAAGCATGTACAGTCTTCAGATAACCACAATAGACAGAGTGGGGGTCAAGATCGAATATACGTGACTCTGGCGTTTCATAATAATGTTTTCTATAAATAATTGCACTTTGCACGCAGGGTCGCACACGCGGAAATTGAGTCCTAAGCGACGATAGAACACACACTAAAAATGCAAAGGCTCATGGGTAGATGCTTGTTTATAAACAATGACACGCTATGGCCATGTGAGGCATGCGCAGGTGACGACTCCCCCGCTTTAAAATAATGTTCATGAGATATGTCTACATCATAACCTCATTAAAGGTCATTAGCATATTGTGTATGCAGTGCACATGTTTCGGGCCCTTTTTTTGTATTCCACAACATATGTATCATTACAGTGAGGTCAACTGAAGTTTACATTTTATGGAAGTTTCACCTCATTGATGGTGCTGAACGTTGTGTTCATATTTGAAGCCCACACATAAGCAATGCTACCAGATATATACAACAAGCTAACAAGCCACGTACACCAACCCAGCGACTGTCATACGCTGTATCATGCAATTACAATATAGGGTCTTCAATAACATGCAACATAATTTTAAAAATTTTTTCATACAATATTTCTGTGGAACAAAAACTAAGGATACCTATTCAACTTGTAAAAAAACTGAAACAACTGACAACCACATCCACAGCTAGACATACAAGATCACTGACCACAGCTAGACACACTAAATCATTGACCACAGCTGGACACACTAGATCATTGACCACAACTGGACACAATAGATCAGTGACCACAGCTGGACACACTAGATCATTGACCACAGCTGGACACACTAGATCATTGACCACAGCTGGACACACTAAATCATTGACCACAGCTGGACACACTAGATCATTGACCACAGCTGGACACAATAGATCAGTGACCACAGCTGGACACACTAGATCAGTGACCACAGCTGGACACACTAGATCATTGACCACAGCTGGACACACTAGATCATTGACCACAGCTAGACACACTAGATCATTGACCACAGCTGGACATACACATCCCTGACCACAGCTGGACATACAAATCACTGACCACAGCTGGACATACAAATCACTGACCACAGCTGGACACAATAGATAACACACTAGATCATTGAATACGGCTGGACACATGAGATAACACACTAGATCATTGAATACGGCTGGACATACAAATCTCTGACCACAATTGGACACAAAAGATCATTGACCACAGCTGGACACGATAGATCAGTGACCACAGCTGGACACAATAGATCAGTGACCACAACTGGACACAATAGATCAGTGACCACAACTGGACATGATATATGACACACTAGATCATTGAATACGACTGGACATACAAATCTCTGACCACAATTGTACACAAAAGATCATTGACCACAGCCTAACATACAAATCACTGACCACAACTGGACACAATAGATGACACACTAGATCATTGAATATGGCTGGACATACAAATCTCTGACCACAATTGGACACAAAAGATCATTGACCACAGCCTGACATACAAATCACTGACCACAGCGGGACTTACAAATCACAGGCCACATCGGGACACACTAGATCAGTGACCACAGCTGAACACAATAGATTAGTGATCACAGCTGGACACGATAGATGACACACTAGATCATTGAATACGGCTGGACATACAAATCTCTGACCACAATTGGACACAAAAGATCATTGACCACAGCCTGACATACAAATCACTGGCCACAGCGGGACCCAGTAGATCAATGACCACAGCTGGACACGATAGATGAGTAACCACGGCTGTACATAACAATCCCTGACCACAGTTGGATACAAGAGATAATTGACCACAGCTGGACATACAAATCACTGACCACAGCTGACATTTTCTAGGCAATTAATTTGTGCATTTAAATTAGAAGTTGTAAATGCTTTTCATGAAGTTTTTTGAGCAAAAAAAAACAAAACATGGATAACTTTTATTTCACCCAAATTGATATACTTGCCTCATTGCGTCACAATCTATGATTTATTGTAACTCTCTTTGATATTATTAAAACCTGGATGAATTGAGCAACAATTATCATACCAGATTAACAAACATATTATGGGACATTATAATAAATTATTTGAATTTTTTGACACACCTACATGCGCACCATCAAATCTACTTCATACTACTGTTTGAGGGAATTCATAGATAACAGTAGTGTTCTACAAAACATAACTCGTAAATTATTAAATTGGCGTAGAAAGCTTACGTGTTTAGATATATTGCCTTGCTTATCACTGAACGCATGTTACTTAATTACAATATGTGTAACTGCATTTCATCAACAACACTGATCAGTCTGATAGAATCCTCTCCAGTGGGAATACTTGGCAAGAGATAACGACTCCATAAATATCTAAATCCTGTAGCGTGTCTCAACAGTCAATAAATATGTATTGTATGATGCTAGACAGTATTATGTGCAAATAATTTTTAAACCAATCTTACATAATGTGGCATTACAATCAAAGTAAGGAACAGATTTTCAAACAAGAATAAAATAATTGACAGCAGATAAAAACATTTTGTTGCCATGGCAGCAACATGTTCTGAAATCTCATAAACAATTAATTTATTTTTCAGCTGATGTACAAGTTATATCACAAGTATGATGACAGTGCTCAACAAACTAGTGTGGTCGGCAAAAACATTTTTTTCAATGGATGATATACTACATATGAGAAGAAAAATTAAACTGGTGTACATACTTTGGAAAAGAGTGGAGGTGGAGAAATATGTTTGTTTTTTTACAGTTTATGTAAATTCGCTCAGCATATCAAATTCTACAAATCACTTATGATGTAAGGAAGTAAAGCCAATTCCAATTCCAATACCAATTCAGCAGATAAATAAGTGCTATAAATCACAAAAAACTATTAATTTGTATCTACACATTTGATGACTAAATCAAACATTTCAATGACTAAATTAATTTTAAATTCTATGTTTCAAATTCTGTGTTTTCTTGACATTAATTTTTGACTACCTAATCTTATGTTATTTTAACATTTTGTTTTTTACTCACTTTTTTACCTTACCTTTTAATACTTTCAGCCAAAAAATGAATTTGTAATTTCATTACGGTGTAATATTACTGTATTATTATTATTATGATTATTATATGGAAAATGTATTATAAAACATGAATTAAACCAATATACTAGTGAACCACCTCCAGCGGCAACACACATGCTACCTGCTACTATATTTTTTATATTTTGGAAATAGACAATAAGTTAACTATTCTCTCCAAAAACTACACTCAAGAGAAAACCAGGCGAGTGTAACAACTGAAATGATATTAAACTCCTAAAACAAAAATACGAAAATGGTTGTCGATAAGTGTACTGACGCACAGAAGAATGGACACACAGACGCACAGGTCAAAACATAAGTCTCTGTTTTTGGACTGCGTCTGAACAGGGACTAAAAATGATGCCAAACCCTCTTACACCTATCTCAGATGATCCTAAATACATCAGGATTAAACAGATTTATTTTCACTTGCCCTGAAGTATGTAATGGTGAAGATAACAGTAAATGTATTTTTTTCTTATCTTGCCACAAATCAGTGAAACTAACAACACACAAAATCAATTCAAGCTTGTATCTAGTAAGTCTCACTGCTTTTGATAGCATTTCCACAAATTACACATACAAACAGGCAGACACACAAGACCAAAAACAAAAACAGATGACAGAAAATGTCCCAACTGTACAGTAATTGAAGATGAAATTCATTTTATCACACAATGTTCACTATATACAGCTGAACGGAGACATCTGTACTCCTTGTTTTCTCATATGAAGAAATTTGATTCAGTCAGAAGTAGACAAAGGTTCATATACATTATGAACAACACAAACAAGCAATGTATACTTGGAGTAATATACTACATACAAACAGCATTGTGAAAAAAGAAAATCTCTTGCAGATTAAATCTTAATTATTATCTACATTTTTAATTTTAATTTTTATGTCGATAGCATATGTATTAGACATTTTATTATTTTAACATATTTTGTTGTATTGTGATAAAAAAAAAACATGTAAACTAAAAAAGTAATGTCAAATTATGTAGTCATTTCAAGACAAATAATGCTACAAAATGGTGGCCATACCAGTGAATTTAAGGTGATATACAAGCAGATAGTAAACTTGATGATGTACATACATTAGCAATGAATTTTTATTATCCCTCACAACAGACAATTTATTTTTATAGTACACCACTAAAATAAGGGTGACAATGTCAGAAAGAGACGCTTTGTAAAATGACGTCAGTAACTAATGTCTGGTGATTCTGGATGTCATCACATCTACATTATAAGAGCTCTTATCTGCTGTCCATACACCTAGTATGGCAATAATGAGAAATTAATGCAAAAAAAAGCAAAAATAACGACTTCAACTGAACAGCAGTAGTCATTAAAACTTAAAATATGAACTCATCTTGGTGCAAAGACACTTAGTCTGAAAGTGGCTCCTAGACATCATTGAAATATCAATAATATACTGAAATGAGCGATTTCTAATCTGCTCGATATTCTCGGCACAATGCCATTCATCACTGTCGTACATTCAAATTGAGTCTGATTTCATCCAATCAAACGTGTCAGTCGTAAATTTTGCCCACGTAAGCAGAACCTCTTGATTACCTACATTGCAAAGTATACACTAATAAGGTTTGATATTCAAGACAAAATACTTGTGTTAACAAAGAAAAAGTATAAAATGTTATCTACACTTTGTTAATAAAATCGTACATTATGGCGGTGTTCCCAGGGTGCATTACACTATCTCGATCATTGTGTACACGTCATGTGATTCATTTGTCTTTCTAGGAAGCTAATACCTCTATTGTTAGCATAATGTTAAAATTGACGGTTCTGTTGTCAGAACTGAAAACATCAACTGGTCTGAAAAACAATGAAAAAATGCTGTTTTTTATGACAAAAAATGATTGTTTTTTTATACAAATTTCCTGGATGAAAAAGGCAGTTTTTGTGAGAATAATATAATTTCCAGAATCTTTTGTCTAAATTTGACCTAAAAAGCCTATTTTTTCAGATTTTTGAAATCTGACCAAATTTGATATTTTTCCCAAAACAAAGTGGACTAATAGGTAAATTATTGAAAGAAGCAACCATTATAGATGGAATATCACGTATTATACCTTAAATGTGAGTACCCAGAGACATTCAATACTAGATAACAAGACACCAAGATGACCTACATAATGGGAATATATTTTTCAATTAACATGTCAGGTTTATTTCAGTTCAGAGATGCTACAAAAATGACCTATATACTGGTGAAAATAGACCTGTAATATTCCCAGCTAACATGTATAGGAATCTCTTCAGGTTTATCTCAGTTGTCACTGGGTTACGAACACCACAGGGGGGCTTAGTATTTTAATGATTTATGTGACTGGTCAACACAAAACATCAAAGAGATAAGAGAACAGGTGACTATTAATGAATATTTGCTGCTGATGTACCAGGCTGGGATTAACTAAGAGACGTTACAATGGCATCACGTCAACTAGCACTGCAATGTTCAACAATGGCTTGGATCAGTGAGCAAAGATAACAAAACCTTACAGACGACTAATAGGCCATTTACAAAGATTACAAAGCTGTCTTATTAATTGATTCTTATTAAATACAACTTTATTCAAGGTTTTGAGATATCTGTCACAGTGTATATTCTCAGTGATGGCCGCCCAGTTACCATAAAGTGTTCAGGTTGCCAGGTAAGTACTACTCTGGAGCCGATGTTTGTGAAAACAATAACAACTAACAAAGTATTGACACCATAGTAACAATATGCAAATTAGGCAAAAAAATGTATACCCCAAACCAAAATTAAGAAATGTATAATTTTTTAAATCAAAGTATGACAATGTTCAAAGAATATAAAAGTCAAGCTGTTTAAAGAATTCAAGCCTGCAAGTAACTTAGGTCAGGAGTGTGCAAATGATGGCAGGTGAGATCAGCTTCCAATATTACTCTATACATTTCTTCTATACATACTTTAATAGATAGGTAATGCAGTATATGTCAGTAAGTGTGCAAAGGATGGCAGGTGAGATCAGCTGCCAATATTACTCTATACATTTCTCCTATACATACTTTAATAGATAGGTAATGCAGTAAAAATTAGCCCTGAAATCCTTACTTTGTTAATATTTATAACCAAAGTTTACCCAATTTAAAATGAAACATCATTAATTTGACATCAAATTTTTCAAAAGCAGACAAAATGGCAGATTAGAACATTTGACTTTAAAGCCACCCCCTTGTCTATCTTTTCCAGCCCTATCATCACACATAACGGTTCATTCTCAGGAATCAATGTTGGTATTTTTACTACACTGTATGGATTTTTCTTAACAGCTACAATCAATACTACGTGACTTTATTACACAAACAATTATTCATCAAGTTTTTATGAGATCATCTTCAAAATGTCATTGTTGTTTAGTGTTTTATTAATTTTATTTAAACTATTCACAAAACGTTATCGACAAGATTCCACTGACAACCACAAAAACTTAAGTGAAGGCATATAAACATGTGAAGCATGAAAGACTGTTTTGAGTCATAGCGTAAAATAGGGGACGAAACCATATTAATTGTTGACTTTTTTTTAATTAATTGTTTTTAATGCTATGAAAAAGGGAAGACCTTGAACATACTTTATGTACTTTAGTACAACATCATTTTTAGGTTCATGTGCTGCAAGTTAGAGTGCATATACCTAAGCGGCCGTCCCTCAGAAAATAATTTAGCTTAGGCATTTTCCATGTCAAAATTGCAAAACTAAAAATTATACCTTAAAAGTGAATATTCGTGGTGTCTAACCAGACTAGAAGATTTGTTACTACTCTAAATATCCAAACACTTTTTAGTATAAGGTAGTAAACCTAATTCTTTGATTTTTGAAGTTTGCTGACACTGATGTCTTGAGACATATAGTTTGAAATATTGAAAAGACTGAGAAGAAAATAAAAAGAAAAGTATAATAAACAAGTTTGAACGAAATCCATTCATAAATGCCAGAAATGCTTGATATTTGATGATTTTTTAACACAAAAATGGCAACCATTCGGCCATTTTGAATAGGATCGTCAAACCAATATATCTGTCTATCTATGACATGATGTATAATGAATATTTAAAATTTGAACATAATTAGTGAAAGCAAGTCAGACATATGGCACGAGAACCACATTCATTAAAACAAAATGGCCGCCCATAATGTCGAATGTATACACCAAGTTTGAACAAAATCCATCTGTAAACAGCCGAGAAATGCTTGATTTTGATGATTTTTGGGACAAAAATGGCCGCCATTCGGCCATCTTGAATCAGATCGTGAAACAAATTGACGTGCATATGTATAATATCATGTATGATGTGTGAAGTTTGATTGTGATTGGTCCAGGCATTTCTAAGATACAGGTCCGGACACACGCACACACACACACGCATGCACGCACGCACGCACGCACGGACACACAGAGGTCAAAACATAAGTCCCCGTTTTCGGACTGCGTGGGACTAAAAATCTAATAAATACCATGAACAAAGTTTTGCTGCTAAGAAAATCTACTAGTATGCACAGGTCCTTAACACAGGCTAAGGTCAAATTTAATGTTATATTCATGACTATTCATTTCAATTTACCATGTGACCTGTCAATGAATGTGACCATATTCAGAGATGATATTCTTAGGAAACAAATTCTTGATGAAACTCTGTAATACGTACTTCCTGTTCATCTGCAATCTGTTCCTTCTGAATTTGCATCGTTATTGTTTTTTAACCATAAAACAACATGTATACCTTCCTGATTACTGTACTGAGTAATTATATGCTTTGTTTACATGACAGCATTTGATCAGAACCAATTAACTCTCAGGGTTGAGTTCTGATAGGATTGGACCCGACATGACTCCAACTCAGGGCACTATCATCTGTTATTCCATGCACATACAACTATCTCATCGCATAAATGACTACTACGTGTACGTTGCTACACTGTGAGGACAACTGTAGATGAACGAATGGTAGCACCTGTGATTACAAAAACAGCCGTTCAACATTGGACAATAATCATTCGCTGCATCCTTGTGTGTCTTCTTTGAGCGTACCTGTTTCTCAAGAAGAGTATATTCTGTATTAACCTTCAGCATCGTGATATGTAAAGAAACAACAACATAAACACGACACCAAAATCGTTTTCAGCCATGTTGTTTTCATACTAAGTAGGAGGTGCTGTTCCATTCGGCTCTGAACGAACTGGATTGAACTCGGGCAGATCGACCGTTTAAACACATTTGAGATAATCTCCTGTTGATGACATCATGTATCCATAGCAATAGTTAAAAAGACTGAATATTTGTATATTCTTAACAAGTTTGGGAATTCTAAGCCAGTGCTAATCATTGTTCTCCCCTGTGTGTGAACACAAATGTATGCGAACATACAAGATTAGCTTAAATCTTAGCCTGTACTTGTTGTAGCCACAAAAGTCACCAATATTACAATAAAATGTTTACTGATATAAATATTATGATTTTTTTTGCAGGTTTTGTCAAAATATAAAATAAAGTTGAGAAAGTTGAATGAAAATAAATTACAATTTATAAAGAGATGTGAGTACTCAAAGAACTACTGTTACCTTTCATCACAATTCAAGTTGTGCGATTGTTTTTCAAGGTCTTGGTTTGATGACAGATAAACAAAATAACAGCCCACCATAACTATTTAATGATCTGTTAACGGCCGATTTTTATTCACCTGATGCAAGGACTTCACAAAGTTGAATTGTTACCGAGACCCACATTTATTGAGAGAAAGGTTTTTTGACCTCTTTAATTTGGTCAGTGCCAAAAGTAGTCATTGTGGTCAGCATTTTTACTATATTTCTCAGTACATCTATTCAATGAAAAGCATTTTACTTTCAAACATTTGACAAATTGAGTTGATAACCCACAACCTAAATATGCATGACTCTTAGTATGTCTTAACACTAAACGTGAGGGATTCGTTGGTTGGTGATAATGTTGCAAGTTCATGGGAAAATACCGGTACTTACAGAAGTAATGTATTTGCATTCGGAGTACAGAAAAAAGAAACTGTTATTTTTTGACAGTTTAAAGAATTCCAAATTGACAGAAGAAATAACAGAAAATTCAAAATAATTTAGACAAAGGAACAGTAGACGATAATTTAATCAGTAATGCTTAATCTGATAATATATATACTTGCAGCATTACACTAACACAAACAATGGAAATAATAATACTTCAGTACAATTCTCAGAAAGGTTCAAACTAATTACAATTTTGTACAGAATTATTTGTTTTTTAAACATTTTATTTTGCCCCAAATAGATTTAATTTGTTTATAATAATTATATTCACAAAACACTTGGAAAATACCATAAGCTGTTGCCATAGATACTGTAATTTCTCAATCATACAATATATTTTGTTCATTTTAAGGCAACATAGCATAAGCGTAATATCAGAAAAGTTACAGTGGACCCTGGAGCAAACTTCAATGTGTCAATGTGAATCAGTCAGACTATTGTATGGATGACATCACACAATGCATTATGGGTTATTTTAATGTCTGACATAGTGTATGAACGGTTACTTTTCTAAGATGTAATTTTTCCAAGATGCAATGTATGTGCTACATGTGAGTTGTTGTCTTATTGTACTAAGATTCAATAAAAGTTTATTAAATAAAAAAAAATAATTATGGTTTATAAAAGCAATCAGTGAATTGCATTATGGGGGATAAACAACCAGTGAAATGCATTATGGGGATAAAAAATCAATGAAATGCATTGTGGGTGATAAGCAATCAATGAAATGTATTGTGGGTGATAAACAATCAATGAAATGTATTGTGGGTGATAAACAATCAATGAAATGTATTGTGGGTGATAAACAATCAATGACATGCATTGTGGGTGATAAACAATCAATGAAATGCATTGTGGGTAATAAACAATCAATGAAATGTATTGTGGGTGATAAACAATCAATGAAATGCATTGTGGGTGATAAACAATCAATGAAATGCATTGTGGGTAATAAACAATCAATGAAATGTATTGTGGGTGATAAACAATCAATGAAATGTATTGTGGGTGATAAACAATCAATGAAATGTATTGTGGGTGGTAAACAATCAATGAAGTGTATTGTGGGTGATAAACAATCAATGAAATGCATTATGGGTGATAAACAATTAATGAAATGCAATGTGGGTGATAAACAATCAATGAAATGTATTGTGGGTGATAAACAATCAATGAAATGTATTGTGGGTGATAAACAATCAATAAAATGTATTGTGGGTGATAAACAATCAATGAAATGTATTGTGGGTGATAAACAATCAATGAAATGTATTGTGGGTAATGTCATAATTGCAATGCATAATTACTTGGCTTATGAGAGCAAATAGTTTGTTTTGGGATTGAGATATTTTTCATGTACCCTGGATCCCCACTGGAACCTATCACCTAATTTGAGGGTTCATAATGTTCATAATGTTGACATGGATAAAAGACTGACATTTATGTTGGTCATGTGACCTCCTAATTATGCATAGATGTACTGCAGATAAATTTATTTCAAACTGATTATTTAGATGAAGTATTAGCTGGTCATGTGACCTAATTATTTATGTGCATATCTAATTTCCAGAGATCTATGGCAGTTATGCATGTGAGTTTGTCAACATAGACAAGACAATATGTACACACTGTATGTAGTGCATATCAGCAAACACACCAGCAATGAATGAATTATTTATTTATAATAATAATAATAATAATAATAATAATAATAATAATAATAAATTTATTGCCTCTGTGTAAAAAGCTTTAAAATAATAAGATATGTTTGAGAATATTATAAAAAATTAGCATAACTAGTTCTTTAATTTAGTTGTTTGAGATTATGTGAATTGTGTATTTTTATTTTTTTGAATGAAGTTTACTGTGTGTGTGTTATTGGGCAACAAATTTTTTTTTCATTTTGATTTGAATTTGTGTCACAGTAATTGCATATTCTTTTGTTTATAGGTTTCTTAGGAATTGAATATCTGCCTTCCTCTATTGCTAAATTATGCTTCCTAATTTTGTCAACATTTTCCTTTTATGAGTGTCAAGTTCATTCAAATATGGCTCAAAGATGTATTCTGATTTATATTTATCATATGTTTCTATTTTCTTTGGAAATCATTTCTTTCCAGAAACTGGTATATTTATTTTCAAGGGAAGTTTTTAAAATTTGATTTTTTTGTTTCATAGGGAGTGTTTTTTCTTCTATGAAGTTTAGTGAATTGTCTTTCAATATTGTATGTATTGCATTTAGCCATTTGTATTGTATAGTATTGTGTTGTGTTTGTTCTAGGTTTGCCTGTTTTGTTAGATTATCATCTGGGAGATCTTTTATATGCAACCAGTAATTAATAGCTTACAAGTATATGTAAAAAACATTATTAGTAACTTTTAGTAGTGGAAGCATTTCCCAAATATTTTAATTGAACTATTCTTGTATGTGTGTGGTCAGGTTACAATACTACTACGAGTACGACTCTCTTTATCATTGACTTCAAACAATTATTTTGGCGAATATTTTGGCACCCATGTGACACAGATATTGATTGGGTAATCAATATGGTATACTACCATGGGCAGTTTTCTTAATTGGGTGATTGCTTATTACCTAACAGTATACTGCATTTCATTGATGTTAATTAGTACCCATAATGCATTTAAGTTGCACCTAATTGTTGTTACCATGGGAAAACATTCCAGTATCATTATTGGTGATAAATACTATTACGGAAATGCATTTCGAGAAACATAATTTGGAACATTGAACAAGTACATGATTGAATGAAATGTGTTGCCCCTCCTATAACCAAGCATTTTTACCTACCAAGTACAATGGTTAATCTCAATATCTGCCAAATCCAGCTGGATGAAGAACGACTTCCTGTCTCCTTACAATTAATTTGCGTCATAAGCACCTGTACATACAACCTGACTGACCTTTCAAAATATCACTTTAGTGAAAGGCTTTGTTGATAGTTTTAAGCACATACTAGACCCCAAATCAGATAACCAATGACCTCAAGAATTTAACGACAGCCAGAATGTGGTTTTATCTTCAGTTTAACTACAATATTTTATATACATATGTCAAACAGGATGGTATATTTTCACCCTGTCACAGAACCAAGTGCAGCTCTCTGCAACTCCACTCAAAAATGTGTTATATTTACAAAGCATCACGGTTCAGTCTCTCTGCTGATTCATTCACAAATAGCCACTCACAGACCGTCTCCTACAAACTGATTGGCTTTTGTGCAGTACGTGTGCACACACAATTCGATTTGTCGATGTGCAGTACATGTGAAGACACAATTCGATTGGCCGATGTGAAGTACATGTGAAGACACAATTCGATTGGCCGATGTGAAGTACATGTGAACACACAATTTGATTGGTCGATGTGAAGTACGCATAAACACACAATTTGATTGGCCGATGTGAAGTATGCATAAACACACAATTCGATTGGCCGATGTGAAGTATGCATAAACACACAATTTGATTGGCCAATGTGAAGTACGCATAAACACACAATTCGATTGGCCGATGTGAAGTACGCATAAACACACAATTCGATTGGCCGATGTGAAGTACGCATAAACACACAATTCGATTGGTCGATGTGAAGTACGCATAAACACACAATTCAATTGGCTGATGTGAAATACGCATAAACACACAATTCAATTGGCCGATGTGAAATACATGTGAAGACACAATTCGATTGGCCGATGTGAAATACATGTGAAGACACAATTCGATTGGCCGATGTGAAGTACATGTGAACACACAATTTGATTGGTCGATGTGAAGTACGCATAAACACACAATTTGATTGGCCGATGTGAAGTACGCATAAACACACAATTCGATTGGTCGATGTGAAGTATGCATAAACACACAATTCGATTGGCCGATGTGAAGTACGCATAAACACACAATTCGATTGGTCGATGTGAAGTACGCATAAACACACAATTCAATTGGCTGATGTGAAATACGCATAAACACACAATTCAATTGGCCGATGTGAAATACATGTGAAGACACAATTCGATTGGCCGATGTGAAGTACATGTGAACACACAATTCGATTGGTCGATGTGAAGTATGCATAAACACACAATTCGATTGGCCGATGTGCAGTACGCATAAACACACAATTTGATTGGCCGATGTGAAGTATGTGTGCATGCACAAGGTTGTACTTATAAATATCATAAATGTGACCATAATTTTAGAAAGTATTATGGGATATAAATACATTACAAGCCATTAGATGAAACAGCTTGTCGTTAAAACTAGGGCAAAATAGATTTTGCAGTGCTACGTTTACACAATTTGCGTTTTATTCAGTATAATATTACTAGTAAGTATTTGCAAGCAAAAGCAAGCTTCAGTCAGATAAGAAATGACCTAACAGCTAGTGTCAGCTAGTATCAGCTAGTGTCAGCTAGTGTCAGCTAGTATCAGCTTAGTCGCATTAAGGTAAGACAGCATAAAAACTTTCAGATGATGTACATGTTGTTATAGTAGCATGTGCAGTAACTTTTATAGAATGTCTGAATCATAGGTGACTTTAAGTCGTATTTTCTCTGGAGCTACATTAAGGGAATTAAATGAATTCACTTCTGCATGTTCTCTACTGTGCTACTGCAAGATTCCCCATGGAATGAAGTTGGATTTTTTAATTTTTGTACATGTTGAAACATTTTTTCATGCCAAAGTATTCAGTTTCCATTATGAAGTAAATAATTTCTAATCCACACATCTAAAATAATGTAATACAAATAATGAATTATTTAGTTTACAGTGAAACATAGATAGATACATCAAGGAAAATTCCTTTTTGAAGGAAATGAACTAATCATTACTCTAATACAACAATGAACAAATTGTGGGCAATTGTTGGTTAGCTCTACAACTAAATATTAATCGTAACCCTCAGAGAGCATTACTGTTTTTTGGGTCAACAAATCTGTATAATAATCCTGGTAAGGGGGCGTAATATTCTGTTATGACTCTTAATATTTCTGACATTACATAATCTTAGTAAAGACCTGTAAACCTGCAGTGCTATCCTGATTCTGTGATACCATTATAAAGTTAGGCTTCTCAGCGTGACAATTTCCAGGGACCAATCAACACCGTAGTTATCATAACTATCAACAGTAACACTTGTTGTGACACTTACACTGACATTATGACACTGAAAGGTGATTTTGTGTCATTCAAGTCATGTATGTATTACATGTTTACTTTTACATTATATTTTGGCTTATTCCTTGATTTATTTCTATACAAATTGGATTCAAGTTTTTTTGGATAGCCAAGATAACAGCATCATGTTCTGCTGTACCAATACCAATAGAATAGAATAGAATAGAATAGAATAGAATAGAATAGAATAGAATAGAATAGAATAGAATAGAATAGAATAGAATAGAATAGAATAGAATAGAATAGAATAGAATAATGCTTTATTACATTCTGAATGAAATCTGACATTTCAGTTTTGGTAATTGCTGTATTAAAGCATTTTAAATAATACTGTTATAGAAACAACACTGAACACACAGCAGGGAAATATAAACTATGTTAATCAAAGTAAATATGTACTACATGCATTACTGACTACCAGGCATCCCCTAAAAAATAATATTACATGCCATGGTTATTTAGAAAAGTCAGTTATATCAGGCTGCATAGACAATGGAAAAACTAGTGTCTGTGGACATCAACCAGTGAGAGAAAATAATATAAAATTATACAAGTCTTAAAACTTAGCAAATAATACTGTTGAAATGTACCAGGTTTTCTTCTCTGGAATCATCAGTCACATCATACCATGGTTTGAACTATTATTCTTAATTATATTTTACTCACACTGAGAAACTCACATTCATGACCAGAACAGAAACACTGTGTTGACAGGATATGTTTTTTGAAATCTAACTAAAAAATTGACAATCAATTCTGCGATTCACATTACAAATGTTGTTCATGAATACAGGATGTCACTGAAAATAAAATAGCTACCAAAGTGCTGATCATTTCCATAAAAACAAGCTTTCTTTTCAACACAAAATAACGCATTTTAAATATTTTCACATACATGTATTTATGAGAAAATGAGAGTTACAACTGACTATTACATTTTAACCAAAGATAGAGTCTACATGTTGTATGTTGTTTGTTGCTGTTAATACCACTATGGTAACAATCAGTGGTATGTCCAGAAATAATATTGAGGGTTGAACACTAAAATGGATTAACCTGTACCCTGGGTAAGTATGCCACAGACTGAATGGTAAGGCCAAACCTGTACCCTTGGTGACTGTGCCACAGACTCAAGTGCACACTCAGGTACTTGTGTTTGACCAAGCATATGGTTAACTCCAATATAGTGCATTTCATTTTTATTCACACAACCCTGCCATGAAATCACAAACGCGGAATTTGAGGCAAAAATTTGACACCGGCACTGTGAGTATTTGACCATAAATAAATCAAGGGAAATAACCCCACTGACATATAACTTCACATGTATGTGACTTTTATTTTCAATGTCTGACACAAAACACATTTTTAAATACAGAAAAATATATAGAGTCTGGATATAATAAATGTTCACCATTCAGTCTGTATGGATATTGCAAATCAACAGTAGGTACATTAACTACCTACCACCTAATGATAAATACTTTAACTTCATAGGGGGTCTGTAACTGTTACATGTTCCACATGCTGTGAACAATTAATGTTTTTGTCATTATGTGAATTCTGGAAACAGTACGACAGAGAAATATGAGAGCCAGGCATCTGATTTTGTTGATCTAATAACAGAATTAGTTGTATAGTAAAGTCTACATATGCTAGTTGTTATGCAGTAAAGGTTGCAAATGTAAACAATGTTTTTTTATATGTTGTGTATCGCATTGGACAATATCACACACTACACAGTGCAATGACAGTAGGGTTATAATAGTGTATGGTCAGAATTCAACCTGGTCATAATTCAACCTGGTCATAATTCAACCTGGTCATGGTCAGTATTCAACCTGGTCATGGTCAGTATTCAACCTGGTCAGAATTCAACCTGGTCAGAATTCAACCTGGTCATAATTCAGTCTGTTCAGAATTCAACCTGGTCATGGTCAGAATTCAACCTGGTCATGGTCAGTATTCAACTTGGTCATGGTCAGTATTCAACCTGGTCAGTATTCAGTCTGGTTTATTATAAGGCCTAGAAAACAATATTCCTGTGTACGATTACAGTTTTTTCAGGTTTAAATCAAACTTTGGGAAAAACAAAAGAAAAATTAAAAAAATATAATTTTAATTTTAGTTTAAAATTCAGTATTTTGCAAAAAGAATTGACCAAACTTTTTTTATTCCTCAGGGCCTAAAATTTATTGAAATATTGATGGTTCAATTGACAATAATCATAGACTGTGAAAATGAAATATTTCACTCAACAATAAATACAAGACAAAATACCAACCTTCATAATATACATAGTTAATATCAGATAAATTAAGCTCTCAGGATTAATTTTTTAATCAGAATAAGAATCAAAATTTGTTTGAAATAGTTGCTGTTATATAAACTGAGATTTTGCAGATTACATGAGAAAGAAGCCTTCCTGGAAGTCATGTAGCATACCATATGGTAAACACAACTTGTATCAAAACAGTCATATAGAACTCTCAGTCCTACAGGCCTCTCAGTCCTACAGACCTCTCAGTCATACAAAGACTGCTTAATTTTATGCTTCAGGAGTTTTTGATGATTTTACGCTTAAAATCAATATTGCAAATTATATCTTGTTCATTTCTGCATGAATAAGTGTTTTTTTACTTGGATCTTGGAGTCCGTATGTTGAAACCTAATTGTGTACATGTACAGCATAAAGAATGCACATTAAATCGACAAACACAATGTTTACGATAAATCCAGTCATAACAGAATACTGAATTTGTTATCCGTATTGCAGTTTTTATTTCATAAGTGTACACATTGGCAAAGATTGGATGTTTGCACCAATTAATCTCTTACAAACTATCTGTGTGACACGTCAGTATATGCCTGCAGGCTCCGATCACTGAACCTCTCCAATCAGTTGTAGCCAAATTCAGTTTTTCTAAAGCCAAACTTACTTGTGTTCAATATTAGCAGGTCATAAAAAAATATATCGGATTTTGAATGAAGTAATCATCAATATGTTAACACTTTTACAAAACATACACGCTACTTTGATATCATCACTTAAAGAATGATTTCATAATAATAAGTTTGTATATGTGAGATTAAATGTAGATACACTTTGCCTGTAACAATATAGCTACTCAATTCAAGTCATTGTTTTTGTGACAGATTACTTATGTAGGTCACTGTGATATGAATGAAGGTTTCAAGCAACTCTTGCAAAATTTGATTAAAATCATTAATTGTCAATTATTATGACTTCGGACTTAAGTGAAAACAAATTGCTACTAGACAGAAACATTTATTAATCAAACCACAGAAAAAATTTCATCTTTAACCTGACCATAAAATTTCAGAATAAGCAAAAATAATTTAAAGGATGATTGTAGAAATGATGGCAAAGTTCAACATTTAAACAATGGAGGTGATGTTATAATAACATTATTATGAATATTATTAGTGGTTTATTGATTTATTTTGATGAATGAAATTACAACTACAATCAAAAATTAAAATGCAGCAGTTATGCTTTAATTTCGTCAAGCATTTCAAGGAAATGCAGAACACCGAATAACTCGTAAGTAATACATGTACATGTAGTACCCAAACTATACATTCTGAGTCCAACCTGGAAATTTCTAAATAATAATTGAGCATGAGAAAAAAACAGTGAATATTATTTAGGTCAGCTGGTGATTAAAACAGGATTGGGAAATTACTCGTCAGTGAATCTACTCGACCTGTCTGAAGCATTGCATCCTGGGAATTGGAAGATCTCATTTACAAAGTTATCTTGTTGCCGGGGATAGGTCCCTTGGCAACATCATCATTGAATACCAATTACTGACGATGTTACCACAAGCATGATTGAAAATAAGTAATGAGACTTGGCGTCTCTTTATAAATATTCAACTTGAGTTTTAATTATGTACAATCGATAATAATCATCCCCAATTTCCGCAAAAAAATGTTGGTTAATTCTGGTTGATGAAACGTGTGAACACACATGTACTGTACATCACAAACAAATATACTAGAAGCTGTTTTTAAAGCAAGGCATGTTTGTTCATTTTAAAAACCTTTGCTGGTTGTACTTTCATTCATAAACTCTAATGAAGCATAAAGATAGGATAATACACAAGATAATTACGTGCAAATTAATTTTTTGTCACTCATTGAATTTCATTAAAAAAACGCATGCTTAATTTTAGTCAAAAAAGATAGCAAACAAAATTCAAAATTTAATATTCAGTTATGTTAATTTATTTACAAATGATGTCATATTTGTAAACAGTGCCCTCTTAGTTACAGAGGTGCCAAAACTGTCATCCATTTTGTACCTAACTTGATATTAAGGTGAGCAAACTGTTATTTAATGATGGATGTCACTTATGATGTGTTGAATGCTGGGTAAGCCATAAACACATACAAAATTTAAATTTGCTAAGATGTGTGGTCTGTGTTTTAGATCACATTAATGACAAATAGATGGGATTGCGATTTTTTTTCACTTCTACAAAATTTTTTCCAAGTTCATGAGGCACACACACATATAGTTAGCTCACAGTTCAAAACAAATCAATATATATAAAGCTCCTTTGACAATTTCAGACTCCAACATATGTACATGGTTTCCATGACAACTAAACAGTTATCTAATTATTGCAGTCACAAAATGACTTTAATGTAATAAAAGAAAATGTCAATTTAGAACAAGAATTGAAGGAACTGCGAAGTTGACAGGTTCATATGCTTCCATTCATGCAATAACAAACCAATCATACTGTCATGCCTTGCAGACCCTGTCCAATTAATAAAGTTGAAATTTATTCATCCTTAAGTTTAAATCCAAGACCCTGTCCAATTAATAAACTGAAATTTTCATTTATTTACTAGTTTGAATCCTAGAACATGTTCAATTAATGAAGTTAACTATTCATTTATTCACTAGTTTGAATCCTAGACCCTGTTCAATTAATAAAGTTAACTATTCATTTATTCACTAGTTTGAATCCTATACCCTGTTCAATTAATAAAGTTAACTATTCATTTATTCACTAGTTTGAATCCTAGACCCTGTTCAATTAATAAAGTTAACTATTCATTTATTCACTAGTTTGAATCCTAGACCCTGTTCAATTAATAAAGTTAACTATTCATTTATTCACTAGTTTGAATCCTAGACCCTGTTCAATTGATAAAGTTAACTATTCATTTATTCACTAGTTTGAATCCAAGACCCTGTTCAATTAATAAAGTTAACTATTCATTTATTCACTAGTTTGAATCCAAGACCCTGTTCAATTAATGAAGTTAACTATTCATTTATTCACTAGTTTGAATCCTAGACCCTGTTCAATTGATAAAGTTAACTATTCATTTATTCACTAGTTTGAATCCTAGACCATGTTCAATTAATAAAGTTAACTATTCATTTATTCACTAGTTTGAATCCAAGATCCTGTTCAATTAATAAAGTTAACTATTCATTTATTCACTAGTTTGAATCATAGACCCTGTTCAATTAATGAAGTTAACTATTCATTTATTCACTAGTTTGAATCCTAGACCCTGTTCAATTAATAAAGTTAACTATTCATTTATTCACTAGTTTGAATCCAAGATCATGTTCAATTAATGAAGTTAACTATTCATTTATTCACTAGTTTGAATCATAGACCCTGTTCAATTAATGAAGTTAACTATTCATTTATTCACTAGTTTGAATCCTCGACCCTGTTCAATTGATAAAGTTAACTATTCATTTATTCACTAGTTTGAATCCTAGACCCTGTTCAATTAATAAAGTTAACTATTCATTTATTCACTAGTTTGAATCCTAGACCCTGTTCAATTAATAAAGTTAACTATTCATTTATTCACTAGTTTGAATCCTAGACCCTGTTCAATTGATAAAGTTAACTATTCATTTATTCACTAGTTTGAATCCAAGACCCTGTTCAATTAATAAAGTTAACTATTCATTTATTCACTAGTTTGAATCCAAGATCCTGTTCAATTAATAAAGTTAACTATTCATTTATTCACTAGTTTGAATCCTAGACCCTGTTCAATTAATAAAGTTAACTATTCATTTATTCACTAGTTTGAATCCTAGACCCTGTTCAATTAATAAAGTTAACTATTCATTTGTTAACTATTCATTTATTCACTAGTTTGAATCCAAGATCCTGTTCAATTAATGAAGTTAACTATTCATTTATTCACTAGTTTGAATCCAAGACCATGTTCAATTAATAAAGTTAACTATTCGTTTATTCACTAGTTTGAATCCAAGATCCTGTTCAATTAATAAAGTTAACTATTCATTTATTCACTAGTTTGAATCATAGACCCTGTTCAATTAATGAAGTTAACTATTCATTTATTCACTAGTTTGAATCCTAGACCCTGTTCAATTAATAAAGTTAACTATTCATTTATTCACTAGTTTGAATCTAAGACCATGTTCAATTAATAAAGTTAACTATTCGTTTATTCACTAGTTTGAATCCAAGATCCTGTTCAATTAATAAAGTTAACTATTCATTTATTCACTAGTTTGAATCATAGACCCTGTTCAATTAATGAAGTTAACTATTCATTTATTCACTAGTTTGAATCCTAGACCCTGTTCAATTAATGAAGTTAACTATTCATTTATTCACTAGTTTGAATCATAGACCATGTTCAATTAATGAAGTTAACTATTCATTTATTCACTAGTTTGAATACTCGACCCTGCTCAATTGATAAAGTTAACTATTCATTTATTCACTAGTTTGAATCCTAGACCCTGTTCAATTAATAAAGTTAACTATTCATTTATTCACTAGTTTGAATCCTAGACCCTGTTCAATTAATAAAGTTAACTATTCATTTATTCACTAGTTTGAATCCTAGACCCTGTTCAATTAATAAAGTTAACTATTCATTTATTCACTAGTTTGAATCCTAGACCCTGTTCAATTAATAAAGTTAACTATTCATTTATTTACTAGTTTGAATCCAAGACCCTGTTCAATTAATAAAGTTAACTATTCATTTATTCACTAGTTTGAATCCTAGACCCTGTTCAATTAATAAAGTTAACTATTCATTTATTCACTAGTTTGAATCCAAGACCCTGTTCAATTAATAAAGTTAACTATTCATTTATTCACTAGTTTGAATCCTAGACCCTGTTCAATTAATAAAGTTAACTATTCATTTATTCACTATTTTGAATCCAAGACCCTGTTCAATTAATAAAGTTAACAATTTATTCATCCCATTCTTTTGAATCCCAGATGGTGATTGTATTACATATTTGATTTGACCAATGACCTATCCTATTTGTGTTCATTAGATTTACACTTTTCCAAATATGCTATTTTTATATC
This sequence comes from Saccoglossus kowalevskii, assembly GCF_978046115.1. NCBI lineage: Eukaryota > Metazoa > Hemichordata > Enteropneusta > Harrimaniidae > Saccoglossus > Saccoglossus kowalevskii. Next base: position 36,381,043 of record NC_140652.1, on the reverse strand, counting down.
AATATTAATAACACTCAATCAATTAAATCTGTGGCAAAGTAATTGATACACAATTTGTCAAATATCTGATAAAAATTTAACAGCACAACAAAATTCAAATATACCAGAATTTTTTTTTTTAAATAATTCACTTTTTCCACTACAGGAGGTAGGTTTTTCACACAACACGGAGGCTATACTAATAGTATACTAGTAATTTTATTAAGTATAATAATATTTTGAATATATTGAAAACAAAAAAGTATTTTACACAGGCATACATTCCATAAGAAATGCTTACTTCAGAAGAATGCGACACACACACCATAGAATCGTGCTGTTTACAACATGTACGCTAATTAATGACGTAACAGGTTTAGAGGTGAGTTATTGGTGTAATCATTAACTTCAATCAGAGTGTAATAACCTGTGACTGGCATAACATACCAGATACACAGGAATTCAGATTACATACCAATAATAGGAACAAAGGGTTGAATGTCAAAATACAAAAACTGCACAGCTTTAAAACCACAATTGTGAGAGATTATGCTAGATACAAACGGTTATTAAACGCTCTTAAAAACTTCCATTCATCACAGTCATGAACATTTTTAAACATTGTAGCTCACATCTGCCAAAATCATTCTAACAATATCATACATAACTGAGCAATGGTGCAGGACGCAACTGTTTTATAATAAGACAAAACTAGAATGTACCTAATGGTTTAAGTGAGATTATCACAATACAGTATAGTGATGAATGTGATATCAATAAGCATTGTGACTTTTAATATCCTACAATAAAATAAGTAAAAAAATAATGCATATTATCATATTTAAATAAAGGAAATTCTGGACCTACGACTGACATCACATTATTTATAAGGCAATCACATGATATTATCTCAACAGCAAACTGGTTAATTTAGCTTTTTCTACCTGCATACATAAAGATGGAAAATATATCTTTCCATTGACACTTTAGTGATACTTTGCCATTTTCTTATTAACTTTATTAATCCATGTGTCTCTATTCAAAAAGTTGTGTGTATTACTATCAATATCATAGCGACAATTTTAGAAATGTAATTCCTTACAAAAATGTTGGGTTTTTTTAAACATTTAAGGTAGATAGTGTGTGGAAGGGTTGGGAGAAGGGTTGGTAGTGAGATGAAGGGTTGATAGTTAGAGGAAGGGTTGATAGTGAGAAGAAGGGTTGATAGTGAGTGGAAGGGTAGGTAGTGTGAGGAAGGGTTGATAGTGTGAGGAAGGGTTGATAGTGTGAGGAAGGGTTGATAGTGTGAGGGAGGGTTGATAGTAAGTGGAAGGGTTGGTAGTGAGTGGAAGGGTTGATAGTGAATGAAAGGGTTGGTAGTGAGAGGAAGGGCTGGTAGTGAGTGGAAGGGTTGGTAGTGAGAGGAAGGGTTGATAGTGAGAAGAAGGGTTGGAAGTGAGTGGAAGGGTTGATAGTGAGAGGAAGGGTTCATAGTTAGAGGAAAGATTGGTAGTGAGTGGGAGGGTTGTAAGTGAAGGAAAGGGTTGGTAGTGAGTGGAAGGGTTGATAGTGAGAGGGAGGGTTGATAGTGAGAAGAAGGTTTGATAGTGAGAGGAAGGGTTGCTAGTGACAGGAAGGGTTGCTAGTGAGAGGGAGGGTTGTTAGTGAGTGGAAGGGTTGGTAGTGAGTGGAAGGGTTGATAGTGAGAGGGAGGGTTGATAGTGAGAGGGAGGTTTGGCAGTGAGAGAGAGGGTTGGTAGTGAGAGGGAGGGTTGTTAGTGAGTGAAGGGTTGGTAGTGAGAGGAAGGGTTGATAGTGAGAGGGAGGTTTGGTAGTGAAATGGAGGGTTGCTAGTGAGAGGGAAGAATGTTAGTGAGTGGAAGGGTTGGTAGTGAGTAGAAGGGTTGATAGTGAGAGGGAGGGTCGATAGTGAGAGGGAGGTTTGGTAGTGAGTGGAAGGGTTGATAGTGAGAGGGAGGGTCGATAGTGAGAGGGAGGTTTGGTAGTGAGACAGAGGGTTGGTAGTGAGAGGGAGGGTTGGTAATGAGTGGAAGGGTTGGTAGTGAGTGGAAGGGTTGATAGTGAGAGGGAGGTTTGGTAGTGAGATGGAGGGTTGCTAGTGAGAGGGAGGGTTGCTAGTGAGAGGAAGGGTTGCTAGTGAGAGGAAGGGTTGCTAGTGAGTGGAAGGGTTGGTAGTGAGTGGAAGGGTTGATAGTGAGAGGGAGGGTTGATAGTGAGAGAGAGGTTTGGTAGTGAGAGAGAGGGTTGGTAGTGAGAGGGAGGGTTGTTAGTGAGTGGAAGGGTTGGTAGTGAGTGGAAGGGTTGATAGTGAGAGGGAGGTTTGGTAGTGAACTGGAGGGTTGCTAGTGAGAGGGAGGGTTGCTAGTGAGAGGGAAGAATGTTAGTGAGTGGAAGGGTTGGTAGTGAGTAGAAGGGTTGGTAGTGAGTGGAAGGGTTGATAGTGAGAGGGAGGGTTGATAGTGAGAGGGAGGTTTGGTAGTGAGAGAAAGGGTTGGTAGTGAGAGGGAGGGTTGGTAGTGAGTGGAAGGGTTGGTAGTGAGTGGAAGGGTTGATAGTGAGAGGGAGGTTTTGTAGTGAGATGGAGGGTTGCTAGTGAGAGGGAGGGTTGCTAGTGAGAGGGAGGGTTGCTAGTGAGAGGGAAGAATGTTAGTGAGTGGAAGGGTTGGTAGTGAGTAGAAGGGTTGGTAGTGAGTAGAAGGGTTGGTAGTGAGAGGAAGGGTTGGTAGTGAGTGGAAGGGTTGGTAGTGAGAGGAAGGGTTGGTAGTGAGAGGAAGGGTTGGTAGTGAGAGGAAGGGTTGGTAGTGAGTGGAAGGGTTGGTAGTGAGTGGAAGGGTTGGTAGTGAGAGGAAGGGTTGGTAGTGAGAGGGAGGTTTGGTAGTGAAATGGAGGGTTGCTAGTGAGAGGGAAGAATGTTAGTGAGTGGAAGGGTTGGTAGTGAGTAGAAGGATTGGGAGTGAGTGGAAGGGTTGGTAGTGAGTGGAAGGGTTGATAGTGAGAGGGAGGGTCGATAGTGAGAGGGAGGTTTGGTAGTGAGTGGAAGGGTTGATAGTGAGAGGGAGGGTCGATAGTGAGAGGGAGGTTTGGTAGTGAGAGAGAGGGTTGGTAGTGAGAGGGAGGGTTGGTAATGAGTGGAAGGGTTGGTAGTGAGTGGAAGGGTTGATAGTGAGAGGGAGGTTTGGTAGTGAGATGGAGGGTTGCTAGTGAGAGGGAGGGTTGCTAGTGAGAGGAAGGGTTGCTAGTGAGAGGAAGGGTTGCTAGTGAGTGGAAGGGTTGGTAGTGAGTGGAAGGGTTGATAGTGAGAGGGAGGGTTGATAGTGAGAGAGAGGTTTGGTGGTGAGAGAGAGGTTTGGTAGTGAGAGAGAGGGTTGTTAGTGAGTGGAAGGGTTGGTAGTGAGTGGAAGGGTTGATAGTGAGAGGGAGGTTTGGTAGTGAACTGGAGGGTTGCTAGTGAGAGGGAGGGTTGCTAGTGAGAGGGAAGAATGTTAGTGAGTGGAAGGGTTGGTAGTGAGTAGAAGGGTTGGTAGTGAGTGGAAGAGTTGATAGTGAGAGGGAGGGTTGATAGTGAGAGGGAGGTTTGGTAGTGAGAGAAAGGGTTGGTAGTGAGAGGGAGGGTTGGTAGTGAGTGGAAGGGTTGGTAGTGAGTGGAAGGGTTGATAGTGAGAGGGAGGTTTTGTAGTGAGATGGAGGGTTGCTAGTGAGAGGGAGGGTTGCTAGTGAGAGGGAGGGTTGCTAGTGAGAGGGAAGAATGTTAGTGAGTGGAAGGGTTGGTAGTGAGTAGAAGGGTTGGTAGTGAGTAGAAGGGTTGGTAGTTAGAGGAAGGGTTGGTAGTGAGTGGAAGGGTTGGTAGTGAGAGGAAGGGTTGGTAGTGAGAGGAAGGGTTGGTAGTGAGAGGAAGGGTTGGTAGTGAGAGGAAGGGTTGGTAGTGAGTGGAAGGGTTGGTAGTGAGTGGAAGGGTTGGTAGTGAGAGGAAGGGTTGGTAGTGAGAGGAAGGGTTGATAGTGAGAGGAAGGGTTGATAGTGAGAGGAAGGGTTGATAGCGAGAGGAAGGGTTGGTAGTGAGAGGAAGGGTTGGTAGTGAGAGGAAGGGTTGGTAGTGAGAGGAAGGGTTGGTAGTGAGTGGAAGGGTTGGTAGTGAGTGGAAGGGTTGGTAGTGAGAGGAAGGGTTGGTAGTGAGAGGAAGGGTTGGTAGTGAGAGGAAGGGTTGGTAGTGAGAGGAAGGGTTGGTAGTGAGAGGAAGGGTTAGTAGTGAGAGGAAGGGTTAGTAGTGAGAGGAAGGGTTGGTAGTGAGTGGAAGGGTTGGTAGTGAGTGGAAGGGTTGATAGTGAGAGGAAGGGTTGATAGTGAGAGGAAGGGTTGGTAGTGAGAGAAAGGGTTGATAGCGAGAAAAAGAGTATTAGACTGTATTTCCAGATGGCAACAAATAGCATGAATAATCCCCAGCTGAAGATGATTGATATCACACCATAATGTTGATAACAGGTCAAGGTTATTAGGTCAGAGCTGGTACTAAATTGCAATTGTCAACTCTTGAAACTCGATTCGATGCACCTGATTTAATCAATCAGAATAACATTGTATACCTATGAATACTTTGACGCATTCATGGTATCCTAAAACATCAGAAACTTTAGAACTGTAGTTTACATAGAAACTGTACTCTCTTTGACGAAAGTATATATTTACGAAAGGAAACGCTTGAACTGCAGGAACTGAATAACCACTTGTATTATATCACTACTTGTGTGTATTGCCTACTGCCAATATTTACACTACCTCCACTCACCATACAAAGCCTCCACCACTCGCCTTTTATCACTCAAGACATAACATCAACCAATAAGCCTTAAGACCTTGAAAAAGTCTCACATCTTGTTATTTTAAGGGGTAGAAATTCAATATCAATGACTATTTCTCATGTATTTTTCCTCAAATATGAAAGCAGTAGTGATTAAGTTGAGACGTAAACAATTTTCATGTATAAGGTCAATTAACCAACCATGCACTCAAATGGAACTTACAAAAACATTAGCAAAACAATAATCCGCTGCTGAACATTCCTCATTGTAAATTGTTTTATCCTCATAGCATTAAGTTCCAAAACAGTAACCACTTTAGGTAACAATTGGTGAAATTGGAGACTATTGCAGATCTGAGATCCCTAATATTATGTTTGCTACTGTTGTTACGTGAATACATGCCAAAGCTGATATCCATCCAACCCTATATATGGCTAGAGATGCATAAAACATGACTAGTACATGTATGAGGGAAGTTTTAAATAAAAAAATCCATTGGTAATCAGTGTTTCCCCTGAGCAAATATTGTAATGGGAAATGTTGGGGTCTCATCTCAAAACATCTTGCATCAAGTGTACATGAATACAAAATTTATAAAATTTAAAAATGAAAATAAGACTAAGAGAGAACATTGTTGCTAAAAACTAGTGATCAAAGTGAAAATTAATATATTTACTGCACTAAATGTAACTGATATTAATGAAAATTAATTCGCAGGAACAGAATTCTGTATATGTGACAGTGTACTCCTTGCTATCAGGAAACCAGATAAACTTCCACTATTTGCCTTGACTCATGAACTCAAAAAAAGTTAAAGCAGTATATAGATAATGAATAGACTCCCTAGGTTGCTAAAAATAAGTACAATATAAACAAGTGAGCCCACCCCAGCATGTACACAGACCAGCAGGCCATTTATATATAAATTTCTTTTCAGTGACTATATATTATTAAAAAGCCTCAATTTTTGGAAAAAAAATACAAATACCTACATGTAGAATTTTCTGCTGCATTTTTGTATTCTTTGTATCTAACAATTGAATTGTTCACAGTGAAAAAATACTTCCTGCAATTTTGTCGTTGACAATAATGGTGTTATTATGAGCGCAGAGGAAATCTAGTATTTTTGCTGTCACGAATGCAATATATTCCCTCTCGTCATTGGCTCACTACATACTATCTCCATACTCATCTTCAAAAAACAGGAAATCGGCTCTTCCCACGACTCTTCCCACGACATACGTGAGAGAGTTCCATCACTGCGGACAATGTCTGTGATTACAATCATCTGTGTCAACAATGTACACCTGATCAACTCTGATAATCTCAAATACGCACACAGATTATGAAAGTCATAGTTTATTATATGAAGTGATTTCTGTCCAATTATTAAATAATAAGCATGCATATCATTGTGCTAATATCATGGAAAATATGTGCACAATAATTTTAAATTCAAAATAAACTCCAATTTCTAGTTTCCAAATCATTAATATCATAGTGCCGACGATTTAGTGATTGCTTTTATTCATGTTTATATTTCATTCAAGATTTGTTTTGCTGATGACCTTGTACATTTTACAAACTGGCATAACAGCCACAGTATGATTCTAATGTGACATGTTTATTTTAGAAGCTATCATGTTCAAGTACATCTATCAGAGTTTGATGATGTAGTACAAATTAAATGAATACCTATCACATGTGCTTAACATGTATGTTCAATGGTTTGGCTCATTATACACTGTCATATGCTCATACTTGTTTTTCTCATTCATTTTGACTATCTGTGAAGGGGATTTTTTCAAAATAAGTAGAAAAATCTAAATACAAGATTTAGGTTTGACAATGGTCCTGGTGGTTGCTATGGTTATATAAAATAGATGGAAGAAAAAAAAATATTTTTAATTCTTGGGTAAAATATGAGCAAATGATAAATTTGAAATATTGAAATATTATTTTTTTTTCAAAATTATAGCTAGACCTTCTTGGTCTCACAGTACAGCCATCTCTTTTGAACTGACCATGTGATGTCTCTTCTGGTCTAATAGTTTTACTATTCTCTGAGATTATCAGAGGGATGTTTCTTACAGACTCATAGTCAGAAATACGTCTCTCCCAGTCTAATGGTTTAGCCATTCATTCAAGACTATCAATGGTCTTCCCTCTAGACCTCAGAGCTAGGCAGTTCTTTAATGCCTTAAAGACTGTCAGTGGTATATTACAACATAATCTACAAGTACAATCTGCACTGCAAATTTCTGATGGCATGCCTAAGGCAGCATGGACAACGTTAATGGCATAGTAGTACGTCATACATTGCCATCAACCATCAATAGTGTACATGTCCAAGGCCTGAAGGCAGAAATGTGCAAAACAGAAAGTACCAGTAAATATCACTTGGGATTTGGGAATGTTCTTCGGGTACTCTTGAGATTACTAACTTAAAGGTTTATTTGAATTTTGCCGATACAGATGTACAATGTTTACTCGTACTCAATCTTGGTTTAGAAGTTACTTTGAAAAAAACTAATTATGAAACCTATTAGCACCAAAATATATTTAAAAAATATTATAACATAATTATAATTCATATACTAATAATATTCCTATTATTATGCTCAATACAACGATAACTGAAGTATTCATTGCTTAAACTGGTTAAAAACTTAAACAATGGCATTATAAAGTATGCAATTCAAATAAACAATACTATTCGATAAAAAAAACAATTGTTTCCATGGAAACCACATACCTGGTAACCAAGAATCATGAGAATACCTATGTTGTCAAGTTCTGCAACTAATGGGAGGGGGGCATCCAGGCCTTGCAATAAACCTGGCTATTAATCATTTTCCTTCAAAGTTCTAACAAACAGAATTTGTTGCAATATTTTGGTAAGCAGGAAGGGGGTGTGCTCTTTTCATAATGAAGAGATCTCTTTAATTTAATACATGCAAGTAAATTTAAAGAAAATAATGAAAAAAATTAAACTTATTAAAAATGTATACAAAAACAAATAATTATTAAACCAGGGATTTGATTCTTCAGAGCTTTACTTAATCAAGTAATAAAATATAAATAAGTGACATATCCACCAACCCTCTAATATAAGTGGTCCAACCCTAACTGGTGACATATCCACCAACCCTCTAATATAAGTGGTCCAACCCTAACTGTTGACATATCCACCAACCCTCTAATATAAGTGGTCCAACCCTAACTGGTGACATATCCACCAACCCTCTAATATAAGTGGTCCAACCCTAACTGGTTACATATCCACCAACCCTCTAATATAAGTGGTCCAACCCTAACTGGTGACATATCCACCAACCCTCTAATACAAGTGGTCCAACCCTAACTGGTGACATATCCACCAACCCTCTAATACAAGTGGTCCAACCCTAACTATTGACATATCCACCGACCCTCTAATATAAGTGGTCCAACCCTAGCTATTGAAATAACCACCAACCCTCTAATATAAGTGGTCCAACCCTAACTGGTGACATATCCACCAACCCTCTAATATAAGTGGTCCAACCCTAACTGGTGACATATCCACCAACCCTCTAATATAAGTGGTCCAACCCTAACTATTGACATAACCACCAACCCTAACTATTGACATAACCACCAACCCACTAATATAAGTGGTTCAACCCTAACTATTGACATATCCACTAACCCTCTAATATAAGTGGTCCAACCCTAACTATAGGCATATCCACCAACCCTCTAATATAAGTGGTCCAACCCTAACTATTGACATAACCACCAACCCACTAATATAAGTGGTTCAACCCTTACTATTGACATATCCACTAACCCTCTAATATAAGTGGTTCAACCCTAACTATTGACATATCCACCTAACCTCTAATATAAGTGGTTCAACCCTAACTATTGACATAACCACCAACCCTCTAATATAAGTGGTCCAACCCTAACTATTGACATAACCACCAACCCCCTAATATAAGTGGTCCAACCCTAAGTATTGACATAACCACCAACCCTCTAATATAAGTGGTCCAACCCTAACTATTGACATAACCACCAACCCTCTAATATAAGTGGTCCAACCCTAACTATTGACATAACCACCAACCCACTAATATAAGTGGTTCAACCCTTACTATTGACATATCCACTAACCCTCTAATATAAGTGGTTCAACCCTAACTATTGACATATCCACCAACCCTCTAATATAAGTGGTCCAACCCTAACTATTGACATATCCACCAACCCTCTAATATAAGTGGTCCAACCCTAACTATTGACATAACCACCAACCCTCTAATATAAGTGGTCCAACCCTAACTATTGACATATCCACCAACCCTCTAATATAAGTGGTCAAACCCTAACTATTGACATAACCACCAACCCTAACTATTGACATAACCACCAACCCACTAATATAAGTGGTTCAACCCTAACTATTGACATATCCACTAACCCTCTAATATAAGTGGTCCAACCCTAACTATAGGCATATCCACCAACCCTCTAATATAAGTGGTTCAACCCTAACTATTGACATATCCACCAACCCTCTAATATAAGTGGTCAAACCCTAACTATTGACATAACCACCAACCCTCTAATATAAGTGGTTCAACCCTAACTATTGACATGTTTTACAAAAATTCACACAACTGGTATTTGATCTACACTCTTCACAAGGTTTTTTCAATGTCAATATGTATATGCAAACATCCGACAAGTGACAAGTGACAAGTGACAAGCAAAATACACATTATCCAGGTGACAACAAATACAACATTTTCAATGGTTCTTCAAATACTTTTATTTAGTTTTGCGAACAATGATCAATCAAAAATTATTGTAGAAAATTAAAAAATAAATACAAATTTGTAACACTTCATAAAAAAACCTTCAAAATTTGAGTTGTACATTTTTCATCAAAATTGATCAAAGCATGTAATTATTTTATTCAAAATTATCTCAAAAATGACTGTAAAATGTTGCACCACATATTGAGCATAAAAATAAGATCAAAGTGTTAATGAACAACGCTCAAGTACGTGCTACATTGCAGCAGACTACGAACAAATGTAATAAGCAATTCTATTTCCATCATAGCGTTTTTCAATCAAGACATCAAGGTCAATTTCCTGTGACCTCAGGGAAATTATGGGTCTTCACTGGAGACTCATAAGTTAGTAGAGATACTGTTAAACACATTTCACTAGAGACACATTTAGAAAAATCAAAATATTTTGTAAGAGTAAAAGAGACAAAGTCTAACAATTGATCAAATCGAATCATTTATGAGAGCAAACATTTAACAGTCCCCAGTGATGTACACAGTACATGGAAAAAATAACTGAATACACACATCATGTTAGCGACACTCCTAGTACATTGTAGTTATTAACCATAGTTGAAAAAAAAATAAAAACTGTAAATTTAACAAAAATTATATTTTTAATATTTAATTTTGATCAAACAAGTACAACAGTAAGAAGAAGAATTTTTATCAAACAAATGTTAGATTATTATTATTATTAAAACAAAAATTCAGATTGATAAATATGTGGTGTATAATAAATATATCAACTAATCTACAAGGTTCTCTTAGGTAAAACAATAATAATGCAATTGACGAGTCATATCTCCATGACATCCACATTGTATTAACAAAGTACGATATCAGATAACAATCATGTGTCAATCACACTACAAGAGTAAACCTGGTGTGTGTAGATATGTACAAATCAGTAATAAGCAATCCAACATTCTCTCAGTAATAAGCTATCCAACATTCCCTCAGTAATAAGCAATCCAACATTCTCTCAGGAATAAGCAATCCAACATTCTCTCAGGAATAAGCAATCCAACATTCTCTCAGTAATAAGCTATCCAACATTCCCTCAGTAATAAGCAATCCAACATTCTCTCAGTAATAAGCAATCCAACATTCTCTCAGTAATAAGCAATCCAACATTCTCTCAGTAATAAGCAATCCAACATTCTCACAGCAATAAGCAATCCAACATTCTCACAGCAATAAGCAATCCAACATTCTCTCAGGAATAAGCAATCCAACATTCTCTCAGGAATAAGCAATCCAACATTCTCTCAGGAATAAGCAATCCAACATTCTCTCAGTAATAAGCTATCCAACATTCTCACAGCAATAAGCAATCCAACATTCTCTCAGTAATAAGCAATCCAACATTCTCACAGCAATAAGCAATCCAACATTCTCTCAGGAATAAGCAATCCAACATTCTCTCAGGAATAAGCAATCCAACATTCTCTCAAGAAGAAGCAATCTAACATTCTTGTATGTTATTTTCAATATTTCACATCTTGCACCAGAAGCAGCCGACATTGTATAAGTCTCAACAATAGCATAGCCATAATTACAGTTAAATATATCAGCAAATATTCTTTTTTAAATGTTTAAAAAAAAACATTCTATAACATTTAAATTTCATCTGATCCTAAACATTGTCACTAGCTTAAAATATTGATTAAGTTCAAAATAGCTGTTATTACCTAACAACCTGTATGTTGCTATGCCTAATTGCTAAAAATTGCTTGATAATATTTTTGTGTATACAGTACAGAAATATCAGATAATTCTCACGAAGGATGAATATCTGCAATATATAATTTCACTAACTGCTGCTATTAAAATGAATACAACAAAGAGCCAACTTACACACCAATAAAAGGCCCCACCCTGCACCCAAATTCGTGTAAATTCTAGTCAGTAGATGAATGTAGGTGTTTAACAGCAAATACCACAGCAAACCATGAATTTCTGCTTGTGGTAAAAAGGTGCACTAATTATCAACTACCCCTAAATCCATCATCCGTCTGTCAGCCTGCACCCACGCACCAACGACCATACATACATATCTCAACATACTTACTATTACCAGTTACACCATTTGTAGTTTCTGTCAAAGCAGAGGTCAAACTGTCAGTAAGCCACCTGGCCATGATATATCTGAATGTTGATTCCATGGACGTGTCAGTATGTTATTTATTTCCTCCAATACCATGTCAAATATGTATGAACAGTACATATGGAAATGTTTTATGCGTTATCACCCATCAGAAACTTTCACATATAATACAAGCAGCCTCTCGGCTGAGATAGCTCCGCTGTTAGCAATGCACACTTCAATTAAAGAACAGAAGATATCATTAGAAAATGAACAATATGCATAGTATCAATGCAATGGGACTTGCTGTTTTCAACAAGAATTCAAAAATATCATTTTTGACCAGAAATAATTGTGGTTTTTAACAAGAAGAAAATATCACTTTTTACCAAAAATGACAAAAATATTCATCAAAATTAGAGAATTGAAGATATCATGATGAGATGAACAAATTTGAGAGTGGTCCACATGTAGTACCTATATATGTAATATCAAAGCAATTGGACTTGCGGTTTTTAACAAGAAGTCGAAAATATCACTTTTTACCAAAAATGACAAAAATATTCACCAAAATTAGAGAATTAAAGATATCATTACAAAATGAACAAATCTGAGAGAGGTCCACATGTAATATCAAAGCAATTGGACTTGCGGTTTTTAACAAGAAGTTGAAAATATCACTTTTTACCAAAAATGACAAAAATATTCACCAAAATTAGAGAATTAAAGATATCATCACAAAGTGAACAAATCTGAGAGAGGTCCACATGTAGTACCTATATATGTAATATCAAAGCAATTGAACTTGCGGTTTTTAACAAGAAGTCGAAAATATCACTTTTTACCAAAAATGACAAAAATATTCACCAAAATTAGAGAATTAAAGATATCATTACAAAGTGAACAAATCTGAGAGAGGTCCACATGTAGTACTTATATATGTAATATCAAAGCAATTGAACTTGCGGTTTTTAACAAGAAGTCGAAAATATCACTTTTTACCAAAAATGACAAAAATATTCACTAAAATTAGAGAATTGAAGATATGATCATGAAATGAACAAATCTAAGAGAGGTCTACCCAAGGTATATATACACCAAGTATCAAAGCATTCAGGCTTGTAGTTTTCAAGAAGAAGTCGAAAATGTAAAACATTGACACAGACGACGGACGGCGACGGACAATCACAAAGTCGACAGCGGAGCTAATAAAACAATTTGAAAATCATTGGGTTAAAAAAGGATTTGTTTTTTGTTCCACAATATTTAGGCAGCAACCAAATAAAACATGTATGCTGACCTGAAATAAATTATTTCACCAAGCTTAATGTACAACAATCAAACACTTGTACTTGTATGCAATTAATTATTAACATAATTCAAATGACCTGCATTTTGAGACTGGGATAATTAGGTCAAAGTTCAAATATCATCACTAGACACTGAATAATTTTGTTGACAATTTTTTTGATTGTGATCAGATTGCTTTATGTACATAGAAAAGTAAAGAACATTTTATTTTGAAGTCAGATAAAGCATCACTGTCACCGACATTTAAATTGTTTGTATTATATGAAATACTGTTGTGATTAAATTGTAACAAATACAAGTGCACAAAGTTAATTTTCAAACTATTTCTGCTTGAATTAAAATTTTACAGTACTAACAATGGACATATACACAATGCATTATGGGAGAGAACTTTTCATTAATTAATGAAAAGTTATTATCACATTAGAAACTCACTAAATTAAACGTCAATGGGCAGGTGACACCCCCCCCCCCACCCCCGGCTTTAACAATATTACAATACAATTCAAACATGCATCTTTTTTCAGATCCTGAGTATATGAACCTATAATACTGAAGACATGTAAAGATGACATCTTTTATGCGACTCAAACCTACCTTAAGAACCACATGCTTATATTTCAAATTTTTGTATAATATTAGGAATTATTATACCATGGAATTTACAATACAGTAACACATCGACCTCGCCAACACATCGGTCATTGTACTATCTTTATATGTACTTTGCAGTATTCTTGTAATAACCTCATAATACTCAATGTTACAGATATTAGGTATCACTTACAACACAAAACCCAAGTGAGCATTCAATGTAAAAGGACATAAAATACTAAGTGTTTCAGACTGTTCATAAAGTGACTTTATTCCCATATTCCAACAAATTTTTTCTAAATGAAAAAATTCGCTATCCCAAAATGAAATCTCAACAAAAGTCTGTCAAAAGTGTAATCAGTTTGGAGAGACTAAAATTGAATTAGTCAATATATTGATTAATTATTAGTGACTGATACTGAATTAATTGGGAAAATCATTGATCACAGAAACAACCAAGGGGAGGTTATTTTAATTACAATTTGTCACAATGTAACAAATTTACTTTACAAAAAAACATTACTGGAACAAGAAATGAGTAGTAGTTACATAGTACCGTAAAATCTGTATTAGAAGCTGCATCCCTAATAGAAGTCGCACCCATTCTTTTTGAATACCGGTAATTGAGAACCAAAAAACCATCATTTCTCATATGTGTAGATGCTCTAATAGAAGCCGCATCCCCTTGGTTGCATTGTACCATTTTAATAGAAGCCGCGGCTTCTAATACAGATTTTACAGTGTATATATGGCCCTTAGTGTGTATTCTACATCTTTATCACAAACAATAACCATTCTTATTCCAAATGAGAGTCATTCTCTGATATTGGGATAAAGATATTAAGATTAGGATTAGGATTATTATAACATGAATCCACTAATGCCTACAAGAAAAAACAAAGTTTTCTCCCAATAATCTCATCCAATAGTAACATAATATCAATTACTAACTGTTTATCTATTTACTCTGAGATTCAACTCTAAACGACAAATTGACAGTTTTCAAATAAAAACACAATTATAATTTTTTGAGTTTAATCTAAAAATTGAGATAACTGCTGAATGTGACCAAATAAATAATGGCAGGTGGAATGATTCATTTTAATGGAAGAACAAAATGTGAAATGAGCTAGAATTTACAGATAGAAAAAAAATGTTAGATAAACCCCTCTGTATATTACCCCTCCCTCTTTCATTAATTGTTGAACCCAATTACATAAGTAATTTTGGGTGAAATGAAATCGACATGCAATATGCTTCAGAGACTTTGTAACAAAAGGCCATCGAATAATAAAAAAAAATGTAATATCAACATGAATACATGGATGTATGGTTATTTGAAATTATTTAATTATTGGTTGTTCTGTAGTACATTTTTTAGAGAATTCTTTGCTCTCTGTTCAAGTTTGCTGTGTTCTTACATGCACATGGACAGACATGGCACACTGGAACCACAATGCACCATCTCCCGATCACTTCAAGAGACTGCGCTATGCGTGAAATCGAAAGTAAAAACAGGTCATAGTGTCACAGTGGCGACAAATATCGCATGGGATTTGACAAAAGTGAAAGTATTTCGGGGGATATTTCCATGTTTAATAATGTGCTGTACACATTTGACGATGGTCAATTTCGATGAAGTAAGGGTATTCAAACACTATTTCCCTGTCAAAGATCGGCTTTTCGATGTCAGCTACGAAAAAAAGAAATTCAAGTCAAATTATTACTTTCTTTCAAATTGTCCAAAGTTGATATCTTGCCTACAAGTAACACAGAATGTACAATAGTCTTTAACAGTTAGAGAAAAATGTATCAGATTCATTGCTCATTTTGTGAGATTACTGAACTCTTAGTTGGTGAAAAATAGTGAAAAAAGTGATAAGAGCGAAACCTGGCAGTCCTGAGAATAGCTGGGTATCTTTATCTATGGTGTGTATACATGTACGTGTTTTGTTTCACACTCAATTTCTAATCCACTTATTCAGAGATTAAGTCGATAAAAATAGCCTCCTTTTCCAAATGGTTGCCATAGAAACATGTGCTTATATAAATGATGAAGATGTGTTGAAATCAAAGGAGTTTTGATTTGTGTCAAGTTACCATGGTAATTTCTCTATGTTAATTGAATTCACTAAAATTAGAAGATATTGTTTATGGTAAAATGCACTATACACGTATGTACGATAAAATGCACTATACACGTACATACGATGAATTGCACTATACACATAGGTACGATAAAATGTACTATACACGTACATACGCTAAAATGCACTGTACACGTACATACGATAAAATGCACTATACACGTATATAAGATAAAATGTACTATACACGTACATATGATAAAATGCACTATACACGTATGTATGATAAAATGCACTGTACACGTACATACGATAAAATGCACTATACACGTATGTACGATAAAATGCAATATACACGTATGTACGATAAAATGCACTATACACGTATGTACGATAAAATGCAATATACACGTATGTACGATAAAATGCACTATACACGTATGTACGATAAAATGCACTATACACGTATGTACGATAAAATGCACTATAACACGTATGTATGATAAAATGCACTATACACGTATGTACGATAAAATGCAATATACACGTATGTATGACAAAATGCACTATACACGTATGTACGATAAAATGCACTATACATGTATGTACGATAAAATGCCCTATACACGTATGTACGATAAAATGCACTATACACGTATGTATGATAAAATGCACTATACACGTATATATGATAAAATGCACTATACACGTATGTATGATAAAATGCACTATACACAAGTGCATGCGATACAATGAACATATCCAATAAGTGATTGTGTAACATATTTATTAAATAAGTGCAGTAATTTTATTGGTTGCGATCAAACAAATGATTAATTTTTAGAACCAACAATGTATTTAATTATAGAGACACAGTTTTGGCTGATTTTAACAGCAGTCCTCCATAAGTCAGCAAGCAGTTGAGGAGGCTCAGTACATTGCCGCTGTAAGGTTGGGAGAATTAGAAACAACGACACGTATAGTAAGGACATTCAGGTTAATGGGTGTAATACAAGAAAAATATTACATAGCTTTATGAGACTTCTATTGCAAGATATACAGGTAAAGATGCAAGTATAGTAAAATGTGCTATACATGTATAAATGGTGAAATGTTCTTCTGTGAAATACCTCATCAAGGGCCAGATGACATGATTATATTTTCGCAAAACAGTATCACTATTTCTTTTGTTTTTTTGAAACTTGTGTGCTTTTCAATATTGTGCATTTTGTAATAGATTATGTAATAATTAATCATCACAATATTCGTTTGGATTAATTATAAAAATATTATTCAAATGTTATTTAGTATTTTAATCAGTATGAACATTTGAAGATTGAAGATTGTGATCTCAAGTCTAATTTTCCAGATGATATTTTTCTTGAGGTAATGAAAAATGCAAAAGCTCTTTCACTATACCTTAAAGATACTATCTATAAATCCCCTGATTAAAAGTTGCAAAAATAGTGAAGTTTTTATTTTGATATTTCTTTAGTCTTTATTTTTTTCAGTTTTATTGTTTGTTTGTTTTTATTACATTTGTTTATTTTTGTCTTGTTATTCTCTTTACCTTACTAAATCCTCTGATGATTTAGTTGTGTAATAAAGTTATTATTATTTTTACCACTACAATGGTCTCGCAGTGCTACAGTGGTCATGCAGTGCACATTTAAATTTTGTGTAAACAAATGTACTGTAAGCATACAGTAACGCTTGGGAGAACACTGACCATCAAATCTACTGAACACACAACCCTCGATTTGGTAAACTCATTCTGTGAGAATATTCAGTATCAAGTTTCCCATATATAAACACTCATACACATACCCTTTTTCTTACTAGAGTGGAATTAACTAAAAAGAATGTTATTTATCCCCAAATATTTTTATTGGTGAAAATAAATTACATGCTCTAACAGTTATTTGAATCTTATTGTAAAATACAATTTGGAGGAGAAAAAACTTTGTCAATATGTGACAGAAGATGTCTTCAATCTAGTGTTTAATGTCAGAAGGTATGCACTCTCCTGTAAGGTAGAAAAACACAATATCGATTGAACAGCAAAGTAGCTTCAGGGGAACTGTTTTATTTATGGAGTTGTTATTCACATGTTTGACTGCTATATGCGTTATGTTCAGGACTGGACATGTTGTTTTCTTCTCCTTCCTCATAAATTTCAAAACACGAAGATGTGAACATTTTTTCTCCCCCAGTTACTAAATTTATCCAACAGACTTGACAGCATATTTATAGGGGTGAAGAGTGAGGGTTGTGGTAGGATGGTGGGGGTGTCTAGAATGACCTCTCAACCTCAGCATTCAGCTATAACTGTCTATACCCATCTTATTTTAATTGAGCAAACAATGAAAATAGAGAGAGGCAGAGTTACCAATCATATCAACCTCACACCAAGGAACAAGACTTTCTGTCGTCTGATGTCACTTCAGTTTTGATTCAATCATGCAAATTACTTTAAAGTACAGGATTTTTTTTTATAGAAGAATCTTTTTATTTAACTTAAAAGAACATCCAAAATAAGAACACCCCTACCTGTTAAATTTCATCATAGCAATTTGTTATGTGAAAATAATCATTATTATTGAACTTATTGAGATTTTGATATCATGACAATAAGGAAAAAAATATACAAATGATAAGATATGATAGAATTTTATTTGGAACGTACCAATGAAGTCTTGAGTAAAGTCCAAGAATAACAAAACAAAACATTCAGGACAACAAAAACTTACAGTACTAAAACATATCAAGAATATAGAATATAGAAAATAAATTTTGCAAAAATGCTAAGAATGAAAAAATCATTACTTGAAACAATAATTCATCCATGCTAAAATCTTCCAGCATTGGGGCATAGATGTATAGAGCTGCAAGGAATCCAGATCTTTGTTCATTTGATATATGTACATATAACATCTGATAATGAACAAGATGTTTAAAATAGGATCAGCATTTACAGGTTTCATGTTCATTTCCCTCGCATGCAACAAGAGCACATGGTTGCTAGCGACCCTGGATAGCGACAGTAATGATTACTGATTTCTGAACTTGATGATCAGAGTAAAGTTACTGTAAACAGGTATGAATGCAGTATTAAGACAGGTGTTTTATACTCACTTGTAATCTTTAGTTTTTAGTTACACAGTAAAAAGCATTCAATTACAACAGAATGATATTAATTGTAGACTTCATTCTAAACTTACAAATGAATTTTGCTGTAATCATTTTTAATAGTATTTTAACAGCTCTCTTTTTAGATAACGATAGCCAGGCTGATTGGTGTCATCAAAAGATTCAGTACTCCAGGGAGCCTGTCCCATTGTGAGACTTCTTTCCTGACAATACGAATCATACTGAGGCCTGTAATGTATTGTTTACGTCACCGTTAAAGGCCGGAGGCCATCGGAATGTCAACAGTGAAGTGTCGATTTCTCATCTGCTGGCAAAAAATGCCATACATCGACAAGGGGAGGTGAAACATGAAGCGATGTCGACCAGACTGTTTCTGCGTTGCTCGGGAAAAAATCCTGAAGCTTGTATTTTTTTTTTTTTTTTTTTTTTTCGTTTTTTTTTGGGGGGGTGGTATGTTAAAACTGTGAGATGGCTAATTGCCTGGTGCTGTATATCGATTTCTATACCACTTGAGTTATCTTATTCGCAGCCAAGGTGATTAAAAAATAATGTAACACGGACATTCTCGCACGTGAAAAACAGTGATGTTATTACTGATACGTTTTTATCGCTCTACTTGAAAGCGTTGGCTTGCATGATATGTGCGTTAAAATGAAATCACCAATCACAGGCCGTTTGCACACACATTCCACTAAACTCAAACAAATCGCATAAAACTACGACAAAAATCTGGCGTCTGTTTTTTGTTTTTGTTTTTTTTTTATTAAAAAAAACGCTGTACATTCGTATGCTATTTTTTCTGAACTGCGCGTTGAGAGTGAATACACACAAGATCTCCCTTGGATTTAAACGCGATGTGACGCAAAATGACGATCATTTTATTAATTGCAACATTGTGCCCATACAAAAATCGTTCTCAGGAATAACAAAATACTATAATGACAAAGCAAGCCTACCTGTTTTTGTATAAGTGCCGGTAGAGACGTCCGTCTTGCTTTGTGGTTGTGACTTGTTGTGCTGGAAGAACTCGAAGTCCTACGTCGCCGGATAACGGGAATTTTTCCATCATTTCCAAACTGTGTGGTGAAAGTTTGCCGAAATGCAGACTCTACGGACTTGGCTAAAATACAGCCCAAAATCCCACAAGAATATGCTAAATAAGGCCTTAAAACGGCCGGTAAATCGACCAACGTACAGCCGCTAATAAATCGAATAATACTTATAAATATAATGACAATCGCACTATGAGTCGTCTGAAGGGATGAAAACAGACTGCAAACGCTGATCACGGCTAACACCGTCGTCGCTTGTAGCGGACGAAAAATGTCACCTCCGAGCACGATTTGGGCGAAGATTTCCCCGATGTGGCAACTGAGAAAAAGTATATACACACTGGAGCTGCTCCATGATTTTCGTAAAAAAAGTGCTAGCCAATAGAAAGCACACAGGATACTAAAACTGGGTATCGCAACCCCGAGCAGTCTCTGCAATAACCATGGAAAATCCACAAGATAGATCAGTAAGCTTGCTACCATAACGATGCCCGCACACATCAAACCCACTTCAGTCGGCGATGGTTTGAATCCTTTGACACCTAGCCAGTTTAGATAAGGGGAGTAAGTTCCGTACTCAAGAGGAGAAACCAATGCTCTAATGTATCCGTTATTGTCACTCGCATCGCCACGATCGCGGTCGTGTTTACGCGCTGGCTGTATCTCTCTCCTTGTCGCCATTTTCAACATTGACCCGTTTCGCAGGGACATGTGGGTAATTCTCCGTGACCCGCATAAATACTGCCACCTTTTGGCTTGTTCGCTGTACGTGCGTTTTGAGCCATATTTACGTTTTTCACGAGTTTCGAAAACAGACGTGTCATATAAACTCCCACGCAACTCTACAAATGCCTGAAATTCATTTCCGTGGAAGAATTTACAGTACGATTTTCAATATATTTATGTTAAAAATACGTACTTTCTGCTTTTACTTTCTATTAGGAACAACATTTTGTATTATTTCTGACGGCAGATTACGTTGATGGTGCTCCAATATTGTTTGCCGTTTTT
The DNA here is from genome assembly GCF_978046115.1 of Saccoglossus kowalevskii. NCBI lineage: Eukaryota > Metazoa > Hemichordata > Enteropneusta > Harrimaniidae > Saccoglossus > Saccoglossus kowalevskii. Next base: position 36,360,110 of record NC_140652.1, on the reverse strand, counting down.
TTTATTATTTATTTGTGTATTTTTTTCAATCCCGTTTACTTTATTTTAGTTGTTATGCAAATTTCGTGTCCGGATTCGTGCAACCAAATACGCACGCGTCGTACAAAAGGTTCCATGCGTTTACGGCGCACAGCCCGTTTGTATACACGATATAGTAGTGACTTGACACGGCTAATAAGCAAAATATGTAAAAGTTCGAAAAGTACAACAAATGTGATACTTGTTGAGTGAAAGGTTCTGTCAAATAAATGACAAAAATAATATAAAAATCAAGCACACTCAAACTTGATTTTATAAAAACTGCGATTCCCTGTAGAGGTACATGTATATACTACTTTAGTGACAATTTTGGGCTGAAAATAGACAAAATGCACACAATTGAAGATATTAATTAATTTTTTTTTTACTGTAAATCAGAAAGAATAATTCAACTAAGCTTTACGAAATTGTGACCATACATAAGATCTAAAAATGCATACAATGCGGTAATAATATTTTTTCTTTAGATTTTCAAAAAAACACATTTTAGAATATGTCAAAATAGTGTATACGATCGTATCGTAGTTATAATTGCTGTAATTGGTCACACATTTCTTGTCTGGCTTCAATAAATTCCTTATCGAATGCGTCTCACCATAGTCTGTAATTATTAGCCACGCAGCAGTCGTTACGCTACGATATGTAACAAATATATTCTTTGTATTTTATTGAATTTTTTTTTTTTGATGGTTGTATTTTAGTGACTGGCTGTCATTTTGGCATTATTGGAACGCTTTTACCATTGGTTTATATTGCGGATATTTTCTGTTATATCTCAAATTATAGACTGGAGATATAGGATGAGTATATCACGTTATGATCCTGCGCCGAGGTTATAATAAGTGACCGTACAAAATGCAATTAACATTATGATCTATGCAAATGTAATGGTTTCGTGATATTATAACGGTGTGTAGTAAGGTTCATCAGCTCAAATAGAGCTATTTATTTTACTCCTTGTCATGCTTTCTCTAAATGCTTTACTAGTATTTTCAACTTTTTTTTTGTTTTTGGTCACAACAAACAAACAAACAAGTACTCTGAGTAATAGTGGTAACTTTTGAATAGAATAGAATAGAATAGATTTATTCCACCAGAAAAAAGAGACAATTGTACAGGGAACTTTATCTGAATGAATAATAATAATATATATATTATTCCTGGTGGGGACCAGAGAGGTAGTTCTAGCAGAACTAATCTAGTCCCTGGCCCCAAAACCATACTCAACTGTTAAAATATACGTTGTTGTGAATAGTGATACACAAAAAAATTATATTGTTAAGTTAAAAATAAATAAATAAATACATAATTAAGTAAGTAAAGAGACTACAAACTCTCATAATCAATAATAATGAAGAAAACAAAAATAGACAATACTAGTACATATACTACAATAATGCAAGTATTTATACATTAGTTAAAAGATATTTTTTTAATGCCGTTTTGAACGAGTTTCGTAAAGTTAATATTTTTAACGAAGTTGGGAGCTCATTCCAATGTTTTACAAGAGAAAATGTCAGACTTTTCTTAGTTGAACTTAAATTAATTTGTGGTGTGGCAAGTTTCTCAGAGGTTACTGATCGTGTATGGTATGGATGTGATATTGATAAGGCGTAATGATCCAGAGAGTGTGCATGGCGGCCATTTTTCAAATCGTATGCAAATAAACATGTATTGTACTTACATAATTTATACACATCAAGAATGCCAAGTTGCAGGAAAAGTGGTGTGGTACTTGCTCGAAAATGAGAGAAAGAAATTAATCTGACAAACTTTTTTTGTAATTTAAAAATTGGATCAATATATGTGCTAAAAGTGTGTCCCCATATTTCTATACAATAAGCAATGTGTGGGAGAATCAACGAGTTGTAAAGTAATATCATAATGGATTTTGGTAAATAATGCCTCAAGTATGAGATTATCCCAATTTTTTTACTGATTTTTTTAACAATGTTATCGATATGGGGTCTCCAACAAAGTGTTGAGTCAAGCGTGACACCTAAATAAACAGCTGACGACACCATTCTTAATGACAAATCATCAATTGATAATACGCCCTCAATAGTTGTTTTTCTTTGAGCTGTCTGAAAAATCATGAAATTTGTTTTGTCAATGTTTATCGTTAATTTATTTGATTTACACCAGGTAGCAACTTTATTTAATTCAATATTAAGTGTGTGAAGGTTTACAGAACGGTCTTTTACGGAATAAAATAGACTGGTGTCATCAGCAAATAGTCTGAATGAAAAAAGGGGGGATGATCGAGAAATGTCATTAATATAAACTAAAAAAAGAAGAGGGCCTAGGATTGACCCTTGTGGTACCCCTGTGGAAATAGTTTCACAGTCAGAATCATTGTTTTTAGTACTGACATATTGTTGCCGACCGTCCAAAAAAGTTTTAAACCAGTTCAAAGTTGACCCTCTAATCCCATATTGTTGTAGTTTAGCTAGCAAAATACTGTGATCAATGGTATCGAAAGCTTTTCTCAAATCTATAAAAGCACCAAGTGTGACAAAACCTTCATCTATTCTTTTTGAGATTTCAGCTGTGAGATCAGCTAAGGCGAGTTTAGTGCTATATTGCTTTCGGAACCCGTACTGATTTTCTGAAAGAATTTTAAATTTGTCCATAAAGGCACACAACTGTTTATTGGCGAATGATTCGAATAGTTTGCTGAAGACAGGTAAAACGGAAATCGGCCTGTAGTTTCCAACTTCATAAGCACACCCTTTCTTGAAAATGGGAGTCACCCGTGCTTTTTTCAGTTTGTCAGGGAATACACCTTTCGACAAGGAACAATTTATAATATAGGCGATTGGTTCGGCAATATATTCAGCAGCCACTTTCACAAGTTTTGGGTGAATACCGTCATAACCAACGGATTTACGAATGTCAAATTTGTCAATTTCATTTAAGACATCGTGTGCACAGACAGGGCGAAAGAAAAATGACTCTGATTGTCTGTTGCCAAGGTAGTCATTAAAATTGGTGTTACAATTGACCAGTTTTATTTAACAAGTGGTTGGTTCACGTAACCATGGTTATCGTGACGTAATCATGGAATTTTCCTATATACAATGAACAGTGTCCTGCGAGTTATGACTTAACTGAATCAAATAGTAAATACATGCATGCATAAGTTTTTTCTAAATTTTACATTTACAGGTATAACTCATACATGCACTGTTTAACTAGACTATCATCGGGCACGCAGCTGTACGGATTCCTTCACTGATATCACGTGATCTGACAGCAGTACGGATTTCTTCGCTTATATCACATGATCGGAAAGTAGAAAGGATTCCTTCTGAATCACTAAAATCACGTGATCGGGCAGTAGTACGGATTCCTTCACTAATATCACGTGATCGCATAGCAGTACGGATTCCTTCACTAATATCACGTGTTTCCAAAATGAAATGTTGGTATCGAAGATACATTGGCAATTGAAACTTTCATGGCGAATAAATAATTGTAAAGTTACCCATCGCCGCTGTAGTTTATCCGTTCATCTAAAACCATATATCCTCATCAATTTTGAGATCAAAAATAACGAATATAAAGAATAACTTCACTTGTTTATGTGAAGCATTTGAAAATATATTTACTGAGACTGTGATTATCATTTGTTTTCACGATGCTAAGATACGATTGTCTGTATCTGTTTTACTCGTCGTCCTGGTGAAGTTATTGTAAAGACTTTATTTAAGTAACAGTATTTGAAATAGGCTGTATGCGTACATACGAAATCCAAACAATGATAGCTACTTATTGTAAATAGGATAATTACGATAATATTTTACCGTTATATGACAATTTTACTTTTGTCGATGGTTCCCGGCGTCCATTGCGGCAAACAAAAATATCATATCAAAATTGTCATATGGTTGTAACGACGTTGGTGGCGCCCTTTAGTCTGGACACATCAATTTAGTAATTCTCCGCCAAACTGCGTTGCAGTTCAGGTGTAAATGCCAGTGAATAGTATAATGCGTAAAGATGTCTTTCTTTCTTTCTTTCCCCTACCAGTGGATATAATTCATTATCCGCTCGCACGAGTTCGTAGCCGATCATAAATTTCTTCCCATATGAACAACACGTGTAAGCACTTTACTGGAATAATACACTACTTACATTTGAAGATGACATCATTTGGCTTATCACGCATTCCATAAATTATACTTAACATGTGGTAAACAGGGGACGCGTGTGATTTGTGAAAAAAAAAGGAAAAAAAAAAGTCATGACAATTGGGTTTTGTTTCGTTTTATAAACTCGACAAAACACTATCATATCGCAGTCAACCACAGCAATTATACATAGAGACCGACATTAATCTGACATTTGATAAAAGTCGTATTTATCTTTATTTTACAAGCGACTGTTTAAAAGACGTGCGCGGTGACTATTAGCAACTTTTTCAAAGCTATTAATAGTTTAGTAAAATGAAATAGCGTCGTGCTCGTCGTGTCATTGTTCAGTCATTTCAGGGATCGTCTCGTTAGTGAGCAGATGTTTTCAGGGTTCTAAGTCGCTTCAATAAAACCATGCGAGACGCTTCAGAGGTTGCCTTACCAGTGTTCAATAGTTTCAGTAATCGCCGTGTCAATGTTCAGTCGTTTCAGTGATCGCAGTGTCAGTGTTCAATCGTTTCAGTGATTGCCTTGCAAAAGTTCAGTCGTTCAGTGATGACCGTGTCCGTGTTCAGTCGTTTCAGTGATTGCCTTGCAAAAGTTTAGTCGTTCAGTGATCACTGTGTCTGTGTTCAGTCATTTCAGTCATTTCAGTGATCGCAGTGTCAGTGTTCAGTCGTTTCAGTAATCGCCGTGTCAGTGTTCAGTCGTTCCAGTGATCGCCGTGTCAGTGTTCAGTCGTTCCAGTGATCACCGTGTCAGTGTTCAGTCGTTTCAGTGATCGCAGTCACGGTGTCAGTGTTCAATCGTTTCAATGATTGCCTTGCAAAAGTTTAGTCGTTCAGTGATCACTGTGTCTGTGTTCAGTCGCTTCAGTGATCGTCGTGTCAATGTTCAGTCATTTCAGTGATCGCAGTGTCAGTGTTCAGTCATTTCAGTAATCGCCGTGTCAGTGTTCAGTCGTTCCAGTGATCGCCGTGTCTGTGTTCAGTCGTTTCAGTGATCGCAGTCACGGTGTCAGTGTTCAATCGTTTCAATGATTGCCTTGCAAAAGTTCAGTCGTTCAGTGATCACCGTGTCTGTGTTCAGTCGTTTCAGTGATTGTCTTGCAAAAGTTCAGTCGTTCAGTGATCACCGTGTCTGTGTTCAGTCGTTTCAGTGCTTGCCTTGCAAAAGTTTAGTCGTTCAGTGATCACCGTGTCTGTGTTCAGTCGCTTCAGTGATCGTCGTGTCAGTGTTCAGTCATTTCAGTGATCGCAGTGTCAGTGTTCAGTGGTTTCAGTGATCACCGTGTCTGTGTTCAGTCGTTTCAGTGATCGTCGTGTCAGTGTTCAGTCATTTCAGTGATCGCAGTGTCAGTGTTCAGTGGTTTCGGTGATCACCGTGTCTGTGTTCAGTCATTTCAGTGATCGCAGTGTCAGTGTTCAGTGGTTTCAGTGATCACCGTATCTGTGTTCAGTGGTTTCAGTGATCACCGTGTCTGTGTTCAGTCGCTTCAGTGATCGTCGTGTCAGTGTTCAGTGGTTTCAGTGTCAGTGTTCAGTAGTTTCAGTGATCACCGTCACCGAATGTTAAAATCTGAAAAATTAAACTAAAAATATGAGAAGTGAATGTTAAAATTTGAGGACTCAAATTTATATAATGGGGAATTACATTAAAATATGAGAAATGAATGGTAAAATTTGAGGTCTCAAATTTATATAATGAGGAATTACATTAAAATATGAGAAATGAATGGTAAAATTTGAGGACTCAAACTTATATAATGAGGAATTACATTAAAATATGAGAAATGAATGGTAAAATTTGAGGACTCAAACTTATATAATGAGGAATTACATTAAAATATGAGAAATGAATGGTAAAATTTGAGGACTCAAATTCATATAATGAGGAATTGCATTAAAATATGAGGAATGAATGGTAACATTTGAGGACTCAAATGCCCGTGGGATAGTTTTGTCATGGATAGATAAATCTGTAGTACCGTGAGTGCCGTTTACCATTGGCACTCTTCAGATTGTATCGAGGCGGTATTTTTGTTCTAGTAATTAACCCCCTGCAAATTCCCTGAAGTGTAGTTGTAAATCCCTTTAATTTCGCAAAAGACAAGTTTTAGCGATTTGTGTGAGTCACTGAACACTGTAGAATTTTGTATCAGTGAATATATCCTTGGGGTTCTTCAACACAGAGAGAAGTTTTGTCTTCATAAATGCCATACAGTCGTGAAATTCATAGCAACAAAAACTAAGCTGTCAATGAATTAAGCAGCAAATGGTATTACTTATATGTGTAATCTTAAGAATTCAGGCCTGGTGACCTTCTAAGGTTGCAGTGTTGATATGGAATAACACAACAGTTTTATGACAACTTTGAATATGACATCATATGGTATTAATAATGTTAACGGAAGTGTTCATCATTCGCCTAATGTTAAAAACATTAAAAGTGGCTGCTGTAACTTAAGACGGCGAAGTGTTCCGTCTGTATAAACAATATATTCTCTTGAATTGTGGGAAAATTATTAGTTTTGGATTCGGGCGAACTTAGGGTACAGCCTACAGCTCATCACAAAGCAATTCATACAAGTTTCACAGAATAATTATTGAAGCCTGTATCACTTGTCTCACAATATCGCAACAGGAACACATAGGATACTCTGTTGAAATGATGGACCCAACTATCTTCAGTCTAGCTTATTTATAGGCATAAATGGCCCAGATTTAGGTAAACCACCTGGGTTTCCACATGAGCCAATCAGACTGCAGTCTTGCAAGTCAGTAGGCCAGTAGATCGTAAGCATCCTTTGTTACGTAGATCACAAGCACACCTGGTAGATTCCAATTGTCCTTCCAGAGTTGTAAACAAGTATGACCTGTCAATCACCTTTATGACAGTTATCACACGGCAATGGACATCGTTTTTTCCCATAGTTCCATTCTCACTTCTATTTGCAGGGTTTGAGATAATATGACAAAACATAGAATAAAAGATAGTCTGAGAAATAAAACATGGAGAAGATTTTGTATTTTTCCGATTAATTGAAAGATTGATTCATTAGGAGTGGTTTGTCAAAACAAAATTGTGGTTTAACGCTTCACGAAGTTTTCGGTTTCACTTTCATTCTGGAGTGTTTGTGAACATATTTTGTTTTTGAGACAATGTACAAAGAAGTAACCGAAGCCTCGATTTTTTTTAACTCTGCTTTAGTTTTCTAATTACAGCCTACCAAAACTGTCCAACAGAATGTTGGTAGCATGTCTGGAGTTTTTTAGATGCTGAATTGTTTGTGCTATTGAGTAACAATGAACTTTAAGTGTCAACTCCCAAGTATCACACCATGGAAGTCTTTTCTAGTACCCTGTCTGTCTGTGTGCATGTGTGTGGTACTACTTGTATATTTTGACTTGTCTAACAATGAACTTTAAGTGTTAACTCCCAAGTATCACACCATGGAAGTCTTTTCTAATACCCTGTCTGTCTGTGTGCATGTGTGTGATACTACTTGTATATTTTGTCTCTATTGTTCTATTTTATCGTTCAGCATTCTTTGTCAGTATTTACTAAGAAAGTACTGTGATACTCACTTGGTGCACTTTATTCTAAGAAGTCAGCTCTCATTTTACATGCTGACTGAATCAATAAATTAAAATAAACAAATACAACGAAATAAAAGATGAATTATAAATAATTTGTTCAGTCTTTTACACATAAGGTTATTGTTATATATTGTAGTTAACTTGGTTGAACACACAAGACAGACTGAATGAAAAACAAGTCATTGTCAATGACACGTCCCCGTTTCGTTCATATTTGAGTGACATATACATTCAAAGCAGATCATGACCGAAATGCACCTGCATATGTACAACACATTGTGCTAAATCTGAACAAAATCCATCCATGCATGACTGAGATCCGGTTCTGGAATTGTGAAAATACGTGATTTTGATGCATTTTCGGCCTTAAAATGGCCATCATTCCACTATTGTTAAGCAGATCATGAAACAAATGAACATATCTATTTGTGACATGATGTACCATGTGTGTGTGAAGTTTGAACTTGATCAATCCAGACATGTCTTGGATACGGATCCAGAACTGAATTCTTTAACAAAATGGCCGCCAGTCGGCCATTTCGAACTTGATCCGAAAAAAAAAAGACGTGCATCAAGGTCCTATTATGTTTAATGTATGTACCAAATTTGAACAAAATCCATCCATGCATAACTGAGATACGGGTCCGGAATGGTGAAAATGTGCGATTTCAATGCATTTTCGGCCTTAAAGCGGCCCCCATTTGGCTATCGTTAATGAGATCATGAAGCAAATGCACATACATATTTGTGACATGATGTACCTTGTGTGTGTGAAGTTTGAACTCGATCAATCCAAGCATGTCTCAGATACGGATCCAGAACTGAATTCTTTAAAACAAAATGGCCGCCAGTCGGCCATTTCGAACCCGATCCAAAAAAAATGACGTGCATCAAGGTCCTATTATGTTTAATGTATGTACCAAATTTGAACAAAATCCGTCCATGCATAACTGAGATCCGGGTCCGGAATGGTGAAAATGTGCGATTTTGATGCATTTTCGGCCTTAAAATGGCCGCTATTCGGCTATCGTTAATCAGATCATGAAAAAAATGCATGTGCACATGTCCCATATAATGTGTGATGTATGAGTGAAGTTTGAACTTAATCGGTCCATGCATGTTCGAGATACAGGTGATCACGGACGCACGGACGGACGCACGGACGGACGCACACAGGGCAAAACATAAGTCCCCGTTTTCGGACTGCGTCCGAACGGGGACTAATAAGGTTACGAACGTGTCGTTCGTGACAAAACACTGGCATGTGAGTGATTTGTCAGTCATTTGCAAGAAGAGTGTCATTTTTATTAATATAGAATTGTCTGTTAGTTATCTCATTCACCACATAGTGTTTGGAAGCCTATGTATAAATGAAAACATATTCATTTGTTTACATAGGCGTCAAGTCTAGTTATCGGACCTTGTCAAAATTAATTAACCCGCGATTTCTAGAAAACATTGCAGTACATTACGATTGTAATTTAGGGGGATTATACTCAGTGTTATTAAGTCCATATAAATGTGTTCCGACTGTTTACGGAGAAGTGGGCGCCACTAGCAATGGACCATTATTCTGTAACAATGCATTGTATTTTAACACTCAGACACATTCTGATTTCTTATTGTCTTGTGAATCATCGGTGTAAATTTGAAACATGTTGCATTGACGTGATTTGACGGGGTCTATGTTGAGATTGTTACATTCATGTTTCAATGTTAAGAAAAAGCATAAAAATGTAGTAAACCTGAATGATTTATTACACAACACAATACTTAAGGTATAGATGCATGTTCGTGGGCACTCGGAGTGAATTTTTTTTTTTTTTTTTTTGCTTTTCTTACTCAGACAGTCTTGGCTAGATAATGTTGAAATTTCGGAGCATTGTCAATGATGGAACATGCCCAAAAATGGATTTTAAAATATAGGGAACCGAGGCACGCGTATGTGATTAAAAGTCCCGAAAGTTTGTTTACGTTGCTCTTTGATTGGCAAGTCACTGTTGATGTTGTATGCAAATGAGTTATTGGCCTCAGTTACGGTGCGGCGATGTGTAACTTCCTGTCCGCGACCCTGTTTAACTTACCTCAAGCGCTACCAACTAGTCTTGCAAACTACAAAAAAAAAGACAAGACGTAGACGCTTCCAGCATGCAAGCGGAATACAAAAAAACATACAGTTGTAAATGATAAGCAAACTTTTTCACCCTTATCTCGCAACATGTCGACAACTTCTAGCCTGGCAGCTTCCAGTGGAGTGCTGTTAAATCATTTTTTTCACGCTTTTTTTTCTTCGCAGGCATTATAAAACTGACTAATTTTGCATTTGTCGTTTCACTGTAACGATCACCTTGCTGATAGCATTGCGATCACAGTCACTTGGGGGCTGAAAATCAATAAATACTAATTTTCAAAAAAAATCATCCGCTATACGTATATAAATAAACAAGTTGTGAAACACGGCACCTATATAATAACAACCTTTATTGATATCGTATCCCTTCTGGGATCTAGATTAGAATACAATAAGGATATAAGGAACAATAAAATACATAAGTAATAATAATAATAAAAAAAAAGAAATAAATAGTAATACTGTGAAAATATTATTATATAAATATTTTTTGGTGTTATTTTGAGGCAGCTGGTAAATTGCTTTTCATGAAATTCTCTCTTTTATTGAAACAGTCGCTGATAAACTTGGCAATTGCTTGGACGGTTTCAGAATTTTTGTTATTGAGAAGTGCTTTCAGATTACCGGATAAGTTTACGTTTTCAAACAAAGCATCTCTTTCAAATTTGTACTGGTTACAATTGAAGAGGAAGTGTTCTTCATCTTCAATTTCATTGGAGTCACAGACAGGGCATGTTCTATTTAAGACATCTATGTTGTGATATCGCCCAACTTCAATCTGAAGTATGTGGGCACTTATCCTCAGTTTAGTCATAGATGATCTGTGGATGGGGTTTTTAATAATTTCAAGGTATTTTTCAAGTGCAAAATCAGTTTTCAGCTGTCTGTAGGTACGAAGTTTATTTTTGTGATTAGTACCTTTATTGTCATTATGCATTGTTTCTGTGCAGTGTTTCTCAAACATATTTTTTAGTTTTTTTGTAGCTAATGGAATAATACTGGTTTTTTCGCAAACATCACTAATTTCTAAAGGGTTCAGTAATTTTTTTATGCCTGTGGTCCAATTACTGACGTTTTCTTTGTCCAAATTGGTACCAAGTTTGTAGGCCTCAGAGATCAGAGTGGTTTCATCCATATGTTTTATTTTCAGCCAGTAGTTAATCATACGTTTGATGCTTAAGATGATAAGTGGATATCTTCTCAGTTCAAGTAAACATGCCAAGTCTGTGGCTTTACAGTTTACTTGTAGTAGGTACTTGCACATTTTGTGATGTAATTTTTCCATAGGCAAGGATTGTTTAAACAAGTCTGTTGAGTGCATATTAATAACATCGCTTGCCCAGATTTCGCTACAGTAGAGTAAAATTGGTTTAACCATAGCATCAAACAATTTCAGATGTGTTTTGATTGGAATATTTGGGTCTGCATAGAGTAATTGTTTTAGTTTAAAAAGTGCCTTCATTGCTCTGTGACTAAGGTCTTCTTGAGCTCTGTTCAGTTTACCAGTAGCATTGATTTTAACACCAAGGTAGGAGTATGATGAGACGTTTTCCAATTTTTGGCTATTGATTTGAAATCTGAACTTACTTAATATTTTACCTTGCTTGTTGAAAATGATAATTTTTGATTTTGACACATTGATATCTAGTTTCCATTGTTTGCAGTATGTTTCCACTGTGCGTATTGCATTTTGCAGACCATTTTTAGATTGTGATAGAAGGAGGAGGTCATCCGCATACATCAAACATGACAAATGATTGTTTACAAGTAAAGGGGGTTCATTATTGGATGATTCTATCTGGCATTTGATATCATTAATGAAAAGATTGAAAAGGAATGGGCTTAAACCATCTCCCTGTCTGATACCCCTTTGAACTTTGTAATATGAAAACAAAACATATTAAATATACGCCTGGACGCCCATTTGTTAATAAACAACTGATAAACGTTGTGTGAAAGTGTCACTCAAAATAAACAAGAATTGTGCGAGCTATTTAGATTTTAACTTCCATGGTAAACTGAAAAACACAAGTGGAGATAATGGCTAATTTGCATAACCATTCACTTTGTAAGAAGTTTGCTAATGCTCATAATTAAAATGGCTGTAACAGTTCCAAATTTAAACCTATTATCGTTTTGTAAAAAGTTAAATATAGTGCATAATATGGAGATCCCGTCATTACTTTTTTTTTCACCATGTTTCTTTTTTATTATTTATGTACAGCCTTGCTAAATCTTGCTAAGCATTCAAAAGAGAGAATGTTTGTACCAGTTTTCTATATTTTAAAATCGTCTTTTGAGTATGTTCCACTACTCACAATGCTGTGAAATTTTAACAGTCTATAGCCAAGACTGTTTGGATAATAAAAAGCAAAAAAAAAGAAAATTCACTCTCAAGTGCCCACGAACCTGCATCTATACCTTAAATGTAAAATAAATGATTGATCAGTGTTACTGCAGAGCATAATATCCCACACTAGTAGTATTCTGAAAAGGAATCGTGTCATACCGAAGGGTGAATATTTGGGGAAACCCTGTACATGTAAATATACCAATAAAGGATAACCCATTCAAAATCTGTGTTAAATAAACTATAGTATGTATATATATACATAGCTGTGTTAGTTAGTTTGTTTACCTCTATGGTTTGTTTAATACTTCAAACACCAGTATCAGATAACATTTAAAGAAGTGTTTTTCAATGCGTAAAAATCACCCAAAAAATATGTTTTCCGTTCTATATTGTATACTTTCCCTGGATGTTGGTTGATATTACAGTACTCAGTCTAAGACCTCGTGCTATACTTATAGTTACATTACACAATACTATCTACCAACCTGCATGTTAATTTTACAAAATACGAGTATATACACTATAATATATGCTTGGTACTTGTTATTTGATCTAATTCCGGGATATAAAAAAATGAACGAATATTGGTGTACTCTGCTATAAATCAAGTGTACGAGATCCAATCTTGCAAGAAGTGAAGAATCGCATTTGTGGGCTAAATGATGGGAAACAATTAATTTCATATCGACACTTACGTTTAGTTTTGTGTTGTTTGTCATTTCCAGTAAACTCTCACCATGGAGGTATATACCTCCATGCTCTCACAAAACATTATCATCACTTTGACCGGCGTTCCTACCTCCCATTTACAACCATTTACAACGGCGTCGCAAGAGGGCGATCTAGATATCACACAGGTAAATCAATGAACGCGATGAATGGGTTCGACGCTTCTACATTTTTTTCTGTTCTTGTTAATACTCCTCATGTTTATTTATTTATATATTTTTATCTTCAAAATAAATATCTCCCACGAAGATAAATTTCTTACTGTTCTAGTGCGTAGTAATCAACTTGACGTTAGATTACGATATGATAGTCTGAGGGCGCTATACACGCAACTACGAGTAATCGTCAAACCAGAGAAAAACGATCAACACCGGAGTCACAGGGCGTACTAGGGCACCAGGGAAGTATGACCTATGATTTGATTTTTTTTTTTCTAAATAAAAAATGTTAATAGTAAACACGTGTATCTGTATGGTTCAGTGCATGTTTGTCAACTAAACTGTATTTAAAATGTACAAAATGTATATACTTTTTACATGTTCGATACTTTTAACATGTTTGGAAGATTTTAACAACAGTTACATTTAATATTTTAACGTCGATGACTATTTTTGTTTATACAAATAATAAAAGTGGGGTCACCAGCCTTTTTTTTTCGAGAAATTGATGGTTGTATTTTAGTGGAAAGTCGCCATTTTGACACTATTATAACAGTTTTACCACAGGTTCCTGTGGCAGAGATATTATGCAATATCTCAAAATCTAGCCTGGTGACATAGGCTGAAAAATTCATTTATTGTTAATGATGGAGTACATTTTGTTGTTCTGAATTATTTAAAAAATCTGGGTTGTAAAAAGTGTCAACAAATGCAATTTTTCTTTAACATTGTGTTCTTAAGGAATTGTTCTAAAAATAGCAATTTTCAAGAAATTCTAGGACACGTTTCTCAAAAGCTTAACTGTAACACACAAAATAATGCTATTTCACTGTACCACGGGACATTAGCTTCATGATTGTACATAATAAACTAATGAACATTGTCATGCGATTTATGACTAATTTTGTCAAAAATTATGACTAGGCTTTTGAGGATATCGTTGGTTTTCTCACTTCCTCGTTCAGTATTGTATTTATGTAAGTTCATTATGTTCTGTGATATTTTGGAAATTTTAAGTGTGTTCAATACTACTAAAAATCAAATCTGAACTGTTATGGTATTGCTTTTATTGTCCAGTATAAACTGCTAGACCCTTCCCATGTAGCTCCGTATTCTCGTAGAACTGTCACCTAGCTAGACCAAGTCTCGCGAGACTTGAATTGGCACGAATTTCGAAAATGGCGTCGTTGGTGAGAATTCATCCTATGCAGCATATGACAGAAAATCGACAGAAAAATAACGTGCAAAGAGGTAAAGTAGACTATATTAAGTCAGCATTGTATCAATCCGTGGGCAAACCACTAGGTTTTCTCAAATGTATCATTTTTCACCTCTGGATGGTAGTGATCGTCATTATTTTTTTCTCAGAACTCGCCCGGCCTACTGTCCGCGAACGGCGTTGTACGTCTTCGTAGTTTCAGCGTAAACACTAATAGTTTTATTTCTTGCAATGTTTCAGTAGTTATACTCATATTTACTACATGTGTACACTATCATATAATACGTTTAGAACTTAAGAAGTGCTCGTAGTCGTCCTTCGAAATTGAAACCGACGTAAACATAGTATATCGCTGTGCGTTTGGTTGTAAACAATGGACCCCTCCCTGGTGTCTACTGATGTAGACATGTGTTGCCCGTGATGATGGTACCAGTAACGACAATTCCATTAGCCAATCAAACTTTGTTTCACTTTAAATTGTGAAATTTATAAATATTATTTATAAAATTCAAGGTTGAAGTTGGTCTGTACTATTGTATATAGCGATATTCATAAGTGAGTAAATAAATTTGACAATTTTGTGCTACCCAGACATTAGTAACAAAATAAATGTATATTAGGTACTGCTATTGTGTTATTTTTATCTGTGCAGCAAATGCTGTTTAGTGATGCATTAAAATAAAACAAAAAATCACATTTTATATACCTGTGTTCTAAACATGTCACACAATCACATTGGTACATCAAATTAACAAAATATGTTTGGCCACAACCTTGAATAAGAAATTGATGTATATGTTAGTATCCTAAACTAGTAGCAATGTTAAATACGGTAACACAAACAACGAGTACATTTCTAGTTTTAGGACCTATCGTTAACAAAACAAAATCTTTGCTTTGTGTTCTAAAAAAAACATACTAGACTCTGTTAGATATATAACAATTATATTTCTTTAATTTCATCATTTCCTGACAGCAAAATTTTGTGTAAAAATGGTCTAAAATTGTTATTTATGTTTTATGTGGAAAAGCTAGAGCACTTCTGTTCCAACCATGTGCATCATGGAACATGTTGTCATCAACAAAGCCAACATGTCCTCTGATTGTTGTTTCATTTTGAGTATGCCAGAGAATACTTTCATGTACAAATGTAAGTCATTAATGTGTTTTTTTCACAGGTTTTGATTATAAATGTATTCAAGAATTTGTTATGAACCTTGTATGTATGATTAAAAATTGATGTTTTTCAAATTGTTCTTGTAGGCCCATTTCGTTTCACACAACTGTGGAATGACATCATCCATCACATGAAGGGACATGTGGAAGTTAAAAAACGACGACACTTGGTTAAAAACTATGATAACTGTTTTATTGGAACAGAAGCTGTTGATGTGCTGATGAATTACTTGCTCACAGTCAGTAATATTCTAAAATGTGATATAACCAGAGATAAAGCAATAAAGTTGGCACAGGTATGGCTGCTGTTTATTAATTGTGACAAATTACACATCATCTGCTGAAAGCTTCAATGGATAAAAATGTGACAGCAGGCAATGTGTTAAAGTGGGCAGTGAGGGGGTACCAAGATTACAAGCTTCATACACGGTGACAGCAGGCAACGTGTCAAAGTGGGCAGTGAGGGGGTACCAAGATTACAAGCTTCATACACGGTGACAGCAGGCAACGTGTCAAAGTGGACATTGAGGGGGTACCAAGATTACAAGCTTCACGCAGTCTGTACATAAGTTGATTGTTGGCACTTTGGCTAAATTAAGATTCTGATAATTATATAATTAATTCCTGCTTCATGCCAAATTTACTAGAATAGCATGTAGCTCCATGGCTCGAACTAATAACAAAATTAGTAGCCTAACTGAACTAATTCTATATATAGAAAAATAACCCTGCATGTGTTCGAAGCTAAGGGTGTATTAGCAATACAACATTTATTTCTTTATGTTTGCACTTTTCTTGCATGGCTTCAAGTACCTACTAAGTCTGATGGGAGTCAAATATTAGAATGTGACTACCAACTCCAAAAATGTTTTGCAGAGTTTTGAAGTACTTTTGTTGCCTAATACACAAAGTTCATGGGAAAAATTATAGTTGGCTTTTTGCTAAATCTGTCGCCAGTCAGAACAATGGTAATACCATCATGAGCTGTTTACATGATAATTGGAGAACAATAGTGCATTATTCATTGCATTTAGTACCCTGTGACAGTCTTCCACAGACAATGTGTTAAATGTGTCATCAGGTGACAATGACCTGACAATTAATGACTGTATGGTCGTGAACAATGGGATTTGATTTACTGTGAATTTAGATTTCTTTGGGTTTAAATTCAGAATATTTTCTAGAAATTAATTAAAGGCAGTCTGTGCATTATATAAAATTATCTGGCTTCCACTAATACTTTGACATGTCATCACTCTCAGTAAATTATACATTGTTATTAGCTAATGACTAAACAGGCTTCATCTTCTCAAAATTTTTTTTTTCAAAATCTTGGATAATAAATCATTTATTCATGGTGCAATTATTCAATGGCATAAAACAAACCCGATGCAAGCAAATTGGTGGCAAAATAAAATAAAAAGTTTGTGCCACTTTATTCTGTTGAATCTACCGGTAAAATTACATTTCTGGCATGCAGAAAAATACAGCACTAAAAGGCTTGAGGGGAAAAAACAAAACAAACAAACTTTAAAACAGAACTGTGACAAATCAATAAAGAGCACACAAAAAAATATGATAGTAACACTAATATGAGAAAAAAAAAACAGCTGGCATGACCACAAGAAGAAAAAAATATGGGTGGGTGGGATTGTGAAAATGACCCTAACAATTAAAAGCAATTAATAATCAAGTACCGGTACTCTTATTTGTCTTGTTTTTCCTTCACTTCTCTGCATATCACACTCCAGTGTGCTCTCTAAGCCAATATAATGCACTATCAATGCACACAGATTTGCTGTGAACCCAACTAGTTGTGCTAATTCATTGATGCAACAGAAAATCATAATTCATATAGTAATCTTGCAAAATCAAAGTTGTACCATAGTTATACAAAATAATTGTAAAAGGAAATCAGGGGTCACAACATGTTTGTCTGTGTCTCAAGTCACCTATACAGTCACATACAATTTAATTTTGCAACATGCTGACTCATCTTGGTTTTGAGGAATACCATTTTGAGTGAGGACCCCTACAAAATTAGTTTTGTTCCAGGGCACACTGTCAAACATACTTATTCAAGCAAGTATATCAATATCTGTATGCATGTAAATCTGTCATATAACCTTATTATTCATTGTGTTTATTTGTTTCAAATTTTTGTTTATATCCTCCTAGGCTTTAATGGACAACAATGTTTTTGAGTCTGTGTCATCTAGTTCGGCACAAACTGCTAAGAAGATATCATTTGAAGACAGTGCAAGTCATCTCTATAGGTATATGAAAGCTTATACATTGACAGTAGATAAGAACATAGATGTAGGATATGCACATGTGATGTAGGAAAAGCTGATATAGAATTAGAATATGAAGGCTTATACATTGACAGTAGATAAGAACATAGATGTAGGATATGCACATGTGATGTAGGAAAAGCTGATATAGAATTAGAATATGAAGGCTTATACATTGACAGTAGATAAGAACATAGATGTAGGATATCCACATGTGATGTAGGAAAAGCTGATATAGAATTAGAATATGAAGGCTTATACATTGACAGTAGATAAGAACATAGATGTAGGATATGCACATGTGATGTAGGAAAAGCTGATATAGAATTAGAATATGAAGGCTTATACATTGACAGTAGATAAGAACATAGATGTAGGATATCCACATGTGATGTAGGAAAAGCTGATATAGAATTAGAATATGAAGGCTTATACATTGACAGTAGATAAGAACATAGATGTAGGATATCCACATGTGATGTAGGAAAAGCTGATATAGAATTAGAATATGAAGGCTTATACATTGACAGTAGATAAGAACATAGATGTAGGATATGCACATGTGATGTAGGAAAAGCTGATATAGAATTATAATAAGAAGGCTTATACATTGACAGTAGATAAGAACATAGATGTAGGATATGCACATGTGATGTAGGAAAAGCTGATATAGAATTAGAATATGAAGGCTTATACATTGACAGTAGATAAGAACATATATGTAGGATATGCACATGTGATGTAGGAAAAGCTGATATAGAATTAGAATATGAAGGCTTATACATTGACAGTAGATAAGAACATAGATGTAGGATATGCACATGTGATGTAGGAAAAGCTGATATAGAATTAGAATATGAAGGCTTATACATTGACAGTAGATAAGAACATAGATGTAGGATATGCACATGTGATGTAGGAAAAGCTGATATAGAATTAGAATATGAAGGCTTATACATTGACAGTAGATAAGAACATAGATGTAGGATATGCACATGTGATGTAGGAAAAGCTGATATAGAATTAGAATATGAAGGCTTATACATTGACAGTAGATAAGAACATAGATGTAGGATATGCACATGTGATGTAGGAAAAGCTGATATAGAATTAGAATATGAAGGCTTATACATTGACAGTAGATAAGAACATAGATGTAGGATATGCACATGTGATGTAGGAAAAGCTGATATAGAATTAGAATATGAAGGCTTATACATTGACAGTAGATAAGAACATAGATGTAGGATATGCACATGTGATGTAGGAAAAGCTGATATAGAATTAGAATAATATGACTCAATGTGAATTGTTACTTGTACCTGGTTGATACAGCGTTTGTAGAGTATGGAAGAATGAAATAATTTATCCTCAGTATTTTACCATAATATATTTATTGCTGTGACTTAATGCTACTTTGAATATAAATAGTAACACCAATATTGTTGTGTACCCTGGGTTGAATATAAATAGTAACACCAATATTGTTGTGTACCCTGGGTTGTTGTCATGTTTGATTGTGGTGTTATATCTCATATTTCTTGTGTTCACCATGGCATCATACCTTTTGAAATATTCATTACTTTCCACATGTACTAAAATTCATATTTTCCACTTTGATTGTATTTATTCATTTTATCACTCTATACTTGAAATAGGTTTTGTGAAGACAGCACTGAAGCCTCAACACAGAAAGTGGAAAAAACACCAAATACAAAGCGGAGAAGCCGACGAAGTAGTTTTGGATTGCCATCAAAACAGAAATTTGTTGTGAAGTAAGTACTACCGTAAAATCTGTATTAGAAGCCGCATCCCTAATAGAAGTCGCACCCATTCTTTTTGAATAATTGAGAACCAAAAAACCATCATTTCTCATATGTGTAGATGCTCTAATAGAAGCCGCATTTCCTTGGTTGCATTGTACCATTTTAATAGAAGCCGCGGCTTCTAATACAGATTTTACAGTATGTATTATTGTATATCTGCAGTTTTCTGTTGTTTTAGCTGTGGTTATATTGTGATACTTGATCCACAGAACGTAACTGAATTCACGGATAGCATCGTTCTTCTGCACCCTTGCCAGTTTTGATCATGTTCATCATGTGAAGTCAGCGAGGTGAGGTTTTGTTTTCATTAGAACATTCTATGGCAACTGTTGTGACCTATTTAATGTTTTAAAGGGGAACTAAATAGAGCCTATTTTGGTGTTTGTATTTATCAAGTTATGTATATTGATTATAAATTTGAAAAAAAAAATTAAAAAAAATGATTATCTTCAGAGTTATGATGATTTAAATATGAGAAACCATAAACCTGCGATGGACTTCCGTTTGCGCCATCTTGCCATAAAAATACGCCCTCATGAGGTATAAACAGGTAAGGTAACAAAGCATGATGACGAAATAGTATCTGATTAAATATAAGCAACTTAGGGAGCCATAGTTGGCTGGACAGGTGAATTGACTTTTAGTCTAGGTTGTTTCGACTTTTACGTTAATGTTATTTACAAAGCGTATCAACATACAAACATTATAGATGTGCGATTGATCGAGACAGGCATTTTGTTTTGTTTTTTGTCTAACTGTCTAATAAATGCTGTTTCCAGTACTACACTGTGCGGCGTGCAAATTATTCAAAGTATGGATGCTGGAGTATGCAATCTTGAGTTCGTAGGTAGTGGTGGAAACATTTTCGTCCATGTATTCAGGGGGCTGCAGTGGCAAATCATGGGATAATTGTCACAGGAACACCAAGCAGATTGTTCACAGACTTCCGTGTAATTTGAAATAAAATCATCCGAACAAGGGGCATCGTCGACGATATACTCTCATCACTCACACTGGACTGATCTGAATCTTCACAGTATACCGTACCTCCCTGATTATAAGCCCGGAGGCATGAACACGTAAGGGAAAAGTGAGAGATGAGCTTGTACTCGAGGACCAACTCAGAAAAAATGATTCATACTCGGGAGGGGCTTACGATCGGGGAAGTGCGGTACTTTAACGTAATTGGGCTTTCACTCTCAGAATACTGTGGTTCAAACGCATAAGGCTCTAACCCAAGTTATAAAAAGCACATTGTGCATATAAAAGTTGAGTTTATACTAGTAGTACACAATGCTTGGCAGCATGAACGGCTATGTACAATGGCGTATACGAATGCGATCAGATACTAAAACATCATAGCTTTGAAAAGTACCCGGATGTTAAATATGTTCGTTCGTTATTTATTCCCCTCCATGAATGGCCTCCATGGTGTTTAATTGCAAGCACTTCAAATGCCTATCCAAGCTACAGTTATAATTAAAAAAAATTAAACCACTGCAATATTATTTCGAATACAGTTTAGAATATACAGAACTATAATTTAAGGCCGCATTTAAGTTCGCTTTAATGTAGATATTCTAGTTACGGTACTCATTCAAAATGATTTGCAAATTTGACCTGCAGATTCAAATTTACTGAATATTTACCATTTGCAATTTACTGCTAAGTTGGGTTCTGTTTATCAGTTCAGATTTCAGTGCTTTTGCAAAATTTTCTCATCTATTCTGAAGGAAATGATGTGCCATCAACTCTACAATTTCATTTGAATTTAAGTATTTAAAGTTGGTCTATTTATCACCTCTCCCCCAAACCAAATAAGACCATTTAACCCATGATTGTACAACTACATGCAATAAAGTAGTTAGTTAATAAAGTCTCTTCTGACTACATATTAAAAGTGCATCATCATGGCATTATTGAATTTAATCAATTAGAAACATGGAGCTCTTTTTTGATGATAGTAATAACAAAATGATATTAGAAATTATGTTACTGTAAATGCATTCAATGTGCTTTCATGTCACAGTGGTGAATACATTTTAAAATATATTCCATATTTTAAAAACATCCTGGTCCCATTGTAGACTTTTTTTTACATGAGATGGCTGTATAAATGAAAAGTAAAGGTATATTTTGCTGTTTATTCATTCATTTCTTTTGTTTTGACTTGTGTGTGATGCTCAGTGTGTGGTCTCTCCTTGTAATTATTATTTGGTTTGTTTTACAGAGATGTTCCCAAGACACCAGACACAGAGCGTGTTATTAGCAATCCTTTGCCATTCAGTCCATATGGTGAATTATTTCATAGAATCTTACAGGACAGTACATGTAATGACAGTCAAGGCAATATGTCTACAGCATCATCTACATCTATTGTACAGTCTAGAGGTAAATAGTAGTGAAAGTGACACTATAAACAAGACTATTTTGTGAATTTGTGATGAAAAGAGGGAACTGGTGGTGAAAAGGTTAATTTACATGACTTCAGATAGACATGTGAATAATCCTGAATTGGTTTGTCTAACAGCAATGATTGACCTGAAATTGTTGTTTCTTTTCAGATATTGATGATGTGTGGCGAGAAGTAGCATTGGAAAGACTTTTGCATGTAATTGATGTGCCAATGTTAGACCATGTATTGAAATGTATTACAGACAATAAACAGGAAGACTCCCATAATATTGTCATCTCTAATGTTTTTGCTAATACTCATAGTCCTGCCCAGACAAGTACACCAAGGTAAGAAATAATTACATAATATAACTGTATTTGTTTGTAGTACATGTATGTGTTTGATGTCATTATTTTCTAGTGCATATGTAAAGATTAGTCCCCTATCGTCTTTGTACATCAGTAATTTCATTTCAATATAAAAACTTGGTTAACACCTCAATGGTGAATGGATTGTATCTACATTAGAAATCAGTATCAAAACTTGGTTAACTCTTTTTATTGTTAACTTCTCAGTGATGGATGGATTGTATCTGCACTAGACTGCCTGGATCAGCACCCAGAAAGTCTAAGGATTATTGAAAGTCTCATTGGATCAGATGGGAACATATCAGATGCATCTGATATCCAAGAAATGGATACTCTCAAGAAAAAAGCATTGTTTAAAGTTGTACAGGACTTATACCATGGACAGAGAGAACCTCTACTGCCAAAAGGATTTTTTGAGTTATATACTGCAATATTGACATTACTTTCTAATGGTAAATGCAAAGAAGCATTGTTTGCGGTACAGTTACATATGATACTATTGAATAGATCAACCAGAGATTCACTGAAGAGGTTATTAAACTTTATGTCACATGCAGCTACATCTCACGGAGTAAGACTGGATCAAGATGTGAGTCAAGTTATTTTTATATTGTTCAGTGCAGAAAAGGACAGGGCACACTTACGTGGGCTAAAAAGATCATTGCCAACTGAAGTGAAACCAAAATTGGTGATGCTTCCTTTCTACCTTTGAGGTTGTGTAATTAACCCAATTTGATGATATTTATTAGGTACAATTGGGTATAAATTAACTTTTTTGTTAAGGAAACAATGAATTCTATAGTTATTTTTGCATATTCATTGATTGATTAAACAAAATATAATGAAAAAAATCCCAGTGAACACATAAACTAGTATTGTATACTACTATCCACGTTTCAGGCAACCCATTGGTGGTGTCATAATTCAACTTTCTTTCCATCAGGTTGACAACAGAACACTAGTCCGCCGTTCATTCACCAATGTCATAATACACCATCCTATGTTAAGCAAAGGACAGTCGGAACAACTTGTCATATTCATGATGGATCAAAATAATGAAGTTTTTGAAATACCAGACAGAATTGCTGAGGAGGTGGAAGAGAAATTATCAGCTGCAAGACACGGCAAAGATTATCTCCCAAACAATGGTAGGTATCACTAAACTGACTAAAAGTTTGTATGAATTACACTAAACTGACTAAAAGTTTGTATGAATTACACTAAACTGACTAAAAGTTTGTATGAATTACACTAAACTGACTAAAAGTTTGTATGAATTACACTAAACTGACTAAAAGTTTGTATGAATTACACTAAACTGACTAAAAGTTTGTATGAATTACACTAAACTGACTAAAAGTTTGTATGAATTACACTAAACTGACTAAAAGTTTGTATGAATTACACTAAACTGACTAAAAGTTTGTATGAATTACACTAAACTGACTAAAAGTTTGTATGAATTACACTAAACTGACTAAAAGTTTGTATGAATTACACTAAACTGACTAAAAGTTTGTATGAATTACACTAAACTGACTAAAAGTTTGTATGAATTACACTAAACTGACTAAAAGTTTGTATGAATTACACTAAACTGACTAAAAGTTTGTATGAATTACACTAAACTGACTAAAAGTTTGTATGAATTACACTAAACTGACTAAAAGTTTGTATGAATTACACTAAACTGACTAAAAGTTTGTATGAATTACACTAAACTGACTAAAAGTTTGTATGAATTACACTAAACTGACTAAAAGTTTGTATGAATTACACTAAACTGACTAAAAGTTTGTATGAATTACACTAAACTGACTAAAAGTTTGTATGAATTACACTAAACTGACTAAAAGTTTGTATGAATTACACTAAACTGACTAAAAGTTTGTATGAATTACACTAAACTGACTAAAAGTTTGTATGAATTACACTAAACTGACTAAAAGTTTGTATGAATTACACTAAACTGACTAAAAGTTTGTATGAATTACACTAAACTGACTAAAAGTTTGTATGAATTACACTAAACTGACTAAAAGTTTGTATGAATTACACTAAACTGACTAAAAGTTTGTATGAATTACACTAAACTGACTAAAAGTTTGTATGAATTACACTAAACTGACTAAAAGTTTGTATGAATTACACTAAATGGACTAAAAGTTTGTATGAATTACACTAAACTGACTAAAAGTTTGTATGAATTACACTATTAGACATGTCATCAAATCTAATATTTACAGATCAAGAAAAAAATTGTCTTCGTACTCATTTAACTGAATTTAATGTACTAGAAGAGTGATATGAGACATTTATATGATTGATGACTTTATATTGACTCAGAGGACAATTGTGCATGCATTTTTGGTATTTGGATTATGAGTATATGTAGACTTTTATCTCAATCAGTCCAGGGAATCAAGCAGCTTTACTTTCTTTCTGTTAGTAAGTTCAGCTTTAGTTTGATGCAGTTGTTACAGTACAATTTTTCTTTTCTTTTCTTTTCAGAAACCTACTGTACTATGATATCTAAGATAGACTATGAAAAGGAAAAAGTAAACTTGACTCGTGATGCTTTACGTGATTTGATGAACTATATTATAGATGATGTGAACCTCTCACTCAAACAAAAGAAACAAAAACTCAAACAATTGCAGAAAGCTCACAGCGATGTATATGATGTACATTTTCATGGATTTCTATAACTCTGCTTATAATAGTTATAAATGTATAAGGGAATGAATGAATGTGTTCATTCAATTTATACTGAATAGCCAGAGGAACCCAAACCAAAATCTACCTAAGGAGTACAAGCCAAACTTGACCTGAGGAACCCAAACCAAACTTGACCTAAGGAACGCAAACCAAAATCTATCTAAGGAGTACAAGCCAAACTTGACCTGAGGAACCCAAACCAAACTTGACCTGAGGAACCCAAACCAAAATCTACCTAAGGAGTACAAGCCAAACTTGACCTGAGGAACCCAAACCAAACTTGACCTGAGGAACCCAAACCAAAATCTACCTAATAAGTACAAGCCAAACTTGACCTGAGGAACCCAAACCAAAATCTACCTAAGGAGTACAAGCCAAACTTGACCTGAGGAACCCAAACCAAACTTGACCTGAGGAACCCAAACCAAAATCTACCTAAGGAGTACAAGCCAAACTTGACCTGAGGAACCCAAACCAAACTTGACCTGAGGAACCCAAACCAAAATCTACCTAAGGAGTACAAGCCAAACTTGACCTGAGGAACCCAAACCAAAATCTACCTAAGGAGTACAAGCCAAACTTGACCTGAGGAACCCAAACCAAAATCTACCTAAGGAGTACAAACCAAACTTGACCTGAGGAACCCAAGCCAAACTTGACCTGAGGAATCCAAACCAAAATCTACCTAAGGAGTACAAGCCAAACTTGACCTGAGGAACCTAAACTAAACTTGACCTGAGGAACCCAAACCAAAATCTACCTAAGGAGTACAAGCCAAACTTGACCTGAGGAGCCCAAGCCAAACTTGACCTGAGGAAAC
The DNA here is from genome assembly GCF_978046115.1 of Saccoglossus kowalevskii. Classification (NCBI taxonomy): domain Eukaryota; kingdom Metazoa; phylum Hemichordata; class Enteropneusta; family Harrimaniidae; genus Saccoglossus; species Saccoglossus kowalevskii. The sequence continues at coordinate 36,334,149 of NC_140652.1, read as the reverse complement.
CAACCAAAATCTACCTAAGGAGTACAAGCCAAACTTGACCTGAGGAACCCAAACCAAAATCTAACTAAGGTGTACAAGCCAAACTTGACCTGAGGAACCTAAACCAAACTTGACCTGTGGAACCCAAACCAAAATTGACCTGAGGAACCCAAGGCAAACTTGACCAGAGGAACCTAGACCAAACCTGACCTGAGGAACCCAATCCAAACTTGACCAGAGGAACCTACCGGTAAACCAAACTTGACCTGAGGAGCCCAAGTTAAACTTGACCTGAGGAGCCCAAGCCAAAATTGACCTGAGGAGCACAAGCCAAACTTGTCAGGAGGAGCCCAAGCCAAACCTACTGGACAATGCTAGAGGTGCTGATTACAATATGAAACAAGGAAATATCAGCATATTAATTAAATTAGAGTTTTTGCAGTTGTGTTAATAACAGAAATAATGTCTAAGAAGACAGTGTGTCACAGTGACTTTGGCAAATGTCACAATTGCCTTTAATTATTAAATAGCATATAATATCCCCTCTGTCCTTTACAAACAATGCGAAAATCATAATTTTCCCTCTGTACTATATATCTGATATTTATGTATTTTGGTTTGCAATTGCTAATCAGTTTTAATATAAATTTTATTAAATATATTTCTGTATTTACAAGTGCTAAAAAATAGTGCTCACTTTGATAAGGATAATAATGCTTATAATAATAGTTATGTGTATTTATGGAACATTACCATTTTTGTATCAAAAAAGGTATAAGTAATAATTATACACTCCTTTTTCCTGAGAATTGTACTGAATGAAAAAATTGAATATTGATGTATAGTTGAAATGTATTTTGGTTTTATTTGCACATCTGAATTTGAAAACTAGTCACTACTTTGTGAAAACTTGAATACAAAACTATTTGTAACTTTTGTAACCTTCTGTATAGAGTAAACCTGTATCCAGCATCTTTGTATCCCCGCGAAGTTTACTGTCAAATATCTGTGAAAAATACAGTAAATGTGAATTTGCACTGGCAGGGAAACAATCTGGTAGTGGTGAAAGTAACTTTATCATTTCACATAAATGAATTGCAGTTAATCATTTATTATGGTTGACACACAAAATTCAACTCTACAATACTTTGTGTTTACTGATATTTTGGGATAATCTGATATATCCATGACTCCATGATTTTCAGCCTGTTCACAATGTAGGTAATTTTTTTGCCTTGCATTTGTGTTTTTTTGTTTGAATTTCATTTGACTGTTGCTTTTCAATATTTTTCTTTAATGTCATGTTGATTCACAATAATTTGTAGTAGGATTATTTCAGTATAGACCTACTCAGGGTGAAGCCAAATTCTCAACAATTTCCCTCAAACTTGCACATATGCAGATTATCCTACATACATGTACCATGTAATACTCATGTCATCTTTCAGTGCTTCTTTAGGAACATTAGCCAAGTAACAATCACTGCCAGGAAGTGTCATTGTTATAGAATTTGACAAAGCTAAAAAACAAACATGCACTCTAGTGCCTATTTATGGACTAGCAACAGAAAATATATGTATGAGAAAAAAACATACAATTGTTGCTTTAAATCAAGTCAAAAATACCAATAGATTGATAGATATGATAGTGCATATATCTATGTGACATTTACAATTTGTAATAGTACAATGCAAATATATATTAAATAGGACTGTTAATTATATACTACCCAGCTGTACAGTAATTTGAAATCTAATATTGAATGTACAGTCAGCAGTGTACATTTGACCAATTTAAATCTTATCTTGTATCATTGTATTATAGACAAGTCAAGTGTTTCAGACAGCATCGTTTTCAAGAGTCTTGAAAACAATTTGGATAGTCAGTAACCAATGCCCTCTACATCTGATTTTAATCAGATTTGTAAAAAAATTTGTACATACTTGTTTTTATAAATGTGTCACAGGAAGTGTAGATGCACAGTTGTAGATTTGTGGTTTAGAGTTACAGGTGTATTTCAATTAATGCATGTTTTTTTGGCTAAAATTTATTTATTATAATAAAGACAAGTAGAAGTGAATTTAAGTCTGTTGTATTATCAAATATATTGTAGCACTTTTCCCTCATTGTACTGCCGATTATTTTATTTGAAATTGATTTTCATTAAACAACAGAATTGCAATTTCCATCAGAAATGTATACAAGCAAGATGTAATGTTTACATACATGTACTTACAAATACAGTTTACCACTGGATCAATTTCAGAATTATTAGGTTTATCCCCAGGGTCGATCTTGTCATAGCCAATACCAGAAAAAGTACCCTCATCAACAGATAGAATCATTTATTGTGAACTGGTCAGATTTATATCATGGCATGGCAATCTTGATTATATCTGAAGTTTTCTTGTGCCTTTACATCTTTATCAAAGGAAAAAAACTGCTTCCAAGGTATTTGAAAGAAAGGCTTATCCTTCATTCAAAAAGTAGTAGTTGCCAGCGGTTGCTTCATAATAATGATCTCCACCCTGAGCGTAATTATTGGGATTGCAGGTGTTACTGTTTAGCTCTTTGTGGTTTATAACTATGATGCCAGAAACAAGAAGGGTGTCTACTCCTCATCTGATGTGTATGTTGTCATCTGACAATAAGAGTCGCGTTTTTCAATCTTAATCCACTTTCATTTACTCGTACTGTTAGGATATAGTAGGAAGGTTCTTCTTGTACGTGACGTTTAAACCAAAATTGACCTGAGGAACCCAAGGCAAACTTGACCAGAGGAACCTAGACCAAACCTGACCTGAGGAACCCAATCCAAACTTGACCAGAGGAACCTACCGGTAAACCAAACTTGACCTGAGGAGCCCAAGTTAAACTTGACCTGAGGAGCCCAAGCCAAAATTGACCTGAGGAGCACAAGCCAAACTTGTCAGGAGGAGCCCAAGCCAAACCTACTGGACAATGCTAGAGGTGCTGATTACAATATGAAACAAGGAAATATCAGCATATTAATTAAATTAGAGTTTTTGCAGTTGTGTTAATAACAGAAATAATGTCTAAGAAGACAGTGTGTCACAGTGACTTTGGCAAATGTCACAATTGCCTTTAATTATTAAATAGCATATAATATCCCCTCTGTCCTTTACAAACAATGCGAAAATCATAATTTTCCCTCTGTACTATATATCTGATATTTATGTATTTTGGTTTGCAATTGCTAATCAGTTTTAATATAAATTTTATTAAATATATTTCTGTATTTACAAGTGCTAAAAAATAGTGCTCACTTTGATAAGGATAATAATGCTTATAATAATAGTTATGTGTATTTATGGAACATTACCATTTTTGTATCAAAAAAGGTATAAGTAATAATTATACACTCCTTTTTCCTGAGAATTGTACTGAATGAAAAAATTGAATATTGATGTATAGTTGAAATGTATTTTGGTTTTATTTGCACATCTGAATTTGAAAACTAGTCACTACTTTGTGAAAACTTGAATACAAAACTATTTGTAACTTTTGTAACCTTCTGTATAGAGTAAACCTGTATCCAGCATCTTTGTATCCCCGCGAAGTTTACTGTCAAATATCTGTGAAAAATACAGTAAATGTGAATTTGCACTGGCAGGGAAACAATCTGGTAGTGGTGAAAGTAACTTTATCATTTCACATAAATGAATTGCAGTTAATCATTTATTATGGTTGACACACAAAATTCAACTCTACAATACTTTGTGTTTACTGATATTTTGGGATAATCTGATATATCCATGACTCCATGATTTTCAGCCTGTTCACAATGTAGGTAATTTTTTTGCCTTGCATTTGTGTTTTTTTGTTTGAATTTCATTTGACTGTTGCTTTTCAATATTTTTCTTTAATGTCATGTTGATTCACAATAATTTGTAGTAGGATTATTTCAGTATAGACCTACTCAGGGTGAAGCCAAATTCTCAACAATTTCCCTCAAACTTGCACATATGCAGATTATCCTACATACATGTACCATGTAATACTCATGTCATCTTTCAGTGCTTCTTTAGGAACATTAGCCAAGTAACAATCACTGCCAGGAAGTGTCATTGTTATAGAATTTGACAAAGCTAAAAAACAAACATGCACTCTAGTGCCTATTTATGGACTAGCAACAGAAAATATATGTATGAGAAAAAAACATACAATTGTTGCTTTAAATCAAGTCAAAAATACCAATAGATTGATAGATATGATAGTGCATATATCTATGTGACATTTACAATTTGTAATAGTACAATGCAAATATATATTAAATAGGACTGTTAATTATATACTACCCAGCTGTACAGTAATTTGAAATCTAATATTGAATGTACAGTCAGCAGTGTACATTTGACCAATTTAAATCTTATCTTGTATCATTGTATTATAGACAAGTCAAGTGTTTCAGACAGCATCGTTTTCAAGAGTCTTGAAAACAATTTGGATAGTCAGTAACCAATGCCCTCTACATCTGATTTTAATCAGATTTGTAAAAAAATTTGTACATACTTGTTTTTATAAATGTGTCACAGGAAGTGTAGATGCACAGTTGTAGATTTGTGGTTTAGAGTTACAGGTGTATTTCAATTAATGCATGTTTTTTTGGCTAAAATTTATTTATTATAATAAAGACAAGTAGAAGTGAATTTAAGTCTGTTGTATTATCAAATATATTGTAGCACTTTTCCCTCATTGTACTGCCGATTATTTTATTTGAAATTGATTTTCATTAAACAACAGAATTGCAATTTCCATCAGAAATGTATACAAGCAAGATGTAATGTTTACATACATGTACTTACAAATACAGTTTACCACTGGATCAATTTCAGAATTATTAGGTTTATCCCCAGGGTCGATCTTGTCATAGCCAATACCAGAAAAAGTACCCTCATCAACAGATAGAATCATTTATTGTGAACTGGTCAGATTTATATCATGGCATGGCAATCTTGATTATATCTGAAGTTTTCTTGTGCCTTTACATCTTTATCAAAGGAAAAAAACTGCTTCCAAGGTATTTGAAAGAAAGGCTTATCCTTCATTCAAAAAGTAGTAGTTGCCAGCGGTTGCTTCATAATAATGATCTCCACCCTGAGCGTAATTATTGGGATTGCAGGTGTTACTGTTTAGCTCTTTGTGGTTTATAACTATGATGCCAGAAACAAGAAGGGTGTCTACTCCTCATCTGATGTGTATGTTGTCATCTGACAATAAGAGTCGCGTTTTTCAATCTTAATCCACTTTCATTTACTCGTACTGTTAGGATATAGTAGGAAGGTTCTTCTTGTACGTGACGTTTAAACCAAAATTGACCTGAGGAACCCAAGGCAAACTTGACCAGAGGAACCTAGACCAAACCTGACCTGAGGAACCCAATCCAAACTTGACCAGAGGAACCTACCGGTAAACCAAACTTGACCTGAGGAGCCCAAGTTAAACTTGACCTGAGGAGCCCAAGCCAAAATTGACCTGAGGAGCACAAGCCAAACTTGTCAGGAGGAGCCCAAGCCAAACCTACTGGACAATGCTAGAGGTGCTGATTACAATATGAAACAAGGAAATATCAGCATATTAATTAAATTAGAGTTTTTGCAGTTGTGTTAATAACAGAAATAATGTCTAAGAAGACAGTGTGTCACAGTGACTTTGGCAAATGTCACAATTGCCTTTAATTATTAAATAGCATATAATATCCCCTCTGTCCTTTACAAACAATGCGAAAATCATAATTTTCCCTCTGTACTATATATCTGATATTTATGTATTTTGGTTTGCAATTGCTAATCAGTTTTAATATAAATTTTATTAAATATATTTCTGTATTTACAAGTGCTAAAAAATAGTGCTCACTTTGATAAGGATAATAATGCTTATAATAATAGTTATGTGTATTTATGGAACATTACCATTTTTGTATCAAAAAAGGTATAAGTAATAATTATACACTCCTTTTTCCTGAGAATTGTACTGAATGAAAAAATTGAATATTGATGTATAGTTGAAATGTATTTTGGTTTTATTTGCACATCTGAATTTGAAAACTAGTCACTACTTTGTGAAAACTTGAATACAAAACTATTTGTAACTTTTGTAACCTTCTGTATAGAGTAAACCTGTATCCAGCATCTTTGTATCCCCGCGAAGTTTACTGTCAAATATCTGTGAAAAATACAGTAAATGTGAATTTGCACTGGCAGGGAAACAATCTGGTAGTGGTGAAAGTAACTTTATCATTTCACATAAATGAATTGCAGTTAATCATTTATTATGGTTGACACACAAAATTCAACTCTACAATACTTTGTGTTTACTGATATTTTGGGATAATCTGATATATCCATGACTCCATGATTTTCAGCCTGTTCACAATGTAGGTAATTTTTTTGCCTTGCATTTGTGTTTTTTTGTTTGAATTTCATTTGACTGTTGCTTTTCAATATTTTTCTTTAATGTCATGTTGATTCACAATAATTTGTAGTAGGATTATTTCAGTATAGACCTACTCAGGGTGAAGCCAAATTCTCAACAATTTCCCTCAAACTTGCACATATGCAGATTATCCTACATACATGTACCATGTAATACTCATGTCATCTTTCAGTGCTTCTTTAGGAACATTAGCCAAGTAACAATCACTGCCAGGAAGTGTCATTGTTATAGAATTTGACAAAGCTAAAAAACAAACATGCACTCTAGTGCCTATTTATGGACTAGCAACAGAAAATATATGTATGAGAAAAAAACATACAATTGTTGCTTTAAATCAAGTCAAAAATACCAATAGATTGATAGATATGATAGTGCATATATCTATGTGACATTTACAATTTGTAATAGTACAATGCAAATATATATTAAATAGGACTGTTAATTATATACTACCCAGCTGTACAGTAATTTGAAATCTAATATTGAATGTACAGTCAGCAGTGTACATTTGACCAATTTAAATCTTATCTTGTATCATTGTATTATAGACAAGTCAAGTGTTTCAGACAGCATCGTTTTCAAGAGTCTTGAAAACAATTTGGATAGTCAGTAACCAATGCCCTCTACATCTGATTTTAATCAGATTTGTAAAAAAATTTGTACATACTTGTTTTTATAAATGTGTCACAGGAAGTGTAGATGCACAGTTGTAGATTTGTGGTTTAGAGTTACAGGTGTATTTCAATTAATGCATGTTTTTTTGGCTAAAATTTATTTATTATAATAAAGACAAGTAGAAGTGAATTTAAGTCTGTTGTATTATCAAATATATTGTAGCACTTTTCCCTCATTGTACTGCCGATTATTTTATTTGAAATTGATTTTCATTAAACAACAGAATTGCAATTTCCATCAGAAATGTATACAAGCAAGATGTAATGTTTACATACATGTACTTACAAATACAGTTTACCACTGGATCAATTTCAGAATTATTAGGTTTATCCCCAGGGTCGATCTTGTCATAGCCAATACCAGAAAAAGTACCCTCATCAACAGATAGAATCATTTATTGTGAACTGGTCAGATTTATATCATGGCATGGCAATCTTGATTATATCTGAAGTTTTCTTGTGCCTTTACATCTTTATCAAAGGAAAAAAACTGCTTCCAAGGTATTTGAAAGAAAGGCTTATCCTTCATTCAAAAAGTAGTAGTTGCCAGCGGTTGCTTCATAATAATGATCTCCACCCTGAGCGTAATTATTGGGATTGCAGGTGTTACTGTTTAGCTCTTTGTGGTTTATAACTATGATGCCAGAAACAAGAAGGGTGTCTACTCCTCATCTGATGTGTATGTTGTCATCTGACAATAAGAGTCGCGTTTTTCAATCTTAATCCACTTTCATTTACTCGTACTGTTAGGATATAGTAGGAAGGTTCTTCTTGTACGTGACGTTTAAAGGGCGGTAGTCGTCGCACCGCACCCTATTCGATATGGGATTCATAGCGACGTATACAACGCGTGTAAAATACATTGTTTATTTACATGAAATTCAAACACGCCAATGAACAGACTTGTAATTTGCCACACCATAATTTGCTGAAGAACAAAACATAACTTAGTAAACAATATGGTATATGATCATAGAAGGCACAACTTGATTCGTTGATTATGACTTTGATTCATAATATATGATATACTAGTGAAGGGGATTCCTCTATGATTTGGGGGTTCACCTTACTTGAACCTCGAGCAATACTTTGGGTTGGTTGTCTGAGCTTGAAACTGAGCTAGCCAATCAGATTACACAAGTTTGTGTTTCGACTTCAAAGACGATGCCAATGAAAGAAAATTCAGATTTGATGACGTCAAAGGTGACTAACATCTTTCAACAAATGTAATTCTGACTACTATGAATATATCTCAGGAATGATTGGCTCTAACCCGGATCCGAACTAACCTGTACATAATCCGATCAGAGATCAAATGTCGAGACTGCAGATATTTTATCATGTCGCAGGACTTTTTTTTTTATTTAATTAATTTGAATCTACCGCCACAAGGCATTTATAATTATATATTCCACTGTAGATCCATTAAAATTGTAATAAAATGGGCTGATGCAAAACGACTCAGAAACATGGTCTATAGGGGCTCTATATTACTATATTAATTTACATGGGTGTTTCAAATATGTATGGAAATCATATTTATAGTCACATATAATGTACATTAGGAATACCTCGTATATAGACCAGTTGTTGAATAGATTAAGACTTTATTTAGCAAGACAGTTTTTAAACTGAGTATTAAACTGTTTTACTCATTGCTAGCGTTGCTATGGTCACATGACGTTACTGGGGGTCGTATTACCAGTTATTTTAAAATGCTGTAATAAAAGTACTGGCACTCTCTGTCTATTCGTCACTGTCTTGCTGTGTAACACTGTCAGCCACTCCTGTGATTATCAGTAAAAACATGACCACGATCGGCAAGACGGAATTAAAGTAGGTGCGTACAGATTTATTCATTATTGTGTTTTTGTAGTTTTTTGGTTTAATTTGCTAGATCTGAGAAACTATTTTCAAACCTGAATATACAATGCATTGAATGTTTAAAACATGATAAGTTCTTCCATAGTGTGACATATTATTACATCACGAATATCGTAACCATTACAGACACAACATAGTGACCTACATAGTGTTTGTTTGAATACGGTCTCAATTTCTTATTATCTTTGCTTGACTTGATGCCATATATTATGGTATTTACAGGTTTACGTGGTTCCAGACCAAAATAATATAAAAAACAGGGTTGCATATGCGTAACATAACTGCATACTTATCATGGGAAATACTTGCACAAAGGCAAGAAGCGAAGATGGTAAAACCATAAGTGACCCTGGACAACTAGGTGCAAGTATGTATTGCACCGATTTCGTTATTTTTGTATAAAACTGTTTACAATTACGGTGGTTACAAAGCAGAGTCAGCTTATAATTACGGAGCATCCATATCACACTAGGGTTAGGGTTTATCAGACACAGCGCTGTTACACGTGTGTGTGTGTGTTGTTCGTTTGCTGCGTAATATTGTGTAGATACCTCAACTATCTTCATTGACAAAACACGTTGTAGGGTGGAACAAAGATTATTTATTTGATTGTACAACATGATAAAGACAAGCACAAATTAGCAGTATCATTTACAAGCGTCATCACTATAAGCTCAGCTCGAAGTCAGATTCCCTATTAAACATTTCAAGATTTGTTATTTTCATTATTTCATCAGTTGAGAGTTAAAGCAAACTGAAGTAGCAGGCATTTATTACAGTGAATTAGAGTTGTAAAAAGCTGCATAATTAAAATATAGCGAAGTTACAAATTCATTAACCGGAAATAATATTTCGATGTGTTTTCAAACTTATATACAATTATTTAATATTACGTATTTGATATTGTTTTCTGTTAATTTGATTTGTATTGGTAGATTCAGACATAAATTCCGATGAAAATGAGGTAAGTCAAAGTATAGTATTAAACACAACGACATATAGACGTGGTAACTTGTTTTATCATGTAGACCAATTTAGTAGTGGATAAGTATACAGTAACTTACACATTTTAATATTATGACAATTTGATGATAAGATGTAAGATGAGTTAATTTATGAATAAAATAAACATTTTCAGCGAAATCTTTGTTTAACAGTTATTGCTCGTATTTGCCTCTACAGTTAACGTTAAAGACAACAAGCAATTATGAAGATACCGTAGATGATCATGGACAAGCAAGTATGTTATACACGTTTTTATGTGTCATGGTTATTTATATTAACGTTAAATGATCAATTATATGGGATATGCACTTGTCATCTCGGGGCTAGTATGTCTGTATTGTTATAGTGATGTATACATATCATCTGTTTGTATGGTTGCTACATTTCTTCCTGTATTTGGCATTCGGGTACTTCACATATATCAACTGTATGATACAACAATGTCCATTTAATTTTGCTGTTAGTACGGCACTATTGAAAGAGATATTATAAAGACTATTCTTAATAAAGCAATTTCTATAAATAGAAATAACAATTCATTTCAGTGTATACACCATTCCTATGACTTGCGCTCTTAGGTAACGAATCGCATTTGAGACGTCGACATGAGTTTTTGTGACGTCAATATGAGTTAGATGGATATAATAAATGTTGTTACCATTTACAATGTAACAACAGACGGATGACCGTATATGAATATAATACAATTCTTATGAACGTTGTCACTTACACGAGACGGTATGACTTTCTTGGAAGATACATCAGGGTAGACTGGCGCAGTCGGGCGATTAATTTGTTTGTTTTTTTAGTTTTAAAATTTTTTTTAAAAAATCGCGAAATGGAGGTGTTAACGCGAAATCACCCCGTCGTGGTGATTTCGCAGTTACAGCGAATTTCGCGCTAACACCTCCGTTTCGCGAATTTTTTATTTTATTTAAACTACAAAAATGGACATACAAGTCACCTATATTCTCATGTTACACATCTAGCCATGGATACAATGCTATTGATATTATTTGTGCAGTGTTTGCCATATAATATTGCTTACCTTATACTATGGGTGTTTGTTACTTAACGCTTACTTATAGATCCAAACAGAAATGCAGATGAAAATAAAGAGGAAAATGAGGTAAAACAAACATTTAATTATTCTTTACGAAATACTGGCATACGATTTTAATAAGAAAACACAACATCATATGTGCCATCGTATATAGAATATATATTAGAGAATAATATGCTACATGTGTGAACAATAGCAGGAAATAAAAAAGAGATACAATTAAAATCAGCAATAATCATTAATAACAGTTTGTCTGTAATAATATGTATTTATCCGTAGCTGACGTCAATGTTAAAATGTATGCATCACAGAATAGACCAGTTAATTGATGTAAAAGAACTCATGCATAGGGAGATGATGAAAGGTCTCAGTAAAGATACTCATAATACTGCGGATGTTAAGATGTATCCGACATATGTGAGAGCTACACCTGATGGTACAGGTAAGGATGAATATAGGGACCATGAAATGTTTTGATAATATAAGGTTATTACGAGAATACTTCAAAATATGCACGAAGATAGTACAGCTGAAGTATGCGCGGAGGTCGATGCGCGGCGTACTGTCTGAGTGCATACTTTGAGGTATTCTCGTAATAACCTTATTATTATACATCTTTTCCTTACAAGGATACACCATGGGAAATTCAAAATGTTTAGAACAAAAACAGCGAACTTCTTTGTGTAGAGTTCGGTCAAACCCTGGTGGCAGCCATGTTTGTTTTTATTTTTAAAGGACGCTTACGTGCGTAATCATTCCATATTTGGAATTTGCATTTTCTAATATGGTAGGATGAAAATACCCCGTAAATACCACAAAAGTACGGCACACTGTAACTTATGGCGTTACGGTGACAGATGTATAATAACATTATATATGCTACTGTTAAGTTAATATGTACCCTAAGTTAAAATGTACAGCCACATCTGATGGTACAGGTAAGAGTGAAGTTCAACATAGAAATGTTCAAATGTTGCATTAAAACTAGTTATGTTATTTTTTAAGTTGAGATGTGTCTGGCATGCATGTTAGCCACACCCGATGGTCCAGGTAGAGATGATAATATAGATGTTGAAAAGTCTCACTAAAGTTATTTATACTATCGCTAAAGAAAGATGTATCCGCCATATGTGAGACTCACACCCAATGGTACAGGTAATGTGAAACAATAATAGCTTGTTCACAGTTATTAACGTCATATTGGTACTTAAAATTGTATAATATCTGAACTTAGACACTGCAGCAAACTATCAGCAACTCGTGAATATTTTATTTTTCAAGAGAGTGGTGATTTTCTGGCCTTGGATATTGGTGGTACTAATCTCCGTGTGTTATACGTTCACATTAGTGACAAAGTTGTTAAACAAATTACTGAAACCAGACATGAAATAAAAGACTTGAAGAAAGTAACTGGTATTCAAGTAAGTGAGTCAGTAGGGTTTGTTCACAGTCCCTCTATCATAGATAGAGGGACTGTGGTTTGTTGTTACATTTACGTGACACAACTGTTTCTGGATCCAGTTAAGCCTAATCTCGATAGATTAACATTGTAAACATTATAAAACAATAGTGTCCCATGATTCTTTGGTGCAATCCATGGGATTGAGCGGTTCACGAGAGACTCTATAGTGCACAGTGCTAAACAAATAATGGTCAGTAGATATGAAGATAACTAGCCTACTCAATCGTTATTTTTATTTACACAAGAACATGATATATATCAATAGGTTACAATAGCCAATAGCGAGCCACAACAAACAATAATAGTCGAAACAATAGGCAACACGCATTGTATTGTTTTCACTCGTAGACCATCTCAATATTCAGTACAAAGTAAATATACACGTCTATCACGTACATGTCCCATCTTTAAGACAATTTCAATACGATGTGAAGTGCATAGACTGACAATATGTTATGATTATCTATCACACATACAAACAGATAAAAAAACAAATCTCAAAAATATAACGTCTTCCTATGCGTCATCATGATACATAGTTTGAATACAATCGCAGTGTTGGCGGCACGGGGGGGGGGGGGCAGAGGGTGGGACGGTCGCCCTCTCGAAAAAGATGTTGGGGGCGTCCCCCCTACAAAATCTAGCTGAAACCTTTTGTGCCAGCAAAATTTGCCCCTCAAAATGCATGAAATAGAGGGTCTAGATTTCCAAATTTTTAAGGAGAAGCGCGCGGACCCCTTAGTAAGGTCGCACCGAAAGCGCAAGGTTGATGAGCAAATCACGTCCCCATGCAAAAATGTGTGCCGCCTTTGAATCACACTAATTATCAGAACTCAGCAATTTTGAGGACCAAAATGGCCGTCAGTCAGCCATGTTTTTTTTTTTTTTTTGATAAATATTTTTTATTACCCATAACAAAAAAAATTACAGGACTTTAATAAATACAGCCATGTTTTATAAAAAACAAACGTGCATGTGTGAGTCGTCGTCCATGGTCTAAGAATGATCAGTCAAATTATGTCCGAGAAATGGCTCCAGACGGACTAACAGACACACAGAACCCAAATTATTAGAACCGATGTAATGATAGAATATGCTCCCAATGCATATATCTTATAATTGTGTTAATCATTGTTTATGTTATGCTGACGTTTTATTTTTGATTTTCAGTTATTTGACTATGTTGCAGAACGTTTAGCTGAATTTATGGAGAAAAATGGACTAAAAGAAAAGACGTTACCGCTTGGGTTTACGTTTTCATTTCCCTATGTGCAGAAAGGTCTTACTTCAGGTTGGGAATTAACAACTGATAATTGTTTTATTTAGTTATTTTATATATATATATATATATATATATATATATATATATATATATATATTTAGACAGTACTGGCTTCACATTGTTGTTGAAAATGTATTGTGGGGTTATAAAAAAAAACTTAAATTCGAACGCTCTGTAAAATGCGAGTAAATATGAAATTTGACAAAATTAGTGCATTAAATCTACTAGTGATGGTATTTCTCCGTAGCTACTCTGACTGCTTGGTCCAAAGATTTTGAGGTATCAGGAGTCGAAGGCGAAGATGTTTATGTACTTTTACAAGAAGCGATAAAACGCAGAGGGGTAATAGTAAACATAATTTATTTGAACATTTCCGGCATTAGAAGAAAATATGAAATCATTTGTTATTCGACGTGTTAATGCTTTTATTGTATACTTACAGGATATATCTGTTAACGTGCTAGCTGTGATTAACGATACAACCGGTACGCTGATGTCATGTGCTTTTGAACACCACGATTGTGTGGCAGGTCTTATTCTTGGTAAGTTAGAAAACTAATTCAGTGTGTGTATGCACAATTCAGATAAATTTGTAGTCGCTTTGTGGAAATTCGTACGAATAAACAAGTCGGTCACACACACATGCCAATATAACACCCATCAGTCTTACTGTATATACCCGAAATATGTAAGAAATAATTTAATAAAAATCAACAAAATTAATTAAATTATCAATATATGTGTATAATTATAGGGACTGGTACTAACGCGTGCTATATTGAGAAACTTGAGAATGTTGATATTTGGGATGGTGACACTCTGCCACCTCAGCAGATCATAATCAACACTGAATGGGGTGCATTTGGTGATAGAGATGCAGATGGTAATGGAGGAGTATTGGAACACTTGATAACTGAGTATGATGACGAAATCAATAGAAGCACAGTGAATGATGGAAAACATATGTAAGTTTAACGTGTGTATCGGATATTTGCATATATGATGACGTGTACATCAGATATTTGCATATATGATGACGTGTACATCGTATACTTGCATATATGATGACGTGTACATCGGATATTTGCATATATGATGACGTGCACATAATATATTTGCATATATGATGACGTGTACATCGTATACTTCCATATATGATGACGTGTACAACAGATATTTGCATATATGATGACGTGTACATCGGATACTTGCATATATGATGACGTGTACATCGGATACTTGTATATATGATGACGTGTACATCGTATACTTGCATATGTGATGACGTGTACATCGGATACTTGTATATATGATGACGTGTACATCGTATACTTGCATATATGATGACGTGTACATCGTGTACTTGCATATATGATGACGTGTACATCGGATACTTGCATGTATGATGACGTGTACATCGTATACGTGCATATATGATGACGTGTACATCGGATACTTGCATATATGATGACGTGTACATCGTATACTTGCATATATGATGACATGTACATCGGATACTTGCATATATGGTGACGTGTACATCGGGATACTTGCATATATGATGACGTGTACATCGTATACTTATATATAATGACGTGTACATCGTATACTTGCTTATATGATGACGTGTACATCAGATATTTGCATATATGATGACGTGTACATCGGATACTTGCATATATGATAACGTGTACATCGGTTATTTGCATATATGATGACGTGCACATTGGATACTTGCATATATGATGACGTGTACATCAGTTACTTGTATATATGATGACGTGTACATCGTATACTTGCATATATGATGACGTGTACATCAGATATTTGCATATATGATGGCGTGTACATCGTATACTTGCATATATGATGACGTGTACATCCGAGAACCACGCATACATTATTTATGGGAAACATTAACGCCTTCTTTGAAAATGATCGCCCGCACATGGAAGATGAAAGTGTTTGCATATAATAACACATTGTTGCATTGAATTAATATTTTTTTCATTCGTTTATTCATTCATTATTAAAATCATTTGTTCATTCGTTGAGGGGTTCAATTGCTAACTCTCACTATTTAAAATATAAAGATATCAAACAGTTTTCCTCAGCCAATCGAGTATGTATTCCTAGATGTACACCACTTCAACAACACGCACAGATACATTGACAACTCTTCTAAAGAACTTAGCATTCACTTCGTACCTTGATCTGTTTCTCCAAATTGAACCTAATGGTTTATAAAGTAACCTGTATTATAAGCAGGATTATTTATAAATTACCAATTTCTCGAACCTTCTTTAAGCCTATGGCGTATATATGGACAAGTAGGTCAACTCACTATAGTGAAATCGAGTAAGAATACTTGACCAAAGTCGCATAAGTAGAATCAAGATTAGAATGTATTCTCCGTGTGGCAGAACTTACAACCTAACATTTCATCACATGCCACAGTGTAAAACGAATTTATAAGAAATGAGTTTTGCTCATTTGTTCAACTTTGTGAAATGTGCTTACTTCAAACTAACAAAAGCATTTTCTTTTTTATCAACAGTTTTGAAAAGATGACTTCTGGGATGTACCTGGGTGAAATTGTTCGTTTAATTCTTGTGAAACTAACCAAGGCTGGTGTTATCTTCAATGGTAATATTACAGACGATTTAGAAACTAAATGGATTTTCAAAACTAAATATATTTCATACATTGAAGAGTAAGTTCACCGAGTTTGTTGTTATCAGCTCATAAACTAGTATGAGCATTTTGAAATGCCTTTACATCAAGCTGTCGACATACGTACTAATCGTCTGTCAGCTCATTGATGAAACATATAAGCCTTATACTATATCGGACCATTATTACATCATTGGGATGTTGTAGATGTAGTTCTAGAATATTTATACAACAATAATATAGTCAGTATATTTCGTGTTCTTGCTGGAACATTGATTTAGTATTTGAAAGTAAAAGAAATAACATAAGACTTGTACAACTTGTGCAGCACATAATATCACATGTTTCTCGGTATCCATCCATCCATCCATCCATCCATCCATCCATCCATTCATCCATCACTTGTGTTTGTAAATTGCTGTGAATATTCAGAATGGAACTAATGATAGAATGTTTGGAGACAAATGTAATTATTCAAATGTATTTACTATATACACAGAGACACCAGTGTAAATAATGAAGCATGCAAATCTATATTCAAGAAGTTTGGTCTAGAGATAAAAGATGAAGACTGTGAAAAGGTCAAGACAGTCTGTTCTGCTGTCTCGTCTCGTGCTGCCAAGCTGTTATCAGCAGGTATTGCTGCCATTGTCTGTCAGGTGGGAAGAAAAGAAGTCATATGTGGTGTGGATGGATCACTTTATAAGTATCATCCAAATATAAAGACAATAATGGCGGAAACCACCAAGCTACTTGCTCCATTTATGACTGTGCAGTATGTGGAGTCATCAGATGGTAGTGGTAGAGGTGCTGCTATAGTTGCTGCTGTTGCCCAAAGATTAAAGAAATAACGAACATATAAGTAGAGCATTGTACACATTGTATGTAATCACTACTGTGATGTTAACATACATGTACTTAGTAATAGACATATGAGCATTCATCTTTATTTACACATTCAGTTATTGTATTGTACATGGTTTTCAGGGATGGGAAACTTTAAGTGCCATATTTATCCGTGATGCTAGCTGTCTCTGCCTGTGTGACCTTAATCTTGACCTGACTGTTTAGCTTTGCGATTTGGTTGACAATTTTACCATGCTTACTATCTTGTTGTTCGCTTTTGAGATATTTGGGACAAATTAGGAAACAGTTTGCCCTAGGCCAATATCAAGAATATCATCCCAAGGTGGCACTTAGGAACTATAAATCTTGATATCAGCCCCAGGCTGTGTACATCTTAGTCTATATACCATTGTGTTTCTTAAAAGTGTTCTTGAGGTCATGGCGTGGTATTTATTCATTAAATCAGTATTCATAGCAATTCCCATTATAAAATCTTGTGCGCATTAAGGCCAGACTTTTTAATATCCCCCTGTTTTGTGAACCCGCCGAATGAACAGGATCTGAAAATGAAATAAAAATAAAATTTTATTTCAGCGCAATTTCTCGTGCCTGCCGACTTGTAAGTGCAAAAATATTTTAAATTTTTTTTATTTGTATCTTCATTTTTTTACCGCCCGCCGCATAACAAATCTAAGTTGCATTTTTGTGGGAGTATTATGATCAAAGTACCGAAGTCTCGCGCAGATGAGAAACAAGGTTATACATGGAATACAATTTTATTTCATTTCTTCTCTTCGATCAATGATCTCAATTACAATTCTTTGAGAATCACACAAATCTAATGGAAAAAAAGAATTAATTTTATTTATTTTTCGCCCTCCTCAAAAAAATTGCCTTATAAAAACTCGAGAAACAAGGAATAACAAAAGTCTGGCCTAAGTTTGAATTGTAGGAACAATTTATTAATTAGATATTGAATATTTAGCATCTTCCAATAAAAGGGTTAGTTCGATAGTTCTGAGTCCGATTATTATCAAATTTTCGCAGGTGATTAATCGTAATTATTATAAAAACAAAAGCTGCATAGTTGTCACATAGCAACGTACTATATATAATGTTTGTATACCACTCAGTAACAAAGCTTATTGAGTTCTATAACATAATTTTACATATCCAGATGGTGTGCAGATACAGAACTTATTCAGAGTGACAGCCTGCTGCTGTAACCTTGTTATGCAAATTGATATTATTTGGTGTTATATGTACAAAGGTGACAGAGGCATTTAGTCCTGTGTTTTTTGACTGCATTTTCGGTTATCCATTTTTTTTATAAATATTCTTAGTGGAATGTTTACTGTCTCATTATTATTGACTAGTGGAATATTCACAGTGGAATGTTCACTGTCTTCTTCTTATAGACCCCAATAGAATGACTTTAAAAAGGATCTTACAGACTTTTATATTAAACCCTCGGTGAGACACTGCATTAATCACACATAATGACTTCTCTGATATTTACATCAATATAAATCATATTTGTAGTACAAACATTAAACAATGCTTATTTATGAACTTCTTGTTACAGAAAATAAGAAAGCCAACGTATTATGGTATAAAAAGATTTATTACATGAAAATAAAACTGGTGTAGATATTGGCAGTGATGTGAAGTTTATTACCAATCTTGTTACAAATATCAACAATATATTCCCAAATATAATGCCATACATTATGACATATATATGTAAACTCAAGAAAAAAAGGATAAGAAACTGTGCAAAACAACAAATAAGGAAATCAGAATGGTTATTGTAAGAGCTTGGTTATACTGACCAAATTTATAATTGGATTATCTAAGGCTAACAAAAGAGTTACCATGCATGTGCAGAGCTGTCATAGTTGTGCACTGTTTTTGAAATAATGTAAAATTCATAATTTTAGCTGGAATTATTTTTCACTGGGTGTTTTGTTTGGAGAATCTTCACTGATTTGTGATGAGTTGAATGTAAAATATAGGAAAAAGGTATATTGACTGGATTTTAATTTTCTCGATTATCACTTCAGGGAAAATAAATTCCAAGTGGAAGTAAAGTATTCTACAGTAGTTTGGGAACAACAACCAAAATTGTCAATTAACTTTCTCACAACTTCATTACCAGTTTTATAGTCATAATAGTTTATAAAATATAATCTTGTGACATGGTGATATTTAGGAGTCAATAATGTGTGAATAATTGAATAATCACACATGAAAAAATTTAAACTGTCGTATTTCATATTGTATTGATCTGTCTTGCTGAACAACAATTAGCTATATACAAAAGTTGCAATTCATACAAGACAGATTTTACCATATTTGTTCACCTGGAAAGTATTTTCAGTAAACAAGAAGCGAATCAGTGAATCATCATGAGTAATTCAACCAAGATTGCATCAAATAAAATGCCCATGTTTCCTATCCTTCTTTTTCTAGGGCCTATGTATATGATAACAAATAATTCACACATCAAAAGTCTCCAGACAGATGTTCTGTCCACTTTCTTCATATTGTTTTTTGGTCACACAATATTTGTCTTGAAATTCTTCATATTTGGAGATCACACCACCGCCTTCCCAGGGATATGTTATGGCACTGTTTGAGAAACAAGTATGTGTCATTTTTAGTAAAAGATGAAAATCACATAATATTCATTGGCATTTTTTGTTCAGAGCAAGTACCACCAGGCAAAGGTGTTTTATATCTGAATTTGATATCAATGTTAGAACAGACAGATGTTTCTATGACAACCCTTATGTAAAAACGAAACATTTTGCTTACAACTTTCAAATACAAAATGTAAGCGCAATGAATTTATTATCTATAAAAGCAACCTTCACAAGTCATTGTCAATGGCATAGACCTGTTGGGATTAGGGGAAATGTTGTTCATGACAAAAATAAAGAGTGAATAATTGACTGGTTTAGTATCAACAGAAATTAGATGTATTAAATGACTCTTCCAAAATCATAATATATGGTCAGAAATTAAATTGTACTGTTCATGTATGTTTTTATCTAAACTCACATACAGAGATAAGAAACACAAAACAAATCATAATGTTTGTATCAAATTGGAAATCAAATACCACATTTTCAAAAAACAAGATGGATGCCAGTTGGCCATCTTTGATCTGATTATTCCAATATGTATGATGTATGTGTCAAATTATGATTGAAAATGGTCCCATAAGCCGTGGAGATATACCGGTAGTAGTATGGTCAAAAGCAAGATGGCCGCCAAGTTGATCTGATTAAGAAAAAAAAAGACATGTATTCCAATATATATGATGTATGTGCCAAATATGATTGATAATGGACCCTAAGACATGGAGATGTAGTATGGTCAAAAAGCCACGACGAGGCCACCAGTCAGCTATCTATGATCTGTTCGTAAAACAAATTGTACTTGCGCATGTAATCTAAAATGTACAATGTATGTACTAAATTTGAACAAAAGCATGCATAAGATACCACATTTTCAAAAAACAAAATGCCTACCAGTTGGCCATCTTTGATCCGATACCAATTTTACAAAACACAAAATAGCTGCCAGTTAGCCATCTTGATTAAATCAGTAAACCAATGCATGTGCATATGTCTAAACTAAAGTACTAGGCACATGCAAAACATTAGGTCAATATAATAATTGAAAGAATGAAAACACATATAACAGCTAGTCCCTGTGAGTTTCAAGAAATATAAAGTTTTAACATAAATAATCAGAGCATGTTAAAGATATGAGCTACACTCATGTAAAACTGTTATGAAAAACAAAAAAACATGCATCAAGACGACATAATTTTTTATACCAAGCTTGAACAAAATCTGTCCATGTGCAACCAAGATCTGGATCCAGAATTGCTTGATTTTGATGAATTTTTAACATTAAAAAAACCACCATTCAACCATCTTGAATCAAATCTTCAAACTGATAAATGTGCATAAGTGTGACATGACATGATATATGAACATGATAAGTCAGGACAAATCAGAGGTATGGCTCCAGAAGAGAATTTTTAAAAAAAAAATGGAGACAAATAAATGGCTGTCATTGGGATGTCAAACAAATCAATGTATATTCATATCCTAAGAAGTATGATGTATGTGTGGAAGTTTGAATGTGATTGGTTCTAGATACATTCATGCATGCACCAAGTACACAGAAACACAAGTCAATCTATAAGGACATGTTTTTAAAGGAAGCTATTACTTTGCAAATATCACTTACTTTTGAGGTAAGACAACATTGACTTCATATTCCTGAGGAGCTAGTGACCTCACTTCATCAAAAACTCTTTGTCGATAGCCAGGAAATAGAGAATTGCCACCAGTCAGCACAATGTTTCTGTAAAGATGTGGATGCATTTCTGAAATTAAAAAAAAATATTAGAAATTTATCTTTTCAGCTCCTTCCTTGAATTATCAAGATTTTTTAAAAATACAAAGTTGTATCAGTTGTTTCATACATTCTATGCCTACTGATAACATTCTACTGATAACATTCTACTGATAACATTCTACTGATAACATTCTACTGATAACATTCTACTATAACATATTCTAAACTATAGAAAACAAAATTTTGAAAACTTTTATTTAAAAGGCTTATTCTAAAAATTCTATTTCAATAATTTGACATGATTGTACTTTTTGTGACTTTTGTTTGTTGCTCCCGTTCTCTTTTTGTAAATACAATGTATATCAGTTAAATGTTGAGACAACTGCAAGTCACAATAATCAATTTCTACATCTCTTATAGATTTCTATAAATAATTTGGCATTTATTGTTCAGTTCTGTGAGTTATGTACATGCAAAATAACACCAATCACTTCAGGCAGACAAATTAACTGAACACTGTAATGTTCAATGTGTGTTTATGCAATGTTGACCAGATTTACATTATTTTATTAATATACAAATGTGTTATTATATTTGCCAGTTAAAAAAATTTAAACATTTCAGTGAGACAAAGCATTGCACACTAATTAATACAAACATAATGACTTCATGTGGATCATGCAGACAAAAAGTTGAAAGCAATAACTATAGAATCAAATTTTGACTATTTTACTAGATTAAGTACCTTTAGGTGTAGCATTTATTGCAAGAATTACAGCTTCCGGTATTCCCATTTCTTGAATACCAATATCAGATGGATGGAAAAGAATTTCTGGTACAGAGAATCTTTCATTGTTCATACGAACTATCTACAAATAAATTAAAGTCATCATCACATACATTCATAGAGAGTGTCAAGTCAATGATAAAATGACGAAGAGGGAGCACAACAATCCTGTTCTTTTTTTAGAACTAAGCTCACAATTAGGCAGTTAACAGTTTTCAAAGTTGCACTCTTTTTAAAGTTGCAGACTTTGCAAATCTGTAAAGTACCATTTCCTGATATATGAATTTAAGGGCAATGGTTACACAAATAATGAAGCCCCAAACCAAACTAAACCAAATAAAAAACATTTTTTGAAGTTTATTTTTACATTTTCAGATGAACCTCAAATACAATAATGTGTCTTACATTGAAGCTTTTTTCTGAAACTAAATCCAGAATGTTCAATAATATGTAAATTAGATGTCAGATGTTACCATGGTATGAAATGAGATACTAATTTATTCGTGTACCATAATAATAAACATACCAACAAAATTAAGATCATGAAATTGCACAATTTTCTAATGTCATTGAGTGTGAACAAGAGTGTATACAATTTTAGAATAAAACTTGCGTCAACAATCAACAAAATAATTTCTCAAGTTCTGAGGAAGGCAAGCAGGGTTCATATGTTTTCAAAATGGCAACTTTGATTGTACAGTTGTTTGGTATATCTATTTTAAACTTTCAAATATGGTGACCATAATCACAAAAGTTTGTTTCGGTTATGCATGTTTGACAAGACAGAATTTTAAAGCAGAAACTAAAATGCTGTTTGCTGATACTTGGCATGAAAAAATGAGTTTTTCTTGATTGTATAAATGATTATTTTCAGTAATTTTTTACTTAAAGAGGGGGAGTCTTCGCCTGCACATGGGACAGGGCAAAATATATATCTACTTTTAATATTTCATATTAACACCAACAGTTTATGTTTGTAGCTTGTTCTGGATTCATTTCACATATTTGCAAAGTGCAAATGCAATTTTAAATAACTTAAAATCACATTCTGAGAAGGTTTTTTGTTTGTTTATTGTTGTGTTAGAATGTCATGTGACATACTTGTGCATATTGTGGAAATATTGCCAGTAGTTAAGAATTACATGTGAACCAAAGTGTGTTTGAACATGATTAAAAAAAAGTACTATGCTAATATATGCATTCAGCCAAATTCCTATAAATGGCACATAGCTAACACAGTGATTGTAACAAAATGCTAACCACATACATGGATGTAATTGTGAATCAAACTGATATCACCAAGGAAAACAATGTTTCCATAGTTACCAACCCACCTGTTCATTTTGTTTGGCTTTCCCAGAGGATTCCTCTTTCACATATCCTCTTTTAATCTGTGAGAAATCTGGAAGAACATAGTCCTTGACAATTGTATTGTCTTTACCTTTTAATCTACAATAATGAACAAACAAAATGATTACACCTCTGGGATTGCAATAAATAATATATTTAGGACCACGAGGCTGCATTTTTTGCCAAGGTTTTGGGATAATATGTCAGTTTCTGGTCTTTAAAAACAGACTAGAAATAAAAATAGTAGTTTTTTGTTTGTAGTGTGTATATAACCCATAATGCATCACTCACTGTGTTATATTCATGTCTTTATAGAACTGATTAGATACAAAACAGACATCCTCTTTGACCTGATTGATGACGTACGTCTCATCCATTACATGTAACTGACGATATGAGATGATTTCTTTTAGATGATTGGTTAAAATTTTACCACCAACATTGATTCTGTAAAATTAAAAAAATAAAGTAAAAACATTCTTAACAACAACTTATTTAATTAATAAAGTGATCAAAATGGCTATCAGTAAACTATCTGTGGTTAGCATGCAAAACAAAATGGCAACCAGTAAACTATCTGTGGTTAGCATGCAAAACAAAATGGCTACCAATAAACTATCTATAGTTAGCATGCAAAACAAAATGGCTATCAATAAACTATCTGGGGTTAGCATGCAAAACAAAATGGCTATCAATAAACTATCTGTGGTTAGCATGCAAAACAAAATGGCTACCAATAAACTATCTGTAGTTAGCATGCAAAACAAAATGGCTATCAATACACTATCTGAGGTTAGCATGCAAAACAAAATGGCTACCAATAAACTATCTGTGGTTAGCATGCAAAACAAAATGACTATCAATAAACTATCTGAGGTTAGCATGCAAAACAAAATGGCAACCAAGAAACTATCTGTAGTTAGCATGCAAAACAAAATGGCTATCAATAAACTATCTGAGGTTAGCATGCAAAACAAAATGGCTACCAATAAACTATCTGTGGTTAACATGCAAAACAAAATGGCTACCAATAAACTATCTGTAGTTAGCATGCAAAACAAAATGGCTACCAATAAACTATCTGTAGTTAGCATGCAAAACAAAATGGCTACCAATAAACTATCTGTGGTTAGCATGCAAAACAAAATGGCTACCAATAAACTATCTGTGGTTAGCATGCAAAACAAAATGGCTACCAATAAACTATCTGTAGTTAGCATGCAAAACAAAATGGCTACCAATAAACTATCTGTAGTTAGCATGCAAAACAAAATGGCTACCAATAAACTATCTGTGGTTAGCATGCAAAACAAAATGGCTACCAATAAACTATCTGTGGTTAGCATGCAAAACAAAATGGCTATCAATAAACTATCTGAGGTTAGCATGCAAAACAAAATGGCAACCAATTAACTATCTGTAGTTAGCATGCAAAACAAAATGGCTACTAATAAACTATCTGTGGTTAGCATGCAAAACAAAATGGCTACCAATAAACTATCTGTAGTTAGCATGCAAAACAAAATGGCTACCAATTGGCTATTTTTGATTAAAGGTGCAAAACAAATGTTTAATCATCAGCAATATTTGATTATCATGCAAAAACAAAATGGCTATTATTCAGCCATCTTTGGTTGGCAAGACAACACACTATATCCTCTCCCTACACATATACACTCACCTTTTAATGCCTTTCTCAATTTTTTCACAATTATAGTATGGCGTGATATGAGTAAATGAATAACCACTATCAATGACAAGACAACATAGATGGGTTTTGTTATCATCCTTAGCTTTATGAGCACTCAATGTACCCACTGTGAAAAAAAAAAAAATTTGCATTAAACTTGAATTTAATGTCTTCATATGACACATTTCTGAACTTTTCAATAATTTTCAACTCTGTGAAACAGACGAGTGAGAGAAAGCCAACTTACATCAACAATATTGTTTTGAACACGTAGTCAATATTAAAAAAAATGCTATAATTGAAAATTGCCAAGCAGACTAATGTATCACTCAGCCTTTTGACAGTTATCACACACTAGCAACACTGAACAAATCTTTCAAGAGAAAGTAAAAGAAACAAGGTTTAGCTTGCACCAAGAATTTGATTTTAGTAACTATGACTTCAACATGGCAGCCTTTAATGGCAGTAACTATGATTTCAATATGGCAGCCTTTAATGGCACTAACTGTGACTTCAACATGGCAGCCTTTAATGGCAGTAACTATGATTTCAATATGGCAGCCTTTAATGGCACTAACTGTGACTTCAATATGTCAGCCTTTAATGGCAGTAACTATAATAATAATAATAATAACTTTATTGCATCCTTAGAAATACAATGTTTCTATCAGTTAATAGCAATAAAGATTAGTTGTGATAATTACTACTACAAAAAGAAAGTTAGTTGTTAATAGGATAAAGCAAGTGTTACATATCAAATGGCATTTTCATTTCTTGATTGAAATGCGTTATGAATATAATTGCCAATCTTTTTTATTATTACATCATCTTTTGAAGTCATCAAGAAATTAAATTTCTGGAGATCATCCTGTGTTTCTTCTGGAAATGTAATGTCTTGAATGATTTGTTGGCGTATTACTTTATATTGTGGACATATCATGACAAAGTGCAGTTCATCTTCTATTTTATTCTGTGTACATTGTTTGCAAATTCTATTTTCAGTAGGTATTTTTGGTTGCATATGCCTCCCTTTTTCTATTGCTAGATTGTGATTACTAGTTCGAAATTTTGTCATTGAAATTCTTTGCTTCAAATTCAACACATCCAAGTATTTTTCAAAATTATAAGAGTCTTTGAATTTTTCATAAGTTCTCAGTTTTGTTTTTTCGGTTATATTTTTTCTCCAGAAATTTATGTATTTTTGTTTGACAACTTTGCCAATTTGCTGTATATGTTTTGTTAACAAATCATTCTGTTGTTCTCGTGAAAAATTCATGTTGTTCATAATTTTTTGTATTGAAGAATACCATTGTAAATTTGATTTCTTTTGTTCAAGGTATGCTTGTTTTGTGATATTATTGCCTGGTAATTTACTGATACGAGTCCAGTATTTTATTAAATTGATCCTAATGTCTACTAAGAGTGGGAATTCTCCTACTTCAGCTCTGCATGCAATGTTTGTCACAAATTTGTTCAATCCTAGTAGTTGTTTGTAAAAATTCAATTGTGTCTTTTCTGTTATTGTTTTGTCCCATTTGTTGTAATCTTGAATTTCATGACCCCAGATTTCAGACCCGTACAATAATATTGGTTGAATACACCTTTTAAAAAGATGGATGAAAGTTCTACAGTTTGTTTCCGGTGGTAGGAACTGTTTCAATGCATACATTGCTCGGGCTGCTTTATCTGCTAAATTTTGTTTGGCTTCAGTGTAGCAGCCATTTGACTTTATGTTTATACCCAGGTAGTTGTACATGTCTACACAGGTAATATTTTGTTCATTATAACAGAATTTTTCTGTCTTTTTCAGTGTTCCTCGTCTGAAAATAACAACTTTTGTTTTTGTCAGATTTACCTGAAGTTTCCATTTATGACAATAAACCTCTAAACTATTTAGTGCATTTTGTAGACCGTTTTTTGTTTCAGATATTAACACTAGATCATCTGCATAGAGTAGGGAACTTATTTTACAGTTATTCAATGTAACTGGATCTAATGATTCATCTTTTAGTGAATTATTTAAGTCATTAACAAACAAATTAAAAAGCATTGGGCTAATGACACAACCCTGCCTAACACCCTTGGTCGTTTCAAATATGGGTGTAATTTTATTTTTGAAACGAATGCATGATTTTGTATTTAGATACATATTTTTAATGATGTTATAGATTTTCCCATTTATACCATTATTAAGTAATTTATAGAAAAGCCCCTGTCTCCAGATTTTATCAAATGCTTTTCGAAAGTCTATGAAACATGAATACAATTTTCCCTTTGATTTCAAGTATTTGTTGACAATAGTTTTCAATACAAATATCTGATCTGTAGTACGATATCCCCTACGAAATCCTGCCTGGTTATTATTTATAATGTTAATATCTTCAGTATATTGACTAATTCTAGTGTTAATTATACTACAGAAAGTTTTACCTACAACTAGATACAGCTATTCCTCTATAATTATCTGGGTCAGTTTTGTCTCCTTTCTTGAAAATATGAGAGATAATACTAATATTCCAAAGATCTGGATAAATACCTGAGTCCAGGATTATATTAAATAGTATATGTAGGGGCTGAATTAGGAAGTCTGAACTGTATTTAAGTAATTCTGGGCAATAACCATCATATCCTGATGATTTTTTACTCTTTAGTTTTTTAATGGCCAGCCTAATTTCTTTTTCAGATATCTCATTATTTAAATTATAATTTTTAAAATATTCTTTTTCTTCCATAGCTGAGATGTTACAGATTATCTGTTTTTGAAAAACAGTATTATTATAATCAGTAGCATTATTATTTAATTGTCCATAGAATTCTTTCCATTTTGGTGGAATTGGATTAGATTGATTTTGAAAGTCATTTATCTTGTCATTGCTGTTTAACTTTTTATAATAATCAACCCATTTCTCTGGTGAGATTGGATTATCCTGATCCTTATTTGAGTCTCTTAAATTGTTAATGATTTTCCAGAATTCTATAGGGTTGTTATTGTTAAGTTGTTTTAATTTGTTAACGATTATATTTTCCTCCTTTTTTCTTTTGTATTTAATCATTTTTTTTAATTTTTTTTTCTTGCCAAAAAATGCTTTTCTTAGTTTAGTGTCATAAGGGAATTTATTAAGTAGTTTGGCTGTTTCAGATACATCTTTTTTGAGAATTTTACACTCCTTATCAAACCATCTTTTGTTATTCTTTGGTTTAAATTTGTTATTGTTATTTTTATTATTTTTCCTACGAAATACCTGATTAGCTGAACTGGTGACTATTGAGTTCAAATCATCCACTGCTTTATTTATGTCTTTATCTTCATTGTAATTATTATTTAGGAAACTTTTGATTTTATCTTGAATAGCTTTAGAGGCTAGGGTATCATGATAATTAAACACTGATAGTTTATCCCATATATTACTATTTGGCAGATTATTTAGAGTATTTGTATTTGTACTAATTTTATCTAGTTTAATGTTTTTATCAAGTCTAAGAAGGCAGGAAATCTGGCAGTGGTCTGACATATAAGTAAAATTATGTACTTTAAAGTACAGAAATTTCTCAATGAGTTTAGATCCAGCTATTGCATAATCTACCATGCTAGCCCCGTTGTAATGATAACATGTGAAGTTACCACTACAATCACCTGATATTCTGCCATTCAGAATTCTAACTATGATTTCAATATGGCGGCCTTTAATGGCACTAACTGTGACTTCAATATGGCAGCCTTTAGTGGCAGTAACTGTGATTTCAATATGGCAGCCTTTAATGGCACTAACTGTGACTTCAACATGGCAGCCTTTAATGGCAGTAACTATGATATCAATATGTCATCTTTTAATTGAAGCAACTGTCACTTTCATATGGCAGCCTTGAATGGTAACAACTGTGATTTCAATATGGCAGCCTTTAGTGGCAGTAACTGTGATTTCAATATGGCAGCTTTTAGTGGCAGTAACTATGATTTCAATATGGCAGCCTTTAGTGGCAGTAACTGTGATTTCAATATGGCAGCCTTTAATGACTGTAACTGTGACTTCAATATGGCAGTCTTTAATGGCAGTAACTGTGATTTCAATGGTAGCAACTGTGACTTCGATATGGCAGCCTTCAATGACAGTAACTGTGACTTCAATATGGCAGCCTTTAATGGCAGGAACTGTGACTTCAATATGGCATCCGTTAAAGGTAGCAACTGTGACTTCAAAATGGCAGCCTTTAATGATAGCAAGTGTGACTTCAATATGGCAGCCTTTAATGACAGTAACTGTGACTTCAATATGGCAGTCTTTAATGGCAGTAACTGTGACTTCAATATGGCAGCCTTTGATGGTAGCAAGTGTGACTTCAATATGGCAGCCTTTAATGACAGTAACTGTGATTTCAATATAGACAGCCTTTAATGGTAGCAACTGTGACTTTGATATGGCAGCCTTTAATGACAGTAACAGTGACTTCAATATGGCAGCCTTTAATGGCAGTAACTGTGATTTCAATGGTAGCAACTGTGATTTCAATATGGCAGCCTTTAATGGTAGCAACTGTGACTTCAATATGGCAGCCTTTAGTGGCAGTAACTGTGATTTCAATATGGCAACCTTTAATGACAGTAACTGTGACTTCAATATGGCAGCTTTTAATGACAGTAACTGTGATTTCAATATGGCAGCCTTTAGTGGCAGTAACTATGATTTTTATATATGGCAGCCTTAAGTGGCAGTAACTGTGATTTCAATGGTAGCAACTGTGATTTCAATATGGCAGCCTTTAATGGTAGCAACTGTGACTTCAATATGGCAGCCTTTAGTGGCAGTAACTGTGATTTCAATATGGCAACCTTAATGACAGTAACTGTGACTTCAATATGGCAGCCTTTAATAACAGTAACTGTGATTTCAATATGGCAGCCTTTAGTGGCAGTAAATGTGATTTCAATATGGCAGCCTTTAATGGTAGCAACTGTGATTTCAATATGGCAGCCTTTAATGGTAGCAACTGTGACTTCAATATGGCAGCCTTTAGTGGCAGCAACTGATTTCAATATGGCAACCTTTAATGACAGTAACTGTGACTTCAATATGGCAGCCTTTAATGACAGTAACAGTGACTTCAATATGGCAGCCTTTAATGGCAGTAACTGTGATTTCAATGGTAGCAACTGTGATTTCAATATGGCAGCCTTTAATGGTAGCAACTGTGACTTCAATATGGCAGCCTTTAGTGGCAGTAACTGTGATTTCAATATGGCAACCTTTAATGACAGTAACTGTGACTTCAATATGGCAGCTTTTAATGACAGTAACTGTGATTTCAATATGGCAGCCTTTAGTGGCAGTAACTATGATTTTTATATATGGCAGCCTTAAGTGGCAGTAACTGTGATTTCAATGGTAGCAACTGTGATTTCAATATGGCAGCCTTTAATGGTAGCAACTGTGACTTCAATATGGCAGCCTTTAGTGGCAGTAACTGTGATTTCAATATGGCAACCTTAATGACAGTAACTGTGACTTCAATATGGCAGCCTTTAATAACAGTAACTGTGATTTCAATATGGCAGCCTTTAGTGGCAGTAAATGTGATTTCAATATGGCAGCCTTTAATGGTAGCAACTGTGATTTCAATATGGCAGCCTTTAATGGTAGCAACTGTAACTTCAATATGGCAGCCTTTAGTGGCAGCAACTGATTTCAATATGGCAACCTTTAATGACAGTAACTGTGACTTCAATATGGCAGCCTTTAATGACAGTAACTGTGATTTCAATATGGCAGCCTTTAGTGGCAGTAAATGTGATTTCAATATGGCAGCCTTTAGTGGCAGTAACTATGATTTTTATATATGGCAGCCTTAAGTGGCAGTAACTGTGATTTCAATATGGCAGCCTTTAATGGTAGCAACTGTGGCTTCAATAAGGCAGCCTTTAATGGTAGCAAGTGTGACTTCAATATGGCAGCCTTTAATGACAGTAACTGTGATTTCAATATCGGCAGCCTTTAATGGTAGCAACTGTGACTTCGATATGGCAGCCTTTAATGGCAGTAACCGTCTTTTCAATGGTAAGCAACTGTGATTTCAATATGGCAGCCTTTAATGGTAGCAACTGTGACTTCAATATGGCAGCCTTTAATGACAGTAAGTGTGACTTCAATATGGCAGCCTTTAATGACAGTAACTGACTTCAATATAGCAGCCTTTAATGACAGTAACTATGATTTCAATATGGCAGCCTTTAATGACAGCAACTGTGACTTCAATATGGCAGCCTTTACTGACAGTAACTATGATTTCAATATGGCAGCCTTTAATGACAGTAACTGTGATTTCAATATGGCAGCCTTTAGTGGCAGTAACTGTTATTTCAATATGGCAGCTTTTAGTGGCAGTAACTATGATTTCAATATGGCAGCTTTTAGTGGCAGTAACTGTGATTTCAATATGGCAGCCTTTAATGACTGTAACTGTGACTTCAATATGGCAGTCTTTAATGGCATTAACTGTGACTTCAACATGGCAGCCTTTATTGGCAGTAACTGTGACTTCAATATGGCAGCCTTAAAAAACCATCAGCTGCCAATAGTTTTGTAAAGGATTATCTACGTAATTCTGAGCCATAATGACCTGTTTGGCACCAAATGTCAAGTTAAAGGGCCATACACTTGAACTTCATAGCCTGCAAATAGCTGGAAAATAATTTTTGTTTCCACAAAGATCATTTGGTTAATGGGTTAAAAAAGTATGAAAAATCATGGAAGTACTCACCATTCATTCGACATAAAGAATTAAACTGATATTCTTCAAAAAATATTTCATTCATTGCTTCTTGTATGGAAGAAAAATTGAAATAGGGTTCACCAATAATTATGCTATGCTCACTACATTTTGCATTCAGGACATCTTTACCAAATATATTATCCCATACTTGCCTTTGAACATCCCAGTTTATTAGGTAACCCTGCAGAGGTCAAGTGAAAAATGGTTAAGAAGCAATAATAGCTAAAAATTGTATTATTATTTATTTATGCTTTGTAAATTGGAGATATATTTAAATTTGATAATCAGCTGCCTTCTATGGCCCAAGGTATGTGATAAAAACAATTACAGTATAATGTTGCATGGAGCAAAGAACGTGTATATGGTGAGTGCAATATCTCATGGTGCAATTTATGATTTTATATATTTTTGACTTACTAGTTCTATATCTTCCATTTGTATTACAAGTTACCCTTATGCCTTTACTTTTTCAACTCCACACTCATTTTTAGGGTAGGTTACCCAGGTCAACAAAATTCCCTCTTCATGCGGATATTATTAGGATAAAAGTTTTTCATTTGGAAAATATTCTCACAATATATTTACAAAATGTGTTCACATCTAAATATTTATTAAATGAAGCTTTTGTTAAAGTTACATAAGCTGTGAAGCAAAACTGTTTTAAAAAATGGGAAACACATAAATCAGTGTTACATAAAGATACAAATGTGCCCGACAAGATCAATTGTTTAAGCACTTAAAATGCAGTTTTTTTTTACAAAGGCAGAAATAAGGTCTGAGTTTGAATCAAACATCATGCAACGAGCAAACACGCAGTTTTAGAGTTAGGGTTAGGGATGGAGGGGGGAGGTACAAGAATGGAACTTTTTCCCTACATTATTCTAAAAGTTTTCTGATACTTGTCGTAGAGGTCGTCGTTATTTGTGATTTGTGGGTTCTACTTCGTTCGAACCTATCTACGGTCGCTTAGCTATAAGATTTCGATCAAAGTTATCCTACCTTTATTCTGTATTTGTTGGCGTTTGTTTTTAAGTTTTCCCGTACCGGTAATTAAAGTAAACATGGGACTATGAACCCATGACTCGGCTACTCGGCATCAAAACAACACGTGAATGACGTACCTTCTGCATTGGTAGAACATAGAAAAGCCCAGAGAGATCTTTGCACTCATCTATCTGGTTCCCAATAAACTGTTTCCTTCGTTCACTTTTCGCCTTCATTAGACAATTCGGAATTTTTTTAGGCTCTTTCTCGCTAGCGTAACCAACTTTGGCGGTGTATGCCCCGTTGTCTAACACGATGGCCGCCATCTTTGCTATTCAAATTAAAAAAGCTAGGGAGTTTAGTCGAAAACGAAAGGTTGTGTAACGTTGTAAATTGAGGGCGTTATATGTTATTACTCGTACATGTATATTATCATGCACAAACAAAATGAATGGTAATCATTATTAGCATTCTGTCTAGCTACGATAGAACTGTCATCTTTTGTCAAGCACCATTCACATCAAAACATTCGATGTTCATTGACTTTTGATGTGAAAATAATTTCTAAAATCATTACGTTTATTTTGCTCTGTGTTTATCTTCCACCCACAATACGAATGACAATCTAGAGGAGTATCCGACTATTCATTCAAAGTTGCGACACGTTTCAGGCCCGTAGTTTTGGGGGGGGGGTTCGGGGGGTTCGGTCGAACCCCCTAAATTTTGGAAGTGAATAGATTTATGATCGTAGATTAGAACATAATAAAACAAACAGTATTAATTAAAATAATTATCATCGTTTAAATCACTTGACTCAGTGAGGTAACTATCAGACTCGGTCGAAATAGCATAGTAATGAGCATTTAGGTGGCAACGAGCTTTAAATGTCAATCGTGAAGTTACGCCGTCTCAGTTCAACAGCAGCCAATAAAAACAGGTTGTTATAAATGGGCAAGCTTTTATTCGGTGATTCCGCGATGGTGTAATGAAGATCGCGTTCAAGCAGCTGATGTTAAATATTAAAACAACATTGAAACAATAATGTAATGGTAGTCACTCTCTGAAGGATGTGGTGGTCCTGAATAGGTCCGTTTGTCTTGTGCTAGTGTTCGCTCAGTTAGTAAAGTGTGGGGTTCGAACGGGATTGAGACGACAACACGACACTGTACTTTCATATTGGTTCATTAGTTTTGTATTCTTCAAGTTAATGATGGCATATATACTGTTTTGTTCTAAGTGTATCAGCCAAATGTAGTCAACTTATTGTATAAGTACGTGTAGCCTGTGTTATTGGACATAGTGTACAACTACGGGTTTAAAACATCATTAAAAAAATGACGAAGATTTATCATCACAAGTTGTATAGGTCGAAGAGCTTCTTGCAGCCAAAAAAATATCCCACAGTGTTGCTTCAACACTGAAACTATGCGATAAATCACATTTTTCAAACATATTTTTTTACACGTTTTTTTTGATGTCTTAGAAAACCTGGGAGATTTATTGGCAAGCAATAGACTAAAATATATACTGACGAGTTTTCGCTGTTTTGGCCATAAACATAATGTTGAATTAGGCAAACACACACAAATACAGTTAGATCAATACATTTTTAGTTTTTGCAGTGATACGTTTGAATTTAGCATGGTAGACAATTGAAATTCACTTTGTTTTTATATGTTCACTTTATATGTTCATTTTGCTTCGTCGCTACACAAACTGCCACACGATATATCAACTAGCTCTGTATCTTTTAAAAGTTTTAAAGCGACGAGATGAATATGAATTCAGCTTAACTTAGTACCATATGTTTACATGGATGTTGTATTGTTTTTAAAACGTGATATGCACTTTTCTACCCATTACATTTTGTACGGTGTGGTGAGGCTCTGAACAGAAATAAAATTACATAATTGACTAATACTAAAATGAATAATTGTAGACAGATTTCGACATGAAATTGTGTCACTTTTATGTGCGCTAACATCTGTGAAGAGCGAAAAAGCTCGTGAGTAGCATTCTACCTTAAAATGCTTGGACAATAATGCTAAGATACGTACAGTCTTGTCTTTTTTGTGTACAACATTTTGCCGTAATGGATCAAGGGTGTGGGTGTGTTTGTGGGTGGGGAATGGCCTAGGACCCCTTCTCTAAAATGGTAAAATAGTTCAAAAATGTTATGTGGAATAACTTACCAACGTAACACAAAGTAAACCAATTGAATTTAAAACCGAGAATATAAAAATGTATGTAACAGAGCTCAAAAACACTTTTTGAATATTATAAATAAATATATCATTTATTGTTGTTTTCGAACCCCCTATTCAAAAGTGCTGGCTGGCTACGGGCCTGCGTTTCATTGCGAAATGTTTTGGTTATTGGAGACTGGAAAGCAGTTCCCAGTTCACATTTTGTTTGTGATATTTTGTTCGTAGCATTTGTAACGCAAGTTCGCCAATGCAAAAATAATGATGAATGAAAAGTGTATATACGGTGTTATGTGGAAGCAAGTTAACGGCACATTCATCGCTGCCCTCTATGGCCAATGGCATTCAAGTGAAACAAAGATTGAAAATATGATTTAATAATTGTGGCGGTTGGAGCTTTATAGTTTCCTATAGAGTTTCCTGCTGAAATTAGTTTTATTATTGATAAGTTACCTATAATTGGAAAATCTCGCAGTTCAGACGGACTGTGTCAGGGGGGATTGGCACGAGAGGGCGTCATCCGATCTGAATGGAACGTTTCGACGTCAGTCGTCCGTTGCCCACCGTCAAAGCAACAACGTCCCGTTTACGAACAGATGAACTAATAGTAATTTCAGCAATTTCTTTACAGAATAATCCTCAACAAAACTTAGAAACAATTCGACCGACAACCAGTTTGACACCACAATTTCTTGCTGGAGCCCGAGTTTTACGCGTGATTTTATTGCGTTCAAAACTTCCATTTCAAACTGCGCATGCACACACACTGTGGTTTCTCGAAATGCATACTAATTAGGTGACTTGTCACTGATAAAAGACACCGAAAACATTTTGAGCAATTTTGAGCAATAGTACTAGAGTGAAATATAAACGTGCCTCTGCATTCTCCATTAATTTCGTAACTTGCTATGATCATGGTAAAGAGAAAACATGTGTTTACTTTCAACAGTTAGCTGGAGTCCGATCGAAAACGTGTCTCAAAAAATACCTTTACATAATTTTTCCGATTATTTTTTTAGCTCGTGACGATAGAATCAGTAAATTTAGAACTAACATGTATGCTATCGGAAAGCATTTTGGCACAATTTTACTGAAAAGACGAGTTTTTCATTGCTCGTGAATATTAATTTATGCAAATAAGACGATTATTTCAATCAATCATGCAATCATGTGTCATGCAACTCCCCCCCCCCCTCCGGACTGTGTCGAGAATCTTGCGGAGAATCCTTGTGTGTGCATTTCGGCAATACTTACTAATGAATCTATTACTAGTACGATGATATAATTTGTTTTACTACCAAGATGGACAAGAATGGCCATGTCACTAGCAAGGACAACTGCCGGCAGATTGTTTTTAAAATGCTCGAGCGCGTTGTTCTGATCTGTGATTCCTAATTTTGTGAAATATACTATTACAAACAACAATATTACAAACAATATTATAACAAACGGCAATGGTACGAACAATACTAAACAATATTAAGTTTGTTTGATTGGCGATTAGAAAATATGTATGTTAAATTATCAAAATTTTGTCAGCTTTTTATAATCGTATGGTAATGAAACAAATTCTAAGCAGTTGTAATGCAAATGTTTCAGAACTTCTTATACGAGGACAGATAATACACATAGGTAATTGTTTGAAACACGCTAGTCTTGTACTGTATGTCTATATATAGTGATTTTAAAACACAAAGTAATAAAACCACAGAATAGATACAACTCCATTCTATTTATGGAGTGTAACATATTTTGCAGACTGTTTAAGTGTATGGTAACGCACATTTACTTATTCTTGGGCTGCCACATTTCTAGTATTAAATTATTTTGCGATATCATAGTAAATTGGCATCATAAATTAGAAGGTTATGTATGTGCGATTTTATAAAAAATACATTTATATTTCCCTTGTATTTTGAAATTCTTTTTTAGAACATAATACACCAGCACTGGGACAGTGATGTATTACGTAACATCTCGGTGTGTTGGGTGTATTACAAACAATACTATTACAAACAAATGTTACAAATTCTTAACTGTGAAAAATGGCGACCACCCTTTTATACCAAATATCGTACTTTATTCACCAATCTAAATACCGTACATAAACAAATACGCAATATTTACAAACAATCAAGCGTTTAGCTTGTATGTCTCCGATGCTTGGGATTTGTATCACGAATTAGTAATCATATTCACAGTTGAAAGACGCAATACTATTGCCACAGTTGTCGCATACATTTATAAGTTATATGAAACCATTAAAGATGGCGCGGCACGAGAACGGTAGAGCGTTAACATAAATTCATCACCCAAGCACGTCGTAGTATTCAAAAAATAAAATAACACGATGACCGACTGAATGGACAAAAAAACAACAACAGAAAATATAAATAATATGTATATTAAAAATGAACAAATCAATGAATGAACTAAGCTTGTCACTAGGTAAAGTACAATACGAAAGAAATAAAAAAAAATAAAAGAATTCAAACAGTTTCACCAAATGCCGGTATCGAAATCTGAAATATCACCACGGCTTTTGATCATCAGTAATATCGGAACTGCACAGGTATCTTCAATGATTGCGATTACGACCACTCAACATAACTATCAATGCAATTAAAGAAACATAATATTTTTTCTAATAATGTTATAGACTACGCGACCCCAGATCTAACTGCATTGCCCACATTTGCATAATGTCACGCTATTCAGGTATAACAGGTTAATACGTTTAGTGACATAATAATCAACCACTAACACGATTAATAAAGCAACATTGAAATGTAATAACTTAGCTCTAGCTCTTTGAAAAATAGACCGGATGACTTTGTACATGGCTTATTGGTGTTTGAATACCCTAAAGAGAGTCGTTGAGGGCGCAATTTATTGGCATAGTTGTTAAGACGCATAAATGAAAAACACGAATGTGGCTGCGATTACGTCATCAGAAGTATAATGATCACAATCATACTTGCTCAGTTAAAGTGTACGATAAAAAAATAACGTATTACAAACACAGTGAACCAGTCAGCAGCTTAAATACCTTCCCACGTGTGTCATATTCATGACGTCATTGGCTAGTCCCCATTTTGCCATAGAGCTAATATATTGTTATACAATGTAAAAATATGTTTGTTAAATATTGGTGAAATGGAATGATAAAATCAATATAAACGTGTTCAAATAATTGTCACGTGAACATCGGAGGTCAAGGCGATATTATTATAATGGAGACGTTGTTTCCAGTTTTTGGTATATTACGTTGCTTGGTCCGTTGCCATGGAGACCAAGCCTGTCAACATACTCCTGTAAGCGTTTCTCCATCTTATTACGTCGATATTGAAAATATCCACAGGAAACTATGCTGAACACCATCACAGCTGTGGGCCAAAATATGGCGTGGAAGACTTGTATCTTGTGTCCGTCGCTGACGTCACTATCTACTTTCAACACCACGTTATTCTCGTTGTCATGATAACACTCGTACGTTGATTCGCGTTTCCCCCACATCGAGGTAAAGTTGAAAATATCTGCCTTTATGACGTCTATGTCCTTTTTGTCTGGGCATGGCGTCCCTAGCGAACACTGAAACAAAATGATAGACCAATATTGTTAGTAATTATCGATGTCTTTCCCGTCACAACATTGCGTTTCCGAGGCAGTACCGAACCACAAACTGGCCTCAGCTGACGAAGCTGGACTACCCATATATGAGATAGTAAGATTTGTGATTAGAATCGTTCGCCGCGTGTTCATATCAGTTTTCGGACACTTGCATATATAACATTATGGAGACCATAAACTTTCCGTTGCAACAACATCATATGCGCGCTGACTATCTTTGTCTCGAATTGAAATGTAAACTATGTATCAAAGACGACTGCAAGTACACACTGTGTATCTTTTGTTGCAATAACCGAACACTGTTGTAACCCGAAATTTGATCATTTTTGCACTGGTTTAGCTTTGTAGTGTTATCATATGATAATACTTACGGTGTTCCAGCAATAACTGATCATTTCATATTGTTCTATCATTATTATGGCATTGTTTGATGGTTGCACAATTGCAATGCCATTGTTGCAAGAGATATTGCTATATTGTGAATAGAGTAGACATATTTATAATTTGAAATTTAGCGTTATTATATGTTACTGTGAATGTGGTGAAATTGAAACATTTTGGAACACTGATTAATTAATAAGTAATTTTTATATACCGGTGACGTTTAAATAATGAAATCAGTGACATCACCAAGCAGATCAAATACTAATGGCCGATAGTCTATTAAACTGAAATAAATTATGTCGAAGTGGACACATCTTACACACGTGGTATATCCATAAATAGGAAGAGGAAATTAGATGAAAGTCAACACTTTCTGAAATGAAGAGAAAGTTAAACTACTAGCGCGATTGACGTCAGTTCATTGCTCTGTTGCCAATGCTGGCTTCTTGGGTTGCGTCAACGTCACGTGCGAAGTCCCAAATTGCTTTGTAGTACCACACATCACGGTTATTAAAACCGTACCCGTGCACACAGTAACCAGTTTGTAACCAGTTGAGTAAGAATACATACTACCACATACTTAGTAGCTTCTTTATGATAGACACCACATTCCTTTAGGACGTCTCGATGTCTTGCAGGTGAGCGTGTAACCATAAGTTCATGTTATTGCTATGCGATCTAATAAATTAGGGCATCTTTCATGACTACTAATGCATGTTATGGGCTTGAACACTTTTTTTTCAAATATCTGCACTATCCCATGGTTACCATTTTATTCAACATATTTCCGGGGAAATGGGTGTGCACTCTGTGAAACAAACAACACTGAGAAAAACCTTACTGAAAATTGACAACACTAAATTATGAGTAACCTATTTCCTAAATTCCACTTCGCTGTAAATATCACCTCAAATGTTATCCTGGTTTTATAAAGCATGGATATACAAATTATGAGTTCCACTGAACGACCTCTGTTTCTTGTGCTCCATTGTGCATCTTTTCCCCCTCCGCTCTATTTTTTAAAAGTTGGGGGCATGAACAGAAACAATGTTATTGTCAAAACAGAAGTCGTACCCGGGTGTGATTTTTGTCAAGTAATGCGAGGAGGAACTGACCTGTGTCTCCGAGTTTAAAGTTCGAAGTTCATCATACAACACAGAATTCCTAGTCTCCGTGCTGTTTCCACTGCCGTTTACATCATAAATAACCCGGATTATGTCACACTTATAGGAACTTGGACAGTTGTAACCGTGTGCACATTGTAATGTACAGTCCTTGACGTGGGAGGTCGTGTTAAACACAGTACAGTTCGTCACTTGAAACGCTTCCGTAGTGATCTTTTGGAGAGAGGGTCGTACGACGACGTAGACACACACAAACAGTGCCACCGACGCTAACAGCAGTGTGATCAGTGCCACTACTATCCCGACTAGATACTTATGACTTCGAGTTCTCATCTTAGGTCGAGGTAAATATAGGACGGGTGGTCACATACAAACTACGCAAACTCTTCGAATACTATCAAATCACATGACAAGATGTTAAAAGGCCAAAGTTCATCGCTTTTGAGTCTGGAATGTATTATGTAAATGAGCGTCTACTCATGGGCGGCGCACGTTGCTTGTAATTCCTAACATAGTTTAGGTTTAGAGTGCGGTCACGTGAATCGAAAGCCTTGAGTGCTAGTTGGATTGTGTTAATATTTGTAGTTTGCAGGTGGAGGTGTGTCTCCTAGTTAAAATCACGTGAGTTAAAATAAAACACATTCCAAGTTCCACAGCGCGAATAAACATAGAATTAGGCCTATGTGACGCAAGTGCATTGGCGGTCAATGACCTATCACGTACTAGTATATCCATCCACAGT
The DNA here is from genome assembly GCF_978046115.1 of Saccoglossus kowalevskii. Classification (NCBI taxonomy): domain Eukaryota; kingdom Metazoa; phylum Hemichordata; class Enteropneusta; family Harrimaniidae; genus Saccoglossus; species Saccoglossus kowalevskii. The sequence goes on along the minus strand of NC_140652.1, from coordinate 36,292,788 downwards.
CCCTCTATCTGGTAGAGGGACTGTGATCCAACATAGGATGGACCACAGTCCCTCAAAGGGGCTGTGGATGGACACACTCGTCATGAACCACGGTACCTTATTTGGCACAATTATTAAAAACACGACTTACAGTGTCGGTAGATCTAGGTGGGAAACCACAGAAATGTGGGGAGTTATGCCACATCCCGTATGATATCAGGACACCAGATAGAGGCGATAGAGCGTACCTATACCAACACCCAAGCTGACTACAATAGGTGCTCTAATGTAAAGCAATTATCACTGTGTAGGATAAAATGTGGGTCCAATCCATCTAGCCATTTATCATGTCACGTTTCTATTTATAAGTGGTCGCATATAGCCCCCGTATGACGTGGCCTAGTAAGGGAAAGAAGAGTCTTAATGTGGGACATAATTTATTGTAGGACTCAAACCATGAATTAAATAAGTTACCAAAGGGAGATTGACACACGTTTATAGAAATCACTTCTTTATTCTTAGCCCGTAATATGTTAATTTTACCAAAGACATTAGTTTCTAATGTGACAGTCTTTACATACCTTACATGAGAAGAGTGCCCAATTGAAGACAACTATTTTGGTCCGAAAAAACGGTGGGCGTTGAGCAGCTCGTGTTCGTGTGATTTCTTGTAACAAACACTGTATATTACTCAAGTTGTGTGCGACGCTATCAAACACGACGCAACGACATTTGCCCTTTATTCTAAAGTTTGAAACAAAGAAAATGTGTTTCCAACCCGAAAATTTAATAAAACAGTCTGAAATACGAGTATGACATCTAATGAAGAAAAAGTAGTTTTGAAAAAAAGGGATCACATTCTAATATAGGATGATTTGTATGTATGTATCAGGTTGGCAAGACCAGTAAAAATCACTATTTATATAAACTTTGTGTTCTGTGGAATTTTTTTTTTTTAATAATTTCATTAGAATATATGATAAATGAGGACCAAACGGCAACGAAACATGATGTAAACATAACACAATGTAACATTGCTTATTAGAACCTCAGACTAGTATTACTAGTCTGAGTTAGAACATTTTATTAGCATTATTTCGGTTTGAAATGTATACACATCATCTATGGGTAACAGTGTCACGTGACATTTAGTATGTTTGAGTTCGTCATGGATTCCACCATGTTGTGCATCTTCCTCTTCTTTTGTGTTCTATGATACCAAATTTACTGTGGGTGATAGTAGAGAAGTCAGTCAAGACGGTATTTACGCTTCTGAGGCTAGTGAACAACTAACTTTTTTTCAGATACTACTAGTATACACTTAATAAATACAATAAAAACAGATGTCATAGTCATTACTGTAAACTTGAAAGGGTGCCGCTAATGGACACTAAAACAGTAGTTGGTCCAACCCGTAGTTGGTCCGGAAGGCAATCAAGCAATGTAAATAACCTTGCGTGTTACGTAACGTGGTAACAGACATTGTGTCTGTCTATTCCAGACATTTACTACTATGACAACATAAAGAACGAGATGCTCGTTTTAGACATATTTTATTTGAAACTCACTTTTTTAACTTTTTGAAGATGACGTCAATGTTTTATTGTTGTGGAAATTTATATTTTCAAAAACAGACTGAGCATATTTTTTGAAGTAGTATGGTCTAAGACTTCTGTTCAAACCGCGCTGTCAGATTTTGAACGCGGAATGTCACTTGGACCTCTTCAGTTCCAGTCTGAGTTTGTGGAGTTCCAGTCTCAAGTTTTTGATCGGACACCACGCTATTTTGCATAACCTGTCCAATCGGGCTGTTAGTACGAAGTACCCGCTTATGTGGCGCACCATTCGTAAGACTTTCACCCGTGTTGGTATTACTACACTGTAGTTGCTGGAACCTTGACGCTATGTTTGCAACGGACCCAGTTGTAATATTTTCTAAATCGTTGTTGGCTGGGTATCTAATGGAAACTTCGTCTGCCGTCGTAACCTCATTCACTAGACCAAAATTGCTCTTGTCCCCCCCTTCACGTGTAACCACGTGACTCGGAATTCTTGGTGAATTCTCCGTTTCTATGTTCTCTGCTCTCATCCCCGCACCCTCACGGTCACCGTTTTTATTTCCTTTCGCCGCCTCTGTGTTCTGATTATCGCTGCCTTCCCGAAGTCTTCTTCGATAACAGATACGAATTAGATATACTATGAGAACGACCAGGAACACAGCTACAACAATAATAGTAACGATTGCTACAGATACCGGCAACTCAAAGTAACTGAAATGCTTCATGGATGCGGACACGATGTTGGACCTTGGTGACTTGCTACCGGCATCGTCTACGGCAACAACACAAAACACGTAACTTATATCCCCTGTGAATAACATGACATAATAAACCATTAAATCAAAATATTCATATCATTCATTTTATGCTGTATACTTTGCACTGAACGTCTGTTAAACACGACTGTGGCAATTTATAATTTTGCAATATGTACGAGAACATTTATCCCTCCCTTTCATCTCCACATAAGAGCAGCAACAATGAAAATCAGTATAATCACAGTCCCTCAAGATGGACTGTGGTATAATATACGATGAATCTTATCTACCTCTGTGTAACACATACCTTGTGTTGGTACATCTATAATGTACGTTTTTAGTTGCCCGGGCGGCTTAGGGTAGAATAGACGATCACTGACAATGTTGGTGGATTCATAATCAGAGTACATTTCATTAAAATCATCACCAAACCAGATTTCGTAATTTGTAGCTGAAAAAACAAACACTCCATTATTGAAGAGGTCAAGTTATGACGTAATGTTCTCGTCGGAGTTGTACTATGTGTTGGTTGAAGATAACTGCGGTTACATACTAATATTCAAGGTACATGGGATATCAACATTCTCCTCTTTAAGCTTGTAGTTTTCCGTGTTTTTACAAATTTTTCCCGCATCTTCCCAATCTCATCTTCAGAGCTTTATTTCAATTGATATGTGTTATTATATCCGTAATCGTATCGACTGTTTCCTTTAAATATATTTGGATATTTTGTTATTCCTTTCTGACGAAAACATGCATTTTCTTAATAATGTTCCCTAAATTCATACTTTTTATGCATTTGTCATGAATTTGTTTACGCGTATCTGTTGACCGACTTAATTAGCTGATTATTAGCAAATTGCTGTGTTATGTCTGTCATCGTTTAGGCCTATTTGAAGTTTTGGACGGAACTTGGCTCAGTGATTTGGAACTAATTATGAGATAACCGTCGCTATTCTGACTACGAATTCTGACAGTTGGTATTCGTAGTTATTAATGTAGTGAACGATTAATCAAAAGATATGACGTATTCAGTACTTAGTGTGATTGGCTTTATGATTGAAGGTTACGCCCTAGAGTCTTTTTACTGTTTTGTAATTGGTTAGAGTTTTGAAAATGAATAAAGTTGTTTGAGTTGGTCTTGGCGTGTACAGCACGACAGACGCAGTCGAGAGTCCAGTCCTGGAGAGTCTTGGGTGAGTCTTGGGTCAGCCTTGCGCTAGTCTTGGGGATTTTTCCCCAGGGCGCTGTGTCTTATAGAGTGCTCGACTGATCGATTAAGACGAGAGTTGAAACGTATTTCGTTGTGTGTGTCTTATTTGACTGTAAAGTATAAGTGACTTTCCCGATCCCGCACCTCAAGGGGACGCGGTAGAGAGAGACGAGACGAGATTCCCCCCTGACACGTGTGGAGAACCCTAGAGGGAAGAGAATTCCCCCTGATACATTTCCAAAAAAAAAATTCAGGCAACTATGCACGGATGGCCCCGATACCCACCGTAATGTCGCACAGTCACCAATATATATCTCGCTAAATCTCGCGATAAATCCCTTTTCGAGATTTTTGTATATCACTATACATTGTACATACAACTTACCCTGTCCATGATCCAGGTCATCTCCTGTTGATGTGAATGTTAATGTGACTTGCTTGTCGTCGTAGGATATATGTTGCACTCGCAGGTCCATTATTTTAGCCGGGAAATATATGTCAGTATTTCCTGAAACAATAAAGCAGTATTTGTAACTGTCGACAATCGTAACATGTAGCATTCAGACAGACGGGAAACATGAGTTGTGTACACCCTAAATACCACGGCACATCCCCCCAAACAACTTAATTGTTAAACAGTCATTATTAATATTTTTGGATTTGTATATCATTTTGTTTTATGTTGTATCCTAATATAGGAACAAATGTGTATGAGATGAAAACGTTGTCAGGATTCACGAAAATGAAACTATTTTGATAATATCATCGAACGAATACTGCCATGTTTGCTGTCGATGCAATGATTGTATTTTACTATACCCTACTAGTTACAATATCGAATAAAAAGATGTAAAAAATCGCAAAAATCCTCAACTTTATTAAAATGCTAAACTTGTCGGAAATTGTCTGACTACACAATTAACATTCTCTTTCCGATATCACATCAGCACTGAGTTGCCACAAGTCAAAAGTACCACCGAACTTACCAGTCGGCATAGCGTGGTGGCTAAGCACTGCGCTCGTCAGTGATCGCTGTGGCCTATTTCAAATTCTACCTGGGGTCTATCTCTGGCCTGGATAAGTAGGCTATAGACTTACTGCGAAGGCCAAATCCATTTCACCCTAGGTGAGTATATCATAGGCTCACTGGGAAAGCCAAATTCATATTATACTGGTTAAAAGGCGGTGGTCGTTGCGCCGCGCATGTGCAACATTTGCACTAATTACCGCCGGTGACTCCATTGATACCTGCCAATCACCAAAGAAATTACATAGTTAAAGCTTAGTAGCGTCTCAGCTTGTACTCGTTGTTCTGCACAAGTCAAAGTCGCCATCATTGTTCATACGAGTCCCGTATTTCGCGCATGTGTGGCACGACGACCACCACCTTTAAGGTTCTTTTGTTTGATCCTAGATAGCAAATGAATTTGCCCTTGCCTTGGTGTTACCAAATTGTTCTACATGTCATTATCTTTCGTATCTGCACTGGAGCAGTCATCTAAAAGTGGTTGCTATATGCGCTCATACATGTTGGGTACACGTATACATGTATCCCATAATTACCCACACTTGTATTACCTTCACATGCAGCACCAACACATGAAAAGCTTCCTCCATTTGTAACTCTTTGAAACTCTCCGGTTGTTACGTCATCGATGTTTATCACATCTAAAGTAAGATCGTCTTCCACAGCACCAATTCCCAGTTTTCTATTTTTACTCGTCACTGTGACGTCACCTGCATTATTCACTCGAACCTGAATAGAGCCACATACTTATGCCAGTAGTTCAGTATGTCAGTAGTTACCCATAATGCAATGCAATTACGTTATCATTTTCGCACAAACGCGAATGATGAGATGACATAGATTGTTAAAGTCACATTTTACTCCAATTATTCAAAAAGAATGGTAATCCGAATAATATGTTGACATCATTGGAATAAAGTATGAAAAAGAATGAGCCTTCCCAGTTTGAAATATAAAGGGACAGAAGAACATGACAATTGTTTCTCACCTTAACGCTGTATCTACTGACGCCATTGAAATTGGTGAAATACGAAGAATATATCCCATCATCCTTCACGATATCGGCACCAGCCCCATTATCATACATATTCAAAGTTACGCTTCCATCACGCGGTCTTTCTACAGTTGCTATGACAACTGCATTTAAAATTGGTATGTAGCCTATGAGACAGGGTAGAGTATTCGACTAGGTTAATAAATAATAAATAATTTATTAATAAATAAATAAATAAATAAATAAATAAATAAATAAATAAATAAATAAATAAATAAATAAATAAATAAATAAATAAATTGTGGGGGACGATACGTTGCGGTTATGGAAATGTAACGAAATATAGTATGCAAAATTATCTGCTACACAATCAGCACCAATCACCACAGAAGAACGACTTAATGAAAACTCACAATTTATTCACTAACGGAAAACCCGCTGGCAATCCGGAGACTTACAACTCGATATCAACGATACAACACAAATTGTAAGAATGATACAGAATTTCGACTAGGTTAAGAACACACTGCGGTGGTTTCTACCACGTTCGCATTCATGTCGTCGTCTCACTTCAGAATCCGTATTTTGCAACAATGTATAAGTCAGAATGCAGTATTCTTACTTGTATAAAACAATCAAATAAAGCAATTAACAAATAATGCATGTTTCAATTACAATGCTTCACAGATAAATGATTCAGAAATGACTCCGACATAAATAAATAAATAAATAAATAAATAAATAAATAAATAAATAAATAAATAAACTGTTTTACCTTTACTGACCGATACGTAAAGTGTCAGTTTGTCCGGAGGTGTAATTGTTTGTTTACTCCACTGAGCTGTCGCGAGTATTGGATATTTGTCATTCCTATTTCTAGACTGTACCATGGAACTTAAATTCTGTGGTTCACTGGATGGATTGTAAATATATGCCGTCCACTCACCAACCTATCAATAATATTAATATATGAGTCTTGTTTCAGACTAAGATGTCTCCAATATTCGAATATAAGAGATTAGCGATGATCGTCATTCAATATCAACATGTAGGACTTCGTACAATGTCAATGTATGATTGTGAAGCAAACACATACAAACTTTTATATAATTTGCATTTATAATTTATTCTCTTATACATGGTGCTAGTTGTTTTACCTCTGCTATATCTTTTATTTTGATTCGCACAACACTGAATGTAGTGTCCAATTCATAGGTTTTTGATTCGTTGTTAAATGTCTCGCCGGATGGGCTGGATAACGTCACTTCCACCGGATCATTTCCGAGGTAGTTGAAATAAAATTCTGTTTTGAAGCCGATGGTATCATCTATATATACACTGGTAGATATACTACTCCTGCCTTCTATCATGGCTGTTTCGCTGTATAACATTATTGGACTTTCTAGGATACCTACATAAAACAAAATTCAAAATAATAACAATACCGGAAGTACATGACTGAACTTGATACGTTCGGCCAATATTTTAAAGATATTCTAAAAAGTAACAATCTTGACACACATGTTAGGGAAAGCGAATATAGGCATAACTGAACAATAATAACATTGTATTATTTGTGTTCGTGCTCTTCAGCTTTGTCAGTGACGCGCATAGATCACATGGGTCGCCATCGTCCGAATCGCACAGTTTCGCTAAAGCCGGCCATTCATAACCCGTGCGTGATCGTGTTTGGAAAAGCTGTATTTCACTGTAGCGAAACTAAGTCATTTGATTGGGCGCGCCAAGGAGCTGGCGTCACCAATGAGAGTTGCTGTATCATAAATGTGAAGAACAGAGAGCTCTTCCCAGATTAAAACAATAGCGGCGTGTAGGCTTCATGCTGATTCACCGTTAGTCAAGAACAGAAGGTCTATATTCGTTGACACGTTTCGAAAATTTATTATTCCAACGTTGAAAATTGTTTGTGAGCAAGTGAATGAGGACGAAGGAATGTCTAAATATTTGTGCAAACTGTGTTTTAGTAATTATAAACTGACGAAACTGATAACATATCGACTTACCCGATTCGGTCTTCGCAACACAGTAGAGGGGCTGTGTTTGCAACAAACACGTCATTTTCCTCAGACACAGCGCTTTCTTTTGATGATCAGTAAGCTCGTTCAGAGAATCTAGCAACACGTTTATTTGATTCCGCTATTTTAATTTTACAAAGTAAGGCCAAAAAATATTCGTTTTATTGCTCTCAGCGACTGACCGAAAAATATGGAATATCGGGTCGCGTTTTATTAGGCCAGAATTTTTTTATTCCTTGTGTGATTCTCAAAGAATTGTAAGTCAGGTCATTGATCGGAGAGAAGAAATAAAATAAAATAAAATATTATTTCATGTAATGACCTTGTTTCTCATCTGCGCGAGACTTTGCTACTTTGATTATGATACTCCCACGAAAATGCAACTTGGGTTTGTGAAATGAAGATAACAATATTTTTTTTAGCAATTGTTTGCACTTACAAGTAGGTGGGCGCGAGAAATTACGCTGAAATAAAATTTTATTTTTATTTCATTTTCGGCTCCTGTTCATTCGGCGGGTTTGCGAAACAAGGGATAATAAAAGTCTGGCCTTAATAGGCCCAAATACTAGTATTAAAAACCATTTTAAGCAGTAAAAATGTGTTTCCTCTAAAAATTAACGATCCCGGACCGTTGTTTGATCCCCAGGGTTCCCGGGGAGATAAGTGGCGACTTTGAACCTCGGATTGATCTGTATTTCTCTGAAAAAAATAATCTGACCGACCGACCCAATTTTTGCCTAATGCGCAGTTTCTTTCGTGAGTTCTGATTGGGTGATGCAAATGAGCCGAAATGAGTCTTATAATCGTTTGAGGGCGTGCGACATATAGTAAATCGTGGTGAAATCTGCCAAGGTTAATGTTGAGGCTTCGACCGAATAAATGGTCCTTGGCTGGCGAAGATGATGGGTCGTGAGAAGGCAGTATACTCACTTTTTTCTCGACTCGCACTGGCTGCAAGAGCTTCATTCAAACCATTTGAATTGGAGTCTTCGGAATAATAAAATGTCATGCCGTCAGTTGCCGCTGGTAACACTTCCAGATTTGTTGATGCGTCTGTACCAATACCAATAGAATCTACAGTTACACCCTTCTCCAATACCTGCAATATTGTCATATGTTTGATTGATTGATCGTGACTGACTGATTGATTAATTGATTTAATTGATTGATTGATTGATTGACCAATTGATGTATCTATGGATTGTTAGTCCCCGTTCGGACGTAGTCCGAAAACGGGGACTTATGGTTTGCCCTGTGTACGTCCGTGCGTCCGTGATCACCTGTATCTCGAACATGCATGGACCGATTAAGTTCAAACTTCACTCATACATCACACATTATATGGGACATATGCACATGCATTTTTTTCATGATCCGATTAACGATAGCCGAATAGCGGCCATTTTAAGGCCGAAAATGCATCAAAATCGCAAATTTGGTACATACATTAAACATAATAGGACCTTGATGCACGTCGTTTTTTTGGATCGGGTTCGAAATGGCCGACTGGCGGCCATTTTGTTTTAAAGAATTCAGTTCTGGGTCCGTATCAGTCTGAGACATGCTTGGATTGATCGAGTTCAAACTTCACACATACAAGGTACATCATGTCACAAATATGTATGTGCATTTGTTTCATTATCTCATTAACGATAGCCAAATGACGGCCGCTTTAAGGCCGAAAATGCATTGAAATCGCACATTTTCACCATTCCGGACCAGGATCGCAGTTATGCATGGACGGATTTTGTTCAAATTTGGTACATACATTAAACATAATAGGACCTTGATGCACGTCATTTTTTTTTTGGATTCAGTTCTGGATCCGTATCCGAGACATGTCTGGATTGACCAAGTTCAAACTTCACACACACACACACATGGTACATCATGTCACAAATAGATATGTGCATTTGTTTCATGATCCGCTTAACCATAGCTGAATGATGGCCATTTTAAGGTCGAAAATGCATCAAAATCACGTATTTTCACAATTCCGGAACCGGATCTCAGTCATGCATGGATGAATTTCGTTCAGATTTAGTGCATATATTAAACATAATATAAGCTTGATGCACACCAATTTTTCTTCGGATCAAGTTTAAAATGGCCGACTGGCGGCCATTTTGTTTTAAAGAATTTAGCTTTCGATCCATATCTCGGACATGCCTGGACAGATCAAGTTCAAACTTCACATACACATCATACATTATATCATACATATGCCTGTGCATTTGGGTCAGTCCTTTTAAGGTCAAAAATTCGTCAAAATTGCACATATTCACCATGGGTGAATTTAGTTCACACTTCATGCATACATTGTACATTATGGTACCTTGAATCACATTGTTTTGTTTTCCAAATCGGGTTTTAACTGAATACAGTTCGGCATCCATATCTCAGGCATGCCTGAACCGATCAAGACCACACTTCATACACATCATACAATGTGTTGTACATATCCAGGTCCATTTCGGATCAGAAAACTGAAAGTGGTCTGAGATTTCGGTCATGGTCTGCTTTGAATGTATATGTCACTCAAATATGAACGGAACGGGACGTGTCATTTACAATGACTTGTTTACCATTGGAATGATATCAGCAATCAACGGATCTCTGTTTTCTTCTCCGTCAGAAATAACAACAATGACACCACCAGCGGCGTTCCTTTCACCTTCCTCCAGAACATCAAAAGCTTTCAGTAAACCTATTTTATACAACAAAACACGTAGAAAAAAAATGAACTGTATTTAAACATATATTTTATTTTTGTAATATACCTTCATGATATTCGAATACTGTACTATGAACTTACCGCTACCGATACTTGTCCATCTTCCTACATTCTGCATAGACGGAACACGTGATAGTAATTCTGTTCTTGATTCGTTATTTATTAAGACTAAATGTGACTGAATTGTGGCTGTTGTACTAAATGTCACCACCCCCACTTCTTCACCATCATCGAGTGTATTTAAAATGTAATTACTCACAGCCTGGTGAACAGAGATGATATTGCGTGTAAATAATTAAGAAATAACCCCGACGACACTGGTTCAATGTTATATGTTGACCAAATATGGTAAACTGTTAAGAATCACTAAATAGAACCGCCGTTAATCCCGTATGTAGAAGAACAACGCTCTCGAATAGAATAATACTGTTACTTTTGTGGTCGGGGTTTCTACAGAGTTTGGGGGAACTCAGCAATCGTAGATTAGCTCAATAAGTTGGCAGGCTGGAGGTACGTACGGGAATCGTTACCAGGCGGTAAGGGTGTATACATTGAAAATATTGGAGTAGTTCAGTGTGCAACGCTTAGTAGATTTATTCCTAATGTACAGTAGATCCGATCCACGACTGACATGATGCTGTTTGTTAGTCCACAGGGTGACGAGAGTTCAGGTAAAGGAGTGAATCAATTGCGAACGAGATTCGTCCGACTTGCAAATATGCAAGTTCGAGCTGGGTAACTCTCCACCCAGTATACAAATGTGTTCTGAAGTCTCATCTTTCGTAAACACAAGTTTTTGTCATAAATCGTTCATTGTTCAAACTCATTGCTAGTCCATAGCTATTTCGATTGAACAGTCATAACACTGGTCCCTACTTAGAAGGTAACAGAATTCAATGAGCAATGGGGAAAGACAATAATATTGTTGTCAGTGGAGAAAGTACGCACGTGACGTAGACGTTAAGTTCTAAATATAAAAATACGTAATTTTTCAGGTTTACACTTTGTTTACAGAAATTCCTCACTAAAAATATTCTTTGTTAAATCAGATGTTACATCAAAAGACTCAGAACCTTTAGGTATACTAATTCGCAAATATGCTACTATTATACTTGTCATACGATCAAATTAAAAGCTGGGGTTTGGAAGACGAATTCCCAAAACGCATATAGCACATAGCAACAGGCCAGATGACTTACTTGGTGTAATTTATCAATTCGTCCATTTTCTTCCATACTACCAGATGTGTCCATTACTAACACTGTTCTCTTATTTCTTCGTTTTACGGTGCGAAATGTCGGCACACTGGATCCAATTTCGCGTGGTGGGTTCATTCCATTCTCAAAATCGCCATGTCCCCGTAACACCTGAAAAACAGTTGTCAATTTGAACTTATCCATTTTTTGCCCAGAAATCAAAGAAATATCAAGACATGGGATTCAATCCAGGTATTTCAACACAATACAGAAACCCAATCCGTGCTACAGCTAATCGCTTTCTGTGTGTTTGTCATTTGTGGTTCCTTGCATACCGGCATATGTCGGTTGATTCTCTTTCGGGCTCTCAGTCCGTTTCTTCAGTTCCAGATAAAATCATCCTATTTTTTTTCTAAATGGCAATTTTCGAATTTTCATGTAACAAAAAAATAAACTATTTCACATTTTAATGATTTTTCTGCCGAAAGGGGGAACTACGCATGGATTTCCTTTAAAAAGTATTTCTCGTCAGGCTGCGGAATACATTGGCGACGGAGACAACCGTGTCAAAATGATCTGCGTCAATGACGTCATTGTAAAGGCGCGCCCTCTCCTAACTGTACATCCAGCATCCGTCCCAACTCACCTCCCAAACACTTCTACCATCGCACAGTTGATTCTGTTTGTTCGGGGCTTCTCTATTATGTAAATTTCCAACGGACTCTGCGTGTTCTTCGTCATCACAGAAATCTACCACCTGGAAAGAATTATAATATTCTATGTCAATTTCTGTAATTTCAAAAATGAATACACTAGTATCTGATTTGCTATATACTGCCCTCAACCATATGGATACGTACATTTGGTAAAAATTGTTTGTACACAAGCGATCCTGTGTAATCTGTCGACTTCCGGTCATCTTGAAATCTACAATCAGCTTCCGGTAAATTGTCTACTATTTTACATTCGTCGCCATCGAGAGTAACTAGACGACCTACAAAATACGAAATTAACAAATATTATATAATAGTGTGTTATATTAAGTGTGTTATGTACATTCCTCTAGGATACTATATATCAATACACGAACTGTTACTTATTGTAACTGTGGCCGCATTTATGTATAATATTATACTATATTCTGGATATTTACTAGTATATTACTTGTCCATATCTCGTTTGGCGCACGTGACTTGAAATATCGCGTGATCATAATGAATTGTGGGTAACCGAGAAGCCTCCATACAATTGAAAGGAAAGTATCAATATTTTTACGGCGGCATCAAGTCTCTAAATCAGATCAAGACATCAATAATTATAATATGTTACGATAGAAAAATGTAAACAAGTGTTTCACGTATTGTCTCTGATAATGTTAGTGCACAGCATCCCGACACTTTATAGCTATTTATACCATCGTTTTGAACTTAATTTAAAACTTATTGCATGTTTTGAAAAACAAACTTTCATAGATAATTCAGGTTGTTTCATAGAAAGTATCGGAATGTGTGAATGTGTTAATTGGTTATTCTAATTTTCAGAGTCACATGTCTACCTGTTACAGCCAATGAGCATCTAGTTGCCTCTATTTGACCATTATCCCCGGCATAGAAGTATTGTCCAGTGATCGGACTTGGATATTCATCATATACACCCCATCTCAAATGACTCCATTCATGGACTAATACCTATAAGACAATTACATTTAGTATAACTCCAAATATCCACTGATGTTACATAGGCATGCTACAACGGTATGATGTGACCGAAAAAAAAATGATTTCAATGAATTTTGCAAAATATATTACAAAATTGGAAATGGAAATGAACACAGGACTTCTCCCATATTCAGATAATCCGTGGAAGTTCATGTAACAGATACACATTATTTATTGCAAACATTTATTAAATGCAAACGAGAAGTCATTTCCACCAGAGACGTCAAAATCATAGATGGTAATGTAATGTTATGTAATGAAGAATCAATTAGAAAACGATTCTCTTTTGTCAACACAGAAACATTCTGAACAATGTGTGCATAAAATAAATAAAAGTACATATATGCCAACCCTGGGCTATATATCGATGATTTATAACAAACTATATACATTATTGGAGCAAAGAAATAACGAACCTTATCATAGGGTCCATAATACGCCCCTGTGACAGGATTGGTTATGTACTCCGGCGTCAGGTGCATATATTGACCAATCTGACCGCAAGGAGATGGATTTATGACGTAGGGCCTGTGGCCAGTTCTGCTGTTAACATCCGGGTAATCGACGATTACGTCACTCTTGTCGTAACTTTGAAAGTCTGGTGTTTCATAATCGGGATTATCGCTCCAGGAATTGGGAACGAGTATGAATATGTCTTTGAAGAACGCCCGGTATCTGTAAAAGATATAAAGGAATGTTTCAAAGCAAAAGGTAGTGATATGAAACCACAGTCTAACACCAAAAATTACTGTACACTGGTCAATTTCCAGCACACCACCTCTCCCAAGTCTGGGACTGTTGTGGTGTTGGTGCAATTGACAGATAATCACGAAGCAATTCTTGCATTAACTGGATTGCAAAAAAGACGGGCATGGACAATTTAACATCGGCCCTAGTGGTCGGGGAAATGTAACAAGATAATGTACGAAAATCGACTTTATATTGTATTGTTATATTCCTCGATTTACGTACGATAAATTATGCCTGTCATATTTAACTTTTATAATACTCGCATTGAGGGATAATTTTTCTGATTACGCAGAGTTATATGCGTATAGAGAGGTATTTTCTGGTGCATAACCAATAAGTTTGGGTTATATTTTGCATAAAACCTGGTTCGAAGTTTTATTTTGAAGTTTTTTTTTTTTTTTAAATCCATTGAATAATAACGCACCTAGCACTTATCAAATGGCGAATACGTCAATTGCATTCGTCCGAATCCATTATAAGTTGATTTTGTCAGTGTCTAAACTTGAGGTGATTGGAATAAAAAAAGTAAATGTCAAAACATTTTTTTAGAAAACATTACGATTTCTGGATTCTAATTTGGTAATATAGTTGCCGTAAATAACTAAACACTTCATCAAATAACAAATAGTTAGCGTTTGACTTTCATGGGAGAGCATTGTCAAGTGACGTCATTCACGCTAACATCAAGGGTTACACCATATATTGTCAAGTGACGTCATTCACGCTAACATCAAGGGTTACACCATGTATTTACTGTTATGCTTCAATCAGTTTTTTAACATTTTTGTTGCCACATCTTTAATATAGCACCAGCCGACATGACACCTCTAACAAGTCCACATCGGAAGAACTTAGCGCGTAGTATCTGTGGTAAACGATATATGTCCCTAAACTCTCATACAAAGAAATTGCAAACAGGAGACACAATCTGCACAATGGACCGATGCGAAACGGGGTTCGGTTCTCTAACTCATGTGACAGCACTCCATGAATTCACAACTGTTAATATATGCTGATAGTAAACAGCTTATGGAAGCCATTCTAGTATTCGTGCAGTCGTACATACCTTGTAGCTTTGTAAAGAAAGGCAGATGCTTTGGTGAATATTTCTCGTATTCTGTCAAGTAGATGGGGGTCCTCGGGAACGTTCTCGTTGATTGCAATAACAATATTACGATACTCGTTGTTCTGTAGCGTTACTCTGCTACGACTACAATTTTCCACCGCACTAATTTGGACAAACAGCACAACTGTAACTAACCACAGTCCCGCGGTTGTCTTTAATGCCCTGTTGACATTACACGACGCCATTTCAGCTGAGGTGAGGTGGACTTGAAGTAAGCCAAAGAAACGTAAAATTTCCATGACAATGTGCCCTTATTTACTTTGTATGGGTAAACAAACACTAACTGTGACGTGTTCTTTGAAATTAGGTGTTGCAGTCTTTACAATGGACTGGTGTTACGTAAAGCGTAAAAAGTATCAATGGGGCATTAACTTGTAAGTGTATTTCATTGGATGCTGTTCACAATTGGCGAATTATGAGAATGCATAACAATGACTCATAGTGTCAGTGTGTTACTTTGGCGTTGTTAATTAAATTCGACTTACAACTACACCGTTGGTGGCAACCTAAACCTAAACCTCAGAGTATGAACATAATGTTAAATTACAAGTTAAAGCGCAGCAGTCGTCGCGCTGCGCATGTGTGACATTTGTATTGATAAACATTGATTTTCCCACAATCCAATGCGCTCTTCAAATGGAAATCACAAGTATAAGGTTTGACCTGGACGCGATTTGCACTAATTACAGTCGATTACAGTTCGATACCTTCCAGTCACCTAAACATACCTAATTAAAGCTTGGTAACGTCTCAGTTTGTACTCGTTGTTATGCGCAACAGTCAAATTCGCCATGTTTGTTTATATGAGACCCAAATATCTCGCACATGCGCAGCGCGACGACTACCGCGCTTTAAACATCAAAGATCTATACCATGCTTAACCCACAGCGATCTCAGCCCCATATTTACATACTGGATATGTATGATGTCTATGATTTATCACGTGCAAACTTGAAGATCATATCGCTCTGGTTCTATTATGGTTCTATTTTAATTATGTATTTATATGGTTGCAATAAATGACTGCGTCCAAACCGGGTTATTATAATATAATACGGGTTATTATAATATAATACGGGTGATTAACTGTCATAACTGTTGTAAAGGAAAGTAAACAACATTTACCCTAAATGAAATGTTTAAACTAAGCCATGTAATTCTAAAAAATAAACAGTGAAAACATTATGTATTATGAGACAAACTGTACTAAATCAAATTTCAAGTATTTCCCAATCAGCCTGAAACTGTTAGATAGTATCACCAATATCGGATGTAAGAGGCGGAAATACTGGTTCATGAAATCACAAATGATAAATAAGAGGTTGACATTATATCGCGTTATAGTAGTAACACAGATTCATACAATATGAAGTTGCACAGACAGTTGACCAGCGGTTTAGTTGTAAAATGAACCCAAATCAAGCATTTACAACATTCCGGAACGTATCTCGAAGAATTTTGTTTACTATTGTCCTCCATCTAGCATATTCACCTTGTGAATTTCACCTTGTACGTTTATTGACTGAATTTAAATGTACTCGTCTTGTTTACATACACACAATAAAGCGGTACAAGTCTATATAATACAATCATGACTCACAGAATACTCTACTGACCCCAGGCTGATTTATTCTGCAAACATTGAACTGAATAAGCATGTGTAAAATTCATTGAGGTCGTGATCCCGAGAATAATCAGAATAATACTCATGCTCTGTCTCCATCCTATTCTGTATTACACTCGCCCGGTCAAATCATGTCGCAAATCACTGTGGGATAATATATAATTCAATAGCTACTAGCTCCCCATCTTCCCCAGCCAAGGACCATTTATTCGGCCGAAGCCTCAACATTCGTGGGCCGGAATTGAATGGTCGGTTTTAGCGAAACCGTGCGATTTGAACGATGCTAGCTCTCTGCCAATACAAGCGATGTAACGATAAAAACAGAATTGACAACAAATAAATCGATATTTCTAAAAAGAATGCTACACTTTAATCATGACTTGAGCTTTCCTTCTATTATTTTACAAATACAATAATTGTCAAAATGTAATACTACACAAAATGTAACAGGTTTAACCCAGTGAAGAATAATTACCCAACGACAGGAATAATTATTCCGTTCTCTCATCACTGAACTAAGTGGTCTCATTTTACTAAATAAGTCTCGTCTCAGTGTGAATACATTCAAAGGTCTCAACTGCATAAAATTTACTTTTAATTTGAATTTATTAATTATTCATTATATAAAAAAAATACTTTTTTTGAAATAAACGAACCAACCTTTTCTTCACCCTTCACCTGTGGCGTTTCTGTCATATTTGAAAATTTCAGAACAATTCAAAATGTGTTTTAATGATAAAGAAATGATGAACCGTGTATGGAAGTTGCTAACTAAGTAAACGTCTAAACTGCGCCCTCTGTCTCGGTGACACAATGTACTGATGGTGACTAAAATTAGTGATGCAGCACAAATAATTTCCTGTCAACGAACTTGGGACAGCATGAGTTTAGGTTTTTTTCTCAACTCGAATATAAATGATTTGAAAATGAATGAAATCGGCAAATGATCAAGTTGTAATTGTTCTATCCATCTCACCCTGGAAGTTGTGAGTCAACTTGATTGTCTCAAGTGATATATTATTGAACCAGAAAACAACTGTTAACAGTTACACCAGCGAGTCTTCACACGCATCATATGTCCGACAGCGCCCTCTTACGGTACCCAATTTCGAAAAGTTAAGGTTCAAAAAACGCTTATTCGTCTCAAGGGAACGATTGTTCAACTTGAACAGTTCGGCAAGCATCTCCACGCAGTGTATTTTTTCCGTATATAGATACAGAATTCCTGTCTAAAGTTACGACACATCCGATGCCTCTGCTGAGTTTAAATTCTAGCTCAAAACATTTGAAGCGAAGTTTTCCTTGATTTTGGTTTCACGTACGAGGTTTCACCTGGATGGTGGTGCTGATGATGATGTCGGGAGCGGAGAGAATTTGATTGCTGGTGATGGGGTTGTTTAGTCCTGAATGTTTGAACAGCTGATAACACTTTATTGCTGATCGCCTTGGTGACGCTGTTACGCCTGCGCAATGTGGTTTTCTGTCTCTTAGTCGTGTTCACGTCTTGGACAATTGAAGTAAACGCTTTCGACACGCCGGTACAGCCCCCTCTAGCGGTAACTTCAAAAAAGTGACATCCATACTCTTCGGCAAGTAATTCCCCATCCTCGAGTGGGACCTGTCGATGAGCGTTGAGATCGGTTTTATTCCCGATTATTGCTATGGGAACCGAACATGGTACTTTTGCTTTGTGGATGTACTGTATTTGTCTTTCCAATACATCAAAAGTTCTCCTATCACATATGTTGTAGACGACTACGAACGCGTCCCCCCATTTGACGTGAGATTCTTTACACAACAATTCTTCTCCAAGTTCTTGCTGGAAACGAAAATGAAAAATTATTGTAAAACATTCGCTGCAAACAACTTTTATGATTTATTAATCTAAATATGAAATATAGATGAAGACACACACTTTTAAATAGTGCTGTTCGATACTCCATGTTGATAAACACAGACTAATACATCCTGAATCGTCGAGTACACAACTTAGCATTCCGAGTCGCCATAGATTAGTGTCGCCATCATTCTACAAGAAACAAAAGTATGCCGCCTGTTGCCACTTGACGTCTGCTGTGAGATTACGTTGTCATGAAACGATAACTTGAATTAATGAAACAGCCTCGTCATGTTTTTGCGTTTTCAGACAATATTCAACTCATTGAATTACTGGACAATCAAAAATCCTAATTTTATAATAATCGACTTATTTCTACATTACTTACTGGTTCGAACAAAATTCATGTTTTGGTGGAATATGGCGTAATTTGACGGACAATGGCGATGAAAAGGTGAAAGGGCGGTGGCCGACGCACTGCGTCATTTTCGACATGGGACTCGTGTAAAATACATTGTTAATTTCCACGAATTATGTAAATACCACATACTACTTCCGGGTTATTTTTTGAGCTTCCATAGCGCTGCGATTCATGGACGCGATTGGATAAGACAAGTATGATCGATCAAATTAGACAACATTTTTAGGTTACTTGAAATGTAGCATTTTACACGCGTTGTATATGAGTTCCATATGGAACATGACGCGACGCGACGACTACCCCCTTTAATCAATAGGAATCCCAAGCTCATATTATGTTCAGTTACAATATGGAGCTAACAGGATTTGTTTACCTCCTTGTTTACAATCACTCTAAAACTGTGTGTTTGCTCGCTGCATGATGTTGGGTTCGACCTCAGACCTTATTTCCGCTCTTGTCAAGATAACCCTCTATTTTAAGTGCTAAATCCATTAAACGATTGACCTCCTCGGGGTCACATTTGTATCTTTATGTAAGACTGATTTATGTGTTTCCCATTGATTGAAATGTTTGGTCGAGTTTGGTGTTCGTTGAGACTGTTAAGTTTCGTTTCGTATTTTTCACCAATACCAGTTTTTATATGTTTATGTTTTTTTTCCTCGCAATGGACGCGCGCGAGTTGCTAGATTTTTAGTACAATTTTAGTAAAAATTGCAACAGAACAAATAAGTTTCACCTAAACATACCTTGATAATAAAATTATTGTTTTTAGATATTGAGATGTTCTCGGAGGTATAACATATTAACCTATTTTAGACTTGATAGCTAAATGTTGTTATTTATTAAGCACATTAGGCCAGATATTTTACGAGTACCTAGACGGGTCTGTTGGCGCCATATTCAACACATGTGACGCCGGGCGACCTTTGTACAATTTGAGAGGCCATACTCGCAGATCAGACACTAAAATAGTTCACCTGTCACGAACCGACATTGTGGACATGGGAGATGGACAAGTCTGTGAATGTACGACGATCCCATTCCGATATTGACCCATCGTGACCCGAACACTGAGACTGTCCCTGGAATAACAACAACAACAACAAAACTTCAAGTGTTTTCCCTCACACCATCGTTCACCATATAAATCACATTTACAACTTTTATGCTGAAAAAAAACACACTAGAATTTGAAAACAAATCGGGTCATAAATTATAAACTGTTTTGATGAATCTTCGGATTAAAAGTAACCCCCAACTGTTTTTTTGGTAATCTATGACCGTAAGGCACCATCCTCTCCCGGGATTTTGTCGCACTTTTTTCCTATATTGTAACATTATAACCAACGTGTAATATACAATAAATCTTGGAAGATAGGGACATTCAACTGTGGATATCCATTTCATTCAACCAAGGTCTACAACAATGTCACACTCTGTTCTGTTACATCACCATTTCATTCAACCAAGGTCTACAACAATGTCACACTCTGTTCTGTTACCTCACCATTTCATTCAATCAAGGTCTGCAACAATGTCACACTCTGTTCTGTTACATCACCATTTCATTCAACCAAGGTATACAACAATGTCACACTCTGTTCTGTTACATCAGAGAGTAGCTAAATAAAATGTGCCAGATTTGTGATTAGAAAGTAAATACAATATTTTGTTTTTACCTGAATAGCAAAGTTTATTTCATGGATATGCGTAAAACTAAAATTGCAGTGGTTATAGTAAATGTCGCGTTGTGAATACACAGACACAAAATATCTAAATGTAAAGAATAAATGATTTGATATTAAAGTTACAACCGATATAGCCAAGTCCGTATATTTCACTGTGACAAATCAGAATATTGGCAAAACATAACTTTTCGACCATATACAAAAAAAAGTAAAAACTATTTTCAGATGTAAATTTACCAGTTATTCTTTAATAAAGGTTCATTCCCGCTTTTAAATATGTCTATTAATCAGAACAAAAATGTGTCCAAATGGAGCTGTGCCACAGACTGAATGGGAAGGCAAAATAATTTACTTGGAGGCGCGACATTGGACAATGCCTACATGTGGTTGTGTCCGACTGACACCAACATACCGTGTTATATTGTCATAAAAATATACAAATGGCCATACAGCATTTCCAACGACATATTTCCCACATACTAGTAGAGAGAAACAATTTTGCGCAGTAACTTAGTCATTCTCAAAATGATTTTGCATTTGCAGTTAGTTTTACGATCCACAATTTCACTCAGTGCGCTCACGACTAAAAGCATTTCAGGAACATACCACTATTTCAATACACAGACTATTGTATCCATCACGGTTAGTTTTCAGGGAGTTGGGTGGGTTGGAGTGGGGTTGAAACAATTCTTCATTTATTAATCAGTGACGAATATTTTGGGAAGAGGAAGGTAAATCAGTAAAAAATAAAGCAGAGGAGTTTTCCCCCGCAAACAAACATGTACATACATGAGTCCTTGCATTTTAGCGCGCGTTGTTATCGTCGCGTGGGACTCAATTCCCGCGCGTGCGTAGTGACGACCCCTCCGCTTTAACGTTAGATATTCGATTTAAATGGCGGTAGTCGCCGCGCCGCGATACTTTCGATACCTGCGAAACACCAAAACAAAATATTTAATTAAAGCTTGGTTTGTACTAGTTGGTGTGCGCTACAGTCAAAATCGCCATCTTTGTTTATATGAGACCTATATCTCGCGCATGCGCGGCGCGACGACTACCGCCCTTTAGTATCAGAAACTAGACTAACCTCTTGGCAGCAACTGTCCAGTACTTCAATTGACATTGACACGTCATTGTGTGGCACTAAATGTTTGTAGTAACGATCTGGAATAAAAAAGAAAGACATTAATTAAATGACATGGATGGTCTCGGTTAAATTCTCTAAACCAATAAAGCAATTAGACTGGACTTATTTGATCCATTGGATCAACCACAGAGATTCGTCCATGGGTGACGTCACAATAATACCCAATTGTGAGTTTTATTGCTGGCTGGAAAGGCATGTATTCGTTCATTCGTAAAACAGTTTATTGTTATCATGTCGATTCTACTCGCACCGAACCTTTAACCTGAAAATCTAACCATCAAACCAACCCTCAAATGTAATTGTATATACTCCCTGCAGATTAATTAGGAAACAATGGGAGAGTGGCACTTGCAATTTGCACATACAAAAACAAAGTCAGGAGAGATAACAGTGACATTCAATGTATGAAACTGTCGCTTGTCACACAAAAAATATATAAAAGAAGATGCAATAAACATATATTATTTTTAAAAAAATGTTAGGGGGTGGTGTGCAAAAATAACTTTTTTCTCGACTTTGCAATGTGGTACCCTCAAAGTACACTTAACCTTGATGTAGGTTGTTGCCAGTGCCAACATGTGCTTGCCATGTGTTTACTTGAATTACATTTTAGAATATAGGTTGTCTTTGTCCATATTGTGAGTAGTTCAGTCATGAATAGGCGACATTGTCTACAAATCTGTCATCGAGAGAGAAGACCAAACTTGTATGCCACACTACTAATAGATGGATCATTGGTAAAACTGAATCACGGTGTATGTTCTTTTTCGAATTTGTTTACCTTTCATCAATCGGCATTCTGACCCAATAAAATGAAACACACTGAAAACATTAATTTTGAACATATTACGGTAATTTGTTTACTTTCAGATTAATAAAGGAGTTTTCGCCATTGATAGCACACTCAACCAAAAATCTGTGCAGAAAACATTGGCATTGTGCAGGTTAGGGACATAACATTCTCAACATGGCGTTTAAAGGAGTGAAATCAAATATGGTTTATTGAATTAAAATACGTCAATATTTAGTGTTGACACACTCATCGGTTTAGTCAGTTGCTCAGATAGCAATAACGTAGTGTGTATATATCGGGTTGCTTCATAAATTAAGATTGATTGGCCTGGGTACATCATTCACTGATTACAACCAACATCGTCCAAACTAATTTAGGAAAATTCATTGATATTCAGAAATAATTGTTTATTATATTATTGATTTTGACAATATCCTTTAAATTCTCATTAATACATGGAAGAACTTCGTCTTCCTAATAATGCTTGTAAAGTTGTTGCAAACATAGTGGAGGGGGGGGGGCAGGCCAGTTACGTATCTGTAAGTTAACACAGCCATGCGGAAATCCATACTGTTCGTATGCATCACTTGGTTCAGTTACTGGGATACAGAGTGTACAAAGTTCAAAATAAATTAGGTCACGTGACGACAGGATATTATGAAAACAATGTGTCACATATCCCACTGTCTGACATTCCAAAAATGAGCACGACTTACGCCGACAAACGTATCCACACAACATTTATAATATTTGGTGTCGGGGAACGTTCATCTCGACAAGTGCAATGTCATCAGAGTGCCTGGCAACATTGGTAAGACCAGTAGTTCTAAACTATGTACAGAATTCCAACAATATCAAATGACGGTTCACTAGTATGTCTATCAGTTCATGCAGCTCATCTCGGAATAAATGAAGATTGGGTGTTCAGTTGTATTACATAATTTGTAAATTGAACAAGAATGTGTCAGCATACACATGTCAAGTCATGGCAGATTACCCTGTTGGTTGGCATATAATGTGGGCAGCCATGTGCTATCAATAACTGAAAATGCGAGTCATCCACTGATCTGCTGAGTGGTTAATGTAGACAAAAAGGTGTTTTTAATGAGGGGAGGGGAAAGATGAATTTGGTCAGCAGGGAAAGAATGGCAAGTTGGCGGTATGGGAGTGGGCAAAAAAATGTTTGTTTAATGAGGGCATGGGAAAGATGAATTTGGTCAGGTGGAGGGTAGCTTATGAACAGCTTTTAATTTCCCATCTTTCCTTTATATTAATTAGCATACTTATAAAGGTCCATAAAATTAAATTTGTCCCACAGAATTGAATATTTCAATTTATTGATCGCTGGCTGCACCTGATATGGTTCACCGACCTCCACCTCCCCAATACGCAAAATGTATAGATTCGAATTTTGGTTGCTATGACGATCAATGTACATTTCAATAATTGCAAAGGCGCTCTTAACACTTTTGCACACCCTGATAACTGAGAAGATGAGTCGGATACAATAGTGTATATTTTCTACAAACCAACACACCTCAGTTATGTACAGTAAAACGATCAACAAAGAAAGAACACGTGACCACTTACCTAAATTAGATTCATATTCACCAATGAATCTTCCTGTTAGGAATCTCACAGTTAGGGCTGGAAAAAAAAACAAAAAAAAAGTGTGAATAACAAATCTCACAGAAACATAAAGTGACATATTGACGATTAGAATAAAATTATTTGGAAATATTTGTGTTGTTGAGAATATAATGAATGAATTATTGGTACGTACTACTAATTCAAAAACATGCAGATTTTTGAACTTTAGTATTTTTTGGTTTGCTGCAAATCATAGGGCAAGTAATTAAGGATTAAGAGAATTGCTAAACGAACTGGGTATGTAATACTGGGATTTAAACGCACAATGAATAAGAACAATTTCTCCCATTCTCCCATTTCATCCCACCATGCACCTCGAATAATAATTCAATGACCTCTCACTGGAAATAAAAAATAACCATTGGCTTACAGAACTGTGTAACTAAACAACGTCTACAAAATAGACTTTAATGCTACAAAAGATCACTTTCAAAAAGTTACCAAAACATTACCAAAAATGCATGGATTATTAAAAAATTATAATATTTAAATTATTTGAACACACCATTCATCAAGAAACCTATCTAAAACAGTTGAATGACAGACAAGCAGTAAGAATATTAAGCAAATTAGACTTAGTTGCCATAAATTACACACTAGACCAAAAACTGAAATCAGCCAAAGAAAATGCTCTTGAATACAAATTTCATTTCACCACTTGATGTAAATTATACACAGATTAACGAAAACAACTGTATTCTATATTTCTCATTTACATGCATTTACTTCCTCGTCTGACGAAGAGAAATGTATCCACACAATGGGCTGCAATGACAAACAACTTGTAATAGGATTAATAAACTAAACAGTTTGTCTCAGAGTAAATATGTCAATTCATCCATTTCTTTGGCATTTTCTGTTGACATTTAAGTTGTTTTCTAATCAAATCAAATTATCTTGTATATGCCAAAAATAAAAAGTCAAACTATTTTTACGGTGATAATAAAATATTTTACTCTATTCTCACTGCCCCTCCCCCAAAATCGATGACGTCACTGTGACGCTTCAATAGGAATGGCGATGGGGCGTCACATTACATGGAGACGGCAAGCATTCCGTGTCATGTTACAATTATTTGTTATTAAGTTGGCATCACAACTTGTTCGGACTAGTCAGTCAGTCGACACTCCAATCGCTAAACCAGGTGATTAAGTTCACACTCCTGAACTGAGGTTGTGATATTTTTATTGCATCCCCTATAAATTAAACTGCACTTGTGTGCTAACCCGACGTTGTTAATCTTTTGAAGTGTCTAATTAAATACATTCCGACGTCTAGGGATCGTCTTCGTCAATACCGTCAACACCTGTATAGAGAGGAATGAAGCACTTTTATGAGGTGAACCAAATTGAGATGAGAAATGTCGACCTTGAGCACTGATCGTCAATCTATATCGGTTCCTTTACACCTGTTTATCACGGGACTGTTCCATATTACAGTCGCTATTCATTGTATGACTTCATAACAAGCTGTAGAAAGATGCACTTCAGAGGAACGTTGTAATATCTCACTGGCGTCCGGATCCAACGTCTGGATTACGAAAGAGCCTGATTTATGTGACAGACATATTGGAACATGCTATATTTGTTTACATTCGTAGACAAGTACACAGGATAAGAACAGCACCGTTTGCGATCATAATAAATACAATATAGGCATGCGTATAGAATTAAATCAACACTGAAAATAAACAGAGAACCCTCGGTGTTTTAGGTGTGTTGTTTGGATAGTGTCTACTCGTAAATTTTACCCGGACAGTCTAACTGTTGCTCAAGAGCAGTCAACCTACATCGTCAACCTAATGCAACCTAACAGACCCACCCTATCCCATCTAACTTCACCACAACTGCACCCCTTTTCCAGATTCTCCAATAAGCAGTATGTATACGTGTACACTCTTCGATTTTATTTAAAGCGCGGTAGTCGTCACGCTGCGCATGTGCGACATTTGTGTTGATAAACATTGATTTTCCCACAATCCAATGCGCTTTTCAAATGGAAATCACAAGTATGAGGTTTGACCATAGACCCTCTTTTAGAGGGTCTATGGTTTGACCTGGGCGCGACTTGCACTGATTACCGCCAGTGACTCCTTCGATACCTTCCAATTACATGGAAATTACCTAATTAAAGCTTGGAAACGTGTCAGTTCGTACTCGTTGATCTGTGCACGGTTTCTTTTTTAGTAACCGTGATCTGCGCAACAGTCAAAGTCGCCATCTTTGTTTATATGAGACCCATAAAACTCGCACATGCGCAGCGCGACGTCTACCGCGCTTTAAATTCAGGATTGGTTTTTCGTTTTTAGACAGTAACATCTCACAATTATAACAATCTGTTGCACATTGATAAATAGCCGTTTTACCAATTCTCAGTCATATATAACACGACTGAAAACACATGCCTGTGTTACGTCATTTAGTGTTGTTGCTATGTCAACGTTCTTTGAGAACCTCGGGTGGAGCACAGTCCCTCAACACTGGGGACTGTGGGTGGGATATGGTAAGCTATTGCAACGGTGCGTCAGGGGAAGTGCAGGCCATACTTCAGGAATGCAGTTTTTACATGGAAGTTAATATGTACCGCTACTTCAACATAGGTCTTTGGTCTTCTCTATTAATATGTGTTCAAAACTTTAAAGACTGTATATATTCTCACGGCTCCCTATCTTTCGTACGAAGTCCTATGCTAGAAGATAGGCATGTGAGAATTGCGTGATTAACTTTAATGGCGTCATTATCGTTCGTTATTCTTTACAAATAGGATAATTGGTATAAATAGTCTCTGATAAGTGGCAACATAGTTATGAACGATGAAGTAGCATTTAATGGTGATACTTGAGGAACAGGAAATCATGGAATTTCGATATCCAAAAAACACCGTATGAATGATTCGCTTAGCAAGTACATCTTTATTGCATTGTATTCCGCGTGGTTTGTAAGAATGTCATTGTTCGCGCGTAATGAACTGAATGTGTATATTAAAATATTATATACTTAGGTTTATTTAATTCTAAACAAATATAACATTGCTCAATCTTGCACCATTCACTGGTGGATCCAGAAATTCGGTATGGGGGGGGGGTCATATTGACGTGGCATGGGTTTGTCAATTGATTTGTAATTTTTTTCGCGGGCTGAGGGGGTGGGTGGCTAAATCCGTGCGTGTTATTACTCACATTGGGACAACATGTTGATTCTTTTCACTTATAATGACCCGTACTCTCCTAATATTGGACGAGGAGCACCGGGACGACCAACTTAGCAAATCCCTCGGTAAACAACTATTATCACGAAGCCGTGAGCTAAATCTGACTTCTGATCACATGACAATAAGTTCGAGTTTAGTACCGTAACATGGACAATGGTCCTAACCTGAATAACTAACATACCAAGCACTGTGATGTGATTGCCCGTTATCTTAATGATTACGAACAGCATACAGAATTTATCAAAAAGTTTAACACAAATTGTGGTATCGTCTTAAAATAATTACTTCAATGTAGACTTTAACCCCGTTTAATCCTATAATGAGTGTTTTAGTGCCGATAATGCAACGTATATGGGCGTTGTAAGTGGACAAATGATTGTAGCTGTGGGTCCATAGCTCTGCTTGTGTCATTCTCGTCACTTTTGTCCATGATTTGCAAATTTTCATCACTTTATTTTTCACGATTTTTCAACTTTTTTCAGCAATAGAAAAAACGTGATGATGAGATGATAGAACCACAAATGAAGAGAATGTGGACACACTAAGATGACCCCAGTTGACCCAGGAATCATACGTCCCGGTGACACAACTGTTGTAAGGGAGGGGGAGGCTCATACAAAACATGACAATAATGAGACGCTCTACATGGATGTATGTGGACATTGTTATAATAGAGAACCCAGACGTTATTCGTAGCCCCTTAACTTCCTGAATATGTTATCACTTGTAGTAAAAACAAAGATTAGTCGCTATAAACATTGATTCTCGGTATTAACGGTCGTAGTAGAAGAGTTTGAGTAAATAACCAACCAATAAGTTTTGAGGTGGCGTGATATCGTCTGGTAACCACGATTCGGTAAACAGCCCCCTCGACTAAAATCGGGGTGTGTCTTTTATTGACAATTCAATGTGGTCGGAGTTTTAACTGGTGATTCTAGTGAGTCGTTTTCTTCGTCTGCTATTGCATTCTCGCAAGGTAATGGACAGATATGTAGTACAAACGTTCGTTGTCATGGCATTTATTCGAGCATTTGAATATCACATTTTTGTTACAGAAAAAAAAAACGAATTGAACTCTGGGCAAAAGCAATGGCATTGGGAGCCATGGCAACACTTTAGTTTTTTATGTGTATAATATTAACTGTCCGTAGTCGATAAATATTAGTACTTATATTGGACAGGGTTAAAGTTTATCAGACTATATATTAAACAGGTTCCGTATTTTGACCGAGTTGTGGCGGGCCGTGTCGTGTACGGTCGTGATGCAACGAACGTGACACGCCACAACTGTCGTGATGCGACAACCACGACAACTACGACGGACACGACTCGACACACATCGAAATGAACAAGACAGAGCTATGCTGTCACGCAGTCGTGAATCAAAAATAACATCCTTAGATGAACCATGTCTTACATCTATGTGAATTGACGTAATGCAATAATAGTAAATCCAGTTAATAAAATGCAGATAACAAGATGTCCATAGACATTGCTAAAATACGTATACTACCACATTTGCATTCAGTTTGGTTAACCATAATGTTATTTGACAAATATATCGGCAAACTGTTCACCAACTATCATTTTAACCATACACTTAATAGGGCAGACTAGAGCGGTTGATTTGGTGAGGTGGGTGTCTAATACATTTCAGGCTATAGTGGCCTACACGTAGCCACTAGTTTGAATGAACAAAATCACCCAAAACTGGATAAAACTGGTTGTAACTGACCAACACCAACATTTTACTGCATACCAAGGGAAATAATTAAATTGTAATTGTAAACAAAATAATATTAGTGTAATATCCTATATTAGCATGGGTTTATGCCTTGCATGGTGGCGAGATATTAGCATTGGTTTATGCCTTGCATGGTGGCGGGATATTAGCATGGGTTTATGCCTTGCATGGTGGCGGGATATTAGCATTGGTTTATGCCTTGCATGGTGGCGGGATATTAGCATGGGTTTATGCCTTGCATGGTGGCGGGATATTAGCATGGATTTATGCCTTGCATGGTGGCGGGATATTAGCATGGGTTTATGCCTTGCATGGTGGCGGGATATTACCACTGAGGACATAAGTGTTATTTGCCGAAAATCATTGTATTTCAAATACAGCAAAAAAATCAATAACTCCCAATTATCAAACGATTACTACTAAGTTGTGTTATCTCACACAATCCATATTTCATACCCTTGGAATATTTGGGAGTATCGCGGCAACTACGAACGAGGCTGTCACTCATTGACGTTATGTTACTGTTAATTTACAGTGAGCCATGAACATGTAATAATTTACTACTAGGGTCAATTCATATTAACTATGTGACGGGATATTATTCATATAATATCATGGGAACAGCTGTGGGCGTGTTCTGTTACACGGTGTTTGTTGCACACATCGTCTAATGTACTATTAAACGGTACGTATCAGTAATCGAAAGAAGCGTTTGTGCAGATCGTCATTTCAGCAAATATAAACGTATATTATATCGTACTAGGACGCTACTAAATCATAATTTCTCACAATGAATCATTTTGCACAGTGTCAGTGTCAAGCGATATTAGTATAATACATGTTTGTCCAACTTGTCAATTTAATGAGAGACAATCTCAGTGAGTGCGGCACTAGAGTACAATGCTCGCCAAAGTTGAATGTACTTCGATGTCTGTAGCGTGATGATATTTGAAACTGAATTCCGGAAGTCTAACACGTGACCGTAAATAACGGCAATTAGAGAAAACCTTTCTCATATTTATGATGTGCAATAAATCAGTGACGTCATCATATTCACACAGGATAAACACCATTCTTTACATCTGACATCATCTTTAAAGGGGAACTTGTCAATCCCCAAGACTAACCCAAGGAATCGTGGGATGTTATTGTTTATGTAGTTTACAATGTTAATCTGTCTGTTTTTCTGAATCAATGTATTTTTTTCATCTAGTAAGTAAATTGGCCGTTAGTTTAGGCTCCCCCTATAACATTCAGTCAAAAGCACGCCCTAGGACCCAAGTTTTACAGGGCTGTAGGAAGGTTTAAAGAAAGATGGTTTATGGCTAATTAAACAAAGCTTCAAGGTCGGAGTCAAGTTGATAAAAAGAACTTAACATGGTGATGAAAACCAAGTCGTGTTATTGAACTGTCTATATCTACTTGTAGTAAACTGTTTAAACATAAATTGAGTAGTCCGCGCCCCTCCCATCACCACCTTCATAAGTAATTTTGTTTTCAAATATATTCCATGTGAACAAAATACGTGACTACATTGCCTAAAACATCCTTTGGTCTGATTGTTTTTTCAAAATTGCCACTCTTGACTGGTCTCTACTCCGATTTTATCCAAGATTTCGAATATTGAAATTTATATAGAAGACAATGCCTTAAAACAAGCTTGTCGTGGGACAATATTAATATACTTGCAATTTGTGAAATTGATAATAACCTTGGAGTTGTTAAAATGACGTGCATAACCGGTTAGGTATCCGTCTCACATTTCATACAAGTGAGCGTCTTTGGCATCAGATTAAATGTTCTTCAAAGATAATTCAAAAGTACCCATTGGGTCAGTGCCACGAATTAGAGGTATTTTATACCAAAAAAGAAAAATCAGCAGCCGCGAATTTAGAACTTTTTGAATATACTTTACGAGTTTTACCCGATGCCTAGTACATCCAAATTAAAGACTTTAGACATATATAATAAAATTAATACATAACGTAGCGATTAAACTTTACATGGGAGCTGTATACCATGTGATGAAAACGTCACCTGACAAAAGTTTTTTTTTTTGCGTGCACCTTATTTTTTTTATTTTTTCGGATGTTCAAATTCCAAGTGCTGGTGCTCACACATAATGCATTTTGTCCACAGAAGTCATATTCATGTTTGGGACTACATGACAGGGCTATATGGCCATCTCTCTATCAAATGGCAATTTTAATGCGCTATCCTGGCGTCAACCAGGCTTGGTCGAACACCTGCGGACCTTAACCAAGGTTCCCCCAAAGTCGCATGAAGTGAATGAATCTCGGGTAGTGGAATTGGCCTTCCCATGGAGTCTGTGGCACACTCACCCAGGGTAGGGGTCGACCCTTTGATGTTCAGCCTAAGGTAGGATTTGAACTTGGGTCTACCGATTATAAGTCTGATGCAACAACCACTATGCTACCAGTGACCGGTGTCTGCGTGCACCTTATTAGCTTTTCAAATTATCAAAATAATTCTATAAAGTATGACAAACACTAAAACATACCAGAATGTCATTGCATGGTTCTTTAAAATGACTCCCTACAAACCAATCATCGCCACTCGGCATCAACACTAGTGGATGTGAATGGTGTCCGATTGCCCAGGTATATGATGATAACGCATTCTCACCGATAACATTAGACTGGTTTACCCGTGTCATTGTAACTGTCTGACATTGACTGAAAAGTCTGTCGTCACGCCACCACCTAGTTAGCATACCTGCGTACCCGACTGAATGCGTTCTTGTTTACCATTCTGATATCGCCAAAACTAAAATAAAATCAGCTCGATAGGCTAACCCAGAATTAATGATGCTGGTCGTGTACTTTCAGGTTAGTTGTCCAATTATAGTATTTCGATAAACATCATGATTGCCGAAGACATGATACGATATCAATTCGACCCTTGAACTTGGCAAACAATGACATATGAATCCAAATAACGATATAAATAACTCTCTGTGACCAATTTTAGACTTTCTTCTTCTTTAAACAAAAAATAGTTGTAGTCGTTCCTAGTAGTCCTGGTCACAAGCAACATGCCGGGGTTGCATGGTTTGACATGTTTGCTTAATTCCGTCCTCGGGCTTTAGACAAAATATTACTTCTTTTCCAAAGATGTCAATTTAATGATTGTAAATCAGATGTGTTTGATTCGAGTGTAATTCAATTCAACTCAGGTATCAACGCTTTTATTTGTATTTTAATATTGGGCCAGGAGGCTCCACGTTCTGTCATGATTCCAATCAATATGTGACCCTCTGAGGATTCGTTTTGCGATACGGGTCATTTTTGTTATTTCCGTTTCTGCTGCAATTTGGTCGATCAATTCAATCTAGTCCGTCGTGGCAGTGTTTAAGTGTTTAAATCAATATGCGAACATAGTTCTTTGTCACTGAGAACTATAGAATTACTTCGTGTTTGTTTATCGTCAAGCATACGAATAAAAGACACATTTAAACTGAACTAGTAAGGTCAGAAATCATCAAACAAACCGTTTTTCCATTCGTTGTCGCGGTGGGAAAAGACGGATTTGTGTCGTTGACTGTGTTGATTTTACAAACAATCTAACAACGGCACTTTTTAATCTGTGAAAATTAAAGAGAGATGGTAACCTATGGGATAGCCACCTGTTGATTGTCATCTCAGTTCACGTAATACCATGGTAAAACAGACGTACTTTATAACGATAAAAATATTGAAAACTAACTAAAATATTCAATTCAACAAAGAAGTCCAGACTTTGCTAGTCCATTTATAACTGATATCAATATTATAGGTATACTTACCAGATTTACCGACGTTCGGACATCCTAAAACAACCACTTTGGCTTCAATACCAGTCATTTTCACGCTGAACGACGGTACCCAGTATCATGAATTTCGGCAAAGGCAATGCGGGTACCTCAAACATACGCCGTCAATTTATGCAGACAGCCAGCACCGTGACTAGCTAAGTAATAATTGATAACGGCACTAGTTATAATCCTAATGTATATTAGCGATGACTGTCACAGCGATTTTTTCGACAATGTTCCAAATACTCTGTTGATCCTAGTACACGTTTGCTGTTCGAATTATTTTGCAACTTAACTTCGAAGACTGTCGGATGCAGCGAACCGTAGACCACTAACAGTGCCACGAAGTGTGAATAGAACGTAGAGCGTGAGAGATGAACGGAACACAGCTTGGTCTTCGCACGGACTATGCCACTACTTCCACAGGGGAAGTCAATGATCGGTGTTTTTTTTTATATAGCTCATTAAACTAGACCCGCCCGTCGGTGACTGACCTGAAAACACCGTTTAAATGCAGGAAATTATCATTTAATTGAGTCATATATTTAGCTAATACCAGATTAGAACTACGTATTTGCCCCTCCCGCAGTGACACATTTGACCCCGGAAGTATAATCATGTTACACTTGTCCGCTCTCCTCTTCGATAAGACAGCATAATACGATTATCTCTATATGCAAATATCTCCCATTATATGTATGTATATGTTTTTCCCACTAACCTTTGTATATCCGTCGTGCATTGCGTTGAATTAGATAGATATATTTATCCACCGACCCCCTAAAAAATACAACTTACGTGGAGAAAAGACGTAGTTCAGACTGAACAAATTTAAGGAGAAAACTTTATTCTTGCATCGAGATTATGAGAAATGTCCGCAACAATTCTTCTTTCCAACACATAACGATCACAGATGTGGTTTACGTATCGAACTAAAATACTGAAAGTTTGTGCAGTTCTTTTCTGCGTTTTCTTATATTTGCCCATAAATTTTCATAGTCTAGAGGTCAATGATTTTGAAGGGAAATAGCAAAAACAGGTTTATGTTTTTATATACGGTGCGAAAAAATTGTCTTAGTGACTTTGCCGGTCAAGGGTTTTTTATTATGAGCAACATTAATATGTGATTTTAACATATGCCGAAAAAGGGTGATAATCAATAAGTTAGAAAAACATGTATCGTAGTTGAGTTCATATCGATGGCTGGACCAACTCGACTCATGCCGAACTCACACCTTCCACCGACGTCTTTTTCAGAATTAAATGTCTCATGACACAAATGTATATGCACACCATTTGTTACAAGTATTTATTTAATTGGAACATGTTTACATGTTACCATCATTCGAAATACGAAAAAATGATCAATATAATTTAAAGTCTTGTAAACCAATATAAATATTTTACGTCAAAGTCAGGTGACCAAAATAATTACTTTATATTGTAGAAAAATACTAGATAATTGTAGAAATAAAATAAAGCATAACATCATTTCTCATCCGTGTCGACTGTAAGATACACTTTGTTTGTGTGGAATTTGAGAAAATATACGAGCGAGTCGCAAAGTATACAAGCGAGTCGCAAAATATACTATAAAGTCGCAAAATACAAGAATATATTATGTTCACATAATCGCCATAAGAAAACGATAAAGTGAAAAGGTGCGAGGAGTATCTTAACATCTTGCAGGAAAAATTGTTTTCAAAAAAACAGAGATGAAAAATTATCCCGGTGGTAATGCTTCAGTTTGATTAAAGCAATACCCCCCTCCATGTAGCTCGAGTACAGCGCCAGCACCGGCGGATGGTCTGCAGCCTTAATTGGAGTAGACACAGAGGTCCCCGCTAAAACTTTCACGATTGAAATCGGCGGAAATATGTAAATATAGAAAGGAATTTCACTTTGTTGTCGAGTTTACATGCAATCTGAGATCTAATTTTTTGTGAATTTGTTTCTATAACA
Source organism: Saccoglossus kowalevskii (assembly GCF_978046115.1). Lineage (NCBI taxonomy): Eukaryota > Metazoa > Hemichordata > Enteropneusta > Harrimaniidae > Saccoglossus > Saccoglossus kowalevskii. Next base: position 36,257,811 of record NC_140652.1, on the reverse strand, counting down.
ACCGATTCCAGCCGAGCCAAGTATTTATTAATAGACGGACATAATTCGACAAGTGCCGAGGATGGTCCGAATCAAACTGACTCGAGTCAGAGCCTTGAGGCGAGGTTTGCGTGCCAAGACCTTCAATATTAACGGAATGAATGTTAGTGATATATTGCGTATCTGAATGTAAATGATGTAGATTTCCGGCACTAAATAAATTATATTTTGACGGATGTTGTCCACTTCGTGTTCCTTAAACAGACACTTGGTACCACGCCCTAGTACCGTCATTTAAAATAGAATCGATTACAATATCGCCGCCTCAAACAACGCACCAACAAACATACAGAGGGACTACTGTATGCTTTTATACAAAATATATTCTCGATAACAAGTTTTAAACAGGTTTGACTACACTTTGTTAATTTGGTGCATTTACTCCTGGTGAAACACACATTTAGACTCACCATGACAACCCAGAACTCTCACATACGTGCTAAATCGCGATTCTTTGTTGAGGACGCTCTGTTTTAGGCATCGGAATCAAGACCACGGTGACCACGCTTGCAACTTTTTATCTGTGTTCTATTATAACTTGTGATTGATGGCGTACTCAATGTAGTACCGACACATTTACGTATTGCTTTCTGACTTATCAGCAAGGTTCGGTGATGACTGCCACTTTTTGTTCAGCGCTTACCATCAAAGCTTTAATTTCACAGCATTTGTAAAAATAATAATATTATTGACATTATTCATTTTGAGTAGAACATAGTCAAATCTATAACTAAATAAAAAATACATTGTATGTTCCACCTGTACAAACACACGGCCGCATACCAACGCATATTACAACGTTACCAGCCAACAAGGACACCTACACAAATGTAAGGGAATGATATTATATATCTTTGAAAAATGGATCATTGTGAATAAATATGGCACAAATATATTATAATGTTATTATCGTTGTTAATTATAGTGAAGTAATTGTGTTCATGCATTTATTCCAAGCAACATTGCCGCCACGAGATACTAGACAACAGTTCCACCACAAGATACTAGGTAACAGTGCCACAAGGAGATACTAGACAACAATGACACCAGGAGATACTAGACAACAATGACACCAGGAGACACTAGGCAACAGTGACACCAGGAGACACTAGGCAACAGTTCTACCACGAGATACTAGACAACAGTGACACCAGGAGACACTAGGCAACAGTGACACCAGGAGACACTAGGCAACAGTTCTACCACGAGATACTAGACAACAGTGACACCAGGAGACACTAGGCAACAGTGACACCAGGAGACACTAGGCAACAGTTCTACCACGAGATACTAGACAACAATGTCACCAGGAGATACTAAACAACAGTGCCAACACGAGATACTAGACAACAGTGCCACCACGAGATACTAGACAACAGTTCCACCACGAGATACTAGACAACAGTGCCACCAGGGGATACTAGGCACCAGTGCCACCAGGAGACACTAGACAACAGTGCCACGAGGAGATACTAGACAACAATGTCATCAGGAGATACTAGACAACAGTGCCACCAGGAGACACTAGGCAACAGTTCCACCACGAGATACTAGACAACAATGTCACCAGGAGATACTAGACAACAGTTGCACCACGAGATACTAGACAAAAGTGCCAGAACGAAAAACCAGACAACAGTGCAAACACAAGATACTAGACAACAATGTCACCAGCAGGTACTAGACAACAGTTCCACCACGAGATACTAGACAACAGTTCCACCACGAGATACTAGACAACAGTGCCAGAACGAAATACCAGACAACAGTGCAAACACAAGATACTAGACAACAATGTCACCAGCAGGTACTAGACAACAGTTCCACCACGAGATACTAGACAACAGTGCCAGCACGAAATACTAGACAACAGTGCCAACACAAGATACTAGACAACAGTGCCACCAGGAGATACTAGACAACAGTTCCACCATGAGATACCAGACGACAGTGTCACCACGAGGTACTAGGCAACGGTGTCACCAGGGGGAAACTAGGCAACAGTGCCACCCGGAGATACTAGACAACAGTGCCACCAGGAGATACCAGACAACAGTGCCAACATGAGATACTAGACAACAGTGCCACCAGGAGATACCAGACAACAGTGCCAACATGAGATACTAGACAACAGTGCCACCAGGAGATACCAGACAACAGTGCCAACATGAGATACTAGACAACAGTGCCACCAGGAGATACCAGACAACAGTGCCAACATGAGATACTAGACAACAGTGCCACCACGAGATACCAGACAACAGTGCCAACATGAGATACTAGACAACAGTGCCAACATGAGATACTAGACAAGTGCCACAAGGAGATACTAGACAAGTGCCACAAGGAGATACTAGACAATAGTGCCACCAGGAGATACTAGACAACAGTGCCAACATGAGATACCAGACAACAGTGCCAACATGAGATACTAGACAAGTGCCACAAGGAGATACTAGACAACAGTGCCAACATGAGATACTAGACAACAGTGCCAACATGAGATACTAGACAAGTGCCACCAGGAGATACCAGACAACAGTGCCAACATGAGATACTAGACAAGTGCCACCAGGAGATACCAGACAACAGTGCCAACATGAGATACTAGACAAGTGCCACAAGGAGATACCAGACAACAGTGCCAACATGAGATACTAGACAAGTGCCACCAGGAGATACCAGACAACAGTGCCATCAGGAGATACTAGACAAGTGCCACAAGGAGATACTAGACAATAGTGCCACCAGGAGATACTAGACAACAGTGCCAACATGAGATACCAGACAACAGTGCCAACATGAGATACTAGACAAGTGCCACAAGGAGATACTAGACAACAGTGCCAACATGAGATACTAGACAACAGTGCCAACATGAGATACTAGACAAGTGCCACCAGGAGATACCAGACAACAGTGCCAACATGAGATACTAGACAACAGTGCCACCACGAGATACCAGACAACAGTGCCAACATGAGATACTAGACAACAGTGCCAACATGAGATACTAGACAACAGTGCCACCAGGAGATACCAGACAACAGTGCCAACATGAGATACTAGACAACAGTGCCACCAGGAGATACCAGACAACAGTGCCAACATGAGATACTAGACAACAGTGCCACCAGGAGATACCAGACAACAGTGCCAACATGAGATACTAGACAACAGTGCCACCACGAGATACCAGACAACAGTGCCAACATGAGATACTAGACAACAGTGCCAACATGAGATACTAGACAAGTGCCACCAGGAGATACCAGACAACAGTGCCATCAGGAGATACTAGACAAGTGCCACAAGGAGATACTAGACAATAGTGCCACCAGGAGATACTAGACAACAGTGCCAACATGAGATACCAGACAACAGTGCCAACATGAGATACTAGACAAGTGCCACAAGGAGATACTAGACAACAGTGCCAACATGAGATACTAGACAACAGTGCCAACATGAGATACTAGACAAGTGCCACCAGGAGATACCAGACAACAGTGCCAACATGAGATACTAGACAACAGTGCCACCACGAGATACCAGACAACAGTGCCAACATGAGATACTAGACAACAGTGCCAACATGAGATACTAGACAAGTGCCACAAGGAGATACTAGACAATAGTGCCACCAGGAGATACTAGACAACAGTGCCAACATGAGATACCAGACAACAGTGCCAACATGAGATACTAGACAAGTGCCACAAGGAGATACTAGACAATAGTGCCACCAGGAGATACTAGACAACAGTGCCACCAGGAATTACTAGACAACTGTGCCACAAGAAGATACCAGACAACAGTGCCACTAGGAGATACTAGACAACAGTGCCACCAGGAGATACTAGACAACAGTGCCATCAGGAATTACTAGACAACTGTGCCACAAGAAGATACCAGACAACAGTGCCAGCAGGAGATACGAGACAACAGTGCCATCAGGAGATACTAAACAACTGTGCCACAAGGAGATACTAGACAACAGTGCCACCAGGAATTACTAGACAACTGTGCCACAAGAAGATACCAGACAACAGTGCCAGCAGGAGATACGAGACAACAGTGCCATCAGGAGATACTAAACAACTGTGCCACCAGGAGATACTAGACAACAGTGCCACCAGGAGATACTAGACAACAGTGCCACCAAGGGATACTGAACAACAGTGCCACCAAGAGATACTAGACAACAGTGCCACAAGGGGATACTAGACAACAGTGCCAATATGAGATACTAGATATTAGTTCCACCAGGATATACTAGACAACAGTGCAACCACGAAATACTAGACAACAGTGCCACCACGAGATACTAGATAATGGTGCCTCCAGGAGATACTAGACAACAGTGCAACCAGGAGATACTAGACAATAGTGCCACCAGGAGATACTAGACAACAGTGCCAGCAGGAGATACTAGACAACAGTGCCAGCAGGAGATATAAGACAACAGTGCCACCATGAGATACTAGACAACAGTGCCACCACGAGATAGTAGACAACAGTGCCACCATGAGATACTAGACAACACTGCCATCATGAGATACTAGACAACAGTGCTAGTCCGAAATACTAGACAACAGTGCCAGCAGGAGATACTAGACAACAGTGCCAGTACGAGATACTAGACAGCAGTGCCACCAGGAGATATAAGACAACAGTGCCACAAGGAGATACTAGACAGCAGTGCCACCAGGAGATACGAGACAACAGTGTCAATACGAGATACTAGACAACAGTGCCAATACGAGATACTAGATAATATTGCCACCAGGAGATACTAGACAACAGTGCCACCAGGAGATACTAGACAACACTGCCATCATGAGATACTAGACAGTACCTGCACGAGATACTAGGCAACAGTGTCACCACGAGACACTAGGCAACAGTGCCACCACGAGATATAAGGCAACAGTTCCACCACGAGACACTATACAACAGTTCTACCACGAAATACTAGACAACAGTGGCACCACGAGATACTAGGCAACAGTGCTATCACGAGATATAAGGCAACAGTGCTATCACGAGATACTAGACAACAGTGCCACCAATGGTGCCACCATCATATCATACAACAGTGCTACCACGAGATATCTGAAAACAGCGTCACCACGAGAAACTAAAAAACAGATAATGCGAGTTGTTGCATCCAGTATGACAGACATGTCGTTCATAGCAAGAAATGTCTGTATCCATATACATCCCTTAAAAACGTGACCAATGATGAGTATGCACACTGACTCCAACAAAATTATACAAGTTTACGCTATATGAGTTCATGATCGGAACATTGCCAAACGCTTACAAGGGGCGTTCAATAAGTAATGTCCCTGATCCATTTCCCATAGCAGGAGGTTAATGAAACTTGGCAGAGTTATTAGTCTTTTTCTACATAGGAACCACCCAGAGCTATGCATTTCTCCAATCGTTTAATGCAGCTCTGGACACCAACCCCAGGTTGATCCTCCAACCACGTCGTAACTTCAGAAATCAAGGCTGCATCATCTTGGAAACGCTTTCCTTTCAAAAATAACTTCATGGCTGGTAAGAGATGAAAGTCAGAGGATGCAATGTCAGGAGAGCGACGGGGGAGGATTTCATAGCCACATGCCCGTGCTTCTGATCTGGCGACATGCGAGTTTTGGACCAGAGCGTCCTGCAGGAGGAGGATACCTTTGCTGATCTTGCCCCGCCTCTTGATTTTGATAGCTTCTTTTAATTTCGTCAAATTTGAAGCGTAATAAGCTCCTGTAATTGTGGTACCCTTTGCCAAGAAATCTGTCAGCACTACTCCGTCCTGGTCCCAGAAGACTGTGAGCATGATCTTGCCAACGGACACCTTATGCATATGCAAAAGGATAGTTTCCACAGACCGGGTACTAATCTTGACCTCTTGGGCTATTTGGCGAACAGTAATGCGTGGATCTTCCAAAATGGCTGCCTCAACTTGACGGACAGATGCCCCAGCAATGGCAGAAGAGGGAAGACCAGGTCTGGAAGCTGTTTCCACAGATTTCCGGCCATGATTGAATTCACGATGCCAGTGTTTTACAAGATCATATGATGGGGCATCATCACCATAAGTTCCTTTCTTTTCAAGTCTCCTTTGGTGAGCGTCCTTTCAAATACAAAAAAACGGACACTCAACTGGCTTCATTTCACACCTGACTCAGTTTAAACACCTGTAAATCAGAAACCACAAGTAGTTCAGAGCTGTTTTTTGCAACATAACCCATAGAGATGTAAATCATTACACTTGCAAAATTTCATCTAGATCTGACAACTGAAAGTGGGTCAGGGGCAATACTTATGGAACGCCCCTCGTATTTTAAAGGATGAGAAGATTACATTATTTATACCTTATTCAAAATTAGTTCAGATACAGATCTGATTGTAACAAAGCATGTTTATAACAAACTTACGCCACGTTCTAAAACATTCTGTTTAAAAACATGCCAGCACTTCTTCTGCCTCACCTACGGTGGGCAAAATATGTTTCAAGATTGTCAAATCTGTCTTATGGTGGGCAGAAAATGTTCTGAGATGATTCAATTTGACTTACCGAGGGAAGAAAATGTTTCGATATGGTTCAATCTGACTCACGGTGGGCAGAAAAAGTTCTAATATGGTTCAATCTGACTTACGGTGGGCAGACACTGTTTTGAGATTGTCCAATCTGACTTATGATGGGCAGAACTTGTTCTGAGATGGTAAAATCTGACATATGGTGGGCAGAAAAATTTGAGATGGTCCAATTTGTTTTTGCATAGTATAAATGTAAATCGATTGTATTGATATATGACATACGGGCCTCGTCATAAATACGCGTTTATCTACTTGCCATCCATGTTTACTAGTTTGGTCTTCTGTTTGATTCGCGGACTGAATATGATCGCTGAGGGCAGCATTGCGAGTAAAATATTGTTATGGAAAGCAGTGAAGTGCTTTCCCTGAAATTGTGTCGTGTGTCATGAATAGGGCGTCTCGTTCTCTCCCCTTACCAAAGGTTTACAAACTCCATATTAATAGTGAACTCTCTAAGGTGTGGCAGAGTAACCATGCGACCAGCCAATCGATGCAGTCGTTGGCACGATCACGTGTTTACCAAAGATGTGTTTCACGGTTAAAGCCTTGCAAAGTCGCAACTACTAAATACAATAAGTAAACAATCGATTTATCAAATTCCTCTATGTTTATAATCTCCACCCTATACATGCAAGTTGTTGATTCTAAACAATAGTGCAACGACGTGTGAACCGAATGAGCGAACGTGATGTCGCTATCCTAACACGTGTCTCGTCTATTCAGTATCGAACATGGAATGAGTAACAGAATAACAATACAGTATGAAACAAAATACAGATGCAATATGGACGAAACAAATATTTTGTTTTAATCATTTGATAGCAGGTACATTATGATGAATTAATATGTTTGCATAACTGAGTTTGTTCGATGAAAACAGCAAACTACAAATACATGCAGTAATTACATTGTTTCATCAAAAACAGTGTTATCAGTTTGACAAATCTTAATGTATTTAATCATAGATATATATCCAACAACAATATTATCTCTCGTCCATATTGCATAAAGAACACAGACAAATAACGTAATACGCATGCGCCCGGTTTTACCTAGATACATAATTCCAATCACACGTGCACTAGCGTTTCACCGAATTAATACTGTTATATCTACTGCCAAAACAAGGTATTTATTATATAATATCATACTGTTTTAATCAAGATATACTATTTCAAACTTATGAACACTCTTGAAACTGATTTATTTGATTGCACCACGGTTAAGCAAGTATTAGGAAGAATCGACTTAAGTAAAGTGGATGTGTAAGAGATATCGTTGACGTAATTTGGGCGGTCACGTGATAATAAATTAATTCAGAACTGGAGAATATATTTATATCTTAAATCATTTTTTCTGCATCGTGCACACTGATTTCGTGTCCTGTAAGAGGTCATTTAAAAAGGCCACGCGTACCACGAGGTCAACTCGTTCGAACATAATCAGTCTGTCAAGAACAAGGTGTTCGGCCAAGGACCCGTCTGAAGCCTAAGGTATGTTCACATTTTTGTACAAAGCATATTGCCAAAGTATGGCTGTCTTAGACAGCATGTCACTTCCAGTGTATGGTTGATCTGTCGTGTGATGGTTATGTCAATCACAGCTGACCTGGTTTACTCTTTGCTTCATTCGCCTTAAAATGCATAGTATGTATGTATATATGGGGGGGGGGGTGAGTTACTTACGCCGCAGTTAGTGGTAGAGTACGTTATTACAAAATTGAGTATGTATGATATAAAGAGACTGTTTTCAGTGATGAAGGCTTGATGGCACACGATGAGTCATGCGTGAACAGATGTCCATTAAGCTTAGGTGGGAAATAAATGTGTATTGCACACTGTATATTGCGTGAAGCAAACATATAATCTCCGACAGCGGCGGCGGGGGGGGGGGGTCCGCGTAAACATGACAGTCACTCTAGGATAATGCGATGACCTAATTAGTATTGCGATTATGTACATCAATAATAATACCTAATTTCTATTTTTATATATTTTTTCAGATTTCCTCCAATTTTTATCATTGTATTAAATGAAACTTGGTACATGTGCGTATGTAACAATATACATACCTAATACTATGCATAATAATTGAATAATTTGCATATTAATTCATTTGGTCATGGTGATCCACAGACAGGATTAGTTTAATGTTGAAATCGTGCATATTGATTATCGGATTATTATTATTGTCACTTACACACTTGTACAATTGTACACGACAACACTTCTCATGTAAATTTTGGTTCAATCAAATTACGAAATTTTGTGTTCATTTGCTACCGTTTTGTCACGTGGTGGAACTACGTCAAATTTGTATAGCCTGGATTACGATTAGAGGGTCGTCACCTGCGCACGCGCGGGAAATGAGTCCCAAGCGACGACAACAACACACGCTATAAACGCAAAGGCTCATGGGTAGACGCTTGTTTGTAAACAATGACGCGCTATGGCCATCTGACGCGTGCGTAGGTGACGACTGTCCCGCTTTAATATCTATATGTTATTAATGGCTGGTATTTTAGCTGTAATAGAACACCGGAAACGTAATTCAAATAGTATATTATGTACGTGTATTTTAAAACATCGAATGTTGTCGTAGTCCCCCTTGTTGATCCTTGGTAATTTTCCAGTTGTGGAGGTTTCCCAGGAAAATAGCAATGTCAACTCACGAACATCCTCACAATGAAGAAATGCGATTTGAAAAAAAAGTTTCAACCAGTCTGGTGTTCTCAACAATTGTTTTAAAGCATTCATTTCGACTCCCGTGTAGGAAACAAACAATTGGAGTCGTTGCAGTTAGTGTGTCTGTATGTGTGTCTGTATGTGTGTGTGTATGTGTGTGTATGTGTGTGTGTGTGTCTGTATGTGTGTGTGTATGTGTGTGTGTGTGTGTATGTGTGTGTATGTGTGTGTGTGTGTGTGTGTGTGTGTGTGTGTGTGTGTGTGTATGTGTGTGTGTGTGTGTCTGTATGTGTGTGTGTGTGTGTCTGTATGTGTGTGTGTGTATGTGTGTATGTCTGTATGTGTGTGTGTCTGTATGTATGTGTGTCTGTATGTGTGTGTGTATGTAGGTTCCACTGATATCTAAATAAACACTCATTGGATTTTGCTGAAACTTGGTACATAGACTAATCATGTTTGATTAGTTTGGGGGTAAAAAACATGCGTATTATAAATAACCTATTTTGCATAATGATTAGTCAATTTTCGGCTTCCAGTGATATTAGTACTAAACATCACATAATGAAACTTGGTACATGTGTGCATGTAGCGATACTGATTTGATACAGCGCCCTCAGAATAATATTGCATACCTTATGAAGATATGTATTTAAATAGTTACATATTATAAATAAAAACACGGACACTCAATCCACAACATCCCACACAGGAGAATCCGCAACATTCATCGTATGTCCACACTCGATCCAACACAGGAGAGTCACCACATTCATCGTATGTCCACACTCGATCCAACACAGGAGAGTCACCACATTCATCGTATGTCCACACTCGATCCAACACAGGAGAATCACCACATTCATCGTATGTCCACAGTGGTTGTTTTGCACCCTGGAACCATGTTCATGTTAAAATAACTATGGGTGAGTAGATTTCGATTGGGTGTGCAGTAACGATTTCGGTATAGGTCAATTGACAAAGATATCCGTTGACTAATACCTCTATCCCATTTGAAATACCGGAAGTGTAAACGTAGATACCCGAACATATGTTGGCATTTGTTCAGTATATTACGCGCCGCCCATCCAAAATAGAGTTATTGTTTATATCCGGAGAGCGCCTTTTTTAATATTACCAGCAGAAAGTTGAGGATGCTTTCTGCCAATTGTCAAGGGTTATATATAGTTACAAAATGGTAGATGTACAGCTAATCCTCGGGCGGACATCCGGACATTTTCAGCGCTTGGCAACCATGGCGGTGAAAACAAAGGCCAAAAATTCACAGAAAATGGTACTTTGGGATGGTTGTTGAGAGTCCCCTGAACAGTGTAACCAGATTAGCCCTACGTGTGTAACATATATAAATTTGATTGTTCAGGATTACTTCAAAGTTGAGTTTGTGTTGTTTTCTCGAATTTTCACCGGCTCGACCGGCGTTCCACAGCAGCGCGAAAAGAGCCCATAGAAATGCATGGTACAGCGGTGCGCGTCTTAGCAACGTTGAACGTCTTGTGACGTAGCTCCGCCCCCGAGGATAGAACTGATATCAAAAACCGGAACCGACCCAATATGCTCATTATTAGCTGTGTATACATCTGTACTACGACGGTTGATCCGATCATAAGGACAACAAACTGAACATGGAACGCATGGCCACGATTTGTCATCTTCACGATTCGACATTGACCGTCTTTAATCAGTCCTGACATAATATCCATCAATCATTTTCATCACCATGGCGACCGTGGCGTAAATAAATGAGACGTTGATATGATTAAAACAAATATTAATAATGGACTTCCATGTCAAATTTGCAGGCGAGTAAAGTGATATAAATTTTATTTGAAATCAGTAATACTGCAAGGCATTTACCAAGCGTGATATAAGACATTCATTCGTACACCATACAGGATTTACATTATGTCGACTACGCAATGTTTATTCAATCGCCATGATGGAAACTGACATCTAGTTACCTTAACCTCATCTACCCCAATACACGATTTAATTTGGCGATGTATATATGTATATTGAAGGTATATTTGCAGCCTTCTAACATTGGTTGCTATGTAAACACACCGTTAAAATATGGCGACATTTTTAAACGATATAAGACAGAACAAGGTCCTGGTATATATTGATACATGTATATGGAGGCACGTGTAACATATTAGCATCATGATTTATACAATTGGACTTCAGTCACCATTTCGTTTTATGGACATAGAAACAATGCAAAACGAAATAACGCCAAAGACATAAACATTGCATGCACTAAGTCTAGAGATCAAGGCAGTGTCACGTATAAATTGGACTTCAGTCACCACGTCGTTTTATCTTGACATAGAAACAATGCAAAACCAAATATCGACTAAGACATATACAATGCAAGCTGAATTAGGCAATATGGCTGTGTTAAAAAATAAGCAGTTGCATTTATTTTAATTTTGTATTTCAGAATTACTTGTTCGGGTTTGTCAACGTTGAGTTAATGGTTGCCACACTCCAAACCGCTCCCTTATATACATTACACTAGACTGTGTAGTAATCCTATAAAACGGTTGCCTTCCTATCCTTCTCCCTTTCCTGTAACTCCCAAGACAACATGTACCAGTAAGGTAGGGCATATATATAAATAGAAACCATGACAGATGTGGCACACTCTTACAGTTATTACTGAAAAACACCATATGCATTGTGCTGAACTAAAAGCACATAATCAAATCACATGACGAATCAAAGAAATACGTCATAAAATAATCATAAAACTGATGTAGTTTTACTGCTTAGTGATGTTGTCTGTGTATCCACAGCACGCGTGAAGTGTTTTTTGTAGATTGTGTAGTTACAAATAATTAAAGCTGGGAGTCGTCACCTGCGCATGCGTCAGATGGCCACATCGTGTCATTGTTTACAAACAAGCGTCTACCCATGAGCCGTTGCGTTTTTATCGTGTGTTGCTATCGTCGCTTGGGACTCAATTCCCGCGCGTGCGCAGGTGACGACCCTCCCGCTTTAAATAGCAATAGGTTTGCTCACGAGGTAGCGTGTATTTGCTTTATCACACACCACACCATTGTCATCAAAATATATTTCTTATATATATTGTATTTCGATATAAACAATTAAAAGTACTCAGTTCAGCTCCGTCAGTTATACAGCACATTTCTATTTGCGGGGCATATTGTGAGCATAATACTATCATAACTCACCACTTCAGTACCAGCTAGGGGTAACGTATGATAAGGACAAGACATAAATAGCACCCCCTCCCCCCCCCCCCACACACAGTCAAAAATAAACAATACAGTGTAACTATTTAGTTTTGTATATTGTAGTTTTTAATATTTGGCCAAATGCAATACTACTATTGTTATAAAGTTGTTTATTCTTTTCACTTCCTGGTTTGTTTTGATATTACATTCTTTAAATATTCTTTCCTTTTTGTGTAATTCACAATCTAGAATGAAATGAATTTCATTCTCAACTGCATTTTATTTCATTATTTGCAAAGTCTTTTCCTTTCCTCTGTGCGTGTTTCTTCTAACTATGATATATAGTAGATAATATTTGGTAATCTTTATTCTATAATCATATTTGGTAATCCTAAGTAACACAGTAAGATGAAACACGACAACGATTACCAAATATTATCTACTATATATCACATTTATCAATCCCAGTAGCGTTTATTTATTTTCTTCTAACTAATTCGATTTCCAGATCATGATCACTTATTTTCAATTTGTCAAAATTTTTCTATGTTATTGTTTTTTATTTCACTTACGAATATGTTCATTCTGAAGTATATTTTGAAAAAAACTGTTTGTTCTTAACTTGTTTGTCTCGTTTTGATTATTAATTATTTGTTTTTTTTTTCAAACTTTTTTTATCCTTTTGTTAATTTAAGGTTAATAATTTTAGTTATTTTTTGTTATCTTGTGTTTTTTTTTGACTTCCTTACATTCAAAGTTACCCTACTATTGTTTCAATATGTTTGTGTTAGTTTTAGAATTTTCTATTAGTAGACCTTAGAAAACAGAGGCATGCTACCGTGGGTATCCCTTTCATGTAACATTAGTTATAATCCTCTACCCAATTAACACGTTAGAGGAACTGACAATAAAACTATGTCAACACCACTGTTACATCCTCTCCTGTTCCATAAGCCAAACATGGCTGCCAGGGTGCAGCTAAACAAAATAGCAATTTTGTGGTTAGAATATAATCAGAATAATTACATTTGATCAAAACTGAATATCCAATTCCATTCTACTTATATGAGTGAAACTAAAAATTGCAAAGTTAACATTTTTTTCACTATAAAAACAGGAAAGGGAAACAAAAAGGTCAATTTTCTCTACAATAAACACTACTGCCTAAAAGTAAACAATGACCTGTCAGAATTTGTGTCATTATAACAAGTGATTTGTTTTATCATATTTAGAACAAATATAACATAGACCAACTGTTATACACTGACAAATGTGAATATTGGCACAGCATACTAGGAACTTATCAAACATATAAAAAAGCGTAAAAAAGTAACAACTAAAACTGTTTCACATGTATAAATCTTCTAGGTATATGCATGAATGGGATTATCCATAAAAGAAATTGTAACCACATTGCACATAGAAAACCGAATTTTCCTTTGTGTCAGACAGAGTATGCATCTCCCTGTTTTCTAAGGTCTATGGCTGTACTTGAGTACCATATTTTTGTTTGCCGTCTGTGTATGCACAAGATAAAGGTGGTGATAGTAGAACAGTGACTCTGAGTGTTATGACATTCCGATCAGTCGCCTTAACGCTACCGTTGTAGATGAACCGATACAACCGTTGATGGCAGTATACATAAATACAATTATTAATCAACCTTTATCTTGCTAGCCCCATGTACTTGACCAGATAAGGGTTAAGAATTCACACGTCGTTATTTAATGCCGTCATTCCGGTGACCGTGCAACAAAATAATATTTATTAAATCTATTTTTCAGGATCTGGGCTGATGCTGTCAGTCATTCTTTTAATAGTGTGTTTACTGCTCGCCGCCATTTTGTCTCTTGCTATACATTTATTTCTTAAAGTACGATATTTTCGTGGGAAACACTCGCCAAATAAAAGTAAGTTGTGTCTTATCCCGGGGGATTACTGCAGTGTTATCAAATAGAATTGTTGAGCGGATGACCTTAGCCATGTGACGGTCACATGCTTCAAATACAATTGCACACGCAATACTTATAATTAAAGCGGGATTGTCGTCACCTACGCATGTGTCAGGTGGCCATAGCGTGTCATTGTTTACAAACAAGCGTTTACCCATGGGCCTTTGCGTATTTAGCGTGTGTTGTTATCGTCGCTTGGGAATCAATTCCCGCGCGTGCGCAGGTGACGACCATCTCGCTTTAAAGAACGGTCGTCTTCGCGTTCGAATTTCATATAAGCAAACCACGCGTTTTCTAAGACTCATACAAGCTGCATGGAGGCCATATCCTACATGACGTGGCTCAACCACTGCCTTTTAGGACAAGTTTGTACATGCATATTTTCTAAGTATTTTTTTTTAATATGAGAACGTCTATGTTATCAGCCTTCAATATTGTACAATGCTGGAATTAGACTGAGGTAAAAAAAAAACCGATTGTATATTGTCGCTCATTTATTCAAAGTGTTATAGTTCGGTTCACACTTTTTGTTCATTGCCAACCAACCGATCTAATCTCCTCTTATTGTTACATTAGTACATTGTTTGACCATGTCAACTAATTGTGAACCATGTTTTACTTGATTGTACCCGCAGTAGCTCCTTTACGAGAAGATCTGTGTATGGACGATATAGAGGTAAGTGTGCGATGTGGACATTAGAAGTGACTAGGTAGTGGACCTTATGATAGTGTCCAAACTGTTTATCTTTGTTTTTGCCCTGCCAATCACGCCAATGGTTTGAAGGTATCCCTCCCCATTTTGTCCATGTATTAAAATAGTTTCCCCTCTGATATACGTGTAGCCACGGGCATTGGTTAACTGTATCATACCTCCATGGCTGTATAAATGTTTGATATATTAAGATGGTTTTTTGCATTGCATGTCAAGAGGTGGTTGATTTTATTATAATTTACTTTGTCATTGGTTTGGACGGATTGGTACATTTTGAAAGATAACGTGTGGCGGCTTTCTGTGTAGTGGTGTGTGTATTGTTTCTGATAATTTGATTGACGGCGAGAGGTTGCCAGGTTCCCATGACTTTCATGCAGTCAAGTATCTGTAGGGTTTCTATTTATAGCTATATCACATCAGTATAATGTCTTGTTTTGGCCAGTATCGTTCAAATCAGTCCTGTATGTTGTGCCAGATTTCAAATAGATACAAACGTTTCTTTGTGATAGTAAACACTTATCTTAGTGTCAATTCTGAGATAAAAGGGTTGTTACTTTGGTTACTTTCGTGATATCAAGCTCTCTAGACAGTGCTTAGCTGGTCCCTACCAACAAGAGAATTATCGGTGATATAAATAGTCCAAAATGCATTGTCACTGTTAACAGCCTAACATTATTTAAAAGTGACCCATAAATAACACTATATACCTGCTTATTCTATTCAACGCCAAATGTCGAAAACGTGCTCGTATATATTTTAACTTGACATATTAGATATGTCAGCGGCCAAGCAAAAACATAGCACAACCTGTGTCAACCTTGTCTTGAATTACCATTATACGTGGCGCGCCATTATTTATAGACAGCAGTCATATACATAATATATATTAGGTTTGTGTTCATCATTAATGCACCTCTGAATTGTTGATTTCCCTTTTCGTTTGTTTTAGGGAGGGGTTTATAAACAAACAGAAGTTGTTACACACGATGATGTTGTGGTAAACGTAGAAATGCCTTCAATCCAAGACACGGTAAAGAGAAGTGTGGCACCCTTTTTCGTACTCTGATTGGTGCGTCAAACTGGACAATTGAAGTATGAATTCACCAATAATATGATGACGTTACGTTGTCGAAAGAACAGCGCCATTTTCTGATACTAGTGAGAGAACAAAATGTCGTAAAAGGTCAACTTACTGATAATAGTAAAAGCCAGGAATAAATGGTCGGAAATTGTCAAACTGCAATGTCGAGTGACCTCTTACTGTGAGGTTTTACCAAGTTTGATATGTGAGAGCAAAGTGGTTTGTTTTATTTTCAATCTGCGACTATGTAACAATGTATTTTCATATTTTAATTTGCATTAGACTATTTTGCGAGATCGGCGTCACTTTACATCTGTGTCCGGGTACGTCATCCAATCCACCATGTTGAGTTATACTCACACTTACATAAGCATGACACGTGGTGCATATCTGGGTAACCTGGAGACCTAATATCAGACGCACCATAACATTGCAAATGGTCTCGTAGACTCTGCAATGTTAATTTGGAACATGAATTATAAGGACATGCATAAGGTGTGCTAGCTGACAAATTTGTTTATTTATATAAGTTTATTGTTAATGTTCTTGCTTATTCACAGAGCGTGTATTACGTGTGTATATTTCCAAATGATGTTTTTTTTATTTTTATCTGAAATGTCACAATACAAAGTTGTACAATTGTAGATCTTATACATACATACTGTTACTGCGATTCTGATATAATTTCTCTGTATTTCCATGTTATTTGAATTCAGAACACACCATTTGCACGACAACATGCCACATAATGCTTTCTAGATTTTAACATTTGAAAAGTTATTCTTTATGCTTGTTATAAGTGAAATTACTAATACAAATGGTGGATGGTTAATGTAATTGGTTGCCGTGACAATAAACAGAGTATATTGTAAATGGGTGTCATTTAATTCATTGGCTAATACAACTGTCATGCCTTCCTGAAATGAAATCTCTTCATTTCAGATATACAAATGTTATTGTTCTAAGACATTGTTAACATCAACATGAAAGTCTGCTAATTGACCATCTTTTGAGGAAAGGCAAAACTAATTCAAATTTCAGGCTGTAATCAATGGCCCCTTCTCTAAGGAATCAGCACAGCCTTTGCAGGGGTTCAGAAAAAAGATTGTATCGCCAACTTCCACTTTGGTTCAGGAAGTGTGTGCCTTTCTCATAGAGTCTGGCCTTCTCAAAAGCCTCTAGGTTTGCATAGCTACTGTAAGTTTTTAGAAGCAAACTGAGGTCTGGATTATGGAAAACCATGAATAAGGCAGCAGCATAATAGGCAGAAAAGCTGATGGCAAACAAATTACTCGCGAGCTTGTAATTTATCAGGGAAAACTTGACTAATATGTAAAGGTTGAACTCAAAGCACATCACAAAAATTCAAGACTGCACTGCATGAGCTGGAGTTGAGGTAGTCAAGGCATGTGTTGCATCCAACACACCTAACATAGCTTTTTCTGGTGGAGTGGCCAGAGTGCTAAGGACATTTGTGTGGGTGTGTCAGAAACTTATTCCATATGGCAGGGTCTGCACCAGTCTATTCCTGAGATGTTCTTAGACTGGCTCAATGACTGAGTTGTGCAAGTTCTCTGACATGGCAAACATGGTTAGCTGCCACCAATAGCAGGTGAAATAGGAGCAATGAGGAGCTTGAGGTTAAACACAGAGCAAAATATGCCTTGGAAAAATTCATTTATGTCAGATATTACGTAAGGCCTTAAACGGGATAGATTTATTGATGCCTGGAGACCAAGCAACCTCATTTTTATGGACCACCATATGGATCACAATCAGTGCAAGCACTATTGTTTCAAACATGCACTAGGGTAAGGCCACAGAGCACACTGGATTTAATCTGATGTATGGCTGACTTGTTTAGAGTGCAACTAAAAAATGGAGGTTTAGCACTAAGCATGTGAAGACCCTATCTGGTGGCAGTATGGTGCCAGATGGACCCACAAAAAACTCTTCCTTAACCAATCCACAAAGATGGCCATCTAACAGATGATATGGCACATGCTCATCAGTGTTTTTGAACCAAGCATCCAAACCAGTACACCAGATTAGTTTCCCTCCAAATGCTGCTCTCCAGTTAAACATGCTGGTAAAGGTACCAAGGTTAAGGGTAGTTTTTTTTTCATTAGCGACCAAAGAGAATGTTTTATGGGTATGGATTACGATTTGATGCCGCCCTTACGCTCAACAGCAGTTGAGCTACTCATTTTGATGACAGACCTTCTGGATAAACGACTATTGGCATCACATCCATGATATTGTATTCTCAGTACAACTATTCTTAGCTAGTTAAGACTCCACATGAACATGCAAGAAATAGAATCAGAAACTTCTGTGATCAGATGTTCGGCCTTCTTTAAATGCGAAGCCACATCTGCCACTGTCAAAACATATTTAAGTGTTTTGTGGTCACAAGGACAGTGATCATGTTGCAAAATAATATTTAAAGTGGACAGGTAGGCATATATACAAAAAAAAAACAATCAATTATGTTTCCAAATTCCTTCCAGGAATGGTCCTCTAATACAATTGTATTTAATAATAACACCATTTTAAATATTTTTGCCTCAATGTATGAAACGGTGGTTGGACCAGGTCCGCGTACAATATGGTCACCAACGAAATCCCAGTAATAGTCAACGCCAATGAGAATTGAAATTTCGAACGAATCAATTCCAGAAATGGGATGAGCCAGATTCAAATTACGCAGATAAGGTAACTTCATGATTGACGGTGTGATTAGATTCTTAGATGGAGTAGAAATCTTAGGAACAATGAGTGCAGAAATGTCTAATCTGTGTCCCGTTATAGTATGCAAAGAGACAGTAGAAATGTCAAATCTTCTGGCGCGTGTGTCTTTATCCCCAAATGTTGCCAAGTTGATAAATTCCGATTTGACAGGCGTAATGTCGGGTTTGCTAGCGAGGTCCATAGTTATGAATGAGCGCGTGGCACCCTCATCAAATAATATAGTAGCATCGATGGTTTGATGACCGGCGGATACTTGAGTTACAGCAGTCTTCAGTAAGACTGGTCCATTATGTGTGGGAGTATCTGCCGTTTTCAGAAAGTTTACATGAATTTGTGTAGTACTTTGTGCGACATTGGACTGAGTTGTCGTATATTTGGAGCTTGTAGTGCTACCAGTGTTTCCCTTGCACAGTGATGTGTGATGCTTTCTTTTACAAATACGACAGCTATACTTAGAGTTACAGTCACTAACCTTATGTTTCCCGAAACAATTGAAACACAATCTATCACGTTTGATAATTTGGTCTCGTTTGTCAGCATCGGTGACAATCACGCAGTCGTTGGAGCGATGAGAACCTTTACAATAGGCGCACGTAGATGATTTAGGTTTCCTCGGTGCGGCCGTTGTGTTTCCCACGTAAAACGCTGCAGTGACGAGAGGTTCCGGTTCGGCTTCTTCGCGGTCATGGCAGTCAACGGAGAAACCGGCTTGAATGGCTTCAATTTCATGACGAATGGCTTTACGTAGTTCGGTTAAAGTCCATTCATTGTCCCCATGGTTCCGCGCAATTTGTTTCCGCGTGTTACTTGGTAGTTTGTCCATCACTATGGGTATCAATAAACCGCCGTAGGAATCTTCATCTTTTCCTAGCGATCTGAGACCTCGAACGTAGCTTTCCAACGTGTCATCAAAATTCCTGAGGCTGTTAACATCTCCATTTGGTTTAGAAATACCCCACAGTGCTCGCATGTAGGCACTTACGATTTTGTGTGATTGTCCGTATCTTTGAGTCAGTAGATCGATCGCGTGTCCATAGTTAGCGCTTGTAAGAGTCAGTCCGTCGATTGTTCGCGCGGCTTCACCCGTTAGTTGCGATCGAAGGTAGTTGAATTTTTGAATGTCATCCAAATTAGTATTATCGTGTACCGCCGAGTAGTATGCATCCTTGAAACTCATCCATTTGAGAACATCGCCGTTGAAAGTGGGTAACGAAAGTTTTGGCAAACTGATTGTTTTGGTAGAATGCACGGTAGGAGTAGGTGCCGCACTGGTACTTGGAGTCGGGCTTGGAGTAGTTTGCGTGGGTTGCGGCTGTGTAGATAATTGTATAAAACGACTTAGCTTGTTTTTCCTGAGATATATCTCGTTGAGATGATCGTCCGACTCGACGATAACAGCTTCCAATTCGTCGTCTGGGGTTCTTTCCTGAATTTCTTTGTCGATATCGACGAGAATTGTGTATTTGGCTTCTACTAAATCATGGATGGACACGAGTGATTGTAGGTCGTCATCACGTTCATGATGGAATGAAGCGATTACTTCATCGGATCTATTGAATAATTTCGTCATTTGTCCACGATGTCCACTTCCAGAAGCTTTTAACTTTGCCAGTGTTGGTTGAGATGCTTGTGGGTCCGTCATCTTGCTATCCTGGTCTCGGCACCAAAACAATGTGTAGAATTGTATAGAAGAGATTCGAGTGGATAGAGATAACGGAGGCGAGATAACAGTGGCTTGAGGAAGTAACGAGGTTTATTACACTAACATAAAACAGCATCTGACAAGTACAAGGACAAATTCTCAATTTATAGGGGAATGGTCCATTCTTGAATTTAGGCGGGGAGAGGATATATTACATGTTTGTAATAGGTCAATAAGGAAGGGATCTGATTGGCTAAATTATATGCGTTGTGATAGGCTGAATCTTTTGTATGCAGAATCCAAAAGTTGCATTAAGCTCGAGTGCTTATAATGATTCCCGATAAAAGCATGATATAAAACTTTATTGCATTGCTCGCTCATTGGGGTTTTCATAGTGTTGGGAGGAAAGGCAAAGTACAAAATATCACCATAGCATTTCTGTCCAGGTCGTGGCTGGTACCATTTGACTTTCAAGTCAACAATGCTTCCCCCAGCATGAACGCAGGTTCCCATAGCTTCACAGTATTGAAGAACTCAAGGATTGAATAAGGATTCCTGAGAACAGTATGTCTTACTGTTGAGCTTTCAGTATCAAAGCTTTCAAAAAAAGACAGAACTCCCACACTTTCTACTACCCAATCACCCTTTTAGTGCATTTTACTCACTCCTGTTTGTGTACGCAATAGAGAATGTTTTGTGCTCAAATAAAATAATTGTTCTCACTCTCTTTCTACAACTAAGGCTAGAACCTTTTATGTTAAATTGCAGTCATCTCCCTTACTGCAGTAAGTAAACATATTAAACCAAAGATTTATTCAGAAACTATACAATATTATATTTAGCACATATCAATTTATACATTTTAATACATTTTAACAACAAATCAAAAAGTTAGATACAAAGTATAAGCAGCATCTGCACAAGGTCAGGCCAATACTGCATCCAAAACCACTTTCGAAAATACTGAACGAAAAATCAGCTGATAACATCAAATAAATCAATGTATATATGGTAGACAGAAAATTTGGTATAATAGTGTACATCGGCCACATACTGCTTAAACCCTGGAATATATTCTGCCATTCTAAGCTACAGCTTTGAACAAAATTATATAAAATATTAGTAAGCAGTCAAGGTAGAAATGTGTATTCTGTATACATGGCAATTATTACAGATCGAATTTGAATATCAACTCGATAGCATTTAACATTTTGATGAAAGCTTTACATTTTCGAAATTGTGAAATTCGTTTGTTTTGCGGGAAAACCGTGAAAACAACTGACTTTGAAAAGAAATTTTAGAACCATGTTATGAATAATCAATACCTAAATGTATTCTATATATACACCAATGTTAATTATCATAATTACCAACTACACATAAATATTATGGAAAAGAAAAATTGCAGTAGACTACATTTTGCACTTCGTTTGTTTTGAATTATAACTGAAAGAAGCTGAATGAACGTACAAACTATGCAGTGTGTTGAACAACTCAATTTTCTTGCATAAAAACGAAAAATTATTGAAAAGGAAGTCTTTATGAATGTTCCAGGACTCTATTAAAGTTGCTGGAAAACATACATAACATATTATAAGGTTTTCTAAATATTAGTGTCATTACATATGGAATGATTACGCGTGTAAGCGTGCTCTAATAATAAAAACAAACATGGCTGTCATCAAGGTTTGACCGGATTTCACACAAAGAAGTTCTATTTGGAACTTTTTGGATTTCGGCATTTCCATGATGTATCATTGAGAGGAAAAGATGTACATGTATAATAATAAGGTTATTATGATGTAACCACATATTACTAAATATCTAACTGGGCTATTATTTAATTATTTATTTGTGTCCGAAGTATTCTTAGGTGAAGATTTACTGTCCCAATTATAGCACTTATGTATATATATATATATATATATTGATACTGTGTAAATGGTCGTCTAAAATGCCCTTAAGGAACTATTCTTTTGTGCCTGATAGTTAGAGGTGATCAAATGCAATGTTTTCTAAGATAGCTCTTGTGAGTTGGGGCTGAGAAGATTTTCTTTTCTCCAGAAAATCCAGTAATTGTGACTCTTGCTGAGATAGAATTTCTTTCTGATTCTGGAGTTGACTTTCTAGTTCTTCTTGCAATAGTTGTTGTATGTGTAACTGATATTGTGGCTGTAACTGTTCATTGTTGGTACAATTGTCGGTGCCAATTCTTTGATATTCCTGGAGTTGTTTCAATATTATCCGTTGAGTTGATAGTTGTTTACTGTACAATTGAAGGGTTTGTTTGCTATGAATTAATTTTTGCACCAGTGTTTTCAGGAACATTGCGTCAAATTTAAACTGTAAAGTAGGCTGTGATTCAATGTCTGGGCATGTATTGATTGACGCTAATGGATTTCCTTGAATCGCATCTTGAAAACTAAGATTGGCATTACTCTCTGGTTGTTCAATCATTTGGAAGTGTGACTCCGAATGACTCTGCATTAATTCCTGCTCACCACATTTAGATTCGAATGTCAATGACTGATTTTGTTGTTGTTCAGTCTGCTGCCAATAGGCTTCCTGTTTGCACTCATCACACGCAACAATTCGTCCTTGATAAAGGATGTGTTGGAGAGCCAGAGACAGAAATGCCTTATCATAAATGTGTCCCACATCTTTCTCTTCATCTTTGACTAACTCGTCTAGTTTGAAAGGCATTTTTTGATATTCATCATATTTATAAATATTCTGCTGTTTTGAACAATCAACCAGGTCCTCTAGTACAGGTTTTTGTTCCTGCAAAACATATTGTTGATCCCAATGAGTGTTTCTATGTTGCACTGAAGATTTCATGTGATACTCATAATGCTGTGTGTTGAAACTTGGTGGTTTGTGTTCTTTCTCACTAATTATCTGTTGTGTTTCACTGTAGGTTTGTAAGTTCGCAATTGTAGGCAATTCATTTATCATGTCATCACTTGAGGCTATTTTATTGTCACTGATTGACATCTTATCTTGTGAATCAAAGGAAGGAAGTAAATCACTCATTTTGCTTCTAGTATCGCAACAAACACAACTGCTAACGTCATTTTGTTGAGTATATTTCTGTTGAATATTTTGCTGTAATGATGTTGTACAGTGTGACAGTTCTATAATTTGTTCATTATTTGGCTGATTTGGATTGTACTTTTGAATTTCAGATTTAGAATGTGTATTGTCCAATGAAGATGGTGAGTCAATCGGTTTCTGATCAAGTTCATTATTCTCTGTCATTTCATGTGCATTGCTTCCTTGTATTTGCTGATGATTTGTCTCTTTGCTTAACAGTGTTGGGGTATCTTTTTCTGAATTCTGTAGAAAATGCTGCATCTCTTTGATCCAATAGTCCGAAGATTGCAGATTTAAATGGTTACTGGCTTTGTTGATATTTGCACTGTCACGTTTATTATTAGTGCTTGAAGAAACATACTTCAATAAATCATAGAAATCGTCCTCAATATTATCTTTCTTATCAACACCCGAGAAGTCTTGAACCAACCACGAATTGTTTCCATCTCTCAATGTCTGTTGCTGCTCATTATTCTGTGCATAATTTGGGTTCAAACTATTGATCTCTATTGTATTATGAACATATGCGTTTGACTTAGATGATGGGGATTGTCCTCCACTCTGTATAAAGTGATCCTCAGTCAAGTTCTTGGTACCAGTGTCTTGTTTCTTTTTCTGTGCCCGAAAGTCAGGTGTCTTTTTTTGCATGTGATCAATATCTACTGCATGGCTTATGTTTGTGAGAGGGGTTCCTATAGGTGCAACTGTGTGTATATTTGGCAAAGAGTATGTAATGTGATTGATTTCAAGTTGATCATGGAATCGCTTAGCGGTTGTGGTCCTTTGCTGATCGTCTGGCCGTTCCTCAATAAATCTCCGCTTTTGTTGCTGTTTAGACTGCATTTTTAGTAGGTTGGAATGTTGCTTTTCGGTCGGATTGTCATCAATGATATTTTGCTCGAATTTATCAAAAATGACATCATTTGAATTGTTCTTAGATGCACTACCATCGACATTATCCGGTGATATCTCCAGTAATAGCTTGTTTTTGCATGATTGCATTTCTGAAAGTTGTACAGGTAATATATCGTCATCAAATGAGCAGGTATCCATTGTTGGTCTCTGTTTGTTCCATATCTTTTGTTTTTTAATATGTTCTTCTATGCACTGTTTAATTATTGTTACATTATAATCATCTGTAGTTCTCTCAACATCTGCTATATCTACACAATCATCTGTTGTCTCAACATCTGCTATATCCACACAATCGTCTGTTGTCTCAACATTTGCTATATCTACATAATCGTCTGTTGTCTCAGCATCTGCTATAACTACACGATCATCTGTAGTAGTCTCAACATCTGATATATCCCCAGAATCATCTGTTGTCTCAACATCTGCTATAACTACACAATCACCTGTAGTGGTCTTAACATCTGTTATATCCACACAATCATCTTTTGTCTCAACATCTGTTATATCATCTGTAGTTCTCTCAACAACTGATATAACTACACAATCATCTGCAGTGGGCTCAACATCTGATATATCCACACAATCATCTGTAGTAGTCTCAACATCTGATATATCCCCAGAATCATCTGTAGTTCTCTCAACAACTGCTATAACTACACAATCATCTGTAGTGGTCTCAACATCTGCTTTATCCACACAATCATCTGTAGTGGTCTCAACATCTGCTATATCCACACAATCATCTTTTGTCTCAACATCTGCTATATCATCTGTAGTTCTCTCAACAACTGCTATAATTACACAATCATCTGTAGTGGTCTCAACATCTGCTTTATCCACACAATCATCTGTATTGTTCTCAACATGTGCTATATCCACACAATCAACTGTAGTTCTCTCAACATCTGCTATATCTACACACACATTGGAACCTGCACGTTTCTTTGTTATTTTTGCTTTGGTTTTACATATTTTCGCACAATCCTGTCTTGTCTCTTGTTTTCTGCCTTTAAACTGAGAACTCTGTGGCGGTTCAGCAAGGTTATGCAGCAACTTTGGTTCAACTACACCAGTCGTGTTATTGTCAGAGTGAGCATGCATCTCATCACTAACGCATGTGTGTCCATGGTTTTGATTAGTAGTTTTGTCTACCTTATACAAGTCTATTGTTAGATATTTTCTATTGAGTTGGCGAATCAAATCATTTGCCTTCATTCCCTTTATATCATGATATCCATATTTTTTTATCTGGTTTGTTACATTATAATCATCTGTAGCAGGCTCAACATCAGATATGTCTGCACAATCGCTTGAATCTTCCACATTTGTGTCTGAAATGTCTATATTTCGCAATTTCTTGTCAGTTTCTGTAAGTTTTTGTTGCTTGCCAGATTTTTGTTTTTCACCAAACAGATCAATCTGCGTTCTTCCATTTGTATTTCTTAGTACTTTCGCTAGTTTCTTTCGCCTTGAATAAGCAATGCCAGTTTGTTGATTTTTCCTTGGTATTTTTATTGTCGTTTTTATCATTTGTTGTTTAACCTTTCTAAATTGTCTAAACATACAGCTTTGATCGGAACCTGCACGTTTAATTGTTACTTTTGCTTTGGTTTTACACATTGTTTTACAATCTTGCCCTGCCTCATGTTTGCGGCCTTTAAACTTGGAACTCTGCAGCTGTTCAGCAAGTTCATGTGGCAACTCATGTGGTTCAACTGCCCCAGTCGTGTTGTTGTCAGAGTGTGCACGCATCTTATCACTAACAGATGTTTGTCCATGGTGTCGATTAGTAGTTTTGTCTAACTTATACAACTCTACTGTTAAGTACTTTCTATTAAGTTGATGAATATCATTTGCTTTCATTCCCTTTATATCATGATGTCCATTTATCCTTATCCGATTATTTTGACTATGCTGCGTAGTATACTTGCCCGTAGTTTTGTTCTTGTTGATTGTTTTCATTCTTTTGTTTTGTGTTCTTGGACTAGTCAATTTGCTTGTTAGATTTTGGTTAACGGGCTGGTTAACGGTTTTCAGGTTGGGTATGTTAATTCCACATTCTCTGTACTCAGCATCTTTTGACTTTGTGACAGTTTTTGACCATGTATGATGTACCATGTTTCTATGAAACTTCAAAGCGGCTATTCGTTTGCACGAGTAATCGCACAAGTCACACCTATACAGTTGTTTCTCTGAATGTATATCCATGGCCAAAAAACTTCTCAGCTCAAACGAGTTCTCACAAAACTGACACTTATATAGACATTGATCGGCCTGGCGCTTCTTTGTGAATATTTGTTTCTGTTTAATCATGTTGCGATGACAGTAAATGTATATGTATTCCGGCAAATGTCTATGCTTTTCACAACGCTGTGGTGTTTCAGCAGTGGGTTCATTTGATGTAAGATCAATTATATTCAGTTCATTTGTTGGATTCCATGCGAATGGTTGGACAGCCTATGATTGTGTAGCAGTTGGTGACCTGCAATACAAGAAAAGACATGTTGAAATGAAGCATTTTCGATGGAAGAATTTCCCTCTAAACACATTGCGAACTAATTTTTTCTAAAAAAAAATATGTAGTCTACATCATTGATGCTGATGAGCAACTGTTAAAAATACGAGGTCCAAAACGGGAACAGTCTGTCTGATATTCAATGCAAAAAGAAGTATACATATGTCAACATTTGAACATTTCATAAACCGTTTTTCAACCATGCCTGAGCTGATCTCATTCAAACTTCGTAAGAACATCACACGTAATAGGTCACTAATGTCAGTGCCAGTGCATGCCATGTATTTTTATGGACTCTGTGCGAGCTGCTGTGGGGAAAAAAGCTAAATTCGAGAAAACAGTATCGGCCTTTGTTTTCACCGTGATGGTTGTCAGGCGGTGAAAATGCCCGGATGTCCGCTCCTGCGAATACGAGATTTGTATTAATGAGTGACATCGATGAAAGCATGGGGTGGCAGAAAATCATTCATCTCTTCACTTGAGTCCTATTTTCTCACAATCGTTAGCGAGGGTGAGCACTTTATTTATCGTATACCCCTATCCATTATTGAAGGATGCATAATGTTAGTGAAAAAAAACTGTTACTGTTATCACAGTAAATTTTGGTGAATATCTTGCAATCGTCATTCAAGTCATTAGAAGCGCTACAGTTGTATGCGTCGCCATGGGTCCTATATTGAACACGACTGTATAGTTTTAAATAAAACACATAAGTGGAAAGCAAACGTGCGTTTTATGTGACACATTGCTATCCCAAGGCTGTTTAACTGATAACCATATCGTGTTTTACCTAACCTTTGACCTCTGTCTGTCCCGTTTAAGCACACATACAAAACTGTTTCAACATAAGTTAATTGTACCATATAATCATTATTCCTGTGAGTATAAACAACCTGTATTCCACAAGTATCTGTGTAACCAGTCACTTAATACGTTAACAGGAATCAAAGTCACAGAATGATTTACTAAGCTTGAGTAGTGGTCAGTTATATGGTCTTATAGTCTAACGTGTTTTTTCAGACAAAATTGAACTATGTAATTATTATTTGTATTTAATATAATAAAATAACTGCTGTTATTTATAGTTAGTATTAGTAATATTATTGGTTAGAAAGATAAGCAGTAATTTTGCAGGATAAACAAGTGGCTGAACTTTATAATTGCTTCCCCCAATGTGTTCAACTAGATTCGCCCACGCAATGGTAAACAGTACCTTGTACTGAATACCTGACATACCTCATTACCAAGCAGTTTCTTTTTGTTCTAATTAATATCTATATAACTGACTGTGTCGGTGTGTGGTTCATGTATTCATGAATGTAATTACTTCATAGTATTCATTCAAATAATGCTTTTAATCACGTCCAAGCTATTATATCCCTACGTTTATAATATAGAAAACAGGGCATGGTCGTATAAACTGTTATTTGCACTTCGGAATGGAATCACAGGTCACAATAACGTTCGCAATAAATATAGTTTTTCATTTGTCTGACAATTGTACGACCACGCTACATCGGTTGTTTCACTACAACGGTAATATTTAAATAATTATGTATATGGTTACGTACCTGGTGATTATTCGGTTTTGTCAACTCGAATTTTTGTCCGTTGTCAGCAATACACGGATATAGACCTCCTATGTGACTGAATTATATGACAAGGCCCCTTATGTCAAACACAATTCACCCGCACTCACTGAGCCGACAACGCAACGAAATCATTTAGTGACAAGTATCATGTCTATTCTAAAGATAAATATTAGTTT
The DNA here is from genome assembly GCF_978046115.1 of Saccoglossus kowalevskii. NCBI lineage: Eukaryota > Metazoa > Hemichordata > Enteropneusta > Harrimaniidae > Saccoglossus > Saccoglossus kowalevskii. The sequence continues at coordinate 36,228,838 of NC_140652.1, read as the reverse complement.
TAGATTTTAAGTTCTAAAAACAAATATATTCTTGTGACAGAACATATTTACTAATATAACACACCATGGGTTGATTAGCTTACTGCAATTATAATATTATCATTCTTTTTAAACAATATTATCAGATATTATTTGTTATATATGCCTGAGCATGTTTACAGGCATGCATAGTTTAAAGTAGATACAAATATTATAAATTGAATTCTCACAAAATATCAAAAGAATAGGCACATGAGTCAGATGTTTGTGACATCACTATGAATTTGGGGAACTACAAATGGCAGGATGATTTTTATCTCTTTTCATATTACAATAAATCACGTATGTCAACAATTGTTTGTTTTTTTTAAAACAAATTAGAAGCATGTAGATTGTCGTCAATGATCCAATGTACATTCGAAAAGGTATCGTACTGTGATCGTTCATCCAGATTCGGAATAAAACGCAATATAGGAAACGATTTTTTATATACACATTAACATATCATGCCTTGAAATTATAACATTGTGATTCTAAAATATCAAAATACTACAAATCATGTAATCTTTCAATTTCTATCGTTCGTGCATTATACATCTCCAAACGTATTTATCTCATTCCTGTACTCTGCAAAGTGTGGATAACCGTATGTAGTATCCCAATCCTGTACTCCGGGAAGACAAGATATCTTATTACATGCCTTCATCCGCCCGCCAATCAAACACACACTTTAGAATAGGGACATCCGGGGATTTTTGCGGTACAGTGAGCCATGTACAGGCCGTAGTCAATAGAAACGAGGCACCGCAATTCTCTGGTATTCTAAGTTAGCCACTTTGCTTTTGGTGTGCTTTTATAAAACTGTCCACTTCGTCTGGTGCTTAATTTTCTGGTGATAGTCCAAGAATCTCATCAAATTGGCGCTATCCTATCGACCGAAATCACTGCATAATATTCATTTGGGCTGATGCAGCTATTATCGTCTGCGGATTGTCAAACTTTGTTACTGCTTACGAAATATTTACCTTTTTACCAATAAGAATTACCTTTAAACATTAAGATATAAACCCTGTATTCTTTATGTTATCAAAGACATGTAATAAAAATAATACAGCTCGAATATTGGCGTTAGTGCCCTCGCGCAACGTCGGTCAAATGATAACCTGCACCCGGGTACAAACGCCCATATTCGGGCACTAATATATAATATGTATTAGCCTCGTACTGTGGTAATTAGGTATACTATCATATCCCTGTGCCCAGGTAAGTGTAAATATCAATCTGATTAAAATAAGATCCTAGTTTTGTCTTCTTTTTTTGTGAATTTATTTTATCTTATTTTGATCCAGTATTTATTTTTTGAAGTTTTAGTAATTGTGAATGCCAATAAGGAGATGTATGTGGCGATATTTAAAAAATATACCGAATCACAAGTACGTAACAAAACAAAAAAATATACAAAATAACCTAGGTAAAATGAATATATAAAATGAAATACACGCCGTACAATACATCAGATTTTAATCGGATTGGTGTACATATCAATTATTCTAGCCCTGAACCCAGATAAGAGCAGACATCAATCATCCTAGCCCTCTACACAGGTAAGAGAAGGTATCAATTATCCTAGCCCTCTACACAGGTAAGAGAAGGTATCAATTATCCTAGCCCTCTACACAGGTAAGAGAAGGTATCAATTATCCTAGCCCTCTACACAGGTAAGAGAAGGTATCAATTATCCTAGCCCTCTACACAGGTAAGAGTAGGTTTCAATTATCCTAGCCCTCTACACAGGTAAGAAAGGGTATCAATTATCCTAGCCCTCTACACAGGTAAGAGAAGGTATCAATTATCCTAGCCCTCTACACAGGTAAGAGAAGGTATCAATTATCCTAGACCTCTACACAGGTAAGAGTAGGTATCAATTATCCTAGCCCTCTACACAGGTAAGAGAAGGTATCAATTATCCTAGCCCTCTACACAGGTAAGAGTAGGTAACAATTATCCTAGCCCTCTACACAGGTAAGAGAAGGTATCATTTATCCTAGCCCTCTACACAGGTAAGAGAAGGTATCAATTATCCTAGCCTCTACACAGGTAAGAGTAGGTATCAATTATCCTAGCCATCTACACAGGTAAGAGAAGGTATCAATTATTCTAGCCCTCTACACAGGTAAGAGAAGGTATCAATTATTCTAGCCATCTACACAGGTAAGAGAAGGCATCAATTATCCTAGCCCTCTACACAGGTAAGAGTAGGTATCAATTATCCTAGCCCTCTACACAGGTAAGAGGAGGTATCAATTATCATAGCCCTCTACACAGGTAAGAGAAGGTATCAATTATCCTAGCCCTCTACACAGGTAAGAGTAGGTTTCAATTATCCTAGCCCTCTACACAGGTAAGAAAGGGTATCAATTATCCTAGCCCTCTACACAGGTAAGAGAAGGTATCAATTATCCTAGCCCTCTACACAGGTAAGAGAAGGTATCAATTATCCTAGACCTCTACACAGGTAAGAGTAGGTATCAATTATCCTAGCCCTCTACACAGGTAAGAGAAGGTATCAATTATCCTAGCCCTCTACATAGGTAAGAGTAGGTAACAATTATCCTAGCCCTCTACACAGGTAAGAGAAGGTATCATTTATCCTAGCCCTCTACACAGGTAAGAGAAGGTATCAATTATCCTAGCCTCTACACAGGTAAGAGTAGGTATCAATTATCCTAGCCATCTACACAGGTAAGAGAAGGTATCAATTATTCTAGCCCTCTACACAGGTAAGAGAAGGTATCAATTATTCTAGCCATCTACACAGGTAAGAGAAGGTATCAATTATCCTAGCCCTCTACACAGGTAAGAGTAGGTATCAATTATCCTAGCCCTCTACACAGGTAAGAGGAGGTATCAATTATCATAGCCCTCTATACAGGTAAGAGAAGGTATCAATTATCCTAGCCCTCTACACAGGTAAGAGAAGGTATCAATTATCCTAGCCCTCTACACAGGTAAGAGAAGGTATCAATTATCCTAGCCCTCTACACAGGTAAGAGAAGGTATCAATTATCATAGCCCTCTACACAGGTAAGAAAAGGTATCAATTATCATAGCCCTCTACACAGGTAAGAGTAGGTATCAATTATCCTAGCCCTCTACACAGGTAAGAGTAGGTATCAATTATCCTAGCCCTCTACACAGGTAAGAGAAGGTATCAATTATCCTAGCCCTCTACACAGGTAAGAGTAGGTATCAATTATCCTAGCCCTCTACACAGGTAAGAAAGGGTATCAATTATCCTAGCCATCTACACAGGTAAGAGAAGGTATCAATTATCCTAGCCCTCTACACAGGTAAGAGTAGGTATCAATTATCCTAGCCTCTACACAGGTAAGAGAAGGTATCAATTATCCTAGCCCTCTACACAGGTAAGAAAGGGTATCAATTATCCTAGCCCTCTACACAGGTAAGAGAAGGTATCAATTATCCTAGCCATCTACACAGGTAAGAGAAGGTATCAATTATCCTAGCCCTCTACACAGGTAAGAGTAGGTATCAATTATCCTAGCCCTCTACACAGGTAAGAGAAGGTATCAATTATCCTAGCCCTCTACACAGGTAAGAGAAAGTATCAATTATTCTAGCCCTCTACACAGGTAAGAGAAGGTATCAATTATCCTAGCCCTCTACACAGGTAAGAGAAGGTATCAATTATCCTAGCCCGTTACACAGGTAAGAGAAAGTATCAATTATTCTAGCCCTCTACACAGGTAAGAGAAGGTATCAATTATCCTAGCCATCTACACAGGTAAGAGAAGGTATCAATTATCCTAGCCCTCTACACAGGTAAGAGAAGGTATCAATTATCCTAGCCCTCTACACAGGTAAGAGAAGGTATCAATTATCCTAGCCCTCTACACAGGTAAGAGAAGGTATCAATTATCATAGCCCTCTACACGGGTAAGAAAAGGTATCAATTATCCTAGCCCTCTACACAGGTAAGAGTAGGTATCAATTATCCTAGCCCTCTACACAGGTAAGAGAAGGTATCAATTATCCTAGCCCTCTACACAGGTAAGAGTAGGTATCAATTATCCTAGCCCTCTACACAGGTAAGAAAGGGTATCAATTATCCTAGACCTCTACACAGGTAAGAGAAGGTATCAATTATCCTAGCCCTCTACACAGGTAAGAGAAGGTATCAATTATCCTAGCCCTATACACAGGTAAGAGAAGGTATCAATTATTCTAGCCCTCTACACAGGTAAGAGAAGGTATCAATTATCCTAGCCCTCTACACAGGTAAGAGTAGGTATCAATTATCCTAGCCCTCTACACAGGTAAGAAAGGGTATCAATTATCCTAGACCTCTACACAGGTAAGAGAAGGTATCAATTATCCTAGCCCTCTACACAGGTAAGAGAAGTTATCATTTATCCTAGCCATCTACACAGGTAAGAGAAGGTATCAATTATCCTAGCCCTCTACACAGGTAAGAGTAGGTATCAATTATCCTAGCCCTCTACACAGGTAAGAGTAGGTACGAGTTATCCTAGCCCTCTACACAGGTAAGAAAAGGTATCAATTATCCTAGCCCTCTACACAGGTAAGAGTAGGTATCAATTATCCTAGCCCTCTACACAGGTAAGAAAGGGTATCAATTATCCTAGACCTCTACACAGGTAAGAGAAGGTATCAATTATCCTAGCCCTCTACACAGGTAAGAGAAGGTATCAATTATCCTAGCCCTCTACACAGGTAAGAGTAGGTATCAATTATCCTAGCCCTCTACACAGGTAAGAGAAGGTATCAATTATCCTAGCCCGTTACACAGGTAAGAGAAAGTATCAATTATTCTAGCCCTCTACACAGGTAAGAGAAGGTATCAATTATCCTAGCCATCTACACAGGTAAGAGAAGGTATCAATTATCCTAGCCCTCTACACAGGTAAGAGAAGGTATCAATTATCCTAGCCCTCTACACAGGTAAGAGAAGGTATCAATTATCCTAGCCCTCTACACAGGTAAGAGAAGGTATCAATTATCATAGCCCTCTACACGGGTAAGAAAAGGTATCAATTATCCTAGCCCTCTACACAGGTAAGAGTAGGTATCAATTATCCTAGCCCTCTACACAGGTAAGAGAAGGTATCAATTATCCTAGCCCTCTACACAGGTAAGAGTAGGTATCAATTATCCTAGCCCTCTACACAGGTAAGAAAGGGTATCAATTATCCTAGACCTCTACACAGGTAAGAGAAGGTATCAATTATCCTAGCCCTCTACACAGGTAAGAGAAGGTATCAATTATCCTAGCCCTATACACAGGTAAGAGAAGGTATCAATTATTCTAGCCCTCTACACAGGTAAGAGAAGGTATCAATTATCCTAGCCCTCTACACAGGTAAGAGTAGGTATCAATTATCCTAGCCCTCTACACAGGTAAGAAAGGGTATCAATTATCCTAGACCTCTACACAGGTAAGAGAAGGTATCAATTATCCTAGCCCTCTACACAGGTAAGAGAAGTTATCATTTATCCTAGCCATCTACACAGGTAAGAGAAGGTATCAATTATCCTAGCCCTCTACACAGGTAAGAGTAGGTATCAATTATCCTAGCCCTCTACACAGGTAAGAGTAGGTACGAGTTATCCTAGCCCTCTACACAGGTAAGAAAAGGTATCAATTATCCTAGCCCTATACACAGGTACGAGAAGGTATCAATTATTCTAGCCCTCTACACAGGTAAGAGAAGGTATCAATTATCCTAGCCCTCTACACAGGTAAGAGAAGGTATCAATTATCCTAGCCATCTACACAGGTAAGAGAAGGTATCAATTATCCTAGCCCTCTACACAGGTAAGAGTAGGTATCAATTATCCTAGCCCTCTACACAGGTAAGAGAAGGTATCAATTATCCTAGCCATCTACACAGGTAAGAGAAGGTATCAATTATCCTAGCCCTCTACACAGGTAAGAGTAGGTATCAATTATCCTAGCCCTCTACACAGGTAAGAGAAGGTATCAATTATCCTAGCCCTCTACACAGGTAAGAGAAGGTATCAATTATCCTAGCCATCTACACAGGTAAGAGAAGGTATCAATTATCCTAGCCCTCTACACAGGTAAGAAAAGGTATCAATTATCATAGCCCTCTACACAGGTAAGAGAAGGTATCAATTATCCTAGCTCTCTACACAGGTAAGAGAAGGTATCAATTATCCTAGCCCTCTACACAGGTAAGAGAAGGTATCAATTATCCTAGCCCTCTACACAGGTAAGAGAAGGTATCAATTATCCTAGCTCTCTACACAGGTAAGAGAAGGTATCAATTATCCTAGCTCTCTACACAGGTAAGAGAAGGTATCAATTATCCTAGCCCTCTACACAGGTAAGAGAAGGTATCAATCATCCTAGCTCTCTACACAGATAAGAGAAGGTATCAATCATCCTAGCTCTCTACACAGATAAGAGAAGGTATCAATTATCCTAGCCCTCTACACAGGTAAGAGTAGGTATCTTGCTGCGTTCCCGCACTTTGTTCAACCTCGCTTTTTTGTCGTGTGCGCTACGTTCATGTTAAAGACGTCTTGTTTTGAATTATACTACAGGTCATACTAAGTCCAGTTCAGTAACCATTGTTATGTTTAGACTAATTTCGAAAGCCTTATCGATTTAGTTGATTTATGATTGGCGTAGCTTACATGCCGAGTTGCCGTCAGTTGTGTAGTTGAGACTCATCAAAAATTCTCAGTAGTTTTCTACACGATTATGCAAGTCGCATTCCATGTACAGTATGTAATCTATTTGAATAAGCTTAGATTCATGTACAATTTTGTCTATATTTTGTGTGTACATGTACAATAGATGCGTCTAGTCTTGCCACTAGGTGGCACACTATGCTGTAATATCATTGACTATCTATTTGCATAGTAGCACTGGCACGTATTACAATATAAATAAGCAAGTTCATGTTATTATTTTCTGAACGTATACTCTTGTATTTCACAGTTTTTACGGTGTTACAATCTTCTCAATATTGTTCGTCATAAATAAAGTGAAGGTTACATCAGTGTTTTGCGTTGGTTACTGGGGCAGCTACAGTCAAAACTCGACAGTCAACAATTTCTGGTCGAAACTATAGTCATTGCTGTGAGGTCGAAGAAAGGAATTGCCTGCACTATCCACGGCACATCAAATTGTATACTAAGCTGAACGTTCAGATGTCACTCGGATAGACTTCGTTTTTATCAAGACAATCAGTGGACACTCTTAAGCACTGTATGACAACAGAAGACTGTTACATATAGACACAAGATTGCAAGATCCAGTACATTGAAACACTGTTTGAAACATACATGTTGTATTAAACATTTGACATTTGTGTTCACAAGCAGACAGTGAATGTCATTGATTTACTATCAAACTGTGATGGACATTGAGTTACTTGCTTAAATTCAGTATAGCTCTAAGGTGTCACCGCCAATGAGAATTGTAATATAGAATAAGACTCAATCTGCATACTCAGGATACTCTGCATTTATATTTCAAATATTTTTGGTATAATTTCAGTGTCATATTAAGGATCTGTGCTATTAGGGGGCTTGACATCTGTACTTGGCTTACCCATGCGCTCTGTGCTTTCCCGTTGCAGTCGCGATTGTTCGTTTACCACACTCCCAGCCCAATAGTGAGCGTATCTGCCTTTTCAAATCAATTGTGAAATTAGTTCATTTTGTCATATTTGATTCAATTTAACCATACAGTTTAATAGTCTCTTTTCAGATATGGCTGATGGGGCCATCACACCAACATATATTAGTCCACATGACAATGAAGTGCCACCAGAGGCACAGATGGGATTGGTTGGAATTCCTGTTGAAAGTCAAACTGAGGAAGAGACAAGTCAACTGCGGAGGTCAGAAAGAACACGGAAACTTATTGAAAAAGCAAAACAGTACAGAAGTCAAGTACTAACTTTACTAAGATAAATTCTGGGAAAATCATTTCGATCTGCTATATGAAGAGTGTAGATTGGGGATGGGGCGTGAAACAGAACACCAATGTGATTACTAAAGAGTGCAGTTAGGAAGCAGAAAGCACACCCATGTGAATGTCTACAAAACCTTATAAACAAGAATTTAATAACAAAAAATAAGAAGATTCTATAACATATCAACACAACCTCTAATAAACTTTGAAAAAACTGTATATGGCAGGTAAGCAAATATTACATTTCAAAAAGATGAAAATACAAATGTATTATTCAAGTGGTATTTGAATTAATGCCAATAAAAATCCAATGTGCAACATTTAGCATGGATTCTGAAATGTCTTACATGAAATTTTTCTATTGAACATGTTTACCACCTCCCAACACTAAATTGTAGATTAAGTTGGACGTGTCGAAGACGTATATTGTTTACATATAGAGAATGTTCTATCTACTTTTCATGTGAAGTATAACAATTCACAATAAAACGAATTACAGTTAGAGTTATTGGTACACAATTAACAATAAAAAAAATGATCATACAAAACTATGTAATAAAATTTGGCAATAATTTATGCCAAAAATAAGAAAATAAGAAATCTTTTGTATCAAAAACCTTGCAAAATTTGTCAGGAAAGGATAACAAGTCATTGTTAATGACATAATCCCTGTTGGAATTAGAGAAAATGGTATTCATGCCAAAAATATAATAATATGGACGAAAAATTTAGCATCAATAATTGGCTGGTCTAGTATCAATAGAAATTACTGTAAAATACACCAACAAGCAGCCAGTCGGCTGAGATAGCTCTGCTGTTAGCAATGCATATTTCAATTAAAGAACAGAAGATATCATTAGAAAATGAACAATATGTATAGTATGTATAGCAATCGGACCAAAAATGACATAAATATTCATCAAAATTAGATAATTGAAGATATCATCACCAAATGAACAAATCTGAGAAAGGTCTACATGTAGTACCTATATATGTAATATCAAAGCAATTGTACTTTTGGTTTTTAACAAGAAGTCGAAAATATCACTTTTTACCAAAAATATTCACCAAAATTAGAGAATTTAAGATATCATCACGAAATGAACAAATCTGAGAAAGGTCCACATGTAGTATCTATATATGTAATATTAAAGCAATTGAACTTTGAAGCGGTTTTTAACAAGAAGTCGAAAATATAACTTTTTACCAAAAATTACAAAAATATTCACCAAAATTAGAGAATTGAAGATATCATCATGAAATGAACAAATCTTAGAGAGGTCTACCCAAGGTACATATACACTAAGTATCAAAGCATTCAGGCTTGTAGATTTCAAGAAGAAGTCTAAAAGATAAAACATTGACACGGACGACGACGGACAATCACTCATATGATCAGCTCCGCTCAACAAAGTCGACAGCAGAGCTAAAAAAGTCTTTTCAGCGAAAATTAATTCCAGCTAAAATAAAGTATTTTACAGTAGGTGTGTTAAATGACTCTTCCAAATTCGTAACATATGTTCAGAAATGGGATATGCTATTCATGCATTTTTTGTATTCAAACTGAATTTCATATGTCCAGGCTCATGTACAGATATACAAAACGATCACAACATGTATAATGTTTGTATCAAATTTGAATGAAAATCAACAAATCATTTTCAAGATACCACTGTTTCAAAAAAACTAGATGAATGCGACAATCTTTGATCTGATTATGGAACAAACTGACCTGAACATGTATTCCAATATGTATAATCTGTGTGCAAAGTATGATTGAAAATAGTCCCGAAGCCTTGGAGATATAGTATGGTCAAAGAGAAAGGTAGCTGCCAATCAGACATTTTTGATCTGATTGTAAAACCAAATTGTCAGAGACATGTAATCTAAACATACAATGTATGTATAAAATTTGAACAAAAACTGACAAAGCATGCATAAGACACCCCATTTTTGAAAAACAAAGCATGCTTAAGATACAACATTTGCAAAAAAAATACAAAATGGCTGTCAGTCGGCCATCTTTGAATGAATCAGTAAACCACTGTATGTGCACATGTCCCAGATGAAGTACTAGGCACATGCAAGAAATGAACAAGTTTGGTCCTTCGTTCAAACAAGGACTAATTAGAATTGTGTGAGTTATTGAAAGTACAAATAAATAGTTTTTTACAAGAATGATGCAACATCTTCTTTCTCATAAATCTAACAAAAAAGCTTTAAACATAATGATCAATGGCGATAGAAGAAGTTGGACGATTATTTGAGAAAGACCTGGTTAAGGTCTTAAATGGTATATTGTACTTTTGGCTCGATTCTCCTTTAAACATATTCAACACTACTCAAAGTTATCAAAATTACTTCTTTGAATTTTCATGTATGGTATCACAAAGTAGCCCTTGATATAATGTATACATAGTTTCAACATAATGTAGTCCTTGACATAAGCTACAATGTTTTAAGTTACAAGAAGTCTTTGGCATAAGATATAGTTCACTACACCACATGGTTTTCAGTATAATCCACAATGTATATGTACACTGAAATTCTGCTTCACATGAAAGCTTGATACATTATCACATTGGCTTGGAGGAAAAAGTGTTTACAGAAGAAAATTGTGGAGACAGTTGTTGATACAATACTCTTTGATTAGGTATAGGTTGTTGTTGTTGTTGTTGTTGTTGTTGTTGTTGTTGTTGTTGAAAAGGTGCATGTATTTGTACAGGAGCAAATGTGCTTTGCCCCTGGCTCCCCTTGTCTTTGTGGATTGTTGATCTTAGTTGTTGCTGCCAAGCTCCCGATTCTTGCTCTTTTTGACAACAAACACTGAGCAGATGATCTTCCTTGGATTGTTGGTTTGTCTTTACTGATTGTTTCAGACACTGTCCAGGCTGACAATTCCTTTGAGTCTGCCGCCTTTCAATTAGCAACCTCTTCAAAGCTTCAGCTTTGTTCCACTGTTCTAAGGGCTCTGACTGTCTTGGTGTTAGTTGAGTCACACCATCATGTTGAGTTATGAACTGCTGTTGGTTCTGCTGGTTTATTAGTGGGTCATATGTTGCAGGTTGCATTTGTTGCTCCAACTGACATACTGACCTTGGTTCTTGCAACAATGGTGTCACTGATACTTGTTGTTCATACTGATTTGTTGGTATTCGATTTACATTGTACGCATTACTCGGTGAACCAACTTGTTGCGATTGCCAAACTGGCATTTGTTGTTGATTTGATGCCATTTGATGTTGCAGCTGATTTACTTGCATTTGTTGTTGCTCCACATGTTGGTTGAATGGCACCTGATGGGGATTATGGATTGGTATTTGTTTTTGTACATTGCTTCTTTCTTGTTGTTGTAACTGATTTATTAATTGCTCTTGTTGATTAAATGGCATTTGTTGTTGTATGTGCTGTGTGCTTAATGATACTTGTGGTAGATCTATTGGCACATGCTGTATTAGATTTTCTTTTAATTGTTGTTGCTCAAACTGTAACTGTCTCTGTGTTAGTTGCTGTACCGCACCTGCATTAACTTGTTGATCCGACATGATTGTATGCTGTGGCTGTCTTGAAGCCTGTGCTTGGTGTGATGTGTATTGGTTCATCAAAGACAGTTTTACTGATGACTGTACCTCAACATGTGAATCTAGCATAACTGGTTGGTTGTCTCCAATATAGACCATCTGTGCATCAGTGTTATCTTTAGCTGTTTTTACATTGTGTTCATCTAAAGCATTTTTATCCAGAATATCCTGAAGCTGTGATTCCTGTTGAGAAAGTATATCTTTTTGATTCTGCAACTGACTCTCAAGATCTTGCTGCAACTGATTGTGAACATGCAGCTGAGGTTGTGGTTGCATTTCCCCACTTAGGCTAGAATGTTGTTCTCGAAATTGCTGTTGTTGATCTTGGAGTTTTTGTAATAACACTTGCTGATTCTGAATTTGTTCACTATACATTTGAAGCAGTTGTTTACTTTGTTTCAACTGTTGCAATAATGTTTCCACTAAATTGTCATCAATTTGTCGCTGACGTTTCACAAATGTGTCAGCAAGTTGTTCTGGAGACTGTTGGATTGATTGAATTGAGCAACTACTCTGTTGAATCTGCAGCTGAGATTGCTCCCTTGATTGATAATTACTGTTGGGTGAGGGCAATACCAGATTATGTTCAGGGTCATGTTGATCAGACTGCTGTTCATGTTTTGTTTGATGGTTTTCTCGTTTTTGCTGCAGCTCAGCAGTTCCTTGTCGTTGTGGTGCCTCTTCATGCTCTAGCTGAAATGACTGTACATATTTCAGATTCTGCACAACAGGTAATTGTGTATTATACGAGTTGTCTAACTCCACACCCCCTTCAGATGAGCATTTTTTTTTAGGCTTGACAAATCTATGCGATTCATTAATCCAATAATCTGTAGAATTTGTTTCTGTCAATTTATCATTCTGATCATTGTTTGGAGGATGGAGTAAATGAAAAAGATCACTTTTTTCTTCATCATACCCAGCAGAAGGTGAACCGTCTGTATCTAGTTCTCTGTCATTTATAGGGGTAACAAATTCTTCTTCTAATGGCTCTGTTTTTATTTCAGGTAATTTGTTCCCATGAGAAAAAGCTTTGATTTCTTTAGCAGTCAGTTTAGGTATAACAAGTTTTATTTGCTTCAGTTTGTATGTGCTCAGAGCATGTCTAAAAATAATATCATTCAAATTAGATGCTGCATGTATTATATCTGAATTAATGTTCTCTGAAGATGAGTTTAACTTAACTGCTTCCTTTGTAGAAGGTGTTGATGCATCTTCAATTGTTTCACCAAGTGCAGATTCTTTTTGTTTCTTGCTTTCCTGTTTGTTCTGTTTGCAAGGTCTTCCTCTTCTTCTTTTTTGAGTTGCAGTTTCAAATTGTCCTGGTGGTAAACTTTCACTATGGGTAATATTTTTTGGTTGAATATCAGTAGCATGGTGTGGTTCATTGCTTTGCTGTAGTGGTTGTTTTCTACATAATTGCTGGAGTCTTTCCTTTTCTTTAATTGCAGATGTTTTCAAAATTGTGGAAGATGTTTCTACTAATGCACTTGTTTCAAATGGTTCTGGTCCTGCACTTGGCTTGTGTGTATTGTGCAGTAAGGAAAGTTCTTTTTTAGGTAACATTGTTGATGTATTTTTAAATGTTTCACTAAATGTAGTAATTAATTGTTCTTTGCAGTTTTGCTGTCCTGGCTGCTCTGTGCTGACTTTTCTAGGTCTTCCTCTTCCCCTTTTTGCAGTTGTTTTCATAGATTTGAGAGAGGTATCCAATGATTTATTCTTATTTATATTGGGTTTCGTAGATGTTGACTCACTACCAACATGTTTTTTTTTACTAATTTGTTCTTGTGGCCACACCTTTTTCTGCTTTACAGTTTTCTTGGTTTTTAAAGGACTTTTGGTGAAATTGCAAGATGTGTCATCAGAGACCTTTGGCAGAAAACGTTGCACCTGGTCAACCCAATAGTCATCCATTGCAACATCCTGTAACGATTTGCTTTGCATTTCTGATGTTGTTTGTTTATTGGATTGAGAAGAGGGCTTCAATGACTTATGAACATCATTATTATTACATTGTTGTTGTTCATCACTAGAGAAATCTTCAATCCTTTGCTGAGTTGGTTGCTCTGTATTCATTTGTTTGGGACTTCCCTTACCCAATTCTCGTTTCTGCCTCCCCTTAACCTCAGTTGTTGTTGTTTTATCTTTGAAAGATAGCTTTGGTGGTGAGGTTTTTTCAAATTTCTCTTGTAATGTACTTAGATTGGAGAGTAATGAAAGGCCTTTTGTAGTATCTTTTCCCGGATTATCTACACCATGGCGTTGTTCACTGCATTGCTGTACTATTTTTTGTGTGTGCAATTGTTGGTGTCTTCCACTTTCCTGTTTAGCACATGTTTCTTTTTTTTCTGGTGGTGAACTTGACATTGTTGATGCATTTTGCATTATGTCACTAAATACAGTGGCTTTTTCTTGGGGAGTAGCAGTATCATCGGTCTGTTTAGATTTGTCTTTCCGGGGTCTTCCTCTTCCCCTTTTAGTGTCATTTAATGATTTACTGCTATTTACATTACTATTCAGTTTCGTAGATGTTGATTCACTACCAATATGCATTTTTTTACTAATTTGTTCTTGTGGCCACACCTTTTTCTGCTTTAGAGTTTTCTTGGTTTTTAAAGGACTTTTTGTGGAATAGCAAGATGCATCATCAGAGACCTTTGGCAGAAAACGTTGCACCTGGTCAACCCAATAGTCATCCATTGCAACATCCTGTAATGATTTGCTTTGCATTTCTGATGTTGTTTGTTTATTGGATTGAGAAGAGGGCTTCAATGACTTATGAACATCATTATTATTACATTGTTGTTGTTCATCACTAGAGAAATCTTCAATCCTTTGCTGAGTTGGTTTCTCTGTATTCATTTGTTTGGGACTTCCCTTACCCAATTCTCGTTTCTGCCTCCCCTTAACCTCAGTTGTTGTTGTTTTATCTTTGAAAGATAGCTTTGGTGGTGAGGTTTTTTCAAATTTCTCTTGTAATGTACTTAGATTGGAGAGTAATGAAAGGCCTTTTGTAGTATCTTTTCCCGGATTATCTACACCATGGCGTTGTTCACTGCATTGCTGTACTATTTTTTGTGTGTGCAATTGTTGGTGTCTTCCACTTTCCTGTTTAGCACATGTTTCTTTTTTTTCTGGTGGTGAACTTGACATTGTTGATGCATTTTGCATTATGTCACTAAGTACAGTGGCTTTTTCTTGGTGAGTAGCAGTATCATCGGTCTGTTTAGATTTGTTATTCCGGGGTCTTCCTCTTCCCCTTTTAGTGTCATTTAATGATTTACTGCTATTTACATTACTATTCAGTTTCGTAGATGTTGATTCACTACCAATATGCATTTTTTTACTAATTTGTTTTTGTGGCCAATCTTTTTTTTGTTTTCTATTTTTTTTAATTTCTGAAGGTATTTTTGTGGACTTGCAAGATACGCCATCAGAGACTTTTGGCAGAAAACGTTGCACCTGGTCAACCCAAGAATCAGACATTCCAACTTCCTGTAATGGTTTGCTTGTCATTTCTGATGTACCTGGTGTTACTTGTTTATTGGATGGAGAAAATTCATTCAACAACTCATGAACATCATTACGAATATTATTATTATATTGCACTTCATCACTAGAATAATCTTGAACTGTACCTGAATCTTCTGCAGGTTCATTTAATGCTGGATTCTTATGTGATACATTGTTTTGTTGTAAGATCTGGTTTTCAGAATGTTTACTATCAATACATTTCCCATGTGATTTATGTGATTCTTCAGACTGAATCACAGGAGATTCAGCTAATTTGCAATCATTAATCATATCGTGTGGATCCAAACAAGTTTCACTGGAATGTTTTGCTGGAGATGTGGCTTTCATTTCACTAGCTAACAATGTTCCTTCAGCAGATTTGGTGGTCCCACTATTGTTTTCTAATGTTTTTAAAATAATTCGAGTCACTGTTTGGTCAGAAAATGAGCTACTGACTTGCTTCTTTTGGTTAGACTTCAAGGATGTGTTATTAGTACTTGATGGGGAAAGAGTGCTACTTGCTGTATCACCTTTTTTACTTTGTTCATCAGGTGACAAAACACAAACTGTACCAATGCCCTGATTGTTCTCAACTTCTGTTTGTGAGTTAATTTGACTTAACTGGTCTTTTTTATCAAGTGAAGTATTATGTAATTTATCTTTTGGCTTGTTGGAATAAGACACTGTCTGACTATCAGAGTAAGTTCTATTCAAAGTCTGACTTGTCTGTTTACGTTTGTTTGTAGAGCGAGTAACCCGTTTTGGACACCAATCAGAATCAGAATCAGATTCTGAAGTAGGAAACCAATCAGAATCAGAATCAGAATCAGAACATTTCTCTGCAAGGTATTCATCAACATCACCTTCTACTTCTTTGCCTATCAGTGATTCCTTTTCTGGAGGCTTCAACTGATGGATACTTGACCATCTTGTTCTCCTTTGGGGCCTTTTTATAATTTCTTCATTGCCTTTTTTTCTTTTCTTAGTCTTTGCTTTTGAAGCCTTATTTTGTTTGCCGACATCACGTTTTTTAACAAGCTTTTTCGTTCCATCGTTTTTCTTAGATTTTACAGAGTGTTTCTTTTTCTTATTTATAGTTGTCTTGTCACTAGATTTTTTAACGAATCTTTGACTTTGTAGCATCCAGTACTGATCATTAAAGTCATCTAAAGAAGGAGATTTATGTTCTGATATTATCTCAATATCAGAGTCTGAATCAGAGTCAATGCAAATTATTTCTGATTTTTTGTCTTGTTTGGCTGGTGGCAATGGTTTAATAGGTATAGGTCCTACAGCAGGTGGAACAGGTCCTGCTTCTGTTTTTGATAAAGGTTTTTTAGAGGTTTCATGTGAGGAATCCTGTCTATCTCCAGGTGTTGTGATTGAAATTATTTCTCCCACAATTTCAACATATGACTCTTCCTGTTCAGGTTGTTTTGATGCATTAGACATCAGAGTACTTGTAGACTGATAGGAGACCTCAGGTGTTGATGACTGTGCAGGATTCTTGCATGGTTCAGATAATTGAGTAGATTGTTGGGTGGTTTCACCTTGGGATGCATTAGATGCTAGAGTACATGTAGATTGATAAGAGATCTCAGGTTCTGGTGACTGTGCAGGATTCTTGCAGGATTCAGGTGATTGAGTAGATTGTTGGGTGGTTTCACCTTGGGATGCATTAGATGTCAGAGTACATGTAGATTGATAGGAGATCTCAGGTTCTGGTGACTGTGCAGGATTCTTGCATGGTTCAGATAATTGAGTAGATTGTTGGGTGGTTTCACCTTGGGATGCATTAGATGTTAGAGCACTTGTAGATTGATAGGAGACCTCAGGTTCTGGTGACTGTGCAGGATTCTTGCATGATTCAGATGATTGAGTAGATTGTTGGGTGGTTTCACCTTGGGATGCATTAGATGTCAGAGCACATGTAGATTGATAAGAGACCTCAGGTTCTGGTGACTGTGCAGGATTCTTGCATGATTCAGATGAATGAGTAGATTGTTGGGTTGTCTCACCTTGGGATGCATTAGATGTCAGAGTACATGTAGACTTATAAGAGATCTCAGGTTCTGGTGACTGTGCAGGATTCTTGCATGATTCAGATGATTGAGTAGATTGTTGGGTGGTTTCACCTTGGGATGCATTAGATGCTAGAGTACATGTAGATTGATAAGAGATCTCAGGTTCTGGTGACTGTGCAGGATTCTTGCATGATTCAGATGATTGAGTAGATTGTTGGGTGGTTTCACCTTCGGATGCATTAGATGTCAGAGTACATGTAGATTGATAAGAGACCTCAGGTTCTGGTGACTGTGCAGGATTCTTGCATGATTCAGATGATTGAGTAGATTGTTGGGTGGTCTCACCTTGGGATGCATTAGATGCTAGAGTACATGTAGATTGATAAGAGACCTCAGGTTCTGGTGACTGTGCAGGATTCTTGCATGATTCAGATGATTGAGTAGATTGTTGGGTGGTCTCACCTTGGGATGCATTAGATGTCACAGTACATGTAGACTTATAGGAGACCTCAGGTTCTGGTGACTGTGCAGGATTCTTGCATGACTCAGATGATTGAGTAGATTGCTGGGTGGTCTCACCTTGGGATGCATTAGATGTCAGAGTACATGTTGGCGGTTGGGGTGACTGTGCAGGTTTCACAAATAACTCAGATGACTGAGTGATTTTCTGCATGGTCTTAGCTTGCGATGCCATAGGTGTCACAGTATTCCTAGGTACAGACAGCTGTGGATAGAATGCTCCACGTACAGGTTGGTGAGATACTTTCAGTTTAGGTGTATGTACAGTTTGTTGTGATGTCTCAGGTGTCAGTCGGTGAATTGACACAGGTTCTTTTGGCGCAGCTACTGTACTTGACTTTTCTGATGAATCCAAATACTGTTTCCTGGATTCTGAATTATGTACATCAACTAGAATGTTATGGCAAACATTATTTTTTTCAGTTTGTACATACTTTGAACTCAACTTTTCAACCGTTGCATCACATCTTTGTTCTTTTAGGGACAGTTTTTCCTCCTTCTCTTGCTGCTGGTTCAGATCTTGTGTTTTTAACTTACATAGTTTGTCAACATTTGTTTTATCCAATACTTTTACTTTTTTATTTTTTTTTATTTTGCCGTTCTTAACTATCTTGTTTATTTTCTTCTTTGCCTTATCTTTTAATGCTGGTGTAATGCTTGATTCAGCTTCCCCAGAACTTGGAACAAATCTCCGGAACTGGTGTACCCAATACATGTCTGCATCACTCACTTGTTTGTCTGCTGATTCCATGATGAACAATTGTGTTGACCAATGGTATTATTATAAAGAATGATGAATAGCAAGCTTCTTGAACCAAACCAAGAAGTCAGGTCACTGTGTTTCAGGACTTATAGGACTTAATCTGAAAACAAACACAATAACACATTTGTATGAACAACTAAAACACTTCTCATAGTGTATACCTACTAAAAACTTGCTTCGTTTGTAGCCATATCATTATTATGTATGCAGCTTGTGAAGTGTTGGCAATAAATATGTAGTGCAGAAATGTTACGTTTTGAAAATATGAGACAATTACCCAGGCTTGCTGGAAAGAGGCTTGAAATAATTCTACAATTATGAGTAGGCATTTGAATTTCTTTAAATTTGAAAACAATGTGATTCACATTACTAGTATTGAAGTTTATAAAATATACAGAAAACAGGGGTACCATGGAGAGGGCACTCAAGAACGCAAACACAATAATCGAGTAAAATAAACGAAGTGTCGAGAGAAAAAAACACTATAGTCGAGAAAAATAAACGCACACTCGAGCATTAAAACACTATGGTCGAGAAAAAACATGATGAGTTGTGGGTAATTTAAAATGGCTGCTTCCTAGTCAAAACAAGCAAGGATGTTGGTTGAGTAAATATTTTCTCTGCTTATGTTTTACAAATTAAAGTATGCAAGTAAATATCATTACCCCCACTATGTCAAGCTTCTATTCAGCAAATTTTGTAACACTCTGAATAGTAATATCAAAACTGTTGTGATTCTAGTTTCGGTGTTCAGAATCATACTATGCAATGCACGGCTTTTGTACTGTGTACAATGCGAGTTTCCATAGATTCTATTTTGGTGTAATAAGTTATATTTCTATATTTACTCGAAATTTTTAAAACCACAATCAAAATAGAAATATGCTGAATACAAACTTCACATAGTGGGGTGTACTTGCATACTTTGATTTGTAAAACATAAGCAGAGGAAATAGTTACTCACCCGACGTCCTTGCTTGACTTGACTTGAAAGCAGCCATTTTTAATTACCCACAATTCATCACGTTTTTTTTCTCAATCGTAGTGTTTTTATGCTCGAGTGTGCATTTATTTTTCTCGACTATAGTGTTTTTTTCTCGATGCTCCATTCATTTTACTCGATTATTGTGTTTGCGTTCTTGAGTGCCCTCTCTATGGTACCCCTAGAAAATATATTTGGTTTTACATTTGTGGTTTTCAGTTTAATTTATTCCAGAGCTCCTCTACCGCTTCGCTGAAAATATTAACTGTGAGTTGGAAATGAAAGGTGGAGTCATGTTGACAAAGTTTGGCAAAATTACCAGTTTGAAGAAATGGAGATCGTAGAGTATGGCCAGTCAGGACAAGATTTCTAAAACTCAAAATAGAATACAGATTAAAAGAGAGCTATGCATTATTTCAGATGTACTGTAAAATCTGTATTAGAAACCGCGGCTTCTATTAAAATGGTACAATGCAACAGAGGGGATGTGGTTTCCATTAGAGCATCTACACATATGAGAAATGATGAATTTTAGATTCTCAATTATTCAAAAAGAATGGGTGCGACTTCTATTAGGGATGCGGCTTTTAATACAAATTTCACGGTAATCAATCTATGATCTGATAGGCTGAGATCAGTAATGGCCCGGAAATATGTACTGAAAAATACCATGAAAAACATTGGCCCAGGTAGTTCAGTACTCAACAGGTTTTGTGATTGAAATTATTTCTCCCACAATTTCAACATATGACTCTTCCTGTTCAGGTTTTTGTGATGCATTAGACAGTATACAGACCGTAATGTATCAGTAATGGTCCAGGAAATATGTACTGAAAAATACCATGGAAAATATTGGCCCAGTTAGTTCAGTACTCAACACATTCCGTACTGAAAAATACCATGGAAAACATTGGCCCAGGTAGCTCAGTACCCGACACAATCCGTACTGAAAAAAATACCATGGAAAACATTGGCCCAGGTCATTCAGTACCAACACAATGTGTACTGAAAAATACAATGTACCATGAAAAACATTGGCCCAGGTAGTTCAGTACCAAATACAATGTGTAGTGAAAAATACCATGGAAAACATTGGCCCAGGTCGTTCAGTACCCAACACAATGTGTACTGAAAAATACCATGGAAAACATTGGCCCAGATAGTTCAGTACCCAACACAATGTATACTGAAAAATACCATGGAAAACATTGGCCCAGATAGTTCAGTACCCAACACAATGTATATTGAAAAATGCCATGGAAAACATTGGCCCAGATAGTTCAGTACCCAACACAATGTGTACTGAAAAATACCATGGAAAACATTGGCCCAGATAGTTCAGTACCCAACACAATGTATACTGAAAAATACCATGGAAAACATTAGCCCAGGTCGTTCAGTACCCAACACAATGTGTACTGAAAAATACCATGGAAAACATTGGCCCAGGTCGTTCAGTATCAAACACAATGTGTACTGAAAAATACCATAGAAAACATTGGCCCAAGTCGTTCAGTACCCAACACAATGTGTACTGAAAAATACCATGGAAAACATTGGCCCAGGTAGTTCAGTACCCAACACAATGTATACTGAAAAATACCATGGAAAACATTGGCCCAGGTCATTCAGTACCCAACACAATGTGTACTGAAAAATACCATGGAAAACATTGGCCCAGGTCGTTCAGTACCCAACACAATGTATACTGAAAAATGCCATGGAAAACATTGGCCCAGATATTTCAGTACTCAACACGATGTGTACTGAAAAATACCATGGAAAACATTGGCCCAGGTCGTTCAGTACCCAACACAATGTATACTGAAAAATACCATGGAAAACATTGGCCCAGATAGTTCAGTACCCAACACAATGTGTACTGAAAAATACCATGGAAAACATTGGCCCAGATAGTTCAGTACCCAACACAATGTATATTGAAAAATGCCATGGAAAACATTGGCCCAGATAGTTCAGAACCCAACACAATGTGTACTGAAAAATACCATGGAAAACATTGGCCCAGATAGTTCAGTACCCAACACAATGTGTACTGAAAAATACCATGGAAAACATTGGCCCAGATAGTTCAGTACCCAACACAATGTATATTGAAAAATGCCATGGAAAACATTGGCCCAGATAGTTCAGTACCCAACACAATGTGTACTGAAAAATACCATGGAAAACATTGGCCCAGATAGTTCAGTACCCAACACAATGTATATTGAAAAATGCCATGGAAAACATTGGCCCAGATAGTTCAGAACCCAACACAATGTATACTGAAAAATGCCATGGAAAACATTGGCTCAGATAGTTTAGTACCCAACACAATGTATACTGAAAAATGCCATGGAAAACATTGGCCCAGGTCGTTCAGTACCTAACACAATGTATACTGAAAAATACCATGGAAAACATTGGCCCAGATAGTTCAGTACCCAACACAATGTGTACTGAAAAATGCCATGGAAAACATTGGCCCAGATAGTTCAGTACCCAACACAATGTATACTGAAAAATACCATGGAAAACATTGCTCAGGTAGTTCAGTACCAAACACAATGTACACTGAAAAATACAATGGAAAACATTGCCCAGGCAGTTCAGTACCAAACACAATGTGTACTGAAAAATACCATGGAAAACATTGGCCCAGATAGTTCAGAACCCAAAACAATGTATACTGAAAAATACCATGGAAAACATTGGCCCAGATAGTTCAGTACCCAACACAATGTATACTGAAAAATGCCATGGAAAACATTGGCCCAGATAGTTCAGTACCCAACACAATGTATACTGAAAAATACCATGGAAAACATTGGCCCAGATAGTTCAGTACCAAACACAATGTATACTGAAAAATACCATGGAAAACATTGGCCCAGATAGTTCAGAACCCAACACAATGTATACTGAAAAATACCATGGAAAACATTGGCCCAGATAGTTCAGTACCCCACACAATGTATACTGAAAAATGCCATGGAAAACATTGGCCCAGATAGTTCAGTACCCAACACAATGTATACTGAAAAATGCCATGGAAAACATTGGCCCAGATAGTTCAGTACCCATCACAATGTGTACTGAAAAATACCATGGAAAACATTGGCCCAGATAGTTCAGTACCCAACACAATGTGTACTGAAAAATACCATGGAAAACATTGGCCCAGATAGTTCAGTACCCAACACAATGTGTACTGAAAAATACCATGGAAAACATTGGCCCAGATAGTTCAGTACCCAACACAATGTGTACTGAAAAATAACATGGAAAACATTGGCCCAGATAGTTCAGTACCCAACACAATGTGTACTGAAAAATACCATGGAAAACATTGGCCCAGGTCGTTCAGTACCCAACACAATGTGTACTGAAAAATACCATGGAAAACATTGGCCCAGATAGTTCAGTACCCAACACAATGTATACTGAAAAATACCATGGAAAACATTGGCCCAGATAGTTCAGTACCCAACACAATGTATACTGAAAAATACCATGGAAAACATTGGCCCAGATAGTTCAGTACCCAACACAATGTGTACTGAAAAATGCCATGGAAAACATTGGCCCAGATATTTCAGTACCCAACACAATGTATACTGAAAAATACCATGGAAAACATTGGCCCAGATAGTTCAGTACCCAACACAATGTATACTGAAAAATACCATGGGAAACATTGGCCCAGATAGTTCAGTACCCAACACAATGTGTACTGAAAAATGCCATGGAAAACATTGGCCCAGATATTTCAGTACCCAACACAATGTATACTGAAAAATACCATGGAAAACATTGGCCCAGATAGTTCAGTACCCAACACAATGTGTACTGAAAAATGCCATGGAAAACATTGGCCCAGATATTTCAGTACCCAAAACAATGTATACTGAAAAATACCATGGAAAACATTGGCCCAGATAGTTCAGTACCCAACACAATGTATACTGAAAAATACCATGGAAAACATTGGCCCAGATAGTTCAGTACCCAACACAATGTGTACTGAAAAATGCCATAGAAAACATTGGCCCAGATATTTCAGTACCCAAAACAATGTATACTGAAAAATACCATGGAAAACATTGGCCCAGATAGTTCAGTACCCAACACAATGTATACTGAAAAATGCCATGGAAAACATTGGCCCAGATATTTCAGTACTCAACACGATGTGTACTGAAAAATACCATGGAAAACATTGGCCCAGATAGTTCAGTACCCAACACAATGTATACTGAAAAATACTACCTTCCAACTGTTACAGTTGCAGGGTTTTCACTAAGATTTGGAATAGGAGAATTTTGAAAAATAACAGGAGAACAGATGGAGGCGGTAGGCCCGTTGCAGGGAGAAAGCCTGCAGGGGGAGAGTTCACGCCAGTGATGGTTTTTCGGGTTTTACAAGGGGCATTCCGAAGCACTTTCTCAAGCAAAATGTGATTCTAAAACATTTTCCAGGAAAGTAAACATTTTAATCAGACTTTAAAAAAAAAAAAAAAAAAACATCTTTTTTTTTACTATGTCAATTAAAACTGTTTTCAATGTCAAGTATATCGTTTAATGGTTCATTTAGTCAGGTTTATTTGGAGAAATGACATCGACAGACAGACAGACAGACATCGTTGCCGGCTTCTAATGATAACGCTGCAGCTGTCTAATAGCAGCAAAACATATAAACATTTAAATGACCTTGACCTGATTTTCAACATATTTGAAAAACATTGGCCTTGGTAGAACCCAACAATACACTTGTCTATTATAGCTCATGTATTACACATAACCCATATATAACGTATGGAAAAGTGGAAAATTAAAAATAAATATTCACAAACTTTCACAAAAATAGATATATCTTCAAATTGTCCATGTGTCTACATTATGAATCTGGCAGGTGGTTTTGGAGAAGAAGTCAAAAATATGCAAAAATGAGCAAAAAAATATTTATTAAAAATAGATACTCTTGCATATGGCGTCATGAAATTAGCAAATCAGAGTCTAGTCCATGTCAAGAACATTCATGCCAAATTTCAATGAAATCTGACAAGCAGTTGTTGAAAAAATCATTTTTGAACAAAACTGACAAAAAAATTCCCAAAAAAATGTGGATGTTATGTCATGAAATGTACAAATCTGACAGAGGACCACCCAAATATACTGTGCTATGAATAGCAAGGTGATCTAGCTTATGGTTTGGAAGAAGTCGCTTGAATAAAAGTTGATGATGACGGACAGATGTCGACAAGCCCAGTCAACCCATGAGCTCTGCTCAGTCATCTTCGATGATAGCGGAGCTAAAAATTGATGGAAAATTATTATGCAAATTGGGTAATTATTATTATATAATAATAGTATTTAAATGCAAAACTAATTAAATCGTTGCATTGCCTAAAGAGTATTTATGTACCTAGAATTATTGCAAAAAGTGATAAGTACTTGAGATATTGATGGAAAAGCTGAAAACTGACTAAATATTATGCAAATCAATTAATTATGCACAGATTTTAATGTAAAACTAATAAGGTCTGCTCAATGTCACAGACCATCAATGTACCAAATTTCATTGTACTTTAGACATGAAAAAAACACAAAAATTTACTAATTATGCAAATTAAGTGCATTGTCCCAGAACATCTATGTACCAAGCTTCATCAAAATCCAAGGAGTGGTTCTTTAGATATCAGTGGAAAAGTCATGGAACAGATAAAGATTAGCTAATTATCATGCAAATTAGGTCATTAATATGCACGGATTTTTAAACCAAAACCTAATCAAATATGCGCATTAGCCCAGAACATTCAAGCCCATTTTCATTAGTGTCAATTTCTGTTCAAGTTATGTTCTGTGTTAATATTCTCATTGTGTTTATTTGCATTTAAAAAATAAGCAGCCTATCGGCTGAGATAGCTCCGCTGTTAGCAATGCACATTTCAATTAAAGAACTGAAGACATCATTAGAAAATGAACAATATGAATAGTATCAAAGCAATCTGACTTTCAGTTCTTAACAAGAAGTCGAAAATATTACTTTCTACCAAAAATGACAAAAATATTCACCAAAATTAGAGAATTGAAGATATCATCACCAAATGAACAAATCTGAGAGAGGTCCACATGTAGTACCTATATATGTAATATCAAAGCAATTGGACTTGCGGTTTTTAACAAGAAGTCGAAAATATCACTTTTTACCAAAAATTACAAAAATATTCACCAAAATTAGAGAATTTAAGATATCATCACGAAATGAACAAATCTGAGAGAGGTCCACATGTAGTACCTATATATGTAGTATCAAAGCAATTGGATGTGCGGTTTTTAACAAGAAGTCGAAAATATCACTTTTTACCAAAAATGACAAAAATATTCACCAAAATTAGAGAATTTAAGATATCATCACGAAATGAACAAATCTGAGAGAGGTCCACATGTAGTACCTATATATGTAGTATCAAAGCAATTGAACTTTTGGTTTTTAACAAGAAGTCGAAAATATCACTTTTTACCAAAAATTACAAAAATATTCACCAAAATTAGAGAATTGAAGATATCATCACAAAATGAACAAATCTGAGAGAGGTCCACATGTAGTACCTATATATGTAATATCAAAGCAATTGGACTTGCGGTTTTTAACAAGAAGTCGAAAATATCACTTTTTACCAAAAATTACAAAAATATTCACCAAAATTAGAGAATTGAAGATATCATCACAAAATGAACAAATCTGAGAGAGGTCCACATGTAGTACCTATATATGTAATATCAAAGCAATTGGACTTGCGGTTTTTAACAAGAAGTCGAAAATATCACTTTTTACCAAAAATTACAAAAATATTCACCAAAATTAGAGAATTTAAGATATCATCACGAAATGAACAAATCTGAGAGAGGTCCACATGTAGTACCTATATATGTAGTATCAAAGCAATTGGATGTGCGGTTTTTAACAAGAAGTCGAAAATATCACTTTTTACCAAAAATGACAAAAATATTCACCATAATTAGAGAATTGAAGATATCATCACGAAATGAACAAATCTGAGAGAGGTCCACATGTAGTACCTATATATGTAGTATCAAAGCAATTGGATGTGCGGTTTTTAACAAGAAGTCGAAAATATCACTTTTTACCAAAAATGACAAAAATATTCACTAAAATTAGAGAATTAAAGATATCATTACAAAATGAACAAATCTGAGAGAGATCCACATGTAGTACCTATATATGTAATATCAAAGCAATTGCACTTGCGGTTTTTAACAAGAAGTCGAAAATATCACTTTTTACCAAAAATGACAAAAATATATACCAAAATTAGAGACTTGAAGATATCAACATGAAATAAACAAATCTCAGAGAGGTCTACCCAAAGTACATATACACCAAGTATCAAAGCATTCAGGCTTGTAGTTTTCAAGAAGAAGTCGAAAAAGTAAAACATTGACACAGACGACAGACGGCGACGGACAATCACTCATATGATAAGCTCCGCTCGACAAAGTCGACAGCGGAGCTAAAAACTGACAAAGCATGTCCAAAATACGACATTTTCAAAAAACAAGATGGCTGCCAGTCGGCCATCTTTGATCCAATTGTGAAATAAATCATCATGGACATGTATCCTAACATGTATAATCTATGTACCAAATTTGAATGAAAACTGACAAAGCATGTCCAAAATACAACATTTTCAAAAAACAAGATGGCTGCCAGTCGGCCATTTTGAATCGAATCGCTAAACCACTGCATGTGCATATGTCCCAGATAAAGTACTAGGCACATGCAAAGAATGAACGGAATCGGTCCAAGGGATTCTAAGATATGACTCCGGACAGACGCACGGATGCACAGACGCATGGACGGAGACCGAATTATAAGTCCCCGTTTTCGGACTTTGTTCGAACGGGGACTAATTAAATTATTTCTCATGTAAGTGCATGGGCTGTGGCCATACATGTTATATACAAAGTTATTTATATCAAAACAATTGACCTAGTAAGATTTTGAGAAGAAGTCAAATATAGCATTTTTTAACAAAAATTACCAAAATAAATATTTGGCAAAATCAGGATATTGTCAAGAAATTAACAAATCTGATAGAGGTCCAACCAAGGTAGCTACATACCAAGTATCAAAGTAATTGAGCTACTAGTGTCAAGAAGGATTCAAATTGTTGAAGAAAAACGGATGAATGATAGAAGACAACAACAATGGACAATCACTTATACATATGTGAACATCTTCGTTCTTTCATCTTTGATAAAAGCAGAGCTAAAAAAATAGCCCTATTAATACAAACAATTACTCACTAAGGCAGAAACAAATAATTATAGACATTTAGGACAAATACAAACAAGCAGCCTGTCGGCTGAGATAGCTCCGCTGTTAGCAATGCACATGGCAATTAAAGAACAGAAGATATCATTAGAAAATGAACAAATCTGAGAGAGGTCCACATGTAGTACCTATATGTATAATATATCAAAGCAATTGGACTTGCGGTTTTCAACAAGAAGTCGAAAATATCACTTTTTACCAAAAATTACAAAAATATTCACCAAAATTAGAGAATTAAAGATATCATTACAAAATGAACAAATCTGAGAGAGGTCCACATGTAGTACCTATATATGTAATATCAAAGCAATTGGACTTGCGGTTTTCAACAAGAAGTCGAAAATATCACTTTTTACCAAAAATTACAAAAATATTCACCAAAATTAGAGAATTGAAGATATCATTACAAAATAAACAAATCTGAGAGAGGTCCACATGTAGTACCTATATATGTAAATATCAAAGCAATTGGACTTGCAGTTTTCAACAAGAAGTCGAAAATATCACTTTTTACCAAAAATGACAAAAATATTCACCAAAATTAGAGAATTAAAGATATCATTACAAAATGAACAAATCTGAGAGAGGTCCACATGTAGTACCTATATATGTAATATCAAAGCAATTGCACTTGCGGTTTTCAACAAGAAGTCGAAAATATCACTTTTTACTAAAAATGACAAAAATATTCACCAAAATTAGAGAATTGAAGATATCATCATGAAATGAACAAATCTGAGAGAGGTCTACCCAAGGTACATATACACCAAGTATCAAAGCATTCAGGCTTGTAGTTTTCAAGAAGAAGTCGAAAAAGTAAAACATTGACACGGACGTCGACGGACAACGACGACGACGACGACGGACAATCACTCATATGATAAGCTCCGCTCGACAAAGTCGACAGCGGAGCTAAAAATATATGTTGTTATTCCCAAAAGCCCTAACCCTAAAATTTATATCCTACCAATTTTGTACAAACATCAAACAATATTTCATTACCATAATTTAGGCCATATTCGGAAGAATTTACCGGTACTTCAAATACCATGATTAAGCATGAGAATGATTAACTAGCAAGCTAAAGCAAAGAAAAACATTTGAAAGGATGTGCTTCGTCTTTTCAAAACACCTGACACTACCGGTACTTCATGTATAGCATATAAATTTTTCTTCCTGATTTGATTTGATTTGATTTGACTATGTAGTGTAGTGTACTATGTATGTATTTGTCAGTTGTTTTTGTTTTGTGCTTGTGGATTTTTTTGTCACTCAAAAATTTGTTTTGCTTTTTAGATTTATAGCCACATTTCAAACAAATATGATAGTGTCCTTTAAAATAGCCAAACATATTTATTTTTTTAAATGTAAGACAACAAATCTATGGATAAATTCACTTCTATCTATTGAGTATTTTACACACCTTTTGAAACCACAGATTAGCTACAATAAAATTCCACTGCATTCATTTAATCCCATGAACACACAGCAGCTGAACCAAGTCAAAAAGAGCTTGACATGGATGCCAAGATTAACAGTGGGATTTATGTATCACACAAGCCAGTAAACTGATTGGTGATATGCTCCACTAACAAAAAATAATTTAGAGGGCGTTGCCATGGTAATGGTAGGACAGCCTCAAAAACAATATACCAATAGTAACTTTAGACATACAGTCAAGCAAAATAGAATGAGATATGTCTGAGATTTTGACTCATAGATTTGTACAAGGATACATTTTGCACATGTCCAAAAATCAAGTTTTCAGCTGTTGTCATGACAACATTAGGACAGAACTTTTTTTTAAAATTTGTCTACTTTGCTAGATAGAGTGCAAGTGTGACCAGCCTGTCAAGTTTGATCAATATCACCACTCCCATACAAATCACAGAAAAGTTAAAAAGCCGTTCCTCGCAAAAAGTTACCCCAAAATCGATGT
This sequence comes from Saccoglossus kowalevskii, assembly GCF_978046115.1. Lineage (NCBI taxonomy): Eukaryota > Metazoa > Hemichordata > Enteropneusta > Harrimaniidae > Saccoglossus > Saccoglossus kowalevskii. The sequence continues at coordinate 36,199,184 of NC_140652.1, read as the reverse complement.
CAAATTTATCAGCAATAACAAATCAAAGAAAGCTTAGAAAGAACTCCCGTGTGCTGAGAGTATTGAAGACACATTAAATCAAAGAAAGCTTAGAAAGAACTTCCGTGTGCTGAGAGTATTGGAGACACAATTTAAATCAAAGAAAGCTTAGAAAGAACTTCCGTGTGCTGAGAGTATTGGAGACACATTAAATCAAAGAAAGCTTAGAAAGAACTTCCGTGTGCTGAGAGTATTGAAGACACATTAAATCAAAGAAAGCTTAGAAAGAACTCCCGTGTGCTGAGAGTATTGAAGACACATTAAATCAAAGAAAGCTTAGAAAGAACTCCCATGTGCTGAGAGTATTGGAGACACATTAAATCAAAGAAAGCTTAGAAAGAACTCCCATGTGCTGAGAGTATTGGAGATACATTAAATCAAAGAAAGCTTAGAAAGAACTTCCGTGTGCTGAGAGTATTGGAGACACATTAAATCAAAGAAAGCTTAGAAAGAACTTCCATGTGCTGAGAGTATTGGAGACACATTAAATCAAAGAAAGCTTAGAAAGAACTCCCATGTGCTGAGAGTATTGAAGACACATTAAATCAAAGAAAGCTTAGAAAGAACTCCCATGTGCTGAGAGTATTGAAGACACATTAAATCAAAGAAAGCTTAGAAAGAACTCCCATGTGCTGAGAGTATTGGAGGCACATTAAAAATTACTTGAACTTGAGATATTGATGGAAAAGCTTATACAAATAAGGTAACTAATATGAACAGATTTAAGTTTAAAACTAATAAGGTCTGGACAATGTAACATCTATGTACCAAGTTTCATTGAAATGTGATTAGAACAAAAAAAAATATTAATTATTATACTAATTAGAGAATTAATATAACAGATTTTAACCCAAAATTAATCAGGCTGTCTATTGTCCTAGAGCATTTATGTACCAAATTTTACTCAAATGAGACGATCAGTATTTGAGATACCAGTATTAATTAATTATGTTAACTAGGTGATTAAGAAACATAAATATTTACCAAAAACTAATATAGTGTATAGTCCTAGGTTCATTGAAATGTGATGATGCGTACTCTTTAAAATCCAATGAGTGGTTCTTTAGACATCAGTGCAACAGCAAAAAATTAATTAATTATGCAAATTAAGTAATTAATATGCACAATTATTTACCCCAAAATTAATCAGGTTTCTGCATAGTCTTAGAAGGTCCATGTCACAAGTCTCATTGAAATGTGATGAGATATGAGATATGAGTTGAAAAGCTGAAAATTAAATAATTATGCTAATAAGGTGATTAATATGCACAAATATTTACCCAAAATCTAATTAGGTCTCTGCACAGTCCTCAAGTAACTATGTACCAGGTTTCATTGAAATGTGATGATTCCTACTTGAAATATCAAAAGCTGAAAATTAATTAATTATGCAAATTAGGTAATTAATATGTACTGATATTACCCTAAAAACTATCAGGTCTGTGAAGTGTCATATGACATCTATGTACCAAGTTTTATTGAAATGTTATGATTAGTACTTGAGATAACAGTGGAAAAGCCAAAAAGTGATTAATCATTATGCAAATTAGGTAATTGATATTCATGGGTTTTTACCCAAAACTAATCAAATCTGCGCATTAGTTCAGAGCATCCATGTGATAAGTTTCATCAAAATCCAACGAGTGGTTCTTCAAATATCAGTGGAACAGTCTTAGAACAGCTTAAAATCAGTTAATTATCATGCAAATTAGGTAATTAATATTCAAGGGTTTTTACCCAAAACTAATCAAATCTGCGCATTAGTTCAAAGCATCCATGTGATAAGTTTCATCAAAATCCAACGAGTGGTTCTTCAGATATCAGTGGAACAGTCATGGAACAGCTAAAAATCAGCTAATTATTATGCAAATTAGGTAATTAATATTCATGGTTTTTTACCAAAACCTAATCAACTCTGCGCATTATCCCAGAGCATCTATGTACCAAGTTTCATCAAAATTTGATTAGTGGTTCTTGAGATAACGGTGGAACAAAAAAAGTGACATACATACATACATACATACATACAGACATACAGACAGGGTAGCTGCAAAGACTTCCTTTTGTGCTTAGCACACGGGAGTCAAAAAAGATATCAAAAAAACAAATAACAACTTTGTGCCGACACTCAAGCTGAGTAGAATGAGCTATGTCTGATGTTTTTAGATTTGTAGGAGGAGATATATTTCACATGAAGATTTTTTTCCTGATTTATTACCCATACACACATACACAAAAATGATTACAACTGTATAAGGGCAATCCTAGTGGAGCCAATCACTAATAAACAATCCACGATTAACGAACAGTGAAAATGACCCTCAGGAAATAATGAGTATTCTAATCAACGCCATGAAAACCACACTTGAAGCATAGCGATGGTCTTACTAACAAGCATATCTGTTGTATCATACAAAGGTCATTACTGGGCTGTACAACTATTCGAAATATTGTAGTTACGAGTACAACATATCAGATAAAAACTGTAAGGTATCATATTGAATGTGTTTTCACTTACCAGCATTCCAAATCTCAGTGAAAAAGCTAACTGTTCATTTGAGAGTTGACCTATTCATTAATTCAAAATGGCCGTCAGAAATATGCCTTCATTTCATTTTTCATATCTCTGTAAATAGCAACACTATATTCCAAATCAAAATGCAGACAGAATAATAAATATTCTACTAAAACATTGTTGAATGGATTACTTTAGAATTGAAGTTTGAGTTTATGAACATTTGAATTTGAGATAACACTGACAATAACCTTTTATCACATGTGGGAAAACAGGCAAATCTAAATTTAGCAATAAAAGATCAAATAACAGGGATAGTAAACATTTAACCTTCACTCTGTCATATGACCCAAAACTTCATGGTCCTTTTCAACAATTACAGCAATTAAATGGGTATCCTTATATATGTGAAGATTACTTGAGTGGTTTGACAATTTTAATCTGTAGTACATTGTTACATACCAGGCATACTAAATTTCATGTCATTTTACACCGATATTACCATGGAAACATGCTTTACTTTTTTTTACATGTGAAATAATATTTAAAAGTATTGTATGTGGTTTTTTAGATATATATAGACTCCGCCCTGTCTAGTTTACTGAATTCATAATTTGACTTAAAATAATTGGCCACTTGAGGCTCAATATTTAAACCTTAATTACATAATCTTCTACAAGTAAAATACACCACATAGTTGCATCAAGGATTTATAAGTGTATGCAACTTGCTGGTAGAAAACTCATTCAAAAAATCCCTTTTAAAGTTTCAGAAATAGACAAATTTAAATTGTTTATAATGTAAATGAGGCTGGTAGAAATGATTAGTTTGGGTTGTTTTCTCCAGTATTCTCAGAGTATACCTACCGTACATTGTTTTGAAAACATCTGAATCCCATTTTTATGGTTAAACTACAACTATGCTGAAGAGCAAAGTTAGTTTAGAGGTGCACCCTGAAAGGCCTCAATGTGGTAGAGGTGCACCCTGAAAAGGCCTCAATGTGGTAGAGGTGCACCCTGAAAGGCCTCAATGTGGTAGAGGTGCACCCTGAAAGGCCTCACTGTGGTAGAGGTGCACCCTGAAAGGCCTCACTGTGGTAGAGGTGCACCCTGAAAGGCCTCACTGTGGTAGAGGTGCACCCTGAAAGGCCTCACTGTGGTAGAGGTGCACCCTGAAAGGCCTCAATGTGGTAGAGGTGCACCCTGAAAGGCCTCAATGTGGTAGAGGTGCACCCTGAAAGGCCTCACTGTGGTAGAGGTGCACCCTGAAAGGCCTCAATGTGGTAGAGGTGCACCCTGAAAGGCCTCAATGTGGTAGAGGTGCACCCTGAAAGGCCTCAATGTGGTAGAGGTGCACCCTGAAAGGCCTCAATGTGGTAGAGGTGCACCCTGAAAAGGCCTCAATGTGGTAGAGGTGCACCCTGAAAAGGCCTCACTGTGGTAGAGGTGCACCCTGAAAAGGCCTCAATGTGGTAGAGGTGCACCCTGAAAGGCCTCAATGTGGTAGAGGTGCACCCTGAAAAGGCCTCAATGTGGTAGAGGTGCACCCTGAAAGGCCTCAATGTGGTAGAGGTGCACCCTGAAAAGGCCTCAATGTGGTAGAGGTGCACCCTGAAAGGCCTCACTGTGGTAGAGGTGCACCTTGAAAGGCCTCAATGTGGTAGAGGTGCACCCTGAAAGGCCTCAATGTGGTAGAGGTGCACCCTGAAAGGCCTCAATGTGGTAGAGGTGCACCCAGAAAGGCCTCAATGTGGTAGAGGTGCACCCTGAAAGGCCTCAATGTGGTAGAGGTGCACCCTGAAAGGCCTCAATGTGGTAGAGGTGCACCCTGAAAGGCCTCAATGTGGTAGAGGTGCACCCTGAAAAGGCCTCAATGTGGTAGAGGTGCACCCTGAAAGGCCTCAATGTGGTAGAGGTGCACCCTGAAAGGCCTCACTGTGGTAGAGGTGCACCCTGAAAGGCCTCACTGTGGTAGAGGTGCACCCTGAAAGGCCTCACTGTGGTAGAGGTGCACCCTGAAAGGCCTCAATGTGGTAGAGGTGCACCCTGAAAGGCCTCAATGTGGTAGAGGTGCACCCTGAAAGGCCTCACTGTGGTAGAGGTGCACCCTGAAAGGCCTCAATGTGGTAGAGGTGCACCCTGAAAGGCCTCAATGTGGTAGAGGTGCACCCTGAAAGGCCTCAATGTGGTAGAGGTGCACCCTGAAAGGCCTCAATGTGGTAGAGGTGCACCCTGAAAAGGCCTCAATGTGGTAGAGGTGCACCCTGAAAAGGCCTCACTGTGGTAGAGGTGCACCCTGAAAAGGCCTCAATGTGGTAGAGGTGCACCCTGAAAGGCCTCAATGTGGTAGAGGTGCACCCTGAAAAGGCCTCAATGTGGTAGAGGTGCACCCTGAAAGGCCTCAATGTGGTAGAGGTGCACCCTGAAAAGGCCTCAATGTGGTAGAGGTGCACCCTGAAAGGCCTCAATGTGGTAGAGGTGCACCCTGAAAGGCCTCAATGTGGTAGAGGTGCACCCTGAAAGGCCTCAATGTGGTAGAGGTGCACCCAGAAAGGCCTCAATGTGGTAGAGGTGCACCCTGAAAGGCCTCAATGTGGTAGAGGTGCACCCTGAAAAGGCCTCAATGTGGTAGAGGTGCACCCTGAAAAGGCCTCAATGTGGTAGAGGTGCACCCTGAAAGGCCTCAATGTGGTAGAGGTGCACCCTGAAAGGCCTCAATGTGGTAGAGGTGCACCCAGAAAGGCCTCACTGTGGTAGAGGTGCACCCTGAAAGGCCTCAATGTGGTAGAGGTGCACCCTGAAAAGGCCTCAATGTGGTAGAGGTGCACCCTGAAAAGGCCTCAATGTGGTAGAGGTGCACCCTGAAAGGCCTCACTGTGGTAGAGGTACACCCTGAAAGGCCTCAATGTGGTAGAGGTGCACCCTGAAAGGCCTCAATGTGGTAGAGGTGCACCCTGAAAGGCCTCAATGTGGTAGAGGTGCACCCTGAAAAGGCCTCAATGTGGTAGAGGTGCACCCTGAAAGGCCTCAATGTGGTAGAGGTGCACCCAGAAAGGCCTCAATGTGGTAGAGGTGCACCCAGAAAGGCCTCAATGTGGTAGAGGTGCACCCTGAAAGGCCTCAATGTGGTAGAGGTGCACCCTGAAAGGCCTCAATGTGGTAGAGGTGCACCCTGAAAGGCCTCAATGTGGTAGAGGTGCACCCTGAAAAGGCCTCAATGTGGTAGAGGTGCACCCTGAAAAGGCCTCAATGTGGTAGAGGTGCACCCTGAAAGGCCTCAATGTGGTAGAGGTGCACCCTGAAAAGGCCTCAATGTGGTAGAGGTGCACCCTGAAAGGCCTCAATGTGGTAGAGGTGCACCCTGAAAGGCCTCAATGTGGTAGAGGTGCACCCTGAAAGGCCTCAATGTGGTAGAGGTGCACCCTGAAAGGCCTCAATGTGGTAGAGGTGCACCCTGAAAGGCCTCAATGTGGTAGAGGTGCACCCTGAAAGGCCTCAATGTGGTAGAGGTGCACCCTGAAAGGCCTCAATGTGGTAGAGGTGCACCCTGAAAGGCCTCAATGTGGTAGAGGTGCACCCTGAAAAGGCCTCAATGTGGTAGAGGTGCACCCTGAAAGGCCTCAATGTGGTAGAGGTGCACCCTGAAAGGCCTCAATGTGGTAGAGGTGCACCCTGAAAGGCCTCAATGTGGTAGAGGTGCACCCTGAAAGGCCTCAATGTGGTAGAGGTGCACCCTGAAAGGCCTCAATGTGGTAGAGGTGCACCCTGAAAGGCCTCAATGTGGTAGAGGTGCACCCTGAAAGGCCTCAATGTGGTAGAGGTGCACCCTGAAAGGCCTCAATGTGGTAGAGGTGCACCCTGAAAAGGCCTCAATGTGGTAGAGGTGCACCCTGAAAGGCCTCAATGTGGTAGAGGTACACCCTGAAAGGCCTCAATGTGGTAGAGGTGCACCCTGAAAGGCCTCAATGTGGTAGAGGTGCACCCTGAAAAGGCCTCAATGTGGTAGAGGTGCACCCTGAAAGGCCTCAATGTGGTAGAGGTACACCCTGAAAGGCCTCAATGTGGTAGAGGTGCACCCTGAAAGGCCTCAATGTGGGCCTAATGTGACTTGCCCTGTCAGCAAACCTGGCAACTACTGTCAGTTGGCATGGAAAGATGACGCGAGTCTGCTAAAAATCGTAATTCAAATATTTTGTCCACATCAAAGAGCTTATGAATCAAAGCTGAAACATAAGTGCAATGAAAGCAGAATTCCTTTTCATACATACTTCAAGTTGCTGAGTATGTTAAATTTCATGCAATGTTCAGTTTGTACTATTAGTGCAATGAAAGCAGAATTCCTTTTCATACATACTTCAAGTTGCTGAGTATGTTAAATTTCATGCAATGTTCAGTTTGTACTATTAGTGTTCTTCATGGAAATAACTTTTGTGAAGTACCAGATATCGTAACTGCTAATTTATACATTTAACACATTCTAAATACTACGGATACAGTACTCACAGAAAGTAGTGAAATATGCCCAAAGTGCTAACAGATATCAATAACTTTGCTGCCAGGGGAAAGACCATTGAGACAAGAGCCCAATTAATCTGAACAGATGTCATCTCTTGTTGACAACTTTTCCAATGTAGTTTGTCTTGATATATAGTAGAGGTTATTGCTATTGCAAATGCATAGCACATTTCTGAAGTAACGCATTCTTTGAATTCCATCAAGTTATATATTTATAGAAAGCTTATTTCTCAAATAATATGAAATAAATATTCCAACAAAAAAATGGAATCGTGTAATCATTTGATCATTGTGCAAATAGAGAGGTGTTACCGAAATAAGGCCACAGAAATGATGTTTGTGATACTTAGAGATACTATAAAAGGTTTGAATTCAATTTCCCAGTTCGTCTACCGTTGTGTGGAACATCATAACACTTTTTAAAAACATCGTCAACATTGTTTTGAAATATGATACCCCGTGTCAGAGTTCACAAACGGGAGAGTTGTGTGGTATTTTCTAAAGTCAAATGGGAGACAAACTATCTTTGCCAGATTTCACAGAATACCTATGCCAAAAATCACCGTCATGGAGCAGCTGGGAGTCGAGATCAACTCTCTAGATTAATCCCAAACACCGATGTTTACTTATGCGTGAAAAATCACAATCAAAGAAAGCTTAGAAAGAACTCCCATGTGCTGAGAGTATTGGAGACACATTAAATATAATTCAAAATTACTTAGCTGAAAACTAATTATGCAAATCAGAAAATTAATATGACCAGATTTGAGTGTAAAACTAATGAGCTCTGCGCAACGTAACAGAAAATCTATGTTTCCAAGTTTAATTGAAATGTGATTAGAACCAAAAAATTATGAATTATTATGCTTATTAGGGAATTAATATGAACAGATTTTTACCCCAAACTAATTAGGTTTGTACATTGTCCTAGAGCATCTTTGTACTAAGTTTCATTGAAATGGAATAATTAGTACTTTAGATATCAGTGTGAAAGCTTAAAATTGGTAAATTATGCAAATTAAGTAATTAATATGTACAGATTTTAACCCACAATTATTCAGGTCTGTCTATTGTCCTACAGCATCCATGTACATTCATTGCAGTGTTCACCACAAGGGGTTTTAGGCGGGCGGCCCGCCCATCAAGTTTTACGGCCGCCCAGTAACTCTCAACACCCGCCCACCAACGTACATCCAGCTGAAATTATTTGTAAAAAGCTTGCATTGTTCTTCCCAAGCCTAAACAAAAGAGTAGTTGCCCAACCCTTTATTTTGCTATTGTTTCAACAGTCCAAACATAAACAATGTCCATTGGAAGTCTGCAAGCAGTTATCAAGTGTATTCATGGCAATGTGTCAATCGCTTGAATTCATTGTCGCCCGACATTGTTGCCACTTATTGCTTACGATACGCAACTACAGTGGTTTCAATTTACAGCTGTATTTTTAATAATCGTCTTCCGATCACGAAAGAAAGAAGTAAATACGAACGAAATGTATATGCACAGAAAATAAACAAATATATTAGCAGATTGCATGTAAACTCGAACAAAAATTTAAATTCTAGCCGTATTTACAATGTTCGCTCGATTTTCATTGTGAAAACAGCATGGAGAAGGCAAACTGATGACCTTTTGGTCTACCCCATTCAACGACCGTCTGCTACCCACCGCTGTTGGCGCTGTAACGATTTAGTATCTAAGTTGCATAGGGGAACAGCGCATTCTGGGTGTTCGTGTACTGAATTCGGAAAGCGGTAATAAACATCAAACATGGCTGCTGGATTAGTTTACCGCGAGTATTTGAAATTGAATAATATTTTAGTTATCTTTTCCACGTACTTTTTTCAATTTATCTATTTTTTTATGTCTAATCTTTCGAGAACATATCAGATTCTTTTATTTTGCCGATTGCTAGCATTTTTTTCTTGAATTCCAAAACAATGTGTGAAAACGCAACGTATCGTGGCCGTACATGCGTAAATGCATCTTACCGTTCGTCGGCACGGGTGAGTACTGATGCCACAAACAAAAATGTTATGGATTTTGTTTTGACAAATTGTCTGTTTTGGCTTTGTGGGCAAATCATCTCGTATATTTTCTACCTTATAACTCAATTATGTTTTGTACTTGCTCTTGGTTACTCGAATTGCATTTCATGAACGCAGAATAATTTGCGAACGCATAAATCACCGATTTCAAACTTTTTGCGTTTCGTAAATATTGATAGTGACCAATCTGTTTGTATTTCAAAAAATTGTAACATGTTCCAATTAAATTAAATTAAAAAGAGAATAGTAAATAACTTAGTGTGTATTGCAGTTCATGTTATAAATGCGAGAATGCTGTATGTAAATGATATGCAAATTAATATGCAAATTTATGCTAATTAGGCCACCCACCAGCTAATTTGGATTGTTGAGAATACTGCATTGATATGTGATGTATATTACCCGAGATATCAGTGTGAAAGTTGGTTAATTATGCAAATTAGGTGATTAATATGCACAAATATTTACCAGAAACTAATTGGGTCTGCATAATTCTAGATTCATTGAAATGTGATGATTAGTACTTTAGATATCAGTAGAAAAGCTAACAATTAATTATGCAAATTAGGTAATTAATATGCACAATTATTTACCCTAAAACTAATCAGGTCTCTGCATAGTCCTAAAAGATCTATGTACCAAGTTTCATTGAAATGCGATGATTAGTACTTGAGATACCCGTGGAAAAGCTGAAAATTAACTAATTATGCAAATTAGGTGATTAATATGCACAATTATTTATCGGAAACAATCAATCTCTGCATATTCCTTGAGTATGTAAGTACCAAGTTTCATTGAAATGTAATGCTCAATACTTATATCAAATGCTGAAAATTAATTAATTATGCAAATTAGGTAATTAATATGTACTGATATTACCATAAAAAACTATCAGGTCTGTGCAGTGTCATATGACATCTATGTACCAAGTTTCATTGAAATGTTTTGATCAGTACTTATATCAAATGCTGAAAATTAATTAATTATGCAAATTAGGTAATTAATATGTACTGATATTACCATAAAAACTATCAGGTCTGTGCAGTGTCAAATGACATCTATGTACCAAGTTTCATTGAAATGTGATGATTAGTACTTATATCAAATGCTGAAAATTAATTAATTATGCAAATTAGGTAATTAATATGAACTGATATTACCATAAAAACTATCAGGTCTGTGCAGTGTCATATGACATCTATGTACCAAGTTTCATTGAAATGTGATGATTAGTACTTGAGATATCAGTGGAAAACCCGAAAATTGACTAATCATTATGCAAATTAGGTAATTAGTATCCACGGATTATTACCAAAACCTAATCAAAACCTAGCATTAGTTCAGAGCATGTATGTACAAAGTTTCATCAAAATCCAATGAGTGGTTGTTTAGATATCAGTGGAACAGTCATAGAACAGCTAAAAATTAGCTAATTATCATGCAAATTAGGTAATTAACGAGCATGGATTTTTACAAAAACCTAATCAAATCTGCGCATTGGCCCAGAGCATCTATGCACCAAGTTTCATCAAAAACCGATGTATGGTTCTTGATATAGCAGTGGAACAGTCGAACACACATACACACACATACACACATACACACACACAGACACACTAACTGCAAAGACTCCCATTATGTGCTTCGCACATGGGAGTCAAAAACCACAAAACACACTGCATCTCAGATTTACTCAAAATGTATTACCCTCTTAAACCAATTGTTTTTTCTAGTTGAATGCATGCTTTATATATTCTTATAAGAGAATGTGGGGAAAAAAGTAAATTTGATATTTTTACAGAAAAAAACCTCTACTACATCCTTAACAATAGTAAAATTATTTTCTGATTTGTTGACGAATGACAAGACTGTTCTTAAAACAGCATATGATCAGTATTTGCTTATATTGGATAAAACACTGAGACCATACCGGTCAGTTTATGGGTCTGGATACAGTGTTCCTGATTTTGATTATAATATTGTCAATCAGTCGTCTAGGTGATTGGTTAATCGAAATGGTTTTACGCTCCACCCTTGTGTCAAATTTATCACAGATAAATCATCAAAGTAATACAGGACTTTGGTATTGTGGTGTGGGTAGTGATGTGACAATAGCACTGCTTTGTGCATTACATGATGCACATGAAAATGAAATAAAATTGAAATGCGGGATTGATAGTTTAACCACATGCAAGGACGAGTTGATCAAAAATGTTAGTTCTACTGTCATATACCACAACTTAAGAACATCTAAGATCCAAAAACAGTGATACCAGTCAGAAGATAATACAGATGGATAAGATTAATCAACTAGATTGTAACAATCTTAATATCATGGACTTTTATAGACAAATATGTTAATCCTTATGTTTGGAATTTTATCTTCCTACAAATGTACTTACATTGACAAATAGTTAAAAATTTAAATTTAACAAAATTTTGTCTGAATTTTGTCTGACAATTCCCACTACCAATAAGATATGTGTACATATTTTAATACATATAGGTACACTCACAAAAATACACACGAAATATTAATTAGAGAATTTATTATATAACTTTGACCAAAAAAATCATTATCAGTCCTTGCCATGATGATGCATTATTCCCAAACTTCATGTGGAAATCCTAATAAATTAGATTTAAATTTCACAACTGGCGGTTTAGCAATATTAGGGATTGTCAACTTGTCTATGGTGGCTGCAAGATTTGAAGAAAAAAATATTGTATTCACCGACATTTATTTTGTAGTAACATTTTTATGTACATGTATACCATAGGGTCCATATTATCTTTTTCTTTCGGAAGCATTTGATTGTAATGTGAATTTTGTTCATCAATACTGTATGATGACGCTATCTTCAGGGCCTACCTGTTATTCAGAGTCCCATGTTGAAGAGGGGGGGACCAGGAAATTAAATGAAAGTTCCATTTACAGTTAAAAAATTGTTTTTTTACGAATAAAATAGCTGATTACATTTAACACCTTGCCCATTGTCTATGAATTTACGTTTTTTATTATTATGAAAATACCGGTAAAAACAATTGATTACAGCTCACAAAAATATTACTGGTATTTCCATCTATTTGATTAGTGGTTCGAGAGTGAATGTTGTCAAGTTCAAGAGTGTGTTTTGACGTACAGCGACGTCAACATTATTGCTACAATCAAAGTTGCGTTGAACAGGAAGTCCATTTTGGGATAGTGCCATTGTCAAATTTTGGAGAGTACAGGACTATTTATACAGGAGACGTCCCAGTAAGGAATTATTAAAATTGTTTGATTTGCATATCAAAATCTTTTATTGGAAGAGAACATGCTCTATATACACCCAAAACAACAACAAACTTGAAACAAAAGATACCGCCTGATCCAAATGATTTAAAAATCGAGTCTTATTGCCCTTGCGTTTCAGAGCGAAAGAAGGTCACAGCCAATCTACCATGATTTTTTGGTTATATCATTAATTCAACCCAGCTGTTAGATAGGTTGTTTATTAGAGGCAAAATTTTGGACGCGAATTACGAATAAAACTGTGATAATAACCAATGGGTTAGAGACCCAATTGATTCTGGGGAACGCAGCGACCAGTGAGGCCCGAAATGACACACAGCTTATGAATTTAGGATGTGAATTCAGTTTTATGACAGACTCCCGGGGAACAAATATTCGTGATGTAATTCACTCTGGTGAGGGAATAGTCAAGGATAAATAAACATGCATGGCGACAATAGTGCAACATTTTATTCCTTGTCTTGCTAGAAGATTTGGATACTTTCTTAGGGGACATACATAAATATTTTTTAAAAGTAAAGTTATACCAGAAATAAATGCAGTTCGCAAATTGCATAGTGACACCGTATTATTTGATTATAGACTCCCGGCAGTGTTCTCCACAAGGGATTTAAAGTGCCTGCGCAATGCCTACCCACACGCTTCCTATTTTAGATCTGTGCCCCACTGAAATGGGCAGTTATTGATTTTTTTGCTGAAAATGATTACTCGTATCCATGTAAATTTGAGATATTTCCCGTGCTGTAGCCACGCCCACCTATCCTGAAACGGTCAACTGTTTCCGGATTTCTCGCCGAAAGTGCGCCACCAAATGCTAAAATATGAGAGGAAGCCATACCTCTGGGCCGTACTTTTATATCACTGTGTCATTCAACATACTTTTAAACGATATACATTTTTTGATCGGCGTTTCTTTTTTTGTGTCTATTTTATTTTATTTTTGAGAGAGAGAATTTTTAGAAGTTGTTTTCACAACAAACATTTATGATGGTTAAACATTGTGTTGTGGGCGGTTGCAGTAATGCGTATAGTCATAGTGTAAGTATTTACACGTTTCCTTTCCGAAGGTGCGAAATCGGTGGACGAAAGCCATGAAAATAACAAGAAAATGTTGGGGTGGACTTCCTCCTTACAGCGTCAAATGTAGTGTCCACTTCACCTCAGATTCTTTTTTTCATAAAACTGTCCTTCTTCATGACAAAACAACTAGGTTTTAACGAGAAACGCCAACAACTTAAACCTGGCGCAATACAAAACGTTTTCAAAAAAATAGATTCCGGACCAGCCCATGATCACTGAGGCGGATTTTAGAAGGGAGAGAGACGCCGGGTAAGTGTTTCAAATGATTTGACTTTTTTTGCGATCCTGATTATTGCTTTATAGAGACCACCCGTGTTATGTAAAAGGAAGCAGGAATTTAGATAATGACACGACAACGAAGCGTCGGACAAACAGGAAATTACGCAGCCCTGTTTTCATTTTCGCAGGCTAAAAGTGTCTGAATTGTTCGGTGATTGGTGTTGAATGTCGAATTCACACCTTTGTTGCCTTTACTTGCAGCTTGATCTGCGTAATAATTTATGGAATAAGAATCCGGGCTTGGGCTGTCAATGTGTTTCCAACAAGTATTTTTTTAATATGATGTCATAATTATGAAAATCACGTTAAATCCACTCTCAACTATTTTTGTTATCCAATTAAACGTCGCCATTCACGCACTTGTCCCCGTCATGACCCGACGCGTTCACCCATCACAACAAATTTATTTCAACGCGGCTGTCATTTATTTAGTAACTGTGATTTGTCGTTTTTTTTAATTATTTCTCTATTTTATTGATCACTATAATTTAATGTTTAGAATGTCAAAATATGTTCTCTTTTTATTTTAATTTTGAATGTGTTTTTTTTTACTCAGACGATCGTTGAAATAAAACAGTGTAGTGACGTGCCTAGTAACCTGCTAAATAACAAGACGATTCAGGCGTCAAATTCGATTTTGTCCAGTGCCGGGGTCCAGCAACAGTGTACAAACATGTGACAGTGACGACCACGGTGACTAGCTACACCTAACCCGACATATTTCGCATCTGACTCAACCCCATGCAACAAACTTGATACTAATGTGTTCATTATGGTCCATTCTTACTCGACGAACAAGTACATAAGTGGCAATTTAGTCAAAGATGAGAAAACAGCACAAGAAATTCGCCTTATTTACACGCATCGGCAATGCAAGCTACCCAGCAACTTCCCCTTCTGACGTCACAAGGGGAATTTCTGTATGCAAATGAGAAGCTAATGAGGAGCCTCGTTTTAAAATACACAAAAATAAAGTTGCCGTAGACTGAGTTTAAAACGCATTTTTTCACTTAAAAAAATAATTTATTGCTTACAAACATAAAAATTAATAAAATTTATGTATCAATGGATAATTTTAGGCGTGAAAATAGCAGCCATTTCACAGGCACTTTAAGAGGGGTGCAGTGCCCCTCTATAATTTATTTGCGCCTGCCCCTCTTCAATTTTTAGTCCTCCTCTATTCATCTTCAGCGCCCTCCTTTCTTTTTGGTGAACAACTGTTTAACCGGAGTCGTTATTGATAGACCTCTCATAAACTGACAGGCAATAAAACAAAGGACTAAAAGACAGATAGTGGTCTAGATGACAACTAGAACAATGAATTGGATGTCTGGAAAAAACAACTGCCTGAATAAATAAACAAAAACTAGATGCGTGAAGTGATTGACACCAGCACTACGTTGATCACGACATGGGAGAGTCGAAACAAGTTCCATCATCATTCCTGAATTAGCTCAGATATTTAAGAACAATAGAACCAACAACAATTTATTGGTCCAATTGCTTGTTACTTGCCTTTTATTGATGAAAAGTAAAAAGATTCATCAAAACAAAATGTACAGTAAACAATTGAAACAACATGGTACTAGTATCTGGTTTGACCTTTGTCCACAGTACCCATCATGCAATCAACATAATAATAAGAATTGTTGATTGCATCTTTAGAAATATACATTTCTTTCAGTATATAGCAATAGAAATATTAATCAATACAGAAAAATAAAATAAAATATAACAAGTTAGTAAGAATTTTAAAAAGTAAATAAAATATAATAAGTTCAAATCACATGTTTTTTGTGCGTTGTTGGAATGCCATGAAGATAAATTGTGCAACGTGCTTAATTGAGGTTTTGTCTGTTATTGTCATTATACATTGAAATTTTTCATTATTAGTTTTGATTTCTTTTGGGAATATTATATGTGAGAACAAATCTTGCCGTAATGTCATGTATTTTGGACAAACTATTAGTAAATGTTCTTCATCTTCTACATTATGCGAATCACAATGTAGACAAATTCTATCTTGTAATGTTGTTTTGGGGTGTGTGTACATTTACAGAATATTACTATTTTGTTTTAAATAAACAAATTTGTCCTACAAGTACAAATGAATGACGTTTCTGGTTATTTCTATTCATACTTTTCTGCCATGCTGTCAGTACTTGCCTAAACAGATGACTACCAGCTTATATAACTTATAGCCCAGCAGACTATAATCAAAATGTTGTTAACTTCGAGTCGATGTAAGTTTATGATCGCCATTTTGTTCTACAAGACACTGTGGTTAGTTGGCTATAACAATCATCTATTTATAGAAACTCCTACAGTGTATAAGAATGTGTACGTACAATACATACCTTTATCGAATATTAACAATATTGTCATTCCATTCAAAGTAGGTATATAATTCGTTATCACTTGAATCAAGCCAAAAAAGGCCGACACATAACGGTTGCAGTCACTGACGAATAAGCGCTAATCGAGACCGTTTTACGCGTTGACCTTAGAAGGGCGCCACAAGAGGGCGAGCTATGCGGCACGTTTTTCGAGTCAAATCAAACACTAAAAAAAAAACATTTCTTGCTAAAATCACAGACATTAAAAAACTAAACACGAGTAAGAAACAAAAGCGAACCATTTACAAATAATAATAATGATAATAACACTTTATTAAAGAAATTACAATCTTCTTAGGCTCTGAATAATAAAGTTAAAGCGGGAGGGGGGGGGGGGGGGGTCGTCACCTGCACATGCGTCAGATGGCCACAGCATGTCACTGTTTACAAACAAGCGTCTACCCACGAGCCTTTGCGTTTTTAGCGTCTGTGTTATCATCGCTTGGGACTCAATCAGGTGACGACCCTCCGCTTTCAATTAATAAACTAATAAATAAATTAATTTATTAATGAACACATAAATTTTATAATAAAAGTATCGAAAAAAGTGAAAGAGAGAATAATAACACCACTATATACATGTATAAGTGTTTTCAAAATAGAGGAACCAAATATATACAAATTGTCAGAAAATATCTAAATATTGACAGGTTTTATTTTCTTCTAAAATGTAATCGATATTTTCAAGTGTATTTTATTATTATTATTATTTATTTTCTTTATCTTCTAGATTTTTTCAACTTTATCAAGATTTCAATGGGGACACGATTCAATAACGATTAATACTAACTTCTCTTCTCGTAAGTTATTGTTTTCAAGACCCCACATCTGGATATGGTTTCAATAAAGATTATTAATATTAATTGCTCCCCCAATCACTCTACTACACGTACGTCGAGGCTCTTGAAATTACAGAGTACGGATATATTCCAAACTCAGAATATAATTACCCAATATTTGCATTTCATATTTCTAATTGTTATATCCGTATATAATGAGAACATTTCATTTTTATCGAAGCAAATATTAATTCTGTGTCTACAATTGATGGTTATAAAAAATAGTAGAAGTAGTATATGTTATAAATTTGCACATGTTTGACTATGTTACTCTCATGGAACCCTAATTAGTTATTATTTAACCAATCAGAGGCGGCGGCACGACATTTTGTATGGGGGCGAGATCTACTCACCAACCATGCGCCGAAGACGCGACCTTACTGGGCATGCTCCCCTTAAAAATGTTGAAATATAGATCCTCTGAAACGCTATTTTCTGCATTTTGAGGGGCACATTTTGCTGACACAAAGGGTTTCAGCTTGATTTCAGGGGGTCCCTGTGGCGCCGCCACTGCCATTAATGAATACCCACAACGTCGCATTGAATAATAATAATAATAATAATAACTTTATTGCATCCTTAGAAATACAATGTTTCTATCAGTTAATAGCAATAAAGATTAGTTGTGATAACTACTACTACAAAAAGAAAGTTAGTTGTTAAAAAAAAAAAAAAGATAAAGCAAGTGTTACATATCAAATGGCATTTTTATTTCTTGATTGAAATGCATTATGAATATAGTTGCCAATCTTGAATGAGGTGAAATCGTGTAAAACGTAAGGCGAAACCGTTTAGAGCAGTATGTGTTTACTATAATTAGACATAATCTTTACCTTGCCGTTTATTCGGTGTTATTTGCTTACTTTACTTCCTATGTCGACAGCAACTATGAGTTTAAAATTATTTCTCAGTACTTATACACTGTTACAATGCTGTACCATTACTTTCACAATCCTACTACAGCCAGATCTGAAAGCCTTTGCCGCATTCTGGCCACGCTATGTGGCGCGGATCGCGTGGACGGGTTTCATGTTCTCTGCACGTAATAAGCTCGGTTATTAAGCATCCTTTTTTTGGGATGCCCGGTGGCCGAGGGGAAGACGTGTAGTGGCGTGAAACTAGGCGATTAGGTGCCGTACGCGAGCGCCGGTTCGAGTCACGCACGCAGTATGTGTTTACTATAATTAGACATAGTCTTTACCTTGCCGTTTATTCGGTGTTATTTGCTTACTCAGAGCCTTCTCAGTCTGAATCCAATATGACGCCGCTGTGCCAGCACGCTATTAACTGAGCAAACACTTCACGATGACCGTCTGTACAATTTCTTCTAACCATTCAGAGATTTTTTCGCTAACTTTCACACATGTGTTGATAAGTATGGCCTTATTTAAAACTCCATATTGGATGTGCTGTCATTTTGCACACATGCTCAAACATACATGTAATAATAGATTTTTGTTACCTTCACCTTTAACTTTATTAATATTATGTAGCATTGGTAAATATATATATATATTGTATCTTCTTTTACGAGATTTTTTTCTAAGTGGTTCCACGGAATCAAATTTGTCCCGACCTTAACATAAGGCGCGTGATTCGTCGGCGAGGGCGCAGTAGAATCAAATGTAAGGGCAATTCTTCATCTTTTTCACTCGGTTTTTTTTCTATATTTTGTATTCTTATCGGGGCGTGAATGTGTAAGAAAATTGCATTTTTGTCACCCGACATACTTTAGTACTGAACAATAAAAGATAATTGATAAATCATAATTAATTAATATATCATTTTCCCCAGAAAATTAGATACAACATGTTCACTATCACACATAGATGCCAATAAAGCGTTCATATACGTTATAATTAATAGATCTGTAGAAACACGAAAAGGTGATAATGCTCTTAGAAACCAACATAGAGCTGCTAGTACTGCAGTTGAAAAGCGTGCGGGTAGGAATTTTAGCTCCAATAAAAAACATTCATATCTGATAAACCCGCTCCGTATTTCACCAGGTTCTTCACCATTCTTCCACACTAAAGGTTCTGTCGTTGCCGGGTACGATACTAGTACGGATTTCTGGAACACTTATTGATATAGTGTGTGGAAACTAATTCTGGATTCTAACGCTGATTTATTTGTTTTACCTGGAGTAATTTATGACTTCAAGTTCATTATTGAGTTGACAATAATTGCACTGTTGCAGTGTTTTACAGTACGTAGGCTTGTCATGATGACGGTGTTGATAACGATGCGTAGAACGTGCCATCGTCTTGTTTCAGAAGCCGACTCATAAATTAAAAAAACAAACAGAATTTATTCATTTTGCAACAAACTGTACTCCAAGGCAATATAGCGATGTTGACTTAAAAAAAGTTGGGGGTCACCAGCCTTATTTTCGAGATATTGGTGGTTTTATTTTAGTGGAAAGTCGCAATTTCGGCACAATCATAATGTTTTTACCATAGGTTCCTATGGCAGAGATATTGTGCAATATCTCAAAATCTAACCTGGTGACATAGGCTAAAAAAATCATATATTGTTAATAAAAGAGTACTTTTTGTTGTTCTGAATTAATTTTAAAAATCTGGATTTTAAAAAGTGTCAAAAAATGAATTGTTCTAAAAACAGCGATTTTCAAGAAATATTAGGACACGTTTCTCAAAAAACTTAAACCGCGGGTCTGGGTGTATAAAAGGAAAGATGGCCGCCACTTTTCAGTATGCAAATGACACTCAAGCGTGAAACATCTCTTCGGGGTGCTCCGCAAAATCACTCTTTTCGGCAATCTTAACGCCTGTGGTGCTTTATTTTCATGTCGTACACAAACATGAATATGTCCGCGATACAACTGCGATGTTAATTTACGAGTTCGGTGCGATATCAGTGTGATTTCCGCGTAAAAGCGACGGAAAAGCATGATTCAAACAGTCGTTTTGACTGCTCAAACTGGCTGTCAGTCATGGGTTTATGTAAATGTAAGGTGTTAGTCCCGAGTTGTTTGTTCAATCTCTAGGTATGTTTATGTAATTACGGAGTTGATCATGTAAGTGATATCGTGGAGCTAATAAGAAATGATATGCTGTGAGCTGTTTGTCCGTCCGTTCATCTCAGGGGACATCGTCGGCGCTCCGTGAAGCGGTCCGATCCGAGCGAGTGCGAATCGCACGAGCTGGGGTGTGCGCGAGAGGGGAGGGACTTTGCGTAAACATACCAATAATTTCTGTAGTGTGTGTGCGCAAAGAAAGACATTCGCGGTTACAGGGCTGGGAAAATAAAAAAAAAATGGTTTTCACTCTGATATCGATGAAAAGAGTCGAGGGAGTCCCAAATACGTCCCCGACAAATTTCTCTTCGTTCTCGAAATAAATAAATTGAAAGGTCTCACAAAAAATTATAATGTTCCCTGAAACATGTCCCTGCAGTGAAATATTTAGCCCTTTTTGTCACGTACTAGTATGAGCCGCACATATATTCATGTATATTTGGCGTCGGACCCGTGCCGCACAGCCGTATACGTATAATAAAGTTTTTTTTTGTTTTTGTTTTTTTGACGTTGCATAACGTCATTATTGCCTAGACGACAAGACACATTATGGCAAACGTTGTAGGACAACTACATTGTGTAGGTCATTCAAATAAACTACAGTTATTTCATGATGCAAGTAATTGACAATACGGTAGTTCTCTTTTTGGAATATTTGTTGGCCCTGAAAAGGGCCGTTTGGTTCGTTTGTATCAATGAAAGACACGTATTTTTCAGTACCAGAGATGACCCATATAAGGCACGCCTGGGAGATTGGGATACAGTCCGCGTATCTGTCTTACAACACACTCCGGCATCACTTCTCTTTGTGTTACCACAACGTCATCAGCCCTCATAAGTTGTGACTTGCGCTGGATGTATCTTTCGTCAGTCCACGCATTTCGTCGTCCGAGCATCGTCCAATACTTTTTGTATAAACGACGCCTAATAGCAGCGTTGTTGTCACACGGACCCTGGCCATTTCCCAACCAATCTTGCCTGTTTGTTGTCACACAAGGTTGACTAAGACAAAACCGACACTCGTTTTGCCCGACGACTCTCTCAACAACCAGATCAGGCTCCAACCCACTATCATCTAAATCTAGTTCTTCCTCCGCCTGGTTCTCGTAAACTAAATCCCAATCAGAGTGGGAGAATAGAGCGCGTATCGCGGCCTCTTGTGCTTCCGAGACATGTATCGTTATTCTGTGCATGTTGGCTGTTACACGGTAAAGGTGCAATCAAATGTCCCGCCAAACACGTACACTTGACTTCAAGTACGCGAAGTTCTGCTATGCTTCCGGAAACAAGTGCAAATGGGTATAAACAATAGTTTCCCTTTTTGGACAATACGATTTCATGATAGTAGACGTTAGAAGTGTGAGACAATATCACCTTGTCAAAGCCAGCTCCAGCATTTCCGTGGTAATATTACTTCATATGTAAATTATAAAACTGACGATACAGATTTATGTTGGTACATTCAACGCTGACAGCCACTTGCTCACTCGTCATATACGTAAACCTCTTTCAATTATTCAGTTTTTTTACTTACATCATTTTTTAATCCTTTTTACTTCGTTTTTTTATAATATAATTATAGTTTTTAAAGTTTTGACACTTCAACAAATTTTTTATTTATATTTACTGTTATTTCGATTTTTTTAAAACACATTTTATATATTTTATAACGTGCACATTTATAAAAAAAAAATGGATGTTAGGCCGTCTATGACTAAAGAAGCAATCAAGGCACGCAACCAACGAAGGCAACGTGACTCAACTATTCGCGGTCAGATAGAATTTTCCGCTCCTTCCGCAGAGGAAAAGAGGTTACTGCTAAACAAATTGTCAAATCTACGGTCTCGAGTTGATATCGTCAGAAATGCAAATTACTCGATCCTGAGCGAAGTTATCGACTTCTTTCTCATGAACCACAAGGTCAGCTCGGAGGATTGCCGCCCTGATGACGGTAGCAAAAATGGTGCAACTTTTGACGGACCAGTATATCAGCTATGCCACGAAACTAAAACGAATGAAATGATGTTTTTGAGTACGGTGACATCCATGCGTAATCTGACGAGTACCATCGAGCATCATAGTCGTACCTGTTCAGATAACCTAATGATAACGGACAGGACTTGTATGCTTGGTCACGCAGCGAGACTCCATTTTCAGTGCAATTGCAAGCATGCATTTATTTGGAACTCATCACCATACTTGCCAAATGGTAGACTCTTGGTAAACTATAGGTGAGTGAATTCTCAATTAATAGTATTTCCTCTAACATGTTTTTCGCAGTCGTTTATTTATTCTTTTGTACTTCAGTTCTTTGTGTTTTTATTGTATTTTTTTGAGTCATAATTATTATTTTATCACGTTGCAGAAACAGCGTATTTATATTTACTCATAACTCGTGATTTGCTCACACTGCGTATTGTTATATTTGTTTCGTGACTTGACACTTATAAATGAGCATTGCTTGCAATGTACATGTACAGTTATTAGTAAATAAACACGAGGACAGCTAGAATCCCATTTGTAAAAAAGTGTAGAATTCGTACGCGTTTGTAACTCACATCAAGCAGCAATGACTGACAAACACACCACGGTTGATATTTTTAGTTTCCATGTTTACACGCAACAACAATAACGAAAGAACTATTCTTTCATATTTACTAATCAGACTGCTGCATGGATTCTATGCATCCGGCATGAGAGAGCAAGAGTACAAAGTGATAGTGGATGCCGCTAATATGGGAGTTATAAAGAAATCGTACAGGAAATCATGTAAATATCCACTTTCTAAAATAATGACCGTAAACATTTGTGTTTATAATATTGCATACACCTGTACAACGATATATTTTATAACACGTCCACACAACATTATATTATCTGATACTGACCTGTATACTTTTTGTTTATGTCTACAGTTTTTCAGAATTACCAAGTACATGTTTCTGATGCCGCAAATGAATCCATGCAGGATGCTTTACATGAGGTATGAAATTAGAGAAAACGTGACCACTATATATTCATGTGTACATCCCGTTGTGTGCAATATTATTACATCAGCTATTGATAACAAACCGCCATCTCATAATGCAACAGTTATATTATTCAGTTATCGATAATATAAGGTAATTCAGATGTGACCCACATTTCTCATCTATGCAAAAATCAATTTATGTTATTAAAGGAATATGCTTCGGAAGACCGAGAGACAAGACAAGGTATTGACATCGTGTCGGATGCCAGACATGGCACAAGAAAAAATTCAAAACACAGTGATGTAGTGTTCTTGGGAGACATGTACGTATTAATCCATGGACGATTTGTGTATTGTTTATAACAAGAGGGATAGATTAGTAATAACTGTGAACAGCTAGCTGTGAACATGAAACTGTTGCACTTACCTTTGTTGGCATATCAACTCGAAATACGTATTCGCGTGATATTCTTTATATGTTATGAATAGTATTTATTAAAACATAAGTACATCCTCAAACTTTAGTGTGATTTACAATATATTGCTTGTATATATTGTTATTAAAATATCTAGAACACACAAATGCATCCACAAAGAGTTGGTGACTAAACATGACGATACATGCAGCCAGAGACACGAAATGGTTGGAGTTAGACGGTTTTACCAGTGGGCAGATGACGAAGGTACAGTAATATTTACATGCTGATTTAAAACACGATTCATATCTATTGTGCCAGACTGCAACGAAACTCACGTCATTCATATTTCTGTCTATTTTACAGGAGTACCAATATTGGTTCATGGCCACGACAAAAACATGTCCGTAAATAAATTCCTGAGAGAGGAACGCCCGGACACAGTCAGTAGCAACGACACGTGGCATGGTAAATATATTACTTACATTACAATCAGTTGCGTATACATGATTTAATTTCGAACACTTAGCTATATATTAAGATATTGTATTACTAAATCAAATAAATATGTTCATTGCCTAGCTACCAAAGAAATTGGAAAGAAAATAAAAAACATAACCAAGGGCGCTGCAAGGAACCATAACAAAACATGGCACAGAGAATTGTCGGATAAAGGTATGTCTTACTCTTGATTTGTGGTTTTGAATCGTCAATATTGAATAATGTTATCGATGTTAGAACATTGTGACTTATGTGCAATGTATATATATATATATATATATATATATATATATATATATATATATATATATATATATATGTAATTCTTTTTTCTTTATTTTAAAAAGCTGCTTCCGTAAAGACGCATTTTTATTGGGCCATGAAAAAAGCTAAGACAACACTTGCAGGCAACAATAGGGACAGGGATGCCGCCGCTGCCGCACTGATAGCCAGTCTCGAAAATATTGTCAACCACTACCAGGTACAACAATTTATCTACAGATTTTCAACGTTGCTTTAAACGTCGAAGCTAAAATAAATGTTGACTTTTTACATATATTTTTTTCATTTACTTCACAGAATAATCATGCTGATTGTGACTCTGCATCGAGGTGTCGCACACAAGCGAACTACGAGCCGTCATTCACCATAATGAGAAGCCCTGTTGCTATTAATTTATTGCAGAAATTTATAAAACAGACTTCTATATATAGAAACCCGTTGAGTTACGTGGATGTAAGTTGTGCTTACTTCACGATTATAATTAATACAATATTTATTTACAAAATCCACAATTTATTTTCTAAGCGATTCATATTGTTATTATTTCCAGTGTATAGACACTCACTATGTTGAGACATTCAACAGTGTTGCGTTACTTTACCACGACAAGAGAATCAACTTTCAGCTCAGGGATTCCTACAAATTCCGAAGTGATCTCACCTGCCTTGACTGGGTATGTAATTGCGTCCGCATCGTTACCAACTCTAAATTATTGCGTTTTCTGTTGACACTGGCTAACAAATCTTATAGTTACAATTTAATTATTTTCTTCGACAGAATGAAAATGTTGACCGCCCTGCTACGTCTGTGACTGTGGGACAGAATGCAAGAGCGCCGAGGAGGAGGTCGGGTAAACGAAACCTGACTTCGAAGACGTATATTTGGCGTGCAAATATTTGGAACAGATTGATGCAGCAAATGTTTTAGACAAAACAAGTAAAACATAAACGATGTAAAGATAATTTTAAATAAAAAAATACATGTACAGTTAATATAACAGAGTAGTCCATTGTTTTATTGTGCCAGCCATTTTGCGGAAGAACAATTACCATGCTGTTTTGATCTGTTCAAGTTAGAAGTGGTGAATGGAAGTTTCGGTCACCATTTACCACCCCGACTTTTCGGCAACGGATTTTTGCCAAAAGTTTACTTATAACTATTTATTCATGATCCGCACGTTGCATGTTCGATGTATCTATATTGATTTACTCATAACTTTGTCTATTTAGATTTTTAATAATAACTGGCTTGTTGCAACTACGTACTCATTATATTTATAAATAAACCCACGGCAACATAGCACAGTACGTAGTATGAATACATCGCGCTCGTAACGTACGGGTTGTGAATTAATAAATACATTGTATAAAAAGGTCGCACTTGTAACATATTAGTACAATAGCAAGAAAGCAAAGGCATGAGCTCAATTCAGAGAGAACCTTACAATGCCGTAACGCCATTTACAGAAATTGTGCTTTACAGTCGACCACGAGCGAAACAAACACAGAAAACGGCTTTCAAAAGAGTGCGTAGGCCCAGTGAACGTCGAACAACGGGATTCAGCAAGTCCTTTCAAATCAGATAATAGCGTAATGCATGATGTTAGCTTACGGAATTAACGCCTTCAGTTGAAATGATAACAGCTGTATACCAAGTAAACAACTGGGCGGACCATGCAAATTACATTTCCCATGATGCACTGGTGCAATTCCTGGGATTGCGGAGCCGCGCTTTAACTGTAACACACAAAATAATGCTATTTCATTGTACCATGGGACATTAGCTTCATGATTGTACATAATAAACTAATTAACATTGCCATGTGATTTATGACCAATTTCGTCAAAAATTGTGAGTAGGCTCAGTCAAATCTATTGTTTACAAATCTAGCTTAATTATAACCGCTTAAATCAGAGGATGAAGAAGAAATAGATCGAATTTCAGGGTGTAAGGAGTGTAGAGGAGTTTTTTGGCACATGTTAATCGAAATGAACTTTTTATATAAAAAATATAGCTATATTTATTTATTTGAAAAAAATCAGAGCTCTATCACAAAAAGAACATATTTAAAACAGTGGTCAAAACTGACCACTAATCCTAGTAACCGTGCTCTACTGGCGTGACTGTGGTGCATTATATCGGTAGTCTTCAAGTTCGCGCCGCGCATGTGTGACATTTGTGTAAACATTTATATTCCCATAATCCAATGCGCTTTTCTAACGAAATCACGAGTACGAGTTTTACCGCCGGCGACTTCTTCGATAACTTCGATAAAACCAAAATAAAAAAATACCTAATTGAAATTTGGTAATCTCTGAGTTTGTGTTCGCGGCGCAAAACGAACGAAATGTGATAAAGTGTTCGCCCTATTTTGTAGCTGTGGATTCATAGCTCTTCTTGTGTTGTTAATTAGTCTTTTTGGTGGTATTTCAGTCATTTCTGATACATTTGGTGCTATTAAATTTGTTATTTTCAAATATCAGAATTTTTATCAGGCATAGTAGAACAATGGTACCTCTCATCATGGAGGTAATGCTCTCATAGACTTGAGTCATCGAACGAAAAGTAAGATAAGGAGTCTCTTTGACCTTTGTGGTAATCCAAGATGGCCGACAACAAAGCGTATGTTTGGTTTCCCACAGGTAGTCACTTATACGTTATATCAGATGGTTTTGGTCGTGATTCACTGCATTGTTTTATTTTTCAATGTCGTGGATAATTTATCTTTTATTCTGAGTTTTTACTAAATCTGAATATTTTATGCTTACGCCAACTATAGCCGCATATTTGTACTCTAGGCCGTGAACGCTATCTGAAAATGAAAATATGTGAATCAGAGCCATTCGTCAAATCTTCACTGCCGAGCACCATTATCTATTATGTTGTACAGCCAACACAAGGTATATACAGAAACCAATAACTTTTGTCACTAACTGCAATGATTTATGTTTGAAACTGCTATTTTCTAGACATGAGACTCAATCACTTTTCTCTTGCCAGACATCATTGGTTGTTTATCATTTGTTGCACAATATTCGGAAAGTTACACAACTGATAGAAACATTGTATTTCTAAGGATGCAAAAACGTTATTCTTATTAATATAACAATGTGCGATATGAATCAGGGATAATATTTAAATCGGAAGGGTCACACCTGTGTACATGCAGAAATTGAGTCCTAATTGACAATAACAACACATGCTAATAACATTCGATATAGATATTTCAGTACATTTTGTTGTTTCTCCAGGTATACTTATATTTGTAAAAATGAACAAATCAAGATCTCTTTTATTTAAAATCCGTAACTTTCTTACACGTTAAAAAATTTAGACCTTTTAGAAAATAGAAATTACATTGTAGTTTTGAAAAATAGCTTCCAGAATAGCTTTAACTGGTTAAATTTTTGACAAAAATAAGAGATACCATACATCCTGTTAGAATCACTTGTGATGTTTTGTAGCCAAAAATATAAAAATGAGTTAGTGCCATGGAAACGACTTTGTAAAATGCATATTTTCTGTTATCGTCATGAAAGCTGTTCAAATTTTTTCAGTACTTTGCATTTTGAAAATCACTTTTTTTTAAAAGAAACTTCAATGATGTTAAAATTTACTTTTGGAATGCACTCTTTGCAAACACCAATTTGGAAGATGTTGGAAACTGTTGGTGTTGCCACATGCTATTCTGATTGATTAATGACACTCTTGATTTATCAGGTCAAAGGTCATCATGGTAGGTCAAATCAAACTGAAGAAAAAATGACAGATCTCAATATTTGTATGGATTCCATCATTCTTTCATAATAAAACTTATTTCATAGCAAACCAAAGAAATAACATATTTGTATCAACTTATGACTGAATAATAAACAATTCTGTTAAAACATCCAGAGTTTTTTGTGTGTGTGTGCAAGATCATAAGTTCAGTGGTTTTTATCCTAATTAAAGCCAAAATTAGAGTTCAACCATATAATCCTGTGATTGATTGAAATTTCAAAAGCCAATAAATAAGTAAGCACCATTTTTCTGTAATACAAGCAAGTATATTTATTTCTATGAAATTTAACAATTTGTATGTTGATTTCATTACAGGTGTTTCTTGGTGAAAAGTAGACTGAAAAAAACTTCAACTATAATGGGAGTATTGTGGTAAGTTACTTTGCATTGTCTAAAGAACATGATCAACCAATTTGTACACTGTGAGAAGAGAAATATTCACTGAGTTTTAATTTAGTGAATTTGTTGTGAATAATAAAGCTCTATACAAATGTACAATAATATATTCATGTGTACTTTGACTAAGTGGATTTGCCAGGAGATAGGTTGTGGTTTCTTTCTGACACAAATCAAATTGGAACTGTGGTCAGTGGGTCCGTCATGCATTTCAGAAGCTGCCAGGAGATAGGTTGTGGTTTCTTTCTGACACAAATCAAATTGGAACCGTGGTCAGTGGGTCCGTCATGCATTTCTGAAGCTGCCAGGAGATAGGTTGTGGTTTCTTTCTGACACAAATCAAATTGGAACCGTGGTCAGTGGGTCCGTCATGCATTTCAGAACCTGCCAGGAGATAGGTTGTGGTTTCTTTCTGACACAAATCAAATTGGAACTGTGGTCAGTGGGTCCGTCATGCATTTCAGAAGCTGCCAGGTGAGGGGCTGTGGGTTCATTGTTGTCTCAAATCAAATTGATATAGTGATCAGGTTTGCCATGCAATTCACTAAGTACAATTACCCACCATAAACTCCAGTCAGTCAAAATGACTATTTTGAACTGTAGGCATTAATCTGCGATTGACGGAGAGAGAAGTCTAGATCAGGGGAAGCCCCATGACATGTAACACGTGATCAAGACAAAAGATCGATGCCATCTTGCCTTGTCTTCACTCTCCTGTTTTCTCCCCACGAGAGTGCATCGTAGCAAAACAGAAGAGGTTCAGTCGACAGTTTTATCTCAAGTTTCTGAGGTACTCCTGTAAACCTTCTTGTAGCAGTAGGGCATGATCTCGGGCAATCTGATTAAAATCTGATGTAGTGTACGGGCTTTAATTATTATTTTACTTTGATTTTGATTTTGTGATTTTTTTTTAATTCCGCCCTACATACATCTGGTCCGATGCCTATGTAAGTCCCGTTCAAATCTTGCGTAAGTAACAGCCAATCACAGCCCCCCTTTTATACATGCTGTCGGTTGCTTACATTTCAGTGTAGCGATACTCAACGGGCAATCTTTCTGTACATTATATTTTGCCCACTTGAATAAACTATTAATAGAAAATTGCTAGTATATTTTTATTCACAAAAGAAATTCCACAGCATTTTACAATTTTTGTCATTACATTGAAAATTTTGTTCACTTCCAACAAATGTGTACACTTCCTGATACATTTTCCTGATATCAAACACTGAGCATAATTATCTAGAATGGAAGCAAAAAAATAAGTAAATCGTAAATCGTAAACAGCTATAGTAAACAATACAAACTGATTTTAAATTGTATAACGGTCACCAGCCCACAGCATCGACGCAAAAAATTGGAGCAAAAAAAACGATGTGTTCTAAATAAAAAATATTTTATTCCAGTCCAAATCAGCTCAATTACTAGTACTTTAATAAAGAGTTATTGTATAATGTACAAAATATTGATACATTTTGACGAATATTTACAGCTATGGCTTCAATACCGTGGACGATCATGATTTTGGCCGATCGTCAACAAAACATCACCCGTCTCCAGGGCAAGCGCCTGGAAAAAAACACCGGTGTACGGTCGAACCGGTGGAAACAAAATCGTCACTCCCAGAATAACTACGCAAAATAACGATCTAAACTCGAACCATTCGAGCCACAATATAAACATAAAAAAATGACTTTCTCGTTGCATTTGACAATGATAAACTTACCGAAAAGCCGTGTTTTTCTCTCGGCCACTAACGTTGGCATAATCTGCCATTTTATTTGAGTGTGTTTGCCACCTGACTCTGCCCAGTGACGTCATCATGTGCGCTATAGGAGGTGATGGTCTGTGATTCGTTGACTAAAATCGTCGATAGTGGGTCTCGTTGAATCACGTTACATAGGCATCGGGTCAGATGTATGTAGGGCGGAATTAAAAAAAAGTAAAATAATAAAATAAAAGGCATTAATAACAAAAGTAATAAAAAATAAAATAAAAATAAATTTATAGCCAAAATAAGTAAAGCCTGTACACTACATCAGATTTTAATCAGATTGGATCTCGGGTAGAATAACATTTTTTCTTTCTTTTGGGCCCTGTGTCTTTTATACCGTATACAAAAAACTTGGGTGATGCATTTTGGCCACTTTTGTAGGGCTTCATTGTGTCATTGTGTCATTTGTAATTTTGCTCCACTCACGTGCCTTGTTCATTTCTTGACGTAGTAAAAATGGACAAGAGAATGGGCAAACACTAAAAGAAGAGCTCCTCTCCTGTTTTGTCACCCAAAAGAACGACACAGACTAACAGAGTTTGTCATCAAGATCTGCTGGCATGGAACCCGCCCTCAAAATGCCATCTTTGCCTCGAATGCATGCAGGGTTTGGGGTTTTGCCTTGAAGGCGTGTGTGCAAGTTGGGACCCAAATAACCTGGGATAGTTTCCAAAGTCACATGCAGGGGGCCAAGGATGATTGTGTCACCAGAGCTCGGGGCTAATCGCGTGATTGGGTTGGGTGGCGTGGCGGACATGAGTGAGAGGAGTGTTAGTATGGGTGGAAAAGCCCTCCTGTTCGACTGCCAGTACCTGGGGTGCTGAGACGTCGAGTGGTGGGCCCGCAGTGGTGGATCCCCCTACCCCTGCTGACTGGAGGGTATCCTTGCAGCCTGTTTATTACAGATGGCGGTTTGCTCGGCCATGCCGGAAACAACAAGGCTGTGCCCCTGGAGCCGAGTGCTTGGATACCGGGTTTGCCTCCAAGATTGGGGCAATGTTCGAGAGCCTGTCAGGACAAATTTTGTCCCTGGCACTGCTGACACCTCTCGGTCGGCAAGCAGGAGAAAGCACTGGTGCACTGGGTGAAGGGGATGTCCGCAATCAGTGGAGTTTCTAGACATCTTCGTCAGATCACTCCCTGAGCAATCAAGCACCCCTACTCTCCTGAGGCAGGGAAGAGTAGCCCCCCTTCCACACACACACACACACACCGAAGAATGGACCAGCTGGTGGGTTCTTCTCTTTCTTGGGTCTTTCCCCCCCAAAAAAAAAAGTTGCAGGGGAAGCAAGTTTGACACGGGCAAGTGTTCGGCGGAGCTTTTTGACTCTACAAACCTCATGGGCACTCACCTCGGTAGAGAGTTCGCCCCAATGTAGAACAGCCAAACCCATGGCCAAATATGCCTGTCGCACTCAGATTACGCCGATGTATTCCGGCTTGGAGGCAGCGGGTAACTGACCCCTGGATGCTCCAGGTGGTGATGCACAGTTACAAAATTCCGCTGCTACCCCCTCCTCAAGTTGGGGGTGCTGCCAGGGGATCCCCTCAAAGCAGAAGTAATCTAACAGGAGGTAGACAGTTTGCTTACAAAGGACGTCATATGCAGAGTAGAAGACCCGGCGACAAGTCTGGACTCTCAAACGCAAAAAGCAAGCTAAATCAGTATGTACTCCTCTATTGGTTCCGCATGGAGACACCAAACACAGTTTTACTCTCCAGGCACCGTTTAGATTGGTTAGCTTCACTATTCTTAAGCGATACTTACCGACACATACCCATGCACCCAGTGAGCCATCCGCTCTTTCGATTTGCCCATTTGGGCCAGGTATTCAAATTCAAGGTACTCCCCTTTGCGCTATGCACGACTCCACGTGTTTACCAGAGTAAAACAGGTGGTGCTGCTGCTGCATCAGTACACGTCAACCCGTACCTAGAAGACTGGCTGCTACACAACCAAAACAAGTAAGGCTAACACAGAATTTACTACACGAATTTGGCTTTCAAGTAAATCTAAAAAAGTACCTCCCGCACCCACACATCAGTTGGTGTTTCTGGGCATGGAATTTGACACAAAGGCAGGCTCAGTGCGGCCATCGCAGGCTCGTTGCCTAGCATTAAGCAGCCTAACCAAACATTTAGTCATTGTACCCTCTGTGTCGGGATGATGACATCAGTTTGCAGGGTAGTTCTCCATGCTGCACTGTGCAGCCGCCTGGTGCAACATGCTTTGCTGCTACACCAGTCTCACCTACGGAAACTAGAATGGTGAGTAACTCTCTCAGACCAAGCGAGGAATACCTTGCTCTGGTGGATGGTAATTTCAAACTTCAGGCAGGGGGCCCCCTTGGACCCACTCGCCACAGCTGACTCTGATCACTGATGCCTTCCTCACAGTTTGGGGAGCGCACCTAATGATCGATCAAGCCCAAGAAATATGGCCCCTGCATTGGATTCAGGACCACCATATCAACTGGCTCAAACTGAAAGCGGTGCACTTGCTACCCATAGTTCGGGGGGGGGGGGGGGCAAAATCCCCATCACTGGGGGAGTGAATTCTCCATTGGTGTCTGCAATACAATGTGGAGCTAACTGCATACCACCTTCCAGGGGTGCGGAACAGTCAAGTGGATGCCTTTTCACAGCGACTCCGGTTTCAGAACAGGGAGTGGCAAGTACCCAAATGTGTAGCATCCAGAATGTTTCGCCACACCCCGGAATCCTAACCTCCCGGACATATGTGACGTTCCTGCAAACCCCAGGAGCATGGGCCACAGACGCACTGTCGATCCCATGGACCAACATGGACGTGTACGCCTTTCCTCCCTTCCCGCTGATTCACTGGGTACTGGAGAAACTTTGACAGGAGCACACCTGCATCTTGACGCTGGTGGCACCCAATTGGCCAACCAAGGCCTTGTTTCTACTACTGTTGGAATTGTTAGTCTATGCACTAATAGTGCTTCCGGACATTCCAGATCTGCTGTCCCAACCACTTACTAGTACACGCAACAGAGGCTCTCAGTAGACTTGCACTGTCGGAAGGTTTAGCTGTGTGGGTGAATAGGGGTTCTACCAACGCAGCCTGACTCCAAGTGGCAGGCATACTTTGATTGGTGTAGTGTAAGGGAGGTTGATCCATGCCACCCCAGATGCAGGTATAAAATGACTGGTGTGACCTTCATATCTAATTTGCATATCTAATGTTTAATAAATTTTTGATTTCATAAGGTGCTCCGTATGTCTATTTTCCCCACTATCTTAGTAGTTTCAGTACTTTTTTTTTGTTTTTCCTCAGATACAGACCAGAAAACATTTGAAATCGTATTATAGAAGTATAATTTAGGTGCAATTGAAAGAAGCCAGCATTCTGTTAATCTTAGCATGGATGAAGCAAGTACTGTACAAGTTAAACCTGCACCACCTCCAAATAATGACTATGGTGAATTACCATGCCTTGAAGACAGTACAGCGGAAAGCACCGACACAAGTCCTCCAGCACATTCTGAGGTAATGGAGAACTCAACTATCGGTCCAGTATCACAACTAAATAGAATGTCTTTCAATTTGGATGACACACTACCAGTACAATTCAATCGAATAGCCTCAGATATGGAAAGTAGGATGCAACTGATCAAGAAAAAAAGACGACGAAACCCAAACACAATGCTTGAATGCGATGAATGTAGTGCTACATTTCGATTATTGCAGGATTTTATTAAGCATAAAAAGTTGCATGCTGGGGAGGAATTGTACCAATGTCATATTTGTGGTAAGACGTACACACGTCGTGATAACATGAAATTGCATATGAGGATTCACATCAAAGAAAGGCCATTTTCGTGTGTTCAGTGTGGCGAGACTTTTCGTTATCGACCAAACTTGACTCGGCATAAGCATACCAAGCATGGTCTTCCCAAAGCATATTCTTTATCTGTGCGTAAAACAGTGCAACCACGAACTGCTGATACCGAAAGGTCAATTTTGACAGGTCTTCTACCGCACTATGGAATGTTTCCCCAAAATAACTCTGTTAATTTGGATGGATTACAGTCTCTGGTCAATTCTGTGCAGTCAACCTCCACAGCAGTCAGTGCGACAAATCAGATATCCAATCAAGCCATGTTAAACCAAACTATTGAAATGGGACACAGTGCACATATGCCAATCATTGGTCAAGTATATTCTCTTAATGAGCAGCAATCCCCAAATTATTCTCATATACCTGTATCACAGATTGACCAATCAAGATTGCAGTCACATGCACATTATTTAGACAAAGAATACCTACACAGATCTCAAATGCTTTCAATACAAAACCATGCAGGAAATAGTAACAATGTTACAGACCAGGAATCCAATCCTAGTGCATCAAGTCCCTCGTTACCTCATTCAGTCAGCGAGGGCAGCAACTCCATTAATAGGAAAACTGAAGAATTAATTTCACATTCACAAACAAGCGACGACAAAGAAATAAATAATGATGTATTAGCGGTTCACTGGAAGGTAGATAGAAAAGAAGGTATGATTCGTGAAGTTATTGATGAGACAAAGCATTGTGGGGAAGACAGAAACGATCCCTCACAGGAAACTGCTTTGCTAGATAAGGATAGTGCCAGGACCAATACTGATCATAGGGATGACACTGCATGTAGTAATAGTCAAGATGACACAGAGAAGTGCACTGATGACGTTCCTTGTTCTTCGCAAACCGATGAAACATCATGTAGAAATAGTCAAGATGTCACAGAGAAGTGCACTGATGTTCTTTATAGTCCACAAAGAAAGGAAGAAAGGTTGAAAAAAGTTAATATTGTTGGCAAATCCAATTCACCAACAAGACTCCCATTATCTAGAGTTAGTTTGAAACTAAATAGCCATAATCTTTTGAGATTGGGAAGTCGTCGAAAGCAATGCTTGCCATTAAGACTGTCCATGGGACTTGCTAAAAAAAGCAATGAAGTGTTAATCAGAGATGAAGATGGAGCAGAAGATAATGAGACAAGTAGTAGTGTTGAATGTACATCATGCGAGCGTTTTAATGAATTTAAATGTCAATATTGTGAGATTGCCTTTCCTGATTTGTCTATGTTCATGATTCACCGTGGTTGCCACGGGAGAGAAGGTGCCTTCCAGTGCAATGCATGTGGACAGGATTGCAAAGATCGTGTGGAATTCAATGCACATATTATCAAGGGACACTTTATGTGAGTTGATTAACTGTGTACATAGATCACACTGCCAATTCATAAAGAAGCAGTAACACTTCTGTTTTCATGATTATTGTGAACTAAAGATAAAGAAATTTTTAAACACATTGCATCATAAAAATACTGCATTTCTAAGTGCACAGACTCTATTTGCTTTATTAGAAGTGTATCTCCAATACAAGCTCATATAAACCGAAAAACTTATAGAATATAATACAACTTGTTTTCACCATAGGCACTCTTCTCTTCTAATAGAGCAAATACGGTACAATTATTATTATTTGCATTTATTTTTTTTTCTTCTAAAGCTGAAACCTATTTATGTTCAGGAAAATAAATTATGATTTTTAAGCTTATTCTCAAGTACAACAAGTTTTGGAAATTGTTCTGCATCCTGTCACAGACTAGTTTTATTATTTACTAACTTTACTTTTTGTTAATATATTATTAACTTTTTATTGTTCTTGGAACACTCGTTGAGGAAATCATTACTATTTCGATTTCAAACTAAATATTGAGGAGCACGAATAAAAATAAAAATAAAGCAGTGCCTCCTAAGTATGCTGGGACACCATGCGTAAATTTCAAAACTCAAAACATAAACTTAAACATTCTGAATGTTTATATGGAGAAGACTTCAGCTGCAATGTTTGTGTGATTGTTTGCAGAAAGAAACATTGTTTTATGGCCATACTCATGGCCACTTTAAACATTTTTCAGTTTGGGCATTGTGTGTCCACAAGCATGTTGTATTTCTGTACTGTTGATCAAATCATGTCATCTCTGAATGTCAGTATAATCAGCAAGTTTTTTGTTCATTTTTACTCTTTCTTTGTCTGAACTGAAGGAGTATATAAACAACTATCAGTGTGATGTGATATTAGCAATACAAAATATGCACACAGGCATAAATCATGAAAAGTAAAGAAATATTTTTGTTTTTAAAAGTAAACCTGGTCACAAGATAATTATTGAGTAGGTAATTTCTCAGTTTGTGTATTTAGTTATATCCATACAATTATTGTCATATTTATGGCATAAAATCACTGCTGTAATATTCTTAGTCATATACCTGTATACTGTGAAAGGATTAATTATTCATTGGGTTTTAATTTTGCTTATTTTGCTGACTGGAAAATGCGCTAAATTAAAACCCAGTGAATATGTAAAATTGAGCATAGAACACGATATCTAAATGATAAAACTCTGAATTTAAAACCGACCGAATATGCGTGAAATGCTTATTTCAGTGAAATTTATACCAGTGAAAATTACCCGGTAGTCATTTTACAGTATTCCTTTCGACCATAATATAATGGAGTTCTTTATAACCGCTGGACTAGATTGTTTACAGTCAATCATAACCTACATCTGATTTTCAAAGAGCTTAGATGTTTCGGTGCTTATTAGTCCATGATCGGACACAGTTTGGTAACTGGAACTGATGGATTGACCTCTATGTGTGTGTTTGTGTGCGTGCGTTTGTAGTACCAAACGTTGTGACGACTTCACTTTAACTTTACACCGACTTGTGACAGAACCTACATTATGACGACCCTCACTATTTTCATAATTTATATTAATATTTAATCAAATTTAAGTAAATTGTGTGTAGCTTCGGTTCAGTAAAGGCGAAAGGTATGGTTCAATTTATATTAATATTAATATAATTGTACCATATTCAACTTTTATTTAATTAATTAAACTTGAATATAAAGGCAACTGTATAGACTGACAACTGACATTGTATTTGTTCTTTGATATGATTTGAAATGGTTAAATAGCAGCCATTTGAAGGCTTATGATGTATCAAAATCAACCATTTTTACCATTTCGCAACTGCATCTCAGTAGTGTATGGATTTGATTTAAACTTGATACACATGTACATACATTAAACACAATAGGATCTTAATGCACATCATTTTTATATTTTTTGGATTAAGCTCAAAATGGCTGACTGATGGCCAATTTGTTTTAAAGAATGCAGTTTCAGATTCATATATCTGAAATGCCTGGACTGATCAAGTTCAAACTTCACACAAACATTCAGACACGTGCATTTTTGTTACCATCAAATCTAAAATAGATTACTGCAAGTCTTCTTTGCTGCAGTTCCATGCATACATGTCTGGACAAATCAAGTTTAAACTTCACAGCTACAAATGTACATCACACATATGTTTATATATCTTGTATCTAGTGTACAAATGGAAACTATGTCATTGACAATGACTTGTTTACTTCTTCCTGTTACAAGTAAATCACAAAGCCAACTGAGTTTAAATTTATTGTCCTGTGACTCCAATGAATTGTCGTAAATCATGTCAAGTAAATTCTCTGATAAACATTGGTCACAAATCATGTCATGTGACACTTCTAAAATACACATCTTGTCTGACATATCTGCTTCAGTTAAAATGAAGGTTATAATATGTGTGCTCATTATCACTGTATTTATTTATTTAAATTAAAACTTGAATGCATTATTGAAATTGTATTACGGTAACTTTTCTTTTATAGACCGAAATTCTAAAAAATGGCTTGAGTATTTGCTAAGATGTAATAGTGCAGTTAGCTGGACTATCTTCCATAATTATTTGTAAATATTTTTTTTTTTTATGACTATTAAAATCTTAAAAAATAGTCTGTGTATACCATTATGTATGTTACTTTGTATCAATATTAATTTTTGTGTTAGACATGTCTCCATATGCTGTCCGTATTTTACATTTAAGCTTCTGTCTTAACCTTTTCACAACTAGATTTTCTTGCAGAAATGTTTTTACACTTTCTTATATTTTTCAATATTTCTATAAATGTAACCTAATTTTGGAGCCAACAGACAAAATTTGAGTGAATTTTCTGTTTTTACTCAAAAAATTTGACTATTTTTTACCCAATCATCTGAAGGAAAGTGCAGACTATAAACAGGACTATTTTGTGAATTTGTGATGAAAGGAGAAAACTGGTGGTAAAAAGGTTAAACTTGTGTGCTATTATTTGTATGTGATATTTAATCGTAAACTTGTTATCAATAAAGAAATAATTTTAAAGAAAAAAGTTATCAATATTTTTGTTTAGCTTTCTTGATTGTGAATGATTACTACCCCCCCCCCCCACTTACACATTGAACTATTAAAAAAAAGAAAAATTGATTTCAGTGACAAATTTGCACATTATGAACATTATTCAAAATCTTACAGTAAAAGAATAAATCAACTGTTGTAATGTAAGTTTTTGTATATTTGATCCAATGGTGAAAACATTTTGTTGTATTTTGAAATTTTGTTCGTTGACATTGGACGAGTATGTTGTATATTATTTTTGATAAGGATCCTAATATTGTTGCAAATTTTTAAAAAATTAACATTAATTTAGTGATTAGTAAATGATATAATATATTTGCACCAGTCACATCCTATACACGTTATGAGTTTATGATAACAAATCATGAATATATTTGAATACATGGAAAGCACCAGCCTTGATTTCTTGAAATTTACAATTTTTTATCGGAAAAGACTATTCTAATTCTATTTTAGTGTTCCTTCATATATAAAGGGTTGACCATTAAAAAGTCCAGTAGATTTTTAAAATCAAAAGGCAAAATAAAATGCAAATCACATTATGGGGACGTCTCGTCATTTGAGGGGGTCGTAATTTTTAGCTGTTTAGTCTAGATTGGGTCTAGATTTGCTTGCCTTTTGGTTCAATATCAGGTTTGTCAAGAATGGGGCTTGTGGGATGGGGTCTGTTATTTTTAATTTGTGCATTTACCCAATTACTTTTTAAAACTTTTATTGACAAGTCTGCATGATGAGTAGATTCAACCTATAACTGAATAAATTTAGTGACAATTCGGTTTCAAGTCGAATATACAAAATCATAATTTGGTTATAATGAGGTATGGTTTGGTCTGGGGTTTTACTTCCTGACCGCACACCACTACCAAACTGAAAGGCCTGTGCCCCCTCCCCCCCCCTCCCCTGGCTTCTTGCTTACCCACAAAATAATGCATGTTCTCCCGTGTATAACATAAGTGTATTAGTTACACAGTTTACTGTGAAATTATTTGCTATTATTCTGTTAAATGGAAAAAAAATAAACTGCACAACACTGTTAACCATGCACCGGTACCTGGCGTCTCAAGTGGTCACTTTTTGCAACTCTGGCTTCAAGTCTAGAGTCCAAACGCAGTGTAGTGCGCCCTCAACGATTTTGATTTTACCAAAGTGTACCAAACATTTTTTTTATAGGACCATTACTTAGTTTTATAAGTTTTTTATTTTATATATATGAATGTTTAGATAGAGTTGACAAGATCTGTTTCTAAAATAGGTAAAATTATGAACATTTTATCTCCTTATTTTGTTTCAATAATTACCGATTTCGTCTTTAAATTTTGCAACAATGATGTAGAATAGAATGCTGAATAAAGATATTTGATATGTGACGCTGAGCTGTGTATTTTTAACACGTTTTATCACTGCTAAAGACGCATATACGATGACGAGTGATATTGTTATGTACCATTAGAATGACATGCCTAGGTGTGCCAGCTTCATAATAGTACGTCACCTAGGGAGTTCATCTTCCGAAGCTAACATGGCTGACGCTGTGCAAGTGGTGTGAGCCTTTGTTCGAAGCAAATTCGTTTTCTGGACGTTACTGACAACCTTCCTGGAGGAAAATTGCCCATCAACAATTCTACGATAGGTATGTACATGTTGACTTAATTTGATTTCGATTCTGCCTGTTTTTTTAAAGAGAAATCCCTTTAAAAATGTCAGCGTCACTTTCAGAATGTGCGGACTGACGCGAATCGGGGCTTGATCGCACCGAAAAACGAGCTTAGAACCGTCCGAACCAAACGTTGCCTTTAGTTTAATCGCGCTGAACAAATTATTAATTGTCTGCATACTTCACAGTTCATTTTTATTTCAAATATTGCTTTCCAAGCTCGTTTTTTGTGTGTAAAAACAACAAATGCAATTAATCGGTTCGTCGACAGAGGGCGCTATTTTGGACGCCATTATGTGTGTCACTCAAAAAGCCGAGTTTGTCGGTTAAATCGTTAACGCAAACTCGATATTTAAAAATTAAGACGTTCTGTTAGAAGTATACTTCGAATTCAATACATATTGATTTATTATTTGAAGTGTTGTATTCGGTATTCTCCTATTTCCAAAGTCACATGGACAGGTACAAACCAGGATCTCCTAGACTGCCATGGTATTTGTTTTTATCTAATTTGCATATTATAAACACTGACCAAGAATCGTTTCACAGTTCGCAACAAAGCAACACTTTTCAAGCAACTATTGTCAAATTTCATCGTTTATCCAGTAGATGTTTTGTAAAAATGTTTTATGTAGATGAGCTTAATTTCTTGCTTAGATCCATTTTATATTTTTGAACCATTACTGTGATCAAAAAATCAAACCAACCAGCAGTTTTGAAATATTATAGCTCACTGTTTTACTAATACTAATACAGTAGCAATGTTAATATCAGCTTATCATTACAAACTGTTACATTTGAATTACTATTTTGTTTGCTTTATGTTGGTTCGGTTGCATTTTATATTCACAGTAATTAAATTTACTCTCTTCTAAAAGACCTAAATTTTTATTACCAAATATTACAATTACCTTGTGAGTTTCATGTAATTTGAATACATGAATTAATTCTGTGAAATCTGTAATTGACTTTTCAGTCTGCAGGGTTCTCCACGGTTTGAAAATTAAACATGGCGCGCCAATGTAAAGTGGGCGTGGCCTATTCGTATCTTGCATCATGGGCGTTGAAAAAATGGTAATCTACATGGTATTAATCTACATTACATATGCATAATATATATATATATTTATTATTACAAAAATATTGAGAATTTTTAAGTGCTATTATTAAGTAAATGTCAGTACGTACAATCAGCTGGTTTTAGCTGCACGATTCATCACGCGGCGACATCAGTTGTTTACCAGTAATGATCACGTCAAAAAAAAGACGTAAAAGTTTTACCAAATAGATACATACATGTACATGCTTTATTTAATTTTTAGCAAAAATTGTAATTTATATTTATTTGGACGAAGCAAACAAAATTTATGATGTCGCACAAACGTTCGTAATTGGTTCATTGAAATACTTGCATGAATGTGCGTCATCGGCACCAAAAAGAAAGATGATCAAACAAAATAAAGTCTACACAATAGAAGATTTTCGATCTGCAGTTAACAGTTACTATCAAAAATAATAGAATTATGTATAAAAAAAATACATACTTAGAAGAAGAATTTTCATTCGTATCGAAAGTTTGTTGTCTGCTTCGTTAAAAACAGCAGTGACCCGGAAACGATTCATTTTACTGCGTGCATCCTGATATTATGTAATGATGCCTTTGATTGGCCAAATCCACGCATTGACGTGAAAAACAACCAATCAGAATATTTGTTTCAAGAAAAGCACAAGTAAATTTATTTCCTCCACTTATGATGCGAGTTGAAAGGATAGCCGTTTTACCAGGGTTTTTAAATAGTGATTTAAAGAAAATTCAACTTTAAATAGTGACATTCGTCAAAATATAAACATTTACATGTTTAAGCAAGCATTCATGTGGACTTCTTGGTGATCAGCAATGTCTGTGATGGTATGTCGACTGCGCTGGTCGTTTACCGATCATGCTAGAGCATGGCTGCCTTTGTTCCGCTCGGCGGTGACGATGTTGCTGCTACCAGTCACGTCGTGAACTTGGTTTTAACCATAGATCTTATGTTTGACTCCCGTGTGCGAAGCACAAAAAGGGAGTCTTTGCAGTTAGTGTGTCTTTATGTGTGTGTGTGTGTGTGTGTGTGTGTGTATGCGTGTGTATGCGTGTCAATTTTCGGCTTTTCCACTGATATTTCAAGTACTAATCATCACATTTCAATAAAACTTGGTACATAGATGTCATAGGACACTGCACAAACCTGAAAGTTTTTAGGGTAATATCAGTAGATATTAATTACCTAATTAGCTTAATTAATTTTCAGCTTTGATATTTCAAGTAGTAATTGTCACATTTCAATGAAACTTGGTACATAGATGTCATAGGACACTGCACAGACCTGATAGTTTTTAGGGTAATATGAGTACATATTAATTACCCAATTTGCATAATTAATTAATTTTCAGCTTTTGATATTTCAAGTACTAATCATCACATTTCAATGACACTTGGTACATAGACAGTGTTTTCCCCAGGAATTTAAACCACTGTGGCGGACTAATTTGCATATCATTTGCATATCATTTACATAATAATAGAGATTGACCAAAGCATATTTACATCCACATAACAAACAACATATATTTTCAAAAACAATGTGGCACATATTTATTTGTTTCATACAGTGTTATAAACACTATTCTTTTGGGATATTAATGAGCTCAGTCACAGTGCAAATATTTTTTCTATTGGAGTCAAAATATTACGTTTCACAATTTAGAAGAGTTTGAATTTAAAAATGAAAAATTGTCAAATCGAAATGGAAATGCTGCAGACTATTAAAAACAAACAAACAAATAAATTGTAAAAGGCTAAATGAAACGCATTTGAAACGTTTCAGCCAGGAATATGTTCTCGGCTTCCATGATCTTATTTACTACAAAAACATTCTCCTTCAAAAAATTGTTCATTATTCGTACCATCAGCTTCTACAACGTTTACATTTACAGTAATGAACGAACAAATAAAACTTCCAAACGATCATCAAAGTTACAACGTGACTTAACTTATTTCACGATGTTATACACTGGTTATACCAATAATTCCTCATACTCAGTCATGCCATGAAAAAATGTTACTTATTTTTTTATATGAAATAAACGTAAAATTTGAGCGATTATTTTTGATCACTCGATCGCTTCGGTGAAAAACAAAGACCGCCATGATAATCGTGACGTATTAGTTGACTGTCATGTGTCCTTTGACCCGATGGGTCAAAAACGCCA
The DNA here is from genome assembly GCF_978046115.1 of Saccoglossus kowalevskii. NCBI lineage: Eukaryota > Metazoa > Hemichordata > Enteropneusta > Harrimaniidae > Saccoglossus > Saccoglossus kowalevskii. Next base: position 36,155,815 of record NC_140652.1, on the reverse strand, counting down.
TTAACCAATCAGAATACCGCATGGTAATGCCGGCAGAACCCGAAGTTTTCCGAATGATAGTGATAATAAAAATTACATTGCGGAAGTAAAACGATGTCGTAGCATGATGTGTTGGTATGGATTTCAGATGAAAACTGCATGATGGTTTTCGAAATAGGTGATAAGCAATTTTTAAAAGGTAAAAGAAGTCTTGAAAGAAGAGTTTTTACATGATTCACGATGATAAAAGTTCAAATGTATTTTACCCAATCACGCAATAAACACGTTGTTTTTTCCTTGAGTAGCGTAAACAGATCGTGAACTCCGCTTTGCTCATGTTATATCAGGGTGGAATTGATTTTGAAAAAATGTTAGCTTTCAATCTAAAGACTGCGTCGATCGTTAAAGTATTTACTTACGAACAAAGAGGTGCTAATTTTACAAAATTAACTTGTATTGTTTATAAGCCACTACCACATTGTGCGACTATGTCTATTGTTTACAAATTATAATCCGTGACTGGCAGGATGCGTGTCGGTCGGTACGTCGGACAATAGTCCTGTCGGAAGCGTGGCAAGATCCCTGATAGCTACGTATTTCTTTCTATATTTCGTAATACAGTTCACAGGATGAACAATGAAAAAAGCACTGTGGCGGTCTTACTAATCACCGTGGCGGCTCGAGACCACAGTGGCGGGCAGGAAAAGCAGCGTGGCGGCCCCGCACACAAATTGAATGCTGGGGAGAACACTGATAGATGTCATAGGACACTGCACAGACCTGATAGTTTTTAGGGTAATACGAGTACATATTAATTACCTAATTAGCATAATTAATTATATTTCAGCTTGTGATATTTCAAGTAGTAATCATCACATTTCAATGAAATTTGGTACATAGATGTCATAGGACACTGCACAGACCTGATAGTTTTTTGGGTAATATCAGTATATATTAATTACCTAATTTGCATAATTAATTAATTTTCAGCTTTTGATATATCAAGTAGTAATCATCATATTTCAATGAGACTTGCTACATAGATCTTCTAGGATTATGCAGAGACCTAATTAGTTTTAATTGGATATTAATTACCTAATTTGCATAATGTTCCACTGATATATAAAGATTTTAAGCTTTCACACTGATATCTAAAGTACTACTTATTCCATTTCAATGAAACTTAGTACAAAGATGCTCTAGGACAATGTACAAACCTAATTAGTTTGGGGTAAAAATCTGTTCATATTAATTCCCTAATAAGCATAATAATTCATAATTTTTTGGTTCTAATCACATTTCAATTAAACTTGGAAACATAGATTTTCTGTTACATTGCGCAGACCTCATTAGTTTTACACTCAAATCTGGTCATATTAATTTTCTGATTTGCATAATTAGTTTTCAGCTAAGTAATTTCGAATTATATTTAATGTGTCTCCAATACTCTCAGCACATGGGAGTTCTTTCTAAGCTTTCTTTGATTTATCATTGTCTCCCCTTCCATTATCTTGCTGTACGACTTATTCCGATCTGGTTCGTTTGTTAAAACTAACAGAATGTCAATCGGAGGTTAAAACAAAAACCCATTAGGCTGATGTCACACGTGTACGTTGATTTTGAACAGCGGTATCTTCTTTCAAATTTTGTTGTGTGTTAATTTTTTGCATTGTGTTGTTGTGTGTTAAAACCAACAAGGACAATAGAATGATGGTCCAGTGGCCAACATCCTGTGTGTATCATAAACAAATAGAATAGTGCTGGTCGCCAACTTTTTGTCCTAGTCGGAAATTCTGAGTGCATACATCGACATGATAATTCACTTCCACACTGCGTTATCAGATAGTCTTGGGGAATTTTCAAAGAATTACATCATTCTGATTGGTTAATAACAGACTTGACCCATTAGGTCAAATCATGCAAGAATATGTCCAGAGTTTGCGTACGATCCAAAACATATGACAATCAAGATAATGATGAAGATTTTGACTTTGACTGTGTTCCAACAGACATTAATATTTTTAACCTTGTAAATTCGGGTGGTACGTAATTAATATTGAAATAAAATGTGCTTTTTTTTTTTTTTATGACCATTTCTGTTTCTTTATCCGATGTCAACGCAGTTAATTTCATAATTTTATTTCCCTCAAAGACATACATGTAATATCTCCCCTAATCTGTCGCATACTAATAGTCAATTAAAATTGTCATGTGCGAGGGTATGCGCCCACCCCTAAATAATTATGATTTTCTGAGTGAAGACACTGAGCGCTAACGTGGTCGTGATCAAGTGTCTTTCGAAGTCATCGCCACAAGAACATGCACCGATCACATTTCCCAGGTTGTGTTTTTGGTTTAGGGAAATGTGTAAAAAACCACCATTCATGTACTGTAATCCTTTAGATGAAATCGAGAATCGCTCTTGCATTCACCGTAAGAACGTTTTTGTACAGTCGATAATTTTGTGTGAAGGACATACAGTGGAGTGATCAATGGCGCTACCAACGTCTCTAGGGGAAAGCTTGACCTGTGTCATGTGATCCAAACTGGTTGTTAAAGACGTAAAGCTTGGTCACACAAAATCTCGCAGTGAGCGGAATATGGCTTATTGAATGTGTGGATCGTGGCTCTCAATCTGCCCCAAACATGTAAATGGGCAACACACAGCCAGCTTATACAAGCAGGCAACACGCAGCCAGCTTATGGGCAACACACAGCTAGCTTATGGCCAATACACACAGCCAGCTTATGGGCAACACACAGCCAGCCTATGGGCAACACACAGCCAGCCTATGGGCAACACACAGCCAGCTTATGGGCAACACACAGCCAGCTTATGGGCAACATACAGCCAGCTTATGGGCAACACACAGCCGGCTTATGGGTAACATACAGCCAGCTTATGGGCAACACACAACCAGCTTATGGGCAACACACAGCCAGCTTATGGGCAACACACAGCCAGCTTATGGGCAACACACAGCCAGCCTATGGGCAACACACAGCCAGCCTATGGGCAACACACAGCCAGCTTATGGGCAACACACAGCCAGCTTATGGGCAACATACAGCCAGCTTATGGGTAACATACAGCCAGCTTATGGGCAACACACAGCCAGCTTATAGGCAACACACAGCCAGCTTATAGGCAACACACAGCCAGCTTATGGGTAACACACAGCCAGCTTATGGGCAACACACAGCCAGTTTATGGGCAACACACAGCCAGTTTATGGGTAACATACAGTCAGCTTATGGGCAACACACAGCCAGCTTATACAAGCAGGCAACACACAGCCAGTTTATGGGTAACACACAGCCAGCTTATGGGCAATACACAGCCAGTTTATGGGTAACATACAGCCAGTTTATGGGTAACATACAGTCAGCTTATGGGCAACATACAGTCAGTTTATGGGCAACATACAGTCAGCTTATGGGCAACACACAGCCAGCTTATGGGCAACACACAGCCAGCTTATGGGTAACACACAGCCAGCTTATGGGTAACACACAGCCAGCTTATGGGTAACACACAGCCAGCTTATGGGTAACACACAGCCAGCTTATGGGTAACACACAGCCAGCTTATGGGTAACATACAGTCAGCTTATGGGTAACATACAGTCAGCTTATAGGTAACATACAGTCAGCTTATGGGTAACATACAGTCAGCTTATGGGTAACACACAGCCAGCTTATGGGTAACACACAGCCAGCTTATGGGTAACATACAGCCAGCTTATGGGCAACACACAGCCAGCTTATAGACAATATTTACAGTACATTTGTTAATTTAGTTTATTTTTAAACCAAATGAATCTAAAGAACTAAAGTGACCAGCTACGGTAGAATTGACAGATTTCACATCTGACTCAACCTTCAGTGTTCTCCATAAGGGGTTCTCCACAAGTTTTGTGGCAGCCTAGTTACTCTCAACACCCGTCCACCAATGTACATCCAGCTGAAATTATTTGTAAAAAGCTTACATTGTTCTTCCCAGGCATAAACAAAAAAGTAGTAGTCCAACCCTTTATTTTGGCATTCCAGCTCAGCAGCCAATCAGCGATGGCCTAACGCTTAGATGACAATTTCGGTTTCAAATACCCCGGCTTAGTGTTCCAGGTTCTTCGCGTAATTAGGTGTTCGTATGCAGGGGATTTTTCCACACAAAAACGACGAATTACGCCGAGTTTTGTTATCGGTTGGCTTAATATAACCCCAACGGACCGTATTTTTGTGAAAGATTGGTATTTTTGTCCTGATTTGTAGGTATCAGTGTTCTCCACAATCCAAATTAGCTGGTGGGCGTCCTAATTAGCATAAATTTGCATATTAATTTGCATATCATTTACATACAGCATTCTCGCATTTATGACATGAACTGCAATACACACTAAGTTATTTACTATTCTCTTTTTAATTTAATTTAATTGGAACATGTTACAATTTTTTGAAATACAAACAGATTGGTCACTATCAATATTTACGAAATGCAAAAAGTTTGAAATCGGTGATTTATGCATTCGCAAATTATTCTGCGTTCATGAAATGCAATTCGAGTAACCAAGAGCAAGTACAAAACATAATTGAGTTATAAGGTAGAAAATATACGAGATGATTTGCCCACGAAGCCAAAACAGACAATTTGTCAAAACAAAATCCATAACATTTTTATTTGTGGCATCAGTACTCACCCGTGCCGACGGACGGTAAGATGCATTTACGCATGTACGGCCACGATACGTTGCGTTTTCACACATTGTTTTGGATTTCAAGAAAAAAATGCTAGCAATCGGCAAAATAAAAGAATCTGATATGTTCTTGAAAGATTAGACATAAAAAATAGATAAATTGAAAAAAGTACGTGGAAAAGATAACTAAAATATTATTCAATTACAAATACTCGCGGTAAACTAATCCAGCAGCCATGTTTGATGTTTATTACCGCTTTCCGAATTCAGTACACGAACACCCAGAATGCGTTGTTCCCCTATGCAACTTAGATACTAAATCGTTACAGCACCAACAGCGGTGGGTAGCAGACGGTCGTTGAATGGGGTAGGCCAAAAGGTCATCAGTTTGCCTTCTCCATGCTGTTTTCACAATGAACATAATTCAATATCTCGCTGACTTTATAAATTTAACCAAAAAATGTTTTCCCCAACGTTTATATGAACCGACAGTGACCTGGGCACTAAAACTTGTACATAATGATGAACCAGTTACATCCATGGATAACATTATATTCACTGACTGGCTATAACACCCCGGTATAATTTTTTCTTCCTTTTTATGCTGTTTTGCTATTATTTCAAGAGTCCAGACATAAACAATGACCACTGGAAGTCTGCAAGCAGTTATCAAGTGTATTCATGGCAATGTGTCAATCGCCTGAATTCATTGTCGTCCGACATTATTGCCACTTATTGCTCACAATACGCAACTACAGTGGTTTCAATTTACAGCTGTATTTTTAATAATCGTCTTCCAATCACGAAAGAAAGAAGTAAATACGAACGAAATGTATATGCACAGAAAATAAACAAATACTGTGGCTGGGATTTATTTTCACTGAAAATACTTTCTAGGTGTTCTGTATGGAATTTATTTTCACTGATTTTTGACTAGTTGAATGTAAAATATAGGGGAAAAGGTATACATGTACATGTATTCGCTGGAATTTTATTTTCACTGAATCATTTTTTCATCGAAAATAGCGAAAATTAATTCCATGCGAAAATAAAGTATTTTACAGTATGTTAGCTGATTGCATGTAAACTCGAACAAAAATTAAAATACTAGCGTATTTACAACGTTCGCTCGATTTTCACCTTTTGGCCTACCCCATTCAGTGCCCGCCGGCCACCCACCGCTGTTGGCGCTTTAACGATTTAGTATCTAAGTTGCATAAGGAAACAGCGCATTCTGGGTGTTCGTGTACTGAATTCGGAAAGTGGTAAAAAACATCAAACATGGCTGCCGGATTAGTAATTGAATACATATTTTAGTTATCTTTTCTACGTACTTTTTTCAATTTATCAATTTTTTATGTTGAATCTTTCGAGAACATAGCTAATTATTTTATTTTGTTGATTGCTAGCATTTTTTCTTGAATTCCTAAACAACATGTGAAAACACAACGTGTCGTGATCGTACATGTGTAAATGTATCGTACCGTCTGTCAGCATGGGGGAGTAATGATGCCACAAATAAAAATGTTATGGGTTTTATTTTGACAAATCGTCCGTTTTGGCTTCGGTAAATTACCTTGTATAATTTCTACATTATAACTCAATTATTAATTTAGTGTGTATTGGAGTTCATGACATAAATTCCAAAATGTTGTATGTAAATGATATGCAAATTATGTGCAAATGTATGCTAATTAGGTCACCCACCAGCTATTGTGGAGAACACTGACCTTATACCGACAATCTTGATATGACATGACATTTCTGTGAATTTAACCACAATTATTTTTGACGATGTGCTGCTTTGTACTAAATAAGGAGCTCCATGATGCAAGTAATTGACAATACGGTAGTTGCAATGACAATAATTACCATGTCGTTTTATCTTTTCAAGTTAAAAGGTACAGAAATTGTGCTTTACAGTTGACCACGAATAAACGCAGCAAACTGCTTTCAAAAGATAATGTGGCCCTTGAGCGTTGAACAATGTGATTCAATGAGTCCTTTCAAATTGGGAAATAGCGTAGTGCATGATGTTAGCTTACGGAATTAACACTTGATTGAAATAATAACAGCTGTGTACCAAGTAAACAACTGGGCGGACCATGCAAATTACATTTCCCATGATGCACTGGTGCAGTCCCTGGAATTGCAGAGCCGTGCTTTAATAAAAACAATGAAACCGGAGACATGGTTCCTTTTTTTTTTTGCAACAAATGGTTAATTTCCCTAAAGTAAAGAAGACAGTCTTTATTGAAATATTTTCTTGTTTTCATCAGTTTTGTAATATAAACAATCACATAATTATGGAGTTGACTTGTAATAAACATAAAGCCTTTGAATTTTTACTGGAAACTGTTCCAGTATGTCCTTGGTGTTTTTTGCTACAGTTTGGCCAAACACAAAGAAACATTGTATGTGCTTGTTTGTATAAATAAAGACCTGACATACATTTATACCATTTGTTTATTTTGTGTCCTTATAGTAGTTTGGTTAAATGGTTTTAAACTTTACACTTTATTTTTCCCTTCATCAGAGAGGTTGTGAGTTGTAAATCAGAGTATAGCCTGCCTTGTCTTCCAAACATAGTCAAGTCTTTTGGGTGACCAATTTGCACTTACATGCACTCTTGCAAATAGCACCAGAAAAAGGGATCAAGTGACCTCAATGTTCAGAAATGTCACATTTACATGTTTGTCGCAAATGTTTATTTGTTTTGCTTGCACAGTTATTGAATTGACTTGTTTCATTTCAGATCATAATCTTTGGACTCGTTGACGTTGTGTTATTTTTGAGCTCAAGATGCCTAAACGACAGAAGCCTACAGAAACTGAAGCTCCAGCTGCAGTTGAAGATGTTCCCAAGGCTCCTTCAACTCCCAAGAGGAAAAGGATGAAAGGAGAAGGAGGTGAAGTTGATGATGAACCAAAGATTGAGACTGTGGAAGACAAGGAAGTTGTGAGTGAAGTTGAGGATGATGATGGTGATGAAGAAGAAGCTGAAACAAGTGACGAAAAGAAGAAGGGAAAAGGGAGGAAATCTGTCACCAAATCTCAGATCTTCTATTCATGCAAATATTGTAAAACTTTTTTTACCATATATGATGATTTTGCAGAGCATGAATTATCTCATCTAAGTCAGGGGTTGGTAGCCTGTGGGTTATGTGGTAAAGCATTTGCTCATAGAAGTTTGTTGAATTCTCATATCAAACATCATGCAAATAAGAAAATACATGAATGCTCTCGATGTGGAAAGGTTTTCACTTCCAAGGGAAATCTTCGCTCACATGAACGTGTACATTCTGGAGAGAAACCCTATTCTTGTAGCCACTGTGTTAAAACCTTCAGTAGGAAAGATAATCTTGATAATCATGTCAGAATCCACACTGGAGAACGCCCATTCAAATGTTCAACATGTGACAAGGGATTTAAACAGAAGGGACACTTACAGGATCATGAGAGATCTCACTCTGGTGAACGCCCATATGAATGTGAACATTGTAAGAAGGGATTTGTACAGAAAAGTCAGTTGATTACTCATCTTCTACAACATTCTGATGACAAGCCTTACAAATGTGATGAGTGTGAGTATTCATGTAAACAAGTCAGCACATTGAATAACCACAAGATTAAGGTACATAATGCAACCCCAAAAGCATCTACTAAGTCTACACCTAGGCAGATAGTTGAAATAATACATCCACCAACAGAAGAAGAGGAGGAGGAGGAAGAAGAAGAAGAAAAAGAAGAGGAGCCAGAGCCAAGCACATCTACTTCAATTGTGTCTAAAGAGCATATTCGTAACAAACCCTACAAGATAATCTACCGTTGTGACAAGTGTCCAAGAGAGTTTGAAGATAAGCCAGCACTAATGTTGCATAAGAAGGCCCATACAGGTGAAGGAAAGTATGCCTGTAACAGCTGTAAGATTTCATTCAAAGATGTTGGTGAACTTGGTCAGCATTTTGAAAGTACACACAGTGGTAAAAAAACTGATGTTATAGTTTCCCCTGTAAAGCATTCCCCACAGAAGGAGGAAAACTCGCCCAATAAAACTGTCATCAAGATCTCTCCAAAGAAAGATTCACCTATCACCAAGAAGAATGTAACAGAGACTAAATCTGTTATCACAGTTTCACCAGTGAAGGAAAAACCATCACCATCAAGAGCTAAAAGAACCATTGTCATGATGCCTCCTGATGCTGAAGAAGAATCTCCTAGAAGGGGTAGGAAACCTAACAAACCAAAAGAAGTACCTTCAAGATCATCACCAAGAGTCGGTAAAGAACCTGCTTTTGTGGAAAAGATAGAAAAATCTACCAAATCTGATCTGGCAAAAGCTAATAAATCCATCAAACCTGCTGAAATGACAGATAAGTCTGCAAAATTGGTCAAGGGAAAGACGGAAACAAAATCTGCTGTGGAAAAAGCAGACAAATCGATCAAATTGGTTGAGGAAAAGGCAAATAAGTCAACCAAGTTGGTTGAGAAAAAGACGAGCGTTTCAACCAAAATTGTTGAGGAAAAGGCAAGCAAGGGAAACGAAAGTAAGTCCACCAAAACTGTTGGAGACAAATTCACCAAATCTGTGGTCCAAAAAACAGAAATAAGAGTAGAAAAAACAACCAGATTGTCCAAGGTAAAAACAGGTACTGACAGGCTCACACGTTCTGTCACTGAAAATCCAACAAGAACAACCAGATCTGCTATGGATAGGCAAGAAAAAGAAACAAAATTACCAGAGGAAAAATTGACCAAAGCAAAATCTGTAAAAGATTTAAAGGAAAAGCCAAAACCAAGTGAAAAACGTATTGAAAAAGATAGTTCAGTAACAAAGTCCAAGAAGCAAGAACCTGTACCACCTAAAGAGAAACCTGTGGCATCTAGGAGGTTCACAAGGTCTCGTCTACAAGCTGCACCCAAAGTTGATTCAAATAAAAGACAACCTACTTCTCTTAAAAGACCTCAGCAGGGTAAAAGTGCAAATGATGATGTACAATCCCCTCCAGTGAAGAAGAAAGTTAGAATAGCTTCACCTGCAGTAACGCCACCAGTTAAAGTCCGTAAGACCCCTGACAGAAAACAGAAACTGAAAGTATCATTTCCAAGTCCAAAAATAAGGCGTGGATATAAACAAGTAGAGTGCAGAGAAATGGGTACACAGACAGATGAGGGAGAAAATAAAGGCGAAAAAACAATAACACCATCAACACAACTTCCTACAAAACAGCATCGAACTGATGCCTCTTCAAAAAAACAGAGTGCAGTTGAGAAGAATGTTCCATCTAAACGAGTAGGTAACAAAAAAGAAGCATTGCAGGAAAAAGGTAGACAGCAGGAGCCAAAAAAATCTTCAGGAAAGAGGACTTTGCCCGGAAAGACAAAAGAGGGTAAAAAGAGAGAATATGGACTGTCTGGGATGGAATGTTGTGAAGCATTGCTGAAAAGCTGTGATGTTGAAATGGAGGATATATCAAAAGACAGTGCTGGAAAAAGCAAAGTAATGAAAGCAAAGGTTGTAGCAGGTGTGCAAAACATAAGCAAAGCTAAATCAAGTGCTGGAAAGAAAGGTGACAAAACAGATAACAAATCTGTTAAAATTGTTGAGGTGGAAGATAAAACTGTGAAGATAACACACTCCCATCCTATTAAAGAAAAAGAAGCAGCAAAAGAAAGTGTTTTCAAGGTTCCATACAGAGTAGATGCAGCTAAAGGAAAGACTAAAGAAACTGTTAGCAATAGTGAAAGTGTTGAAGAAAGTAAACAGCCCAGTAAAGTACAGAGCTCTTCTGGAAATAATGAGTTACATGAGAATATAGAAGTTGTGAGCAAAGAAAAGTCTGATGAGTCAAATAAAAACGTGGAAGTTGTTGAGAGTCAAGAAAAAAATAATGACCCACTTAAGAACCCAGAAGTTGTTAAGAGCCAAAAAAAATCCAATGGTCCACTTGAAAAGGTAGAAGTTGCTGAGAGCCAAGAAGAAACCAACGAGCCACTTAAGAACTCAGATGTTGCTGAGAGCTTAGAAGAATTGAATAAGGATAATGAGATTATTGAAATAGCAAGACATGGCATAGACCAACAGAAAGATACATCTGCTGATATTATTGTGATTGAAAAATCTGATGTGGAGGGCAAGAGAGAAGTATCAGCTGCTGTGACCGAAGCTGAAAGTAGCAATGTTGACAGTGAAGCTGAAGTACCAGGGGATGCGATTGCCGTTGACAGTCATCCAATGGTGGACAGTGAAAAAGAAATTGTTGAAGTAAAAAGCAGCACAGATAAGATGAATGTTTCTGCTAAAGTTGAGGAAGATAGTAACAATGATAGTCAGGCAAATGTTTCTGGTGAAGTTAGTAACTTAGATAGTCAAGAAAGCATATCTGCCGATGTAGTTGATGTTGGTGACACTGATACTAAGGCAGTTGTTCCAGCTGAAGTACTTGAAGATGGCAACATTGATAATCAAGGAAGTGTCTCTGTTAGTGCTGAAGATTGCCAAGAAAGCATGTCAGCTGGTGTAGTTGAAGTCAGTCATATTGACAGTCAAGCAAATGCCTCTTCTGAAGTCATTAAACATGGTCATGCTGATAGTCAAGAAGGCCTATCTGCTAATGTAGTTGAAGTTGGTGAGGTTGATAGTCAGGCAAATATCTCTGATGATGTGATTGAAGTTGGTGTCATAGACGGTCAAAGTGAGTCTGCAGATGTAGTTGACATTCGTGGGGTTGATAGTCAGGCAAATGTCCCTACTGAAGTTGTTGAAGATGGCAACATTGATAGTCAAGGAAGTGTCTCTGTTAGTGCTGAAGATTGCCAAGAAAGCATGTCAGCTGATGTAGTTGAAGTCGGTCATGTTGATAGTGAGGCAAATGTCTCTGATGATGTGATTGAAGTTGGTCATGTTGAGGGCCACACAAGCGACACCGAGGATGTGATCGAAGTTGGTCATGTTGAGGGTCATGCATACGTTTCTGACGATGTGGTTGAAGTTGTAGATAGCCAGGCAGATACAACCAATGACATGATAAAAAGCGTGGACACTCGGATAGATGATCCTATTATTATTGAAGAAAGTGGTCAAGACGAGAAGAAAGAAGCACATTCTGATGTTGTTGAAGTTGTGGAAAGTCATGTTTCTATGTCTGAAGATGTGGTTGAAGTTGAAAGTAGCCAGGCAGTGGATGATAGTCAAATTGGTTCTAGTAAAGATGCTGCCATCAGCAGTGCTGATGTACCTGCAGATGAAATTTGCTCTAGCAGCACTGCTACTGTAAATGATAGCAGAATAAGTAACCCACCTGTTTTAGACAAGGTTGAAACAGCTTTACCTACTGATGGCAATATTGTAAACAACATGATAGATAGTACTGTCACTGCTGGGGGAGATGTTATCTCGGCCACAGAGCCTCTGCTAGAGAAGATCCAAGAAGCTGTTTCTGAGGCTGAACCACTTATAGAAAAGTGCCCAGGAGGTGGTGACATGCAGGAGGCAGCCGATGACCATCAAGAAGACAAGCAGTCTGAAACCATTGTCGAAGTGCAGACATGTGAAAAGGCACCTGCTCTACAAGCACAGGTGATAACAGAAAATGGTGCAAAGGAAATAAAAACTTCAACTTCTGATGTCGCCGATAGTTGAAAATGCAGAACTCTTATTTCAGACTAGAATTTACTGTTTTAAGTTAATGCCTGTTTTGTATGTGAAACAGGGGTGGACAAAGTTAAAATTCAAAATGGGTTGACACAGGTGGGCATTTTCTACAACTCTGAATAATAGCCAACGTGTGTAATATATCTATACTAATAATTGTGGAGAGACCCTAGCAGATTTTTACATCCTTAGTGTTGTGGAATACGTTTTTATCAACATTGTTGAACAGCTTTTAATCAATTTAATTTGTTCCCCTAAAATATCTAAGCGCTACAGTCATTGCTATAGTACAGATCTATGAAACGATACAGTGCCTTGGTTTTAAATGAAATGCCATACATAAATATATATTTATACATGTATCAAGTTTATTCAGTTTTTGTTCTTTATTCCAAGTGTTTGTGATTACTTGATGATGGAACAAATAGGCTAATCGATTGGGTCTCTACTATGTGATTGCTTATTGATGGGTCTGTACTGCGCAATGGCTAATGATTAGAAGGACTTAGTGATCATCTCATCAATACCTCGTTCTTTTAATCGATGTGACGTACACTATCAAACCCCTGATGAGCTGCAAATGTTGTTTTAGTTCATATCATATAGACATGTTCTTTTAAAAGTGAGGAGTTGGAAAACCGTAGATGATATTAATGATGTTTTGAATGTATTACCTCTGTTGATGTTGTAGCAACCTAATTCAAATTTGAAGGTTAGGTAGTAAATCTGGTCACTTTAAAGAGATGTAACTAACCAACTACCTATGCAAATTGTGCATTATCAGCTGCTAATCAGAGCTTGTCTTACAGAACATTATGGTCTGTTTTAGTAAAGCATGTTTTAATTGGTTGGTGAGCTATTTGCATAGATAGTTAGTTGATCAGTAGTACAAGGTGTGAACGCCAGCAACCATAGTCAGTGATCACTGATTAAAAGCAACCAGAGTCTTTTTCTTACATCAGATTTTAATCAGAATGGCATAGTAGTATGAATACTTAATTTGTAGACACTAGGGGCATATGGAATATAATGTACAGTGATATAAGACAGTAGCAAATACGTCTTGGGAAGTGTGTATTTTTAACAGTAGACAGAATACATTAATCATCGATTGATTGATTGATTTATAGGCTAGTTATTGTAAAATTATCAATCAAATACCAGTATGACTAGCAGTTCTTTATATGGCAATTGTATATTATATTATATAATGAATGTAAGAACATTTATGTAACCATGGTGATTTAATTTTTCTGGATAACCCAAACTGCACTCAGAAAGCATATTCTATTTGTGAAGGAGTTGTTTTGTCATTGTTGGATGTAATTGCTTTACATGATTATTAATGCATACATTTTTGTTGCGGGTAATGCAAATGTTCCTGACAATGTGGTTGACGTTACTTTGAATAGGGACCTTTACAAACTAAATGATGATGAGAAAGTTGTAAATGTAACATAAGCACTTAGACGTATTTGGAATTATTATACATCTGTCACCGTAACGGCATAAGTTACAGCGTGCCGTGATTTGGCGGTATTTTACGGGGTATTTTTCATACTACCATATTAGGAAATGCGAATTCCAAATTTGGAATGATTACGTGCGTAAGCGTCCTCTAATAATAAAAACAAACATGGCTGCTACCAAGATTTGACTGGACTCCACACAAATAAGTTCGCTTATTCTGTTCTAAACTTTTTAGATTTCGGCATTCCCATGATGTATCCTTGGAAGGAAAAGATGTATAATAATAAGGTTATTACGAAGATACCCCAATGTATGCACTCAGACAGTACGCTGTCGCATCGACCTCTGCTACGCGTCGACCGATATTGCCGCTGTACTGTCTTCGTGCATACTTTGAGGTATCTTCGTAATAACCTTATAGTATTGCAATAAACCTCAACAAAATTGGTATCAACAAATGATTGTTATTTTAATGGATGCGTATTTCACCATATATATATAAATCAGCAATTCAATTTTCAACACTTTGATTTTTTTTCCGCAATTTGACGAATGAGATGTTTATTTCTATATTTCTAAATTTTCTCTGACATGCAAATCTTATTTTATGTGAAAATTCTGTATTTTGTTGATACAATGCCTGCAGTTTAAGTTTTTGATGCTCTGTGTATTGAAACATGTTTTAATGCAGATAATTCATAACTTCTTTGTAGTTAACTGTTCATATATGCATGCATTATTTTCTACAAGAATGGATCTTTATGGTGCTTTATATTTCTCTACTGAATTGCTTTTCTAGTTTAGAACATTCATTTTTTAAATTGACCGTAAACCGTAGTTTTTTGTTATTTCAGGATTTAATTGCATTTTGAAAAATCAAATTAAAGCAGTTGAACGAATTCTGTTGCTTTTTTTGTCACACAGATTGTCTCCCTCTTGTGGTAAATGTCATACATGTTTTTTGTTTACAACTTTAAATTTCATGTTTAGTATTGATTTGCAATAGAATTGTGTCCTAGTGTTACGTTTTATGTGAAATGCATAAAATTTGTTATGTTTCTTTCAAAAACTATGGTAGTGCTTTATATTGCATAAAATAAACGACCTACTTACTATGAGTGTAGTAATACATAAAATACACAGTGCTGTAATGAGGTCCAGTGTAGTAATACATAAAATACATAGTGTTGTAATGAGGTCCAGTGTAGTAATACATAAAATACATAGTGCTGTAGTGAGGTCCAGATTCAACCGTCTCACTAACCATAGTTTACTTACATTTCACTTCATAAAATAAATATTGTTTCTTTTGCAAAAGGTGAATTCGATGAAAACTTATAAACAATGTCATGTCTCATTTGTTTGATTAAAAATTCAGTATTGAATATAGAGAAAAACATAGAAACTAATGACATTGTTTTGATAAGAATAATTTTGCTAGCAGGATTACTTCAACTGAACTTGTGAGCTGACACCACAACTAACAAAACTTAGCCAGATTTACCACCTGACCCTTTACAACCAATCAAAGAGCTGTTCGTTGGCATTTTTTTTCCAACTTATCACCTTGTACATTTGCTTCAACTCAACTGGTCCCTGTCATTTATAGCTGACTTGTCATTAAGTTGAGGGGTCTTAACACACTCCCTAGTTAGTTTGCATTATCGTGCTATATTATGTAAAAGATTCTTGCAATTTTAACAAAATGTCTTGTATAAAACATTTGTTGCCATGGAGAACTGTTTGAGAAGTGTTGATTGAAAATTGTTGTGAATACTAGTAGAATTTTTTGTGGTTATTTCTGCTACCGTGCATTGTATTTGCTGTAATATACCCGGTACATACAATTTATGATCCTTCATGGTTTTCTTCTTTTAACTACAATTCTCATTTCTACTGAAGTCAGTTGTAGAGCAAATTTAATTCAAATATTAATGTTTTTGTGATTTGAAGAATTCTCCCCAGATCAGAGCTCACTTAAGATAATAATTGTTATGCCAATTAGCTAAGGTTACATAATTTGCCTGGGAAGACGCTGAATATTCTATATATTTTTTTTCTTTTTTAATGAAATCTTGCTATCACTGTAACTCTCCGACCCCTATTGCAAAATAGACTAGTCTAGTCATGCTTTCAGCATCAAACTTTATATATGACTATATGCATTTTGTAAATTTCTTCCTTTCTAAATGAAATGTGCCCACCACTCTGTCTGCCACCCCTATTTTAAAACGTACTGCTGGAACTGTGGACTGTACCATTATTATTGGGGGTGTTTTACTATACTCGTGTAACTGCCAGTTTCTGTTTATTTTTCACTTTTAGCATTGTATTTTAACCAACATTAATATTATAATAACAATTAATTTGTACAATTTTTTGTGTAAACTGTTCTGACTAAAATGAGTTCCTTTCTAAAAAAAACCAATGTGGGTTCAATCTGACATACAATGCATGTGTAGCATACTTTAATTACAATAGTATTTCAATATGCTACTTTGTATCAAAAGTTCACAAATTTCTGATTGCTTGCCAGGTTTTTAAGAAGAGATCTGTGCTGGTATGAGATTTTTATCAAAATTTACTTTTTGTACTTTTCCAATACAATGAGAATCGTTTCATGGGTCTCATTCTTAAAATCTGTGTCGGTTATGAAAAACTCAAAAAGAAAATTAAGTTACCCTTTTTCACTCTGCAATTTCAAACTTTGGGATTGTGAAAACAGTTATCATAAAAAGTTGTACATATCTTAGTCATTGCAATGTACATTTCAGTTATTGTGAAATTCTTTGATTTTAGCTCCAAATATTATGTCTACAATTAAATGGATTATAGTCAATAAATTCAGCATTTTAATGAAATTTGCGATTATGAGTTACTTGGGTGTTGTGGTCCCCACTCCCACTCACACTTCTTCATAACATATTGATGGGTGATGTGGCCAAGGCCTAAAGCATAGCAGTCTTTTGGTTTCTACTTCCATAGCATCCTAATGTCTTTTGGGGGGGGGGGGTCCTAGAAAAAGGTGTTCTGGTAGATTTGTTTTTCTAAGTCGATGTACAAATCATACATATTTTTTTGATTGTCTAAAAATTTGTTTCCTTTTACACCAAAAAACCTTGAAAAAAGCCAAGTGTGCACAATAACTGTTGCTATAACTGTTGTTATATAGAATTTTTTTTTTTGTGCCAGGCGATAGTCTGAACATTGAATGTCACTGTTGTCTCTCCTGACTTTTTTGTATGTGCAAGTGCTAGTGCTGACACATAGTGCATTTTGCCACAGAAGTCATTTCCTGTTTGGAACTGCATGACGGCTGTGCGGCCATCTCCCTATCAAATGGCAATTTAATGCGCTATACTGGCGTCAACCAGGCTTGGTCGAACACAAGCACCTGGGGACCTTAACGAAAGTTCTCCTAAAGTCTCATTCGTTAGTGAATGAAAATAATAGCTTTTAACGTGACGATTATGATATATGGACTAAGGCTTAAAATGGTGACCTTTTGTGTATATACTCGCACAGTAACTCTCCTAGTAGAGTGACTGGAATACAGAGATTCGTTACTGACAAAGAATTTACAACTAAATGTCATGCTTTTCAAAATTAGGTCCAATTAGGTCACTTTTAAAAAAACAAAGAAAAATTGTTGACGAGAAAATTCAGAAAAACAATATCAGCCTAACTGCTTTTTAAGACCTGTATGTGATGCCCCCCTCCAATTGACTTAGATAAAAGGTCTGTGTCAACTTGTACCAATACAGATGCTGTCATTATGTGACCTACATGTACATAGATAAAAATTAATTGTATTTATCAACACACTGTGTAAGTCGGTGTCGTGATGAATTTTTAAAAATGGCGATACAACCTAATTCAAAACAATTTTGGAAGAGTTTGAAATCTAATAGGCCCAATGTGCCAGACAGTATATCAGAGGTTGAATGGTTTAACTATTTTAATGATTTATTTAACCCTCTAACCTTGATGGAGGACGAAAATCAAAAAGAGTTTTTCGCATCAATCAAAAACTACATGGATGATTTAGAAGATAATGCGGTGTTAAATAACGAATTAAATGTTTCTGAATTTGATGGGCCTATTTCTTTGGATGAAATTAGGGAAAATTTAAGTAAATTAAAGACAAATAAAGCCCCAGGACCAGATGGTATACCCACAGAATTTTGGAAAAATGCTCCCATAGAAATCCATGAAATGTTATTTATTTTATACAACAAGGTATTTGACCAGGGAATCTTTCCTGATGAATGGGGTAGGGGATTAATATCGCCTGTATACAAGAAGGGAAATAAGGATGACCCCGGTAATTATAGGAGTATTATGTTATTAAACGTCATAAGTAAAATTTATACAAGTATATTAAGTAATAGGTTAAATACCTGGTTAAAACATTATAATGAAATTGTAGAAGAACAAAGTGGTTTCCAGAAACATAGAAGCACATTAGATAATGTTTTCATTTTACGTACTCTTGTGGAAAAATATGTCTTTCAGTTAAAAGGTCGTTTCTATTGTGCATTTGTGGACTATGAGAAGGCCTTCGACAGGGTACATCATTGCTCATTGTTTTACAAATTATCGAAGACTGGTCTCAAAGGCAAATTATTTAATTCCTTATATTCAATGTACCAGCATGTAAAGGCAGCAGTGAAAACTCCCTGGGGGGTAACTAACTACTTTAATATTAGTATGGGTTTGCAACAGGGCTCTGTGATTTCACCTCTTTTATTTTGTTTCTACATTAATGATCTTCATGGGGCTTTTCAACGAGGTCATGAAAGTGTAGTTTACCTGTGTGCTTTGAAATTGTGTTACCTATTGTATGCAGATGACCTGGCTCTGTTTAGTAGTACACCCATTCGTTTACAACGATTATTGAATAATTTGGCAGACTATTGTTCAAAGTGGAGACTTACAGTGAACCTTAAGAAAACTAAAATTATTGTTTTTCGGAAAGGGGGTCGTTTAAAAAACAGTGAAAAATGGTTTTGGAAGGGTAAAAGCATTGAAACTGTTTCAAAATATAATTATTTGGGGGTTATACTTTCCAGTTCTGGAAAGTGGTACCAGGCACAAAAATATGTTTCTCAACAGGCCAGTAAAGCACTTTTTTGTTTGGAAAAAAAGATACAGAATCTGGGTGGTGTGCCGCCTGATGTTGCTTTTCGTATATTTGATTGTAAAATCCTCCCAATTCTCCTCTACGGTAGTGCTATTTGGGGCACTCATTCTGATATTAATGATGTGGAGAGAGTACACAATAAATTTTGCAAATTTTTACTAAGTGTTAGTTTGGTTGCCACTAATTCCGCTGTTAGGGGAGAGTTGGGTCGGCATTATCTTAGAGTGTATGTAAATATTGAAATTATTCGTTTTTGGTTAAAACTAATACGTGATGTTTCTCCACATATTTTAAAAGAATCGTATAAATTTCAACTTAATATGGCAGGAGCAGGTGCTATTTGCTGGGCTTTGACAGTTAAAAATCTTCTCTATAAATATGGTTTTGGACATATTTGGATTGACCAATATGTAAGTAACTCTATTGCATTCCTGGAACTATTTAAACAGAGGTGCTTTGATATTTCCAGACAAGATTGGAGCTCTGAAATTAATAGAAGTCTCAAACTAGTAACTTATTGTAAGGTGAAACATGAATTAACATGTGAGAAATATCTTACAAATATTGGTCAGTCTTATGCAATATATAGAAATGCTTTATGTAGATTAAGGATCTCGTCCCATGTACTACAAATTGAAAAGGGTAGGGCCAGTGGTACTCCACGTAACCAGAGGTTGTGTCCTTTTGGCTGTAATGTAATTGAGGACGAATACCACTTTACATTAGTTTGTCCCAAATATAGCTCCCTAAGGTTGAAGTTTATTGCACAGTATTACTTCTCCCCACCTACAGAGATAAAGTTTATTTCATTATTTCAGAATCAAACCCCATATATACAATTAAACCTTGGTAAATTTATATTTTATAGTTTTCAAGTACGTCAGCTTATGCTTGAAGAGAACACTTAATTATGCAAATGTTATGTATTATGATTTTATATTTGTTTTTCTTTACTTGTTTCTGCGACCATTCCAATCTAATTTATTATGTATTTATTTGTATCTGTACATAAGGCCAATGGCCACAGTACGAAATAAAGATATATATATAAAAAAAAGTCGGTGTCGCTATTTGTCCCTTGTACTGATGTTTACCGAACAAGGTGATATCGGTATTATGGCATGGTTGCCATGGGACTGATGATATTGTGACATGAAAGATAAAACACTCATTACTTGATTTATGTGCAACAATATCGATAGTTTACACGGTGGGGGGGGGGGGGGGGTAACATACCCTAGATGGTTTTCATTGCAGGAAAGTTGTTTCATTGTTGTTTTACTAGCATTGCTGTTCAGATTTCGAACACAGAAAGTTGTAAACTGATACCGTTGAGGGCGCCATGCACAAACATGTACTCGTATACTGAATTGACAGCAAAGGTAGGCGGAAAGTCCAGTATACTGTATGGGAAGGGTAAAGAAATATTGGAAATCATCAACAGTGGTTTAATAAATTATACACATTTTTATTCAGACTTGTTTGACGGTGTGTGTGCATAACTGTAACAATCTTTGACGTTCAGAAAACTTCGTAGTACCAATATAATATGTTTGGTCCATAGTAAATCTTACAAGCATTACTTGGTTTATTGTCGGATTATAAGTCACCCTGAGAGTCATAACCTTCATCACAACTTGCAAATTACTTATTTTTACCTATCCATCTACAATATTGTCTTACGACAAAACACATTTATCTAATTGACGCCAGCTTTCGTTTTTCTATGAGTTATGAATAGTTTATTCACTCAACGAATAAATTTATTTATTAGTTTAACATTGTGTTGTAAGGTTAGCCTGCTGAGCATCAATAAGTATCGGATGCATATCTTTCCAGCTATCCTCAGTTACAGAAATATTTATGTATGTATATACTGTTAATAAACCGCTTCAATTCCGGGAGAAACGTAGACCAAAACACACCCACCCCAGCCTCAACTCGGCGTTTGATATGTAAATGCACAGTGGAATGCTAATCTACAACTGGACGCATGAAGCTGGGAACAGCCACTGGTGGCGCTGTATACAATCAAAACCTATTCAGGCTTCCCTCACGTAAGTGAAATTATTAATAGAGAGCATTTATTATGAAACTCCGGAATCACGTATATTTGGTCTTGACCCCTCCCCCTCCCCACTCTGTCTATTGTGCTAATTTGAAGGCTGTACACTTTCTATCATACTAAACTGGTCACCATATTTAACAAGTGTTTCAGGCATTTACACTAAAATCTGAATAAGCGCAGGCAAGCCTCAACAGGTTTCGATCGTATACAGCGTCACCAGTGGCTATTTTCTCTCTTTTGTTCTTAGTTATTTTTATTAATGTTTGTATTGTATTTTTTATTTTCGTTAATTGTCATGTATCGATTTTTATCCATTAAAGATTATTATTATTATTAGACTGTTCCCTGCTCCATGCGTTGAGCAAATATATTTATGAAGGTCATTGGTAAATGGATCATTCCATTGTGTGAATACGTGGTGAAGGCAATAGGTAAGTGGATCATTCCATTGTGCGAATATGTGGTAACGGCAATAGGTAAGTGGATCATTCCATTGTGTGAATATGTGGTGAAGGCAATAGGTAAGTGGATCATTCATTGTGTGAATATGTGGTGAAGGCAATAGGTAAGTGGATAATTCCATTGTGTGAATATGTGGTGAAGGCAATAGGTAAGTGGATCATTCCATTGTGTGAATATGTGGTGAAGGCAATGGGTAAGTGGATCATTCCATTGTGTGAATATGTGGTGAAGGCAATAGGTAAGTGGATCATTCCATTGTGTGAATATGTGGTGAAGGCAATAGGTAAGTGGATCATTCCATTGTGTGAATATGTGGTGAAGGCAATAGGTAAGTGGATCATTCCATTGTGTGAATATGTGGTGAAGGCAATAGGTAAAGTGGATCATTCCATTGTGTGAATATGTGGTGAAGGCAATAGGTAAGTGGATCATTCCATTGTGTGAATATGTGGTGAAGGCAATAGGTAAGTGGATCATTCCATTGTGTGAATATGTGGTGAAGGCAATAGGTAAGTGGATCATTCCATTGTGTGAATATGTGGTGAAGGCAATAGGCAGGAACAGTCTACTGCGCGGATAGGTAGATGAAAAAGCTTTTAATTTTTTTAATAATGCATCTCTCAAAATCCCTGTGGTGGTGGTTACGGGTGGTTACGGGTACACGCATGACGTTTTTGCTTTGCAACATACTATTGTTGTTGTGTGAGGGCGCGTATCCTAGAGTTATTACAGCCTACCACAGTGCAGTGTATTCGTCATTACGATCTATCAAATGACCTTTGATGGTACAGCAGACGATCAAATATATAATGACATCCAAATATACGTATAAATAACCTTCGTTAGAGGGCGCTTTCATGTAAATAAAGACAATTTATTGACAAAGCTCGAGAGCTTTTTATAAACAATCGTAATATGCGTGGGTAGAACTGGATTTTACAAGTCTCGCGTCGCCAAGGTCAGTTGACGAGGACTGCAAACACGGTTCACCGCACAGGACTGCAAAAATATACAGGAATACTGGGAAGCAGAACGAAATAGTACGTCGCTGCAGTTGGGGACCTTTATTTTCAGTGTCTTATTCGCGACATTAGCTTGTTGTGAAACGTGTTATTGAAATACTTTTAGGAGGAGTATTATTTTGAGCTGCGTGATCCCATTGTTCGTCGTTATATTGGTGCTAAAGTACAATTAGGTGCAAATCCCGAGGACTTAAAGAAATCGTGGTATTATTTAGACCCAATGTTAAGGATATTGGATGCCAAAATGGGAAGTTATTTTAGGATGTTGGGTGCTTTATTTATACATGTATTAGTCATAAATGTTGTTGAGTCTAGAAATAACCAAAGAAGCCATTTTAATGCTGATGTTTTAATTCTGGGTGCCGGGGCAACCGGGATCGCAGCAGCTAAAGTTCTGAATTCTCACGGAATTGACAATTTTGTCATACTGGAGGGGTCTCATCGTGTAGGCGGGCGCATGATGGAAGTTCCGTTCGGTGGTAAAGTGGTGGAAGTTGGCGCCAATTGGATCCAGCCCAACAACGAGAACCTGAATCCTGTTGTTGGCCTAGCTAAGAAGTATAAATTAAAAGGGAAACCGTCGAACTGGGATAGTATTATTTTTAGAAATGCAGAAGGGAAGAACGTGACCAGGGAAGCGTTGGTTGTAAGACACCAGCTTGACAAGTCTCTTGATTACACCCACGATCTAGCGTTAGAACTCCTGGAAAACAATAAATCTGACATGTCTATCCGTGCTGCGCTGAGACTAGCTAAGTGGAACCCACGTACCCCTATCGACGAAGTTCTGGAATATCTTCGTGTTGATTTTGAATACGGCGGAATTGCGTACGTAACGTCCCTTAAGTCTACAGCTGTCGTCGTGAACGACAAAGATTTGTTTGTGACCGACCAACGCGGGTATAGCGTACTTATCAAAAAAATGTCAAATGAATTCATGAAACAAGGCGACCTCCGTTTAAGGTACGGTAAAGTGGTGACGGCTATTACCTGGACAAACAACAGCGTCACTGTCCGTTGCCAAGACGACACTGTATACACAGCTCCATTCGCTCTCATCACTTTCAGCATCGGCGTACTTCAAAATGACGTCATAATGTTTGACCCTCCCCTTCCTACCTGGAAGATGTTAGAAATCAAACAATTCGAAATGGCACTATACACAAAGATTTTCTTGAAATTTCCAAAGAATGCAACCCGATTCTGGGACGAACAAGAATTCATCTTACACGCGCATCCAAGACGAGGATTTTACCCCGTCTGGCAAAATCTTGAAGCTCCCGGCTTATTCGATGTTGGCACGAATATATTGATGGTGACAGTGACAGGCGAAGAATCGAAAAGACTGGAGGGACAAAACGATAACGTCATTAGATCGGAAGTGATGAATGTGCTACGTCATATGTATGGTGACAACATCCCGGATGTCGAAGAAATAATGCTCCATCGATGGTCACGTGATCCTCTGTATTTTGGTGCTTACAGCAACTGGCCAGTTGAAGTGTCGATTGGTGCTCAAAAAAGACTCCAGGCAAACTTAGGTCGGTTGTTTTTTGGAGGCGAGGCAACTGATCCAAAATGGAATGGCTATGTAGAGGCTGCGTTATTTTCCGGTCAGCGAGAAGCGATGAAGATATTGCGGTGCATGTCGGGAAACTGTCCTCAGTACACTCCGTAGATACGTAAGGTATGAATAAGTTGATATGACGACTTCGAAATGAGAACACAAATAACGTTAATGCTTTTTAATACTTGCATATTCTTCTATTGCAAAACGCAAATAATATAAATACACGGAACTTCAAACATAGGCCCTTTCATTTCTATGGACTTTTTGCTTTCAAACTTTGATTTTAGTTGACAATAAAATTAATGACTATATTAATGTTCCCACAGATATATGTCACTGAACGTCTACTTTGGAGTCATTTTAAATTGTATAAAGCCATAAATGTTCATAAACTCAAACTAAACGCTGCACGAGCCTGTGTAATGACGTCATCGATTTGATAGATTAATAGAGCAGTCGGTATGTTTATCGCAGTATACACAGCAGTAGCAGGAAGTTCTGCAACGAGAGTTTCAATAATATAGAGGTTGTATCGCGAAACTGTAAGCAATTTGCTCATTGACTGAATTTTAATCGCTCTCTTTATGCAAATGAAGCTGACCCATGTTCACTGCAAACATGGAACAGTTTTACTATAGATGTTATTTAAGATCCAAGGCCAGACAGAACCAATCGTCGAACGAGATATATGTTCCGATCGTAAACAGTTGCATTTCGAACAGAATGAATATATCTCGATCGGGATTATTTGTCTTTCAACGTCTCGGCGCACTAAATAAAGACTCCCTCAGAGCTTACACTCTATAAAGTATAACAATTGGGATAGGAAAATATCCATTAACAACAGCCTGGTAGCAAAAAATATTTTTATCCGAATTTGCGTATATGAATAATCTTGGCTTAGTGCCGTGTGATAACTTTATGGGATAGGAATTCTCAAATACTGTACTTCAAAGTTCCAGAGCACTGAGTTAAAATAATCGTTTAAGGCAGTACAGAAAAGTAAAGGTACCAGTACTGTTTAGTCTTGTCGGACAGTAAATAACTCGACACATATTTCACTGTGAATTCGTGTATATTTGTGTAAATGTAATCAAAGTACAATCACACTTAGGCCAGGGGTAGAACGAAGTACAATCACACTTAGGCCAGGGCTAAAACGAAGTACAATCACACTTAGGCCAGGGGTAAAACGAAGTACAATCACACTTAGGCCAGGGGTAGAACGAAGTACAATCACACTTAGGCCAGGGGTAAAACGATGTACAATCACACTTAGGCCAGGGTAAAACGAAGTACAGTCACACTTGGGCCAGGGGTAAAACGAAGTACAATCACACTTAGGCCAGGGTAAAACAAAGTACAATCACACTTAGGCCAGGGGTAAAACGAAGTACAATCACACTTAGGCCAGGGGTAAAACGAAGTACAATCACACTTAGGCCAGGGGTAAAACGAAGTACAATCACACTTAGGCCAGGGGTAGAACGAAGTACAATCACACTTAGGCCAGGGGTAAAACGAAGTACAATCACACCTAGGCCAGGGGTAGAACGAAGTACAATCACACTAAGGCCAGGGGTAAAACAAAGTACAATCACACTTAGGCCAGGGTAGAACGAAGTACAATCACACTTAGGCCAGGGGTAAAACGAAGTACAATCACACTTAGACCAGGGGTAAAACGATGTACAATCACACTTAGACCAGGGGTAAAACGATGTACAATCACACTTAGACCAGGGGTACAACGAAGTACAATCACACTTATGCCAGGGTGAAACAAAGTACAATCACACTTAGGCCAGGGGTAGAACAAAGTACAATCACACTTAGGCCAGGGTAAAACGAAGTACAATCACACTTAGGCCAGGGGTAAAACAAAGTACAATCACACTTAGACCAGGGGTAAAACGATGTACAATCACACTTAGACCAGGGGTAGAACGAAGTACAATCATACTTAGGCCAGGGTAAAACGAAGTACAATCACACTTAGGCCAGGGGTAAAACGAAGTACAATCACACTTAGGCCAGGGGTAAAACAAAGTACAATCACACTTAGACCAGGGGTAAAACGATGTACAATCACACTTAGACCAGGGGTAAAACGATGTACAATCACACTTAGACCAGGGGTACAACGAAGTACAATCACACTTATGCCAGGGTGAAACGAAGTACAATCACACTTAGGCCAGGGGTAAAACGAAGTACAATTACACTTAGGCCAGGGGTAAAACAAAGTACAATCACACTTAGACCAGGGGTAAAACGATGTACAACCACACTTAGACCAGGGGTAAAACGATGTACAATCACACTTAGACCAGGGGTACAACGAAGTACAATCACACTTATGCCAGGGTGAAACGAAGTACAATCACACTTAGGCCAGGGGTAAAACGATGTACAATCACACTTATGCCAGGGGTAGAACGAAGTACAATCACACTTAGGCCAGGGGTAAAACGAAGTACAATCACACTTAGGCCAGGGGTAGAACGATGTATAATCACACTTACGCCAGGGGTAAAACGAAGTACAATCACACTTAGGCCAGGGGTAAAACGAAGTACAATCACACTTAGGCCAGGGGTAAAACGAAGTACAATCACACTTAGGCCAGGGGTAAAACGAAGTACAATTACACTTAGGCCAGGGGTAAAACAAAGTACAATCACACTTAGACCAGGGGTAAAACGATGTACAATCACACTTAGACCAGGGGTAAAACGATGTACAATCACACTTAGACCAGGGGTACAACGAAGTACAATCACACTTATGCCAGGGTGAAACGAAGTACAATCACACTTAGGCCAGGGGTAAAACGATGTACAATCACACTTATGCCAGGGGTAGAACGAAGTACAATCACACTTAGGCCAGGGTGAAACAAAGTACAATCACACTTAGGCCAGGGTAAAACAAAGTACAATCACACTTATGCCAGGGGTAAAACGAAGTACAATCACACTTAGGCCAGGGGTAGAACGATGTATAATCACACTTACGCCAGGGGTAAAACGAAGTACAATCACACTTAGGCCAGGGGTAAAACGAAGTACAATCACACTTAGGCCAGGGGTAAAACGAAGTACAATCACACTTAGGCCAGGGGTAAAACGAAGTACAATTACACTTAGGCCAGGGGCAAAACGAAGTACAATCACACTTAGGCCAGGGGTAAAACGAAGTACAATCACACTTAGGCCAGGGGTAAAACGAAGTACAATCACACTTAGGCCAGGGTCAAGCACTAATTTATCTCTTATCAATAATAATATTTACTTGGTAAATGTGTGCACTATCGATGCCCAGTTTACAGAATATAAACATTATTATTTATGAAGGTCATCGATAAGCGTAAACAGGTGGAGAACAGTCAATTATACTGGAGGGTAGGTAAAAGACAAACAATATTTTGTAATATTTTTTTTTATATCAGTAATACATTTTCCCACTCCCTGAAATCATATGTGTGTCACGTGACATATTGAAATTCGAGTCACAGCTGTTTCATGGAACTGTCATATCCTTTTTGTTACTATTTTTCATCGCGGAAACAAATAAATTGTCCACCATGGAAAAAACACGAAGACGTAAATCTGTTTTTTTTTTCTACATTTTCAAGTTCACTGTATCGGACCTACTTACGTCGAAAGACCTCAAAAATTAGACTGGCCACATCGTGAACCGAGAATAACATTCTATTTTGAGAGCTCGTTGGTACCAGATGGACACTTATTTTAATCCGTCGTGCATATAAATAAATATTCACCGGTACTTTCGCTGAAAGTAAACCAAACACAGGGAAGGGAAAACCATAATGTTTTGACGTTTTCAAGATTTACCTGATTGTTTATCATTGTACTGCATTTATCTGAAAACACACATACACAGAACCACGGGCGTCATGATAACGATTTTAAATGAACAGCAGTTTCCATGAAGACGACGTTCACAAATAATTGACGTTGTCGAGATTGACTCAGTTTAATTTCAATATAATTCAGTCTGGGCAAATAAATTAATTCGGCGAAGGATATCTCAAATAATGAATTAATTCTGTTATCATACTCTGTTATCATAGCGTGGCATAATTCAGTTAAACAATATGTTGCCATGGCAACCATGTGATACATTATTCATTTGTGTCACATTTAAAGTCTGCAGAGCATCCTGTGCATGGAAAAATCGTTATCTGACAAAACTACCGTTTATACAAGAATACACCGGATGTTTTACTCACTAAAGTAATCAGTGACATTGCCAAAGTGACAAGTACATACAGATAAATATAAAGTTTCTAGACTGCGGTTTTCTGCTTTCTCGGGGAGCAAGCAATCCTCGCGATGCAGGCTTGTAGTTGTATATTTTTATCACCCAAACTTGCTTATAGTTGTAAAATTATAGCCTCGTTCTCATTACAAACTACAGCGATTATGACAAAGATTAATAATAATAATATCCAGATATCGACATAAACACACCTATGGGTGAAATAAATATGGTATTTCTATGCAGGTGACACATTCCAAATACGGATGCACACAGTGACATCACAAGACGTGGCGTAGCAGGCAGCGCGTCTTGTTTATTATGCGTCAACCAGTCGGAACGTCACGTAACACTCATGGAAAATGCCTTCTTTACAATACGAATCATATCTTTTCAATAAATATAGCAAGCGTTGGTCTTGAAACAACGCCATTTTTATATATCTATAATATCACCTACCGTAGATCACCATAGTAGAACTATTTTTCTTTGCCTTGTAGTTTTAGTGACCTTCTTGCTGTACTTTCCAAAGTCATTATTATGTCAATCAATAGAAATTAAAAAAATTACCATTCGGTACGAAAAATCATGCTAATGTAATAGAAGTTTTTTCACTGTATTAAAATCTTAATTTGATGTCACCCGCAGAGTTAACTTTGAAAGAATATTAGTTTAGCTTTTACCATGAACCTTCCATGGCTTTTACTGAGCCCAAACTCTTAAAGCGGGGGAGTCGTCGCCTGAACATGCGTCAGATGGCCATAGCGTGTCATTGTTTATGAACAAGTGTCTACCCATGAATCTTTGCGTTTTTAGCGTGTGTTGTTATCGTTGCTTGGGACTCAATTCCCGCGCGTGCTCAGGTGACGACCCCCGCTTTAATAATTGCAATATGCAAAACCATAAAGTGCTGCCAAAATATGTCTGCACACGAAAATATTCTAACATTGTCTTTGTCAACGAATTTGAAGCAGTATTGAACATGATATTTTTAGATTTCCGGCGTCATTAGCTGAAAATAGTTACAATTTATGTTGTTTATTTATCTATTACTTAATGATGATGTCTGATAAACGAGATTTTATACAAATGTGACTGTGTAACGGGATAAAACACTTTAGCGAGCGAGGTAGCAAAAAGGAAAACTAATGTAATTGGTATTTGAGCATTCTCGCCTAAACATGTAGCTAGGACAATGGATACATGTGTCTCAGAAATCTGAGATATAGCAGAATACTAGAGATTAGTCTGATGTGACTTGTCCTTAGTCCTTCAAAGTGAAGGTTAATGCAGATATATTGTAAATTACACAGAGGTAACACTACAATACATTTCCCTTTACATTCCCCTGTATTACATAACAGTCTTTGAGCTGAGGCAGTTATGGTTCTACAACCATCACCAGTTCTCTTGTCTATACTGATATACGAGTAGAGTAATCCTATCTATCAATTCGTGTACATTTAAAGTGTCTGCAGAACATCGCACTCAACGCCAAACCTGGGTAAACTGCGCTGACACGCCAAGATTTCGTCGAGTAGCGCCCGCAACGATGGCAAACCTGGCACGATGTTGACTGTGTTGACATGTATGCACTGTTCATATATCGTGGTGTATTCTTTGTTTACACCTGCGTTTTTATTTGAATACATTTCATAATTTAAGTTGATTTATTGTTCGAATCATCGGTTTTGTTAAGAATAAATTAGCTGATTGCATTTTATTGAAAGACTGTTTAGAGTTGAATTCAACTCAAACAGATTAGGTTTCCTTTCTCTCTTTGAATTATTCTTTATGTCAGGGACGTCCCACTCCAGTGTATCCCTGTGTATATGCTAATCCCTGATTCTGTTATTATTCTATTGAAGTAGATTACTTTAAAAACCGTTAGGTTGAAGCTTCTGTGTGTGCTTCCTGGGTCTGCCCCATTTACTCCTGGTCTTAGTGACTATATTGGTAAACCACGTGTAACTTTCCTATGACGAGTCCCAAAATCTATATTGATAAACCACATGTAACTTTCCTATGACGATCCCCAAAATCTATATTGATAAACCACATGTAACTTTGCTATGACGAGTCCCAAAATCTATATTGATAAACCACATGTAACTTTCTTATGACGAGTCCCAAAATCTATATTGATAAACCACGTGTAACTTTCTTATGACGAGTCCCAAAATCTATATTGATAAACCACGTGTAACTTTCCTATGACGATCCCCAAAATCTATATTGATGAACCACGTGTAACTTTCCTATGACGATCCCCAAAATCTATATTGATAAACCACGTGTAACTTTCCTATAACGAGTCCCAAAATCTATATTGATAAACAACATGTAACTTTCTTATGACGAGTCCCAAAATCTATATTGATAAACCACGTGTAACTTTCCTATGACGATCCCCAAAATCTATATTGATAAACCACATGTAACTTTCCTATGACAATCCCCAAAATCTATATTGATAAACCACGTGTAACTTTCCTATGACGATCCCCAAAATCTATATTGATAAACCACGTGTAACTTTCCTATAACGAGTCCCAAAATCTATATTGATAAACCACATGTAACTTTCCTATGACGAGTCCCAAAATCTATATTGATAAAGCACGTGTAACTTTCCTATGACGATCCCCAAAATCTATATTGATAAACCACATGTAACTTTCCTATGACGAGTCCCAAAATCTATATTGATAAACCACATGTAACTTTCCTATGACGATCCCCAAAATCTATATTGATAAACCACATGTAACTTTCCTATGACGATCCCCAAAATCTATATTGATAAACCACGTGTAACTTTGCTATGACGATCCCCAAAATCTATATTGATAAACCACATGTAACTTTCCTATGACGATCCCCAAAATCTATATTGATAAACCACGTGTAACTTTCCTATGACGATCCCCAAAATCTATATTGATAAACCACATGTAACTTTCCTATGACGATCCCCAAAATCTATATTGATAAACCACATGTAACTTTCCTATGACGAGTCCCAAAATCTATATTGATAAACCACATGTAACTTTCCTATGACGATCCCCAAAATCTATATTGATAAACCACGTGTAACTTTGCTATGACGATCCCCAAAATCTATATTGATAAACCACGTGTAACTTTCCTATGACGAGTCCCAAAATCTATATTGATAAACCACATGTAACTTTCCTATGACGATCCCCAAAATCTATATTGATAAACCACATGTAACTTTCCTATGACGATCCCCAAAATCTATATTGATAAACCACATGTAACTTTCCTATGACGATCCCCAAAATCTATATTGATAAACCACATGTAACTTTCCTATGACGAGTCCCAAAATCTATATTGATAAACCACATGTAACTTTCCTATGACGATCCCCAAAATCTATATTGATAAACCACATGTAACTTTCCTATGACGATCCCCAAAATCTATATTGATAAACCACATGTAACTTTCCTATGACGATCCCCAAAATCTATATTGATAAACCACATGTAACTTTCCTATGACGATCCCCAAAATCTATATTGATAAACCACATGTAACTTTCCTATGACGATCCCCAAAATCTATATTGATAAACCACATGTAACTTTCCTATGACAATCCCCAAAATCTATATTGATAAACCACATGTAACTTTCCTATGACGATCCCCAAAATCTATATTGATAAACCACATGTAACTTTCCTATGACGATCCCCAAAATCTATATTGATAAACCACATGTAACTTTCCTATGACGATCCCCAAAATCTATATTGATAAACCACATGTAACTTTCCTATGACGATCCCCAAAATCTATATTGATAAACCACGTGTAACTTTCCTATGACGATCCCCAAAATCTATATTGATAAACCACATGTAACTTTCCTATGACGATCCCCAAAATCTATATTGATAAACCACATGTAACTTTCCTATGATGATCCCCAAAATCTATATTGATAAACCACATGTAACTTTCCTATGACGATCCCCAAAATCTATATTGATAAACCACATGTAACTTTCCTATGACGATCCCCAAAATCTATATTGATAAACCACATGTAACTTTCCTATGACGATCCCCAAAATCTATATTGATAAACCACGTGTAACTTTCCTATGACGAGTCCCAAAATCTATATTGATAAACCACATGTAACTTTCCTATGACGATCCCCAAAATCTATATTGATAAACCACGTGTAACTTTCCTATGACGATCCCCAAAATCTATATTGATAAACCACATGTAACTTTCCTATGACGAGTCCCAAAATCTATATTGATAAACCACATGTAACTTTCCTATGACGATCCCCAAAATCTATATTGATAAACCACATGTAACTTTCCTATGACGATCCCCAAAATCTATATTGATAAACCACATGTAACTTTCCTATGACGATCCCCAAAATCTATATTGATAAACCACGTGTAACTTTCCTATGACGATCCCCAAAATCTATATTGATAAACCACATGTAACTTTCCTATGACGAGCCCCAAAATCTATATTGATAAACCACATGTAACTTTCCTATGACGAGTCCCAAAATCTATATTGATAAACCACATGTAACTTTCCTATGACGATCCCCAAAATCTATATTGATAAACCACGTGTAACTTTGCTATGACGAGTCCCAAAATCTATATTGATAAACCACGTGTAACTTTCCTATGACGATCCCCAAAATCTATATTGATAAACCACGTGTAACTTTCCTATGACGATCCCCAAAATCTATATTGATAAACCACATGTAACTTTCCTATGACGATCCCCAAAATCTATATTGATAAACCACATGTAACTTTACTATGACGAGCCCCAAAATCTATATTGATAAACCACATGTAACTTTCCTATAACGATCCCCAAAATCTATATTGATAAACAACATGTAACTTTCCTATGACGATCCCCAAAATCTATATTGATAAACCACGTGTAACTTTCCTATGACGATCCCCAAAATCTATATTGATAAACCACATGTAACTTTCCTATAACGATCCCCAAAATCTATATTGATAAACAACATGTAACTTTCCTATGACGATCCCCAAAATCTATATTGATAAACAACATGTAACTTTCCTATAACGATCCCCAAAATCTATATTGATAAACAACATGTAACTTTCCTATAACGATCCCCAAAATCTATATTGATAAACAACATGTAACTTTCCTATGACGATCCCCAAAATCTATATTGATAAACAACATGTAACTTTCCTATAACGATCCCCAAAATCTATATTGATAAACCACATGTAACTTTCCTATAACGATCCCCAAAATCTATATTGATAAACAACATGTAACTTTCCTATAACGATCCCCAAAATCTATATTGATAAACAACATGTAACTTTCCTATGACGATCCCCAAAATCTATATTGATAAACCACGTGTAACTTTCCTATGACGATCCCCAAAATCTATATTGATAAACCACATGTAACTTTCCTATGACGAGTCCCAAAATCTATATTGATAAACCACATGTAACTTTCCTATGACGATCCCCAAAATCTATATTGATAAACAACATGTAACTTTCCTATGACGATCCCCAAAATCTATATTGATAAACCACGTGTAACTTTCCTATGACGATCCCCAAAATCTATATTGATAAACAACATGTAACTTTCCTATGACGATCCCCAAAATCTATATTGATAAACCACGTGTAACTTTCCTATGACGATCCCCAAAATCTATATTGATAAACCACATGTAACTTTCCTATGACGATCCCCAAAATCTATATTGATAAACCACATGTAACTTTCCTATGACGATCCCCAAAATCTATATTGATAAACCACATGTAACTTTCCTATGACGATCCCCAAAATCTATATTGATAAACCACATGTAACTTTCCTATGACGATCCCCAAAATCTATATTGATAAACCACGTGTAACTTTCCTATGACGATCCCCAAAATCTATATTGATAAACAACATGTAACTTTCTTATGACGATCCCCAAAATCTATATTGATAAACCACATGTAACTTTCTTATGACGATCCCCAAAATCTATATTGATAAACAACATGTAACTTTGCTATGACGATCCCCAAAATCTATATTGATAAACCACATGTAACTTTCCTATGACGATCCCCAAAATCTATATTGATAAACCACATGTAACTTTCCTATGACGATCCCCAAAATCTATATTGATAAACAACATGTAACTTTCCTATGACAATCCCCAAAATCTATATTGATAAACAACATGTAACTTTGCTATGACGATCCCCAAAATCTATATTGATAAACCACGTGTAACTTTCCTATGACAATCCCCAAAATCTGTATTGATAAACAACATGTAACTTTCCTATGACAATCCCCAAAATCTGTATTGATAAACCACATGTAACTTTCCTATGACGAGTCCCAAAATCTATATTGATAAACAACATGTAACTTTCCTATGACAATCCCCAAAATCTGTATTGATAAACCACATGTAACTTTCCTATGACAATCCCCAAAATCTGTATTGATAAACCACATGTAACTTTCCTATGACGATCCCCAAAATCTATATTGATAAACAACATGTAACTTTCCTATGACGAGTCCCAAAATCTATATTGATAAACCACATGTAACTTTCCTATGACGATCCCCAAAATCTATATTGATAAACAACATGTAACTTTGCTATGACGATCCCCAAAATCTATATTGATAAACAACATGTAACTTTCCTATGACAATCCCCAAAATCTGTATTGATAAACCACATGTAACTTTCCTATGACGATCCCCAAAATCTATATTGATAAACAACATGTAACTTTCCTATGACGAGTCCCAAAATCTATATTGATAAACCACATGTAACTTTCCTATGACGATCCCCAAAATCTATATTGATAAACAACATGTAACTTTGCTATGACGATCCCCAAAATCTATATTGATAAACCACGTGTAACTTTCCTATGACGATCCCCAAAATCTATATTGATAAACCACATGTAACTTTCCTATGACGATCCCCAAAATCTATATTGATAAACCACATGTAACTTTCCTATGACGAGTCCCAAAATCTATATTGATAAACCACGTGTAACTTTCCTATGACGATCCCCAAAATCTATATTGATAAACCACATGTAACTTTCCTATGACGATCCCCAAAATCTATATTGATAAACCACATGTAACTTTCCTATGACAATCCCCAAAATCTATATTGATAAACCACATGTAACTTTCCTATGACGATCCCCAAAATCTATATTGATAAACCACATGTAACTTTCCTATGACGATCCCCAAAATCTATATTGATAAACCACATGTAACTTTCCTATGACGATCCCCAAAATCTATATTGATAAACCACATGTAACTTTCCTATGACGATCCCCAAAATCTATATTGATAAACCACATGTAACTTTCTTATGACAATCCCCAAAATCTATATTGATAAACCACATGTAACTTTCCTATGACGTGTCCCAAAATCTATATTGATAAACCACATGTAACTTTCCTATGACAATCCCCAAAATCTATATTGATAAACCACATGTAACTTTCCTATGACAATCCCCAAAATCTATATTGATAAACCACATGTAACTTTCCTATGACGATCCCCAAAATCTATATTGATAAACAACATGTAACTTTGCTATGACAATCCCCAAAATCTATATTGATAAACCACATGTAACTTTCCTATGACGATCCCCAAAATCTATATTGATAAACCACATGTAACTTTCCTATGACGATCCCCAAAATCTATATTGATAAACCACATGTAACTTTCCTATGACGATCCCCAAAATCTATATTGATAAACCACATGTAACTTTCTTATGACAATCCCCAAAATCTATATTGATAAACCACATGTAACTTTCCTATGACGTGTCCCAAAATCTATATTGATAAACCACATGTAACTTTCCTATGACAATCCCCAAAATCTATATTGATAAACCACATGTAACTTTCCTATGACAATCCCCAAAATCTATATTGATAAACCACATGTAACTTTCCTATGACGATCCCCAAAATCTATATTGATAAACCACATGTAACTTTCCTATGACGAGTCCCAAAATCTATATTGATAAACCACATGTAACTTTCCTATGACAATCCCCAAAATCTATATTGATAAACCACATGTAACTTTCTTATGACGATCCCCAAAATCTATATTGATAAACCACGTGTAACTTTCCTATGACGATCCCCAAAATCTATATTGATAAACCACATGTAACTTTACTATGACGAGCCCCAAAATCTATATTGATAAACCACGTGTAACTTTGCTATGACGTGTCCCAAAATCTATATTGATAAACCACGTGTAACTTTCCTATGACGATCCCCAAAATCTATATTGATAAACCACATGTAACTTTCCTATGACGATCCCCAAAATCTATATTGATAAACAACATGTAACTTTCCTATGACGATCCCCAAAATCTATATTGATAAACCACATGTAACTTTCCTATGACGATCCCCAAAATCTATATTGATAAACCACATGTAACTTTCTTATGACGAGTCCCAAAATCTATATTGATAAACCACATGTAACTTTCCTATGACGATCCCCAAAATCTATATTGATAAACCACATGTAACTTTCCTATGACGATCCCCAAAATCTATATTGATAAACCACATGTAACTTTCCTATGACGATCCCCAAAATCTATATTGATAAACCACATGTAACTTTCCTATGACGAGCCCCAAAATCTATATTGATAAACCACATGTAACTTTCCTATGACGATCCCCAAAATCTATATTGATAAACCACATGTAACTTTCCTATGACGAGCCCCAAAATCTATATTGATAAACCACATGTAACTTTCCTATGACGATCCCCAAAATCTATATTGATAAACCATATGTAACTTTGCTATGACGATCCCCAAAATCTACATTGATAAACCACATTTAACTTTCCTATAACGAGTCCCAAAATCTATATTGATAAACCACATGTAACTTTCCTATGACGATCCCCAAAATCTATATTGATAAACCACATGTAACTTTCCTATGACGATCCCCAAAATCTATATTGATAAACCACATGTAACTTTCCTATGACAATCCCCAAAATCTATATTGATAAACCACATGTAACTTTCCTATGACGATCCCCAAAATCTATATTGATAAACCACATGTAACTTTCCTATGACGATCCCCAAAATCTATATTGATAAACCACGTGTAACTTTCCTATGACAATCCCCAAAATCTATATTGATAAACCACATGTAACTTTCCTATGACGATCCCCAAAATCTATATTGATAAACCACATGTAACTTTCCTATGACGATCCCCAAAATCTATATTGATAAACCATATGTAACTTTGCTATGACGATCCCCAAAATCTATATTGATAAACCACGTGTAACTTTGCTATGACGAGTCCCAAAATCTATATTGATAAACCACGTGTAACTTTCCTATGACGATCCCCAAAATCTATATTGATAAACCACATGTAACTTTCCTATGACGATCCCCAAAATCTATATTGATAAACCATATGTAACTTTGCTATGACGATCCCCAAAATCTACATTGATAAACCACATTTAACTTTCCTATAACGAGTCCCAAAATCTATATTGATAAACCACATGTAACTTTCCTATGACGAGCCCCAAAATCTATATTGATAAACCACATGTAACTTTCCTATGACGATCCCCAAAATCTATATTGATAAACCATATGTAACTTTGCTATGACGATCCCCAAAATCTATATTGATAAACCACGTGTAACTTTGCTATGACGAGTCCCAAAATCTATATTGATAAACCACGTGTAACTTTCCTATAACAAGTCCCAAAATCTATATTGATAAACAACATGTAACTTTCCTATGACGATCCCCAAAATCTATATTGATAAACCACGTGTAACTTTCCTATGACGATCCCCAAAATCTATATTGATAAACCACATGTAACTTTCCTATGACGATCCCCAAAATCTATATTGATAAACCACATGTAACTTTCCTATGACAATCCCCAAAATCTATATTGATAAACCACATGTAACTTTACTATGACGAGTCCCAAAATCTATATTGATAAACCACGTGTAACTTTCCTATGACAATCCCCAAAATCTATATTGATAAACCACATGTAACTTTCCTATGACAATCCCCAAAATCTATATTGATAAACCACATGTAACTTTCCTATGACGATCCCCAAAATCTATATTGACAAACCACATGTAACTTTCCTATGACGATCCCCAAAATCTATATTGATAAACCATATGTAACTTTCCTATGACGATCCCCAAAATCTATATTGATAAACCACATGTAACTTTCCTATGACGATCCCCAAAATCTATATTGATAAACCACATGTAACTTTGCTATGACGAGTCCCAAAATCTATATTGATAAACAACATGTAACTTTCCTATGACGAGTCCCAAAATCTATATTGATAAACAACATGTAACTTTGCTATGACGAGTCCCAAAATCTATATTGATAAACAACATGTAACTTTCCTATGACGATCCCCAAAATCTATATTGATAAACCACGTGTAACTTTCCTATGACGAATCCCAAAATCGATATTGATAAACCACGTGTAACTTTCCTATGACGATCCCCAAAATCTATATTGATAAACCACGTGTAACTTTCCTATGACGATCCCCAAAATCTATATTGATAAACCACGTGTAACTTTCCTATGACGATCCCCAAAATCTATATTGATAAACCACATGTAACTTTCCTATGACGATCCCCAAAATCTATATTGATAAACCACATGTAACTTTCCTATGACGTGTCCCAAAATCTATATTGATAAACCACATGTAACTTTCCTATGACGATCCCCAAAATCTATATTGATAAACCACGTGTAACTTTCCTATGACGATCCCCAAAATCTATATTGATAAACCACGTGTAACTTTCCTATGACGATCCCCAAAATCTATATTGATAAACCATATGTAACTTTCCTATGACGATCCCCAAAATCTATATTGATAAACAACATGTAACTTTGCTATGACGAGTCCCAAAATCTATATTGATAAACAACATGTAACTTTCCTATGACGAGTCCCAAAATCTATATTGATAAACAACATGTAACTTTGCTATGACGAGTCCCAAAATCTATATTGATAAACAACATGTAACTTTCCTATGACGATCCCCAAAATCTATATTGATAAACCACGTGTAACTTTCCTATGACGAGTCCCAAAATCGATATTGATAAACCACGTGTAACTTTCCTATGACGATCCCCAAAATCTATATTGATAAACCACGTGTAACTTTCCTATGACGATCCCCAAAATCTATATTGATAAACCACGTGTAACTTTCCTATGACGATCCCCAAAATCTATATTGATAAACCACATGTAACTTTCCTATGACGATCCCCAAAATCTATATTGATAAACCACATGTAACTTTCCTATGACGATCCCCAAAATCTATATTGATAAACCACGTGTAACTTTGCTATGACGATCCCCAAAATCTATATTGATAAACCACATGTAACTTTCCTATGACGATCCCCAAAATCTATATTGATAAACCACGTGTAACTTTCCTATGACGATCCCCAAAATCTATATTGATAAACCACATGTAACTTTCCTATGACGAGTCCCAAAATCTATATTGATAAACCACGTGTAACTTTCCTATGACGATCCCCAAAATCTATATTGATAAACCACGTGTAACTTTGCTATGACGATCCCCAAAATCTATATTGATAAACCACGTGTAACTTTGCTATGACGATCCCCAAAATCTATATTGATAAACCACATGTAACTTTCCTATGACGAGTCCCAAAATCTATATTGATAAACCACGTGTAACTTTCCTATGACGATCCCCAAAATCTATATTGATAAACCACGTGTAACTTTCCTATGACGATCCCCAAAATCTATATTGATAAACCACGTGTAACTTTGCTATGACGATCCCCAAAATCTATATTGATAAACCACATGTAACTTTCCTATGACGATCCCCAAAATCTATATTGATAAACCACATGTAACTTTCCTATGACGATCCCCAAAATCTATATTGATAAACCACATGTAACTTTCCTATGACGAGTCCCAAAATCTATATTGATAAACCACGTGTAACTTTCCTATGACGATCCCCAAAATCTATATTGATAAACCACGTGTAACTTTGCTATGACGATCCCCAAAATCTATATTGATAAACCACATGTAACTTTCCTATGACGATCCCCAAAATCTATATTGATAAACCATATGTAACTTTCCTATGACGAGTCCCAAAATCTATATTGATAAACCACATGTAACTTTCCTATGATGATCCCCAAAATCTATATTGATAAACCACGTGTAACTTTCCTATGACGATCCCCAAAATCTATATTGATAAACCACATGTAACTTTCCTATGACGATCCCCAAAATCTATATTGATAAACCACATGTAACTTTCCTATGACGATCCCCAAAATCTATATTGATAAACCACATGTAACTTTCCTATGACGTGTCCCAAAATCTATATTGATAAACCACATGTAACTTTCCTATGACGATCCCCAAAATCTATATTGATAAACCACGTGTAACTTTCCTATGACGATCCCCAAAATCTATATTGATAAACCACATGTAACTTTCCTATGACGTGTCCCAAAATCTATATTGATAAACCACATGTAACTTTCCTATGACGATCCCCAAAATCTATATTGATAAACCACATGTAACTTTCCTATGACGATCCCCAAAATCTATATTGATAAACCACGTGTAACTTTGCTATGACGATCCCCAAATCTATATTGATAAACCACATGTAACTTTCCTATGACGATCCCCAAAATCTATATTGATAAACCACGTGTAACTTTGCTATGACGATCCCCAAAATCTATATTGATAAACCACATGTAACTTTCCTATGACGATCCCCAAAATCTATATTGATAAACCACATGTAACTTTCCTATGACAATCCCCAAAATCTATATTGATAAACCACATGTAACTTTCCTATGACGATCCCCAAAATCTATATTGATAAACAACATGTAACTTTCCTATGACGATCCCCAAAATCTATATTGATAAACCACATGTAACTTTCCTATGACGAGTCCCAAAATCTATATTGATAAACCACATGTAACTTTCCTATGACGATCCCCAAAATCTATATTGATAAACCACATGTAACTTTCCTATGACGATCCCCAAAATCTATATTGATAAACCACATGTAACTTTCTTATGACGATCCCCAAAATCTATATTGATAAACCACATGTAACTTTCCTATGACGATCCCCAAAATCTATATTGATAAACCACATGTAACTTTCCTATGACGAGTCCCAAAATCTATATTGATAAACCACATGTAACTTTCCTATGACGATCCCCAAAATCTATATTGATAAACCACATGTAACTTTCCTATGACAATCCCCAAAATCTATATTGATAAACCACATGTAACTTTCCTATGACGATCCCCAAAATCTATATTGATAAACCACATGTAACTTTCTTATGACGATCCCCAAAATCTATATTGATAAACCACATGTAACTTTCCTATGACGATCCCCAAAATCTATATTGATAAACCACATGTAACTTTCCTATGACAATCCCCAAAATCTATATTGATAAACCACATGTAACTTTCCTATGACGAGTCCCAAAATCTATATTGATAAACCACATGTAACTTTCCTATGACGAGCCCCAAAATCTATATTGATAAACCACATGTAACTTTCCTATGACGATCCCCAAAATCTATATTGATAAACCACGTGTAACTTTCCTATGACGATCCCCAAAATCTATATTGATAAACCACATGTAACTTTCCTATGACGATCCCCAAAATCTATATTGATAAACCACATGTAACTTTCCTATGACGATCCCCAAAATCTATGTTGATAAACCACATGTAACTTTCCTATGACGATCCCCAAAATCTATATTGATAAACCACATGTAACTTTCCTATGACAATCCCCAAAATCTATATTGATAAACCACATGTAACTTTCCTATGACGAGTCCCAAAATCTATATTGATAAACCACATGTAACTTTCCTATGACGAGCCCCAAAATCTATATTGATAAACCACATGTAACTTTCCTATGACGATCCCCAAAATCTATATTGATAAACCACATGTAACTTTCCTATGACGATCCCCAAAATCTATATTGATAAACCACATGTAACTTTCCTATGACGATCCCCAAAATCTATATTGATAAACCACATGTAACTTTCCTATGACGAGTCCCAAAATCTATATTGATAAACCACATGTAACTTTCCTATGACGATCCCCAAAATCTATATTGATAAACCACATGTAACTTTCCTATGACAATCCCCAAAATCTATATTGATAAACCACATGTAACTTTCCTATGACGATCCCCAAAATCTATATTGATAAACAACATGTAACTTTCCTATGACGATCCCCAAAATCTATATTGATAAACCACGTGTAACTTTCCTATGACGATCCCCAAAATCTATATTGATAAACCACATGTAACTTTCCTATGACAATCCCCAAAATCTATATTGATAAACCACATGTAACTTTCCTATGACGATCCCCAAAATCTATATTGATAAACCACGTGTAACTTTCCTATGACGATCCCCAAAATCTATATTGATAAACCACATGTAACTTTCCTATGACGATCCCCAAAATCTATATTGATAAACCACATGTAACTTTCCTATGACGATCCCCAAAATCTATATTGATAAACCACATGTAACTTTCCTATGACGATCCCCAAAATCTATATTGATAAACCACGTGTAACTTTCCTATGACGATCCCCAAAATCTATATTGATAAACCATGTGTAACTTTGCTATGACGATCCCCAAAATCTATATTGATAAACCACATGTAACTTTACTATGACGAGCCCCAAAATCTATATTGATAAACAACAT
The DNA here is from genome assembly GCF_978046115.1 of Saccoglossus kowalevskii. Lineage (NCBI taxonomy): Eukaryota > Metazoa > Hemichordata > Enteropneusta > Harrimaniidae > Saccoglossus > Saccoglossus kowalevskii. The sequence goes on along the minus strand of NC_140652.1, from coordinate 36,112,344 downwards.
GTAACTTTCCTATGACGTGTCCCAAAATCTATATTGATAAACCACGTGTAACTTTCCTATGACAATCCCCAAAATCTATATTGATAAACCACATGTAACTTTCCTATGACGATCCCCAAAATCTATATTGATAAACCACATGTAACTTTCCTATGACGATCCCCAAAATCTATATTGATAAACCACATGTAACTTTCCTATGACGAGTCCCAAAATCTATATTGATAAACCACATGTAACTTTCCTATGACGATCCCCAAAATCTATATTGATAAACCACATGTAACTTTCCTATGACGATCCCCAAAATCTATATTGATAAACCACATGTAACTTTCCTATGACGATCCCCAAAATCTATATTGATAAACCACATGTAACTTTCCTATGACGATCCCCAAAATCTATATTGATAAACCACGTGTAACTTTCCTATGACAATCCCCAAAATCTATATTGATAAACCACATGTAACTTTCCTATGACAATCCCCAAAATCTATATTGATAAACCACATGTAACTTTCCTATGACGATCCCCAAAATCTATATTGATAAACAACATGTAACTTTCCTATGACGATCCCCAAAATCTATATTGATAAACCACGTGTAACTTTCCTATGACGATCCCCAAAATCTATATTGATAAACCACATGTAACTTTCCTATGACGATCCCCAAAATCTATATTGATAAACCACATGTAACTTTCCTATGACGATCCCCAAAATCTATATTGATAAACCACATGTAACTTTCCTATGACGATCCCCAAAATCTATATTGATAAACAACATGTAACTTTCCTATGACGAGTCCCAAAATCTATATTGATAAACCACATGTAACTTTCCTATGACGATCCCCAAAATCTATATTGATAAACCACATGTAACTTTCCTATGACGATCCCCAAAATCTATATTGATAAACCACATGTAACTTTCCTATAACGATCCCCAAAATCTATATTGATAAACCACGTGTAACTTTCCTATGACGATCCCCAAAATCTATATTGATAAACCACATGTAACTTTCCTATGACGATCCCCAAAATCTATATTGATAAACCACATGTAACTTTCCTATGATGATCCCCAAAATCTATATTGATAAACCACATGTAACTTTCCTATGACGATCCCCAAAATCTATATTGATAAACCACATGTAACTTTCCTATGACGATCCCCAAAATCTATATTGATAAACCACGTGTAACTTTCCTATGACGATCCCCAAAATCTATATTGATAAACCACATGTAACTTTCCTATGACGATCCCCAAAATCTATATTGATAAACCACATGTAACTTTCCTATGACGATCCCCAAAATCTATATTGATAAACCACATGTAACTTTGCTATGACGATCCCCAAAATCTATATTGATAAACCACATGTAACTTTCCTATGACAATCCCCAAAATCTATATTGATAAACCACATGTAACTTTCCTATGACGATCCCCAAAATCTATATTGATAAACCACATGTAACTTTCCTATGACGATCCCCAAAATCTATATTGATAAACCACGTGTAACTTTCCTATGACGATCCCCAAAATCTATATTGATAAACCATGTGTAACTTTGCTATGACGATCCCCAAAATCTATATTGATAAACCACATGTAACTTTACTATGACGAGCCCCAAAATCTATATTGATAAACAACATGTAACTTTCCTATGACGTGTCCCAAAATCTATATTGATAAACCACGTGTAACTTTCCTATGACAATCCCCAAAATCTATATTGATAAACCACATGTAACTTTCCTATGACGATCCCCAAAATCTATATTGATAAACCACATGTAACTTTCCTATGACGATCCCCAAAATCTATATTGATAAACCACATGTAACTTTCCTATGACGAGTCCCAAAATCTATATTGATAAACCACATGTAACTTTCCTATGACGATCCCCAAAATCTATATTGATAAACCACATGTAACTTTCCTATGACGATCCCCAAAATCTATATTGATAAACAACATGTAACTTTCCTATGACGAGTCCCAAAATCTATATTGATAAACCACATGTAACTTTCCTATGACGATCCCCAAAATCTATATTGATAAACCACATGTAACTTTCCTATGACGATCCCCAAAATCTATATTGATAAACCATATGTAACTTTCCTATGACGATCCCCAAAATCTATATTGATAAACCACATGTAACTTTCCTATGACGATCCCCAAAATCTATATTGATAAACCACGTGTAACTTTCCTATGACAATCCCCAAAATCTATATTGATAAACCACATGTAACTTTCCTATGACAATCCCCAAAATCTATATTGATAAACCACATGTAACTTTGCTATGACGATCCCCAAAATCTATATTGATAAACCACATGTAACTTTCCTATGACGATCCCCAAAATCTATATTGATAAACCACATGTAACTTTCCTATGACGATCCCCAAAATCTATATTGATAAACCACATGTAACTTTCTTATGACGATCCCCAAAATCTATATTGATAAACCACATGTAACTTTCCTATGACAATCCCCAAAATCTATATTGATAAACCACATGTAACTTTCCTATGACGATCCCCAAAATCTATATTGATAAACCACATGTAACTTTCCTATGACGATCCCCAAAATCTATATTGATAAACCACATGTAACTTTCCTATGACGATCCCCAAAATCTATATTGATAAACCACATGTAACTTTCCTATGACAATCCCCAAAATCTATATTGATAAACCACATGTAACTTTCCTATGACGATCCCCAAAATCTATATTGATAAACCACATGTAACTTTCCTATGACGATCCCCAAAATCTATATTGATAAACCACATGTAACTTTCCTATGACGATCCCCAAAATCTATATTGATAAACCACGTGTAACTTTCCTATGACAATCCCCAAAATCTATATTGATAAACCACATGTAACTTTCCTATAACGATCCCCAAAATCTATATTGATAAACAACATGTAACTTTCCTATAACGATCCCCAAAATCTATATTGATAAACCACATGTAACTTTCCTATGACGATCCCCAAAATCTATATTGATAAACCACGTGTAACTTTCCTATGACAATCCCCAAAATCTATATTGATAAACCACATGTAACTTTCCTATGACGATCCCCAAAATCTATATTGATAAACCACATGTAACTTTCCTATGACGATCCCCAAAATCTATATTGATAAACCACATGTAACTTTCCTATGACGATCCCCAAAATCTATATTGATAAACCACGTGTAACTTTCCTATGACGATCCCCAAAATCTATATTGATAAACCACATGTAACTTTCCTATGACGATCCCCAAAATCTATATTGATAAACCACATGTAACTTTCCTATGACGAGCCCCAAAATCTATATTGATAAACCACATGTAACTTTCCTATGACGATCCCCAAAATCTATATTGATAAACCACATGTAACTTTCCTATGACGAGCCCCAAAATCTATATTGATAAACCACATGTAACTTTCCTATGACGATCCCCAAAATCTATATTGATAAACCACATGTAACTTTCCTATGACGATCCCCAAAATCTATATTGACAAACCACATGTAACTTTCCTATGACGATCCCCAAAATCTATATTGATAAACCACATGTAACTTTCCTATGACGAGCCCCAAAATCTATATTGATAAACCACATGTAACTTTCCTATGACGAGCCCCAAAATCTATATTGATAAACCACATGTAACTTTCCTATGACGATCCCCAAAATCTATATTGATAAACCACATGTAACTTTCCTATGACGAGCCCCAAAATCTATATTGATAAACCACATGTAACTTTCCTATGACGAGCCCCAAAATCTATATTGATAAACCACATGTAACTTTCCTATGACGATCCCCAAAATCTATATTGATAAACCACATGTAACTTTGCTATGACGTGTCCCAATATCTATATTGATAAACCACATGTAACTTTCCTATGACGATCCCCAAAATCTATATTGATAAACCACATGTAACTTTCCTATGACAATCCCCAAAATCTATATTGATAAACCACATGTAACTTTCCTATGACGATCCCCAAAATCTATATTGATAAACCACGTGTAACTTTCCTATGACAATCCCCAAAATCTATATTGATAAACCACATGTAACTTTCCTATGACGATCCCCAAAATCTATATTGATAAACCACGTGTAACTTTCCTATGACGATCCCCAAAATCTATATTGATAAACCACATGTAACTTTCCTATGACGATCCCCAAAATCTATATTGATAAACCACGTGTAACTTTCCTATGACAATCCCCAAAATCTATATTGATAAACCACATGTAACTTTCCTATGACGATCCCCAAAATCTATATTGATAAACCACGTGTAACTTTCCTATGACAATCCCCAAAATCTATATTGATAAACCACATGTAACTTTCCTATGACGATCCCCAAAATCTATATTGATAAACCACATGTAACTTTCCTATGACAATCCCCAAAATCTATATTGATAAACCACATGTAACTTTCCTATGACGATCCCCAAAATCTATATTGATAAACCACGTGTAACTTTCCTATGACAATCCCCAAAATCTATATTGATAAACCACATGTAACTTTCCTATGACGATCCCCAAAATCTATATTGATAAACCACATGTAACTTTCCTATGACGATCCCCAAAATCTATATTGATAAACCACATGTAACTTTCCTATGACAATCCCCAAAATCTTTATTGATAAACCACATGTAACTTTCCTATGACGATCCCCAAAATCTATATTGATAAACCACGTGTAACTTTCCTATGACAATCCCCAAAATCTATATTGATAAACCACATGTAACTTTCCTATGACGATCCCCAAAATCTATATTGATAAACCATATGTAACTTTGCTATAACGATCCCCAAAATCTATATTGATAAACCACATGTAACTTTCCTATGACGATCCCCAAAATCTATATTGATAAACCACATGTAACTTTCCTATGACGATCCCCAAAATCTATATTGATAAACCACATGTAACTTTCCTATGACAATCCCCAAAATCTTTATTGATAAACCACATGTAACTTTCCTATGACGATCCCCAAAATCTATATTGATAAACCACATGTAACTTTCCTATGACAATCCCCAAAATCTATATTGATAAACCACATGTAACTTTCCTATGACGATCCCCAAAATCTATATTGATAAACCACATGTAACTTTCCTATGACGATCCCCAAAATCTATATTGATAAACAACATGTAACTTTCCTATGACGATCCCCAAAATCTATATTGATAAACCACATGTAACTTTGCTATGACGAGTCCCAAAATCTATATTGATAAACAACATGTAACTTTCCTATGACGATCCCCAAAATCTATATTGATAAACCACATGTAACTTTCCTATGACGATCCCCAAAATCTATATTGATAAACAACATGTAACTTTCCTATGACGATCCCCAAAATCTATATTGATAAACCACGTGTAACTTTCCTATGACGATCCCCAAAATCTATATTGATAAACCACATGTAACTTTCCTATGACGATCCCCAAAATCTATATTGATAAACCACATGTAACTTTCCTATGACGATCCCCAAAATCTATATTGATAAACCACATGTAACTTTCCTATGACGAGTCCCAAAATCTATATTGATAAACCACGTGTAACTTTCTTATGACGATCCCCAAAATCTATATTGATAAACCACATGTAACTTTCCTATGACGATCCCCAAAATCTATATTGATAAACCATATGTAACTTTGCTATGACGATCCCCAAAATCTATATTGATAAACCACATGTAACTTTCCTATGACGATCCCCAAAATCTATATTGATAAACCACATGTAACTTTCCTATGACGATCCCCAAAATCTATATTGATAAACCACATGTAACTTTCCTATGACGATCCCCAAAATCTATATTGATAAACCACATGTAACTTTCCTATGACGATCCCCAAAATCTATATTGATAAACCACATGTAACTTTCCTATGACGATCCCCAAAATCTATATTGATAAACCACGTGTAACTTTCCTATGACAATCCCCAAAATCTATATTGATAAACCACGTGTAACTTTCTTATGACGATCCCCAAAATCTATATTGATAAACCACATGTAACTTTCCTATGACAATCCCCAAAATCTATATTGATAAACCACATGTAACTTTCCTATGACGATCCCCAAAATCTATATTGATAAACCACATGTAACTTTCCTATGACAATCCCCAAAATCTATATTGATAAACCACGTGTAACTTTCTTATGACGATCCCCAAAATCTATATTGATAAACCACATGTAACTTTCCTATGACGATCCCCAAAATCTATATTGATAAACCATATGTAACTTTGCTATGACGATCCCCAAAATCTATATTGATAAACCACATGTAACTTTCCTATGACGATCCCCAAAATCTATATTGATAAACCACATGTAACTTTCCTATGACGATCCCCAAAATCTATATTGATAAACCACGTGTAACTTTCCTATGACGATCCCCAAAATCTATATTGATAAACCACATGTAACTTTCCTATGACGATCCCCAAAATCTATATTGATAAACCACATGTAACTTTCCTATGACAATCCCCAAAATCTATATTGATAAACCACATGTAACTTTCCTATGACGATCCCCAAAATCTATATTGATAAACCACATGTAACTTTCCTATGACGATCCCCAAAATCTATATTGATAAACCACATGTAACTTTCCTATGACAATCCCCAAAATCTATATTGATAAACCACATGTAACTTTCCTATGACGATCCCCAAAATCTATATTGATAAACCACATGTAACTTTCCTATGACGATCCCCAAAATCTATATTGATAAACCACATGTAACTTTCCTATGACAATCCCCAAAATCTATATTGATAAACCACATGTAACTTTCCTATGACGATCCCCAAAATCTATATTGATAAACCACATGTAACTTTCCTATGACAATCCCCAAAATCTATATTGATAAACAACATGTAACTTTCCTATGACAATCCCCAAAATCTATATTGATAAACCATATGTAACTTTGCTATGACGATCCCCAAAATCTATATTGATAAACCACATGTAACTTTCCTATGACGATCCCCAAAATCTATATTGATAAACCACGTGTAACTTTGCTATGACGAGTCCCAAAATCTATATTGATAAACCACATGTAACTTTCCTATGACGAGTCCCAAAATCTATATTGATAAACCACATGTAACTTTCCTATGACAATCCCCAAAATCTATATTGATAAACCATATGTAACTTTGCTATGACGATCCCCAAAATCTATATTGATAAACCACATGTAACTTTCCTATGACGATCCCCAAAATCTATATTGATAAACCACGTGTAACTTTCCTATGACAATCCCCAAAATCTATATTGATAAACCACATGTAACTTTCCTATGACGATCCCCAAAATCTATATTGATAAACCACATGTAACTTTCCTATGACGAGTCCCAAAATCGATATTGATAAACCACATGTAACTTTCCTATGACGATCCCCAAAATCTATATTGATAAACCACATGTAACTTTCCTATGACGATCCCCAAAATCTATATTGATAAACCACATGTAACTTTCCTATGACGATCCCCAAAATCTATATTGATAAACCACGTGTAACTTTCCTATGACGAGTCCCAAAATCTATATTGATAAACCACGTGTAACTTTCCTATGACGATCCCCAAAATCTATATTGATAAACCACATGTAACTTTCCTATGACGATCCCCAAAATCTATATTGATAAACCACATGTAACTTTCCTATGACGATCCCCAAAATCTATATTGATAAACCACATGTAACTTTGCTATGACGATCCCCAAAATCTATATTGATAAACCACGTGTAACTTTCCTATGACGATCCCCAAAATCTATATTGATAAACCATATGTAACTTTGCTATGACGATCCCCAAAATCTATATTGATAAACCACGTGTAACTTTGCTATGACGAGTCCCAAAATCTATATTGATAAACCACGTGTAACTTTCCTATAACGATCCCCAAAATCTATATTGATAAACCACATGTAACTTTCCTATGACGATCCCCAAAATCTATATTGATAAACCATATGTAACTTTGCTATGACGATCCCCAAAATCTATATTGATAAACCACGTGTAACTTTGCTATGACGAGTCCCAAAATCTATATTGATAAACCACGTGTAACTTTCCTATAACGAGTCCCAAAATCTATATTGATAAACCACATGTAACTTTCCTATGACGATCCCCAAAATCTATATTGATAAACCACATGTAACTTTCCTATGACAATCCCCAAAATCTATATTGATAAACCACATGTAACTTTCCTATGACGATCCCCAAAATCTATATTGATAAACCATATGTAACTTTGCTATGACGATCCCCAAAATCTATATTGATAAACCACGTGTAACTTTGCTATGACGAGTCCCAAAATCTATATTGATAAACCACGTGTAACTTTCCTATAACAAGTCCCAAAATCTATATTGATAAACAACATGTAACTTTCCTATGACGATCCCCAAAATCTATATTGATAAACCACGTGTAACTTTCCTATGACGAGTCCCAAAATCTATATTGATAAACCACATGTAACTTTCATATGACGAGTCCCAAAATCTATATTGATAAACCACATGTAAATTTGCTATGACGTGTCCCAAAATCTATATTGACAAACCACATGTAACTTTCCTATAACGAGTCCCAAAATCTATATTGATAAACCACATATAACTTTCCTATGACAATCCCCAAAATCTATATTGATAAACCACATGTAACTTTGCTATAACGAGTCCTAAAATCTATATTGATAAACCACGTGTAACTTTCCTATAACGAGTCCCAAAATCTATATTGATAAACCACATGTAACTTTCCTATGACAATCCCCAAAATCTATATTGATAAACCACATGTAACTTTCCTGTGACGATCCCCAAAATCTATATTGATAAACCACATGTAACTTTCCTATGACGATCCCCAAAATCTATATTGATAAACCACATGTAACTTTCCTATGACGAGTCCCAAAATCTATATTGATAAACAACATGTAACTTTCCTATGACGAGTCCCAAAATCTATATTGATAAACCACATGTAACTTTCCTATGACGATCCCCAAAATCTATATTGATAAACCACATGTAACTTTCCTATGACAATCCCCAAAATCTATATTGATAAACAACATGTAACTTTGCTATGACGAGTCCCAAAAGCTATATTGCTAAACAACATGTAACTTTCCTATGACGTGTCCCAAAATCTTTATTGATAAACCACATGTAAGTTTCCTATGACGATCCCCAAAATCTATATTGATAAACCACATGTAACTTTCCTATAACGAGTCCCAAAATCTATATTGATAAACCACATGTAACTTTCTTATGACAATCCCCAAAATCTATATTGATAAACCACGTGTAACTTTCCTATGACGATCCCCAAAATCTATATTGATAAACCACATGTAACTTTCCTATGACGTGTCCCAAAATCTATATTGATAAACAACATGTAACTTTCCTATGACGATCCCCAAAATCTATATTGATAAACCACGTGTAACTTTGCTATGACGATCCCCAAAATCTATATTGATAAACCACATGTAACTTTCCTATGACGATCCCCAAAATCTATATTGATAAACAACATGTAACTTTCCTATGACGATCCCCAAAATCTATATTGATAAACCACATGTAACTTTCCTATGACGTGTCCCAAAATCTATATTGATAAACAACATGTAACTTTCCTATGACGATCCCCAAAATCTATATTGATAAACCACGTGTAACTTTCCTATGACGAGTCCCAAAATCTATATTGATAAACCACATGTAACTTTCCTATGACGAGTCCCAAAATCTATATTGATAAACAACATGTAACTTTCCTATGACGATCCCCAAAATCTATATTGATAAACCACATGTAACTTTCCTATGACGTGTCCCAAAATCTATATTGATAAACAACATGTAACTTTCCTATGACGATCCCCAAAATCTATATTGATAAACCACGTGTAACTTTCCTATGACGAGTCCCAAAATCTATATTGATAAACCACATGTAACTTTCCTATGACGATCCCCAAAATCTATATTGATAAACCACATGTAACTTTCCTATGACAATCCCCAAAATCTATATTGATAAACAACATGTAACTTTCCTATGACAATCCCCAAAATCTATATTGATAAACCACGTGTAACTTTCCTATGACGAGTCCCAAAATCTATATTGATAAACCACATGTAACTTTCCTATGACGATCCCCAAAATCTATATTGATAAACCACATGTAACTTTCCTATGACAATCCCCAAAATCTATATTGATAAACAACATGTAACTTTCCTATGACGATCCCCAAAATCTATATTGATAAACCACATGTAACTTTCCTATGACGATCCCCAAAATCTATATTGATAAACCACATGTAACTTTCCTATGACGATCCCCAAAATCTATATTGATAAACCACATGTAACTTTCCTATAACGAGTCCCAAAATCTATATTGATAAACCACATGTAACTTTCCTATGACGATCCCCAAAATCTATATTGATAAACCACATGTAACTTTCCTATGACGATCCCCAAAATCTATATTGATAAACCACATGTAACTTTCCTATGACAATCCCCAAAATCTATATTGATAAACAACATGTAACTTTCCTATGACGATCCCCAAAATCTATATTGATAAACCACATGTAACTTTCCTATGACGATCCCCAAAATCTATATTGATAAACCACGTGTAACTTTCCTATGACGATCCCCAAAATCTATATTGATAAACCACGTGTAACTTTCCTATGACGATCCCCAAAATCTATATTGATAAACCACGTGTAACTTTCCTATGACAATCCCCAAAATCTATATTGATAAACCACATGTAACTTTCCTATGACAATCCCCAAAATCTATATTGATAAACAACATGTAACTTTCCTATGACGATCCCCAAAATCTATATTGATAAACCACGTGTAACTTTCCTATGACAATCCCCAAAATCTATATTGATAAACCACATGTAACTTTCCTATGACAATCCCCAAAATCTATATTGATAAACAACATGTAACTTTCCTATGACGATCCCCAAAATCTATATTGATAAACCACATGTAACTTTCCTATGACGATCCCCAAAATCTATATTGATAAACCACGTGTAACTTTCCTATGACAATCCCCAAAATCTATATTGATAAACCACATGTAACTTTCCTATGACAATCCCCAAAATCTATATTGATAAACAACATGTAACTTTCCTATGACGATCCCCAAAATCTATATTGATAAACCACATGTAACTTTCCTATGACGATCCCCAAAATCTATATTGATAAACCACGTGTAACTTTCCTATGACAATCCCCAAAATCTATATTGATAAACCACATGTAACTTTCCTATGACAATCCCCAAAATCTATATTGATAAACAACATGTAACTTTCCTATGACGATCCCCAAAATCTATATTGATAAACCACATGTAACTTTCCTATGACGATCCCCAAAATCTATATTGATAAACCACGTGTAACTTTCCTATGACGATCCCCAAAATCTATATTGATAAACCACATGTAACTTTCCTATGACGAGTCCCAAAATCTATATTGATAAACCACATGTAACTTTCCTATGACGATCCCCAAAATCTATATTGATAAACCACATGTAACTTTCCTATGACGATCCCCAAAATCTATATTGATAAACCACATGTAACTTTCCTATGACGATCCCCAAAATCTATATTGATAAACCACATGTAACTTTCCTATGACGATCCCCAAAATCTATATTGATAAACCACGTGTAACTTTCCTATGACGATCCCCAAAATCTATATTGATAAACCACATGTAACTTTCCTATGACGAGTCCCAAAATCTATATTGATAAACCACATGTAACTTTCCTATGACGATCCCCAAAATCTATATTGATAAACCACATGTAACTTTCCTATGACAATCCCCAAAATCTATATTGATAAACCACATGTAACTTTCCTATGACGATCCCCAAAATCTATATTGATAAACCACATGTAACTTTCCTATGACGATCCCCAAAATCTATATTGATAAACCACATGTAACTTTCCTATGACGATCCCCAAAATCTATATTGATAAACAACATGTAACTTTCCTATGACGAGTCCCAAAATCTATATTGATAAACCACGTGTAACTTTCCTATGACGATCCCCAAAATCTATATTGATGAACCACATGTAACTTTCCTATGACGTGTCCCAATATCTATATTGATAAACCACATGTAACTTTCCTATGACGATCCCCAAAATCTATATTGATAAACCACATGTAACTTTCCTATGACGAGCCCCAAAATCTATATTGACAAACCACATGTAACTTTCCTATGACGAGTCCCAAAATCTATATTGATAAACCACATGTAACTTTCCTATGACGAGTCCCAAAATCTATATTGATAAACCACATGTAACTTTCCTATGACGATCCCCAAAATCTATATTGATAAACCACATGTAACTTTCCTATGACGATCCCCAAAATCTATATTGATAAACAACATGTAACTTTCCTATGACGAGCCCCAAAATCTATATTGATAAACAACATGTAACTTTGCTATGACGAGTCCCAAAATCTATATTGATAAACAACATGTAACTTTCCTATGACGATCCCCAAAATCTATATTGATAAACCACATGTAACTTTCCTATGACGATCCCCAAAATCTATATTGATAAACAACATGTAACTTTGCTATGACGAGTCCCAAAATCTATATTGATAAACCACATGTAACTTTCCTATGACGATCCCCAAAATCTATATTGATAAACCACATGTAACTTTCCTATGACGATCCCCAAAATCTATATTGATAAACCACATGTAACTTTCCTATGACGATCCCCAAAATCTATATTGATAAACAACATGTAACTTTCCTATGACGAGTCCCAAAATCTATATTGATAAACCACATGTAACTTTACTATGACGAGCCCCAAAATCTATATTGATAAACCACATGTAACTTTCCTATGACGATCCCCAAAATCTATATTGATAAACCACATGTAACTTTCCTATGACGTGTCCCAAAATCGATATTGATAAACCACATGTAACTTTCCTATGACGATCCCCAAAATCTATATTGATAAACCACATGTAACTTTCCTATGACGTGTCCCAATATCTATATTGATAAACCACATGTAACTTTCCTATGACGATCCCCAAAATCTATATTGATAAACCACATGTAACTTTCCTATGACGAGCCCCAAAATCTATATTGACAAACCACATGTAACTTTCCTATGACGAGTCCCAAAATCTATATTGATAAACCACATGTAACTTTCCTATGACGATCCCCAAAATCTATATTGATAAACCACATGTAACTTTCCTATGACGATCCCCAAAATCTATATTGATAAACAACATGTAACTTTCCTATGACGAGTCCCAAAATCTATATTGATAAACCACATGTAACTTTACTATGACGAGCCCCAAAATCTATATTGATAAACCACGTGTAACTTTCCTATGACGATCCCCAAAATCTATATTGATAAACCACATGTAACTTTCCTATGACGATCCCCAAAATCTATATTGATAAACAACATGTAACTTTCCTATGACGAGTCCCAAAATCTATATTGATAAACCACATGTAACTTTACTATGACGAGCCCCAAAATCTATATTGATAAACAACATGTAACTTTCCTATGACGAGTCCCAAAATCTATATTGATAAACCACATGTAACTTTACTATGACGAGCCCCAAAATCTATATTGATAAACCACGTGTAACTTTCCTATGACGATCCCCAAAATCTATATTGATAAACCACATGTAACTTTCCTATAACGATCCCCAAAATCTTTATTGATAAACCACATGTAACTTTACTATGACGAGCCCCAAAATCTATATTGATAAACCACGTGTAACTTTCTTATGACAATCCCCAAAATCTATATTGATAAACCACGTGTAACTTTCCTATGACGAGCCCCAAAATCTATATTGATAAACCACATGTAACTTTCCTATGACGATCCCCAAAATCTATATTGATAAACCACATGTAACTTTACTATGACGAGCCCCAAAATCTATATTGATAAACCACGTGTAACTTTCCTATGACGAGCCCCAAAATCTATATTGATAAACCACATGTAACTTTCCTATGACGAGCCCCAAAATCTATATTGATAAACCACATGTAACTTTCCTATGACGATCCCCAAAATCTATATTGATAAACCACGTGTAACTTTCTTATGACAATCCCCAAAATCTATATTGATAAACCACGTGTAACTTTCCTATGACGATCCCCAAAATCTATATTGATAAACCACGTGTAACTTTCCTATGACGATCCCCAAAATCTATATTGATAAACCACATGTAACTTTCCTATGACGATCCCCAAAATCTATATTGATAAACCACATGTAACTTTCCTATGACGATCCCCAAAATCTATATTGATAAACCACGTGTAACTTTCCTATGACGAGTCCCAAAATCTATATTGATAAACCACATGTAACTTTCCTATGACAATCCCCAAAATCTATATTGATAAACCACGTGTAACTTTCCTATGACGATCCCCAAAATCTATATTGATAAACCACGTGTAACTTTCCTATGACGATCCCCAAAATCTATATTGATAAACCACATGTAACTTTCCTATGACAATCCCCAAAATCTATATTGATAAACCACGTGTAACTTTCCTATGACGATCCCCAAAATCTATATTGATAAACCACATGTAACTTTCCTATGACGAGTCCCAAAATCGATATTGATAAACCACATGTAACTTTCCTATGACGATCCCCAAAATCTATATTGATAAACCACATGTAACTTTCCTATGACGATCCCCAAAATCTATATTGATAAACCACGTGTAACTTTCCTATGACGAGTCCCAAAATCGATATTGATAAACCACATGTAACTTTCCTATGATGATCCCCAAAATCTATATTGATAAACAACATGTAACTTTGCTATGACGATCCCCAAAATCTGTAATGATAAACCACATGTAACTTTGCTATGACGATCCCCAAAATCTATATTGATAAACCACGTGTAACTTTGCTATGACGAGTCCCAAAATCTATATTGATAAACCACGTGTAACTTTCCTATAACGAGTCCCAAAATCTATATTGATAAACCACATGTAACTTTCCTATGACGATCCCCAAAATCTATATTGATAAACCACATGTAACTTTCCTATGACGAGTCCCAAAATCTATATTGATAAACCACGTGTAACTTTCCTATGACGAGTCCCAAAATCTATATTGATAAACCACGTGTAACTTTCCTATAACGAGTCCCAAAATCTATATTGATAAACAACATGTAACTTTCCTATGACGATCCCCAAAATCTATATTGATAAACCACGTGTAACTTTCCTATGACGAGTCCCAAAATCTACATTGATAAACCACATTTAACTTTCCTATGACGAGTCCCAAAATCTATATTGATAAACCACATGTAAATTTGCTATGACGTGTCCCAAAATCTATATTGACAAACCACATGTAACTTTCCTATAACGAGTCCCAAAATCTATATTGATAAACCACATGTAACTTTCCTATGACAATCCCCAAAATCTATGTTGATAAACCACATGTAACTTTGCTATAACGAGTCCCAAAATCTATATTGATAAACCACGTGTAACTTTCCTATAACGAGTCCCAAAATCTATATTGATAAACCACATGTAACTTTCCTATGACAATCCCCAAAATCTATATTGATAAACCACATGTAACTTTCCTATGACGATCCCCAAAATCTATATTGATAAACAACATGTAACTTTCCTATGACAATCCCCAAAATCTATATTGATAAACCACATGTAACTTTACTATGACGAGTCCCAAAATCTATATTGATAAACCACATGTAACTTTCCTATGACAATCCCCAAAATCTATATTGATAAACAACATGTAACTTTGCTATGACGAGTCCCAAAATCTATATTGCTAAACAACATGTAACTTTCCTATGACGTGTCCCAAAATCTTTATTGATAAACCACATGTAACTTTCTTATGACAATCCCCAAAATCTATATTGATAAACCACATGTAACTTTCCTATGACGATCCCCAAAATCTATATTGATAAACCACATGTAACTTTCCTATGACGATCCCCAAAATCTATATTGATAAACCACATGTAACTTTCCTATGACGAGTCCCAAAATCTATATTGATAAACCACATGTAACTTTCCTATGACGATCCCCAAAATCTATATTGATAAACCACATGTAACTTTCCTATGACGAGTCCCAAAATCTATATTGATAAACCACATGTAACTTTCCTATGACGATCCCCAAAATCTATATTGATAAACCACATGTAACTTTGCTATGACGAGTCCCAAAATCTATATTGATAAACCACATGTAACTTTCCTATGACGATCCCCAAAATCTATATTGATAAACCACATGTAACTTTCCTATGACGAGTCCCAAAATCTATATTGATAAACCACATGTAACTTTGCTATGACGAGTCCCAAAATCTATATTGATAAACCACATGTAACTTTCCTATGACGATCCCCAAAATCTATATTGACAAACCACATGTAACTTTCCTATGACGAGTCCCAAAATCGATATTGATAAACCACATGTAACTTTCCTATGACGATCCCCAAAATCTATATTGATAAACCACATGTAACTTTCCTATGACGAGCCCCAAAATCTATATTGACAAACCACATGTAACTTTCCTATGACGAGTCCCAAAATCGATATTGATAAACCACATGTAACTTTCCTATGACGAGTCCCAAATTCTATATTGATAAACCACGTGTAACTTTCCTATGACGATCCCCAAAATCTATATTGATAAACCACATGTAACTTTCCTATGACGAGCCCCAAAATCTATATTGACAAACCACATGTAACTTTCCTATGACGAGTCCCAAAATCGATATTGATAAACCACATGTAACTTTCCTATGACGATCCTCAAAATCTATATTGATAAACCACATGTAACTTTCCTATGACGAGTCCCAAAATCTATATTGATAAACCACATGTAACTTTCCTATGACGAGTCCCAAAATCGATATTGATAAACCACATGTAACTTTCCTATGACGATCCCCAAAATCTATATTGATAAACCACATGTAACTTTCCTATGACGATCCCCAAAATCTATATTGATAAACAACATGTAACTTTGCTATGACGAGTCCCAAAATCTATATTGACAAACCACATGTAACTTTCCTATGACGAGTCCCAAAATCTATATTGATAAACCACATGTAACTTTCCTATGACGAGTCCCAAAATCGATATTGATAAACCACATGTAACTTTCCTATGACGAGTCCCAAAATCGATATTGATAAACCACATGTAACTTTCCTATGACGATCCCCAAAATCTATATTGATAAACCACATGTAACTTTCCTATGACGATCCCCAAAATCTATATTGATAAACCACATGTAACTTTCCTATGACGAGTCCCAAAATCTATATTGATAAACCACATGTAACTTTCCTATGACGAGTCCCAAAATCGATATTGATAAACCACATGTAACTTTCCTATGACGATCCCCAAAATCTATATTGATAAACCACATGTAACTTTCCTATGACGATCCCCAAAATCTATATTGATAAACAACATGTAACTTTCTTATGACGAGTCCCAAAATCTATATTGATAAACCACATGTAACTTTCCTATGACGAGTCCCAAAATCTATATTGATAAACCACATGTAACTTTCCTATGACGAGCCCCAAAATCTATATTGATAAACCACATGTAACTTTCCTATGACGAGTCCCAAAATCGATATTGATAAACCACATGTAACTTTCCTATGACGAGCCCCAAAATCTATATTGATAAACCACATGTAACTTTCCTATGACGAGCCCCAAAATCTATATTGATAAACCACATGTAACTTTCCTATGACGAGCCCCAAAATCTATATTGATAAACCACATGTAACTTTCCTATGACGAGCCCCAAAATCTATATTGATAAACCACATGTAACTTTCCTATGACGAGTCCCAAAATCGATATTGATAAACCACATGTAACTTTCCTATGACGAGCCCCAAAATCTATATTGATAAACCACATGTAACTTTCCTATGACGAGTCCCAAAATCTATATTGATAAACCACATGTAACTTTCCTATGACGAGCCCCAAAATCTATATTGATAAACCACATGTAACTTTCCTATGACGAGTCCCAAAATCGATATTGATAAACCACATGTAACTTTCCTATGACGATCCCCAAAATCTTTATTGATAAACCACGTGTAACTTTCCTATGACGATCCCCAAAATCTATATTGATAAACCACGTGTAACTTTCCTATGACGATCCCCAAAATCTATATTGATAAACCACATGTAACTTTCCTATGATGATCCCCAAAATCTATATTGATAAACCACGTGTAACTTTCCTATGACGATCCCCAAAATCTATATTGATAAACCACATGTAACTTTCCTATGACGATCCCCAAAATCTATATTGATAAACCACATGTAACTTTCCTATGACGATCCCCAAAATCTATATTGATAAACCACATGTAACTTTCCTATGACGATCCCCAAAATCTATATTGCTAAACAACATGTAACTTTCCTATGACGATCCCCAAAATCTATATTGATAAACAACATGTAACTTTCCTATAACGAGTCCCAAAATCTATATTGATAAACCACGTGTAACTTTCCTATGACAATCCCCAAAATCTATATTGATAAACCACATGTAACTTTCCTATGACAATCCCCAAAATCTATATTGATAAACCACGTGTAACTTTCCTATGACAATCCCCAAAATCTATATTGATAAACCACATGTAACTTTCCTATGACGATCCCCAAAATCTATATTGATAAACCACATGTAACTTTCCTATGACGAGTCCCAAAATCTATATTGATAAACCACATGTAACTTTCCTATGACGAGTCCCAAAATCTATATTGATAAACCACGTGTAACTTTCCTATGACGATCCCCAAAATCTATATTGATAAACCACATGTAACTTTCCTATGACGATCCCCAAAATCTATATTGATAAACCACATGTAACTTTCCTATGACGATCCCCAAAATCTATATTGATAAACCACATGTAACTTTCCTATGACGATCCCCAAAATCTATATTGATAAACCACATGTAACTTTCCTATGACGAGTCCCAAAATCTATATTGATAAACCACATGTAACTTTCCTATGATGATCCCCAAAATCTATATTGATAAACCACATGTAACTTTCCTATGATGATCCCCAAAATCTATATTGATAAACCACATGTAACTTTCCTATGACGATCCCCAAAATCTATATTGATAAACCAC
This sequence comes from Saccoglossus kowalevskii, assembly GCF_978046115.1. Taxonomy (NCBI): domain Eukaryota; kingdom Metazoa; phylum Hemichordata; class Enteropneusta; family Harrimaniidae; genus Saccoglossus; species Saccoglossus kowalevskii. The sequence goes on along the minus strand of NC_140652.1, from coordinate 36,092,606 downwards.
GTGTAACTTTCCTATGACGATCCCCAAAATCTATATTGATAAACCACATGTAACTTTCCTATGATGATCCCCAAAATCTATATTGATAAACCACATGTAACTTTCCTATGACGATCCCCAAAATCTATATTGATAAACCACGTGTAACTTTCCTATGACGATCCCCAAAATCTATATTGATAAACCACATGTAACTTTCCTATGACGATCCCCAAAATCTATATTGATAAACAACATGTAACTTTGCTATGACGATCCCCAAAATCTGTAATGATAAACCACATGTAACTTTGCTATGACGATCCCCAAAATCTATATTGATAAACCACGTGTAACTTTGCTATGACGAGTCCCAAAATCTATATTGATAAACCACGTGTAACTTTCCTATAACGAGTCCCAAAATCTATATTGATAAACAACATGTAACTTTCCTATGACGATCCCCAAAATCTATATTGATAAACCACGTGTAACTTTCCTATGACGAGTCCCAAAATCTACATTGATAAACCACATTTAACTTTCCTATGACGAGTCCCAAAATCTATATTGATAAACCACATGTAAATTTGCTATGACGTGTCCCAAAATCTATATTGACAAACCACATGTAACTTTCCTATAACGAGTCCCAAAATCTATATTGATAAACCACATGTAACTTTCCTATGACAATCCCCAAAATCTATGTTGATAAACCACATGTAACTTTGCTATAACGAGTCCCAAAATCTATATTGATAAACCACGTGTAACTTTCCTATAACGAGTCCCAAAATCTATATTGATAAACCACATGTAACTTTCCTATGACGATCCCCAAAATCTATATTGATAAACAACATGTAACTTTCCTATGACAATCCCCAAAATCTATATTGATAAACCACATGTAACTTTACTATGACGAGTCCCAAAATCTATATTGATAAACCACATGTAACTTTCCTATGACAATCCCCAAAATCTATATTGATAAACAACATGTAACTTTGCTATGACGAGTCCCAAAATCTATATTGATAAACAACATGTAACTTTCCTATGACAATCCCCAAAATCTATATTGATAAACAACATGTAACTTTCCTATGACGTGTCCCAAAATCTTTATTGATAAACCACATGTAAGTTTCCTATGACGATCCCCAAAATCTATATTGATAAACAACATGTAACTTTCCTATGACAATCCCCAAAATCTATATTGATAAACCACATGTAACTTTACTATGACGAGTCCCAAAATCTATATTGATAAACCACGTGTAACTTTCCTATAACGAGTCCCAAAATCTATATTGATAAACCACATGTAACTTTCCTATGACGATCCCCAAAATCTATATTGATAAACAACATGTAACTTTCCTATGACAATCCCCAAAATCTATATTGATAAACCACATGTAACTTTACTATGACGAGTCCCAAAATCTATATTGATAAACCACATGTAACTTTCCTATGACAATCCCCAAAATCTATATTGATAAACAACATGTAACTTTGCTATGACGAGTCCCAAAATCTATATTGATAAACCACATGTAACTTTCCTATGACAATCCCCAAAATCTATATTGATAAACAACATGTAACTTTCCTATGACGTGTCCCAAAATCTTTATTGATAAACCACATGTAAGTTTCCTATGACGATCCCCAAAATCTATATTGATAAACCACGTGTAACTTTCCTATGACGAGTCCCAAAATCTTTATTGATAAACCACGTGTAACTTTCTTATGACAATCCCCAAAATCTATATTGATAAACCACGTGTAACTTTCCTATGACGATCCCCAAAATCTATATTGATAAACAACATGTAACTTTCCTATGACGTGTCCCAAAATCTATATTGATAAACCACATGTAACTTTCCTATGACGATCCCCAAAATCTATATTGATAAACCACATGTAACTTTCCTATGACGATCCCCAAAATCTATATTGATAAACAACATGTAACTTTCCTATGACGATCCCCAAAATCTATATTGATAAACCACATGTAACTTTCCTATGACGAGTCCCAAAATCTATATTGCTAAACAACATGTAACTTTCCTATGACGATCCCCAAAATCTATATTGATAAACCACATGTAACTTTCCTATGACGATCCCCAAAATCTATATTGATAAACCATATGTAACTTTCCTATGACGAGTCCCAAAATCTATATTGATAAACCACATGTAACTTTCCTATGACGATCCCCAAAATCTATATTGATAAACCATGTGTAACTTTGCTATGACGATCCCCAAAATCTATATTGATAAACCACATGTAACTTTCCTATGACGATCCCCAAAATCTATATTGATAAACCACATGTAACTTTCCTATGACGATCCCCAAAATCTATATTGCTAAACAACATGTAACTTTCCTATGACGTGTCCCAAAATCTTTATTGATAAACCACATGTAACTTTCCTATGACGATCCCCAAAATCTATATTGATAAACCACATGTAACTTTCCTATGACGATCCCCAAAATCTATATTGATAAACAACATGTAACTTTCCTATGACGAGTCCCAAAATCTTTATTGATAAACCACATGTAACTTTCCTATGACGATCCCCAAAATCTATATTGATAAACCACATGTAACTTTCCTATGACGATCCCCAAAATCTATATTGCTAAACAACATGTAACTTTCCTATGACGAGTCCCAAAATCTTTATTGATAAACCACATGTAACTTTCTTATGACAATCCCCAAAATCTATATTGATAAACCACATGTAACTTTCCTATGACGATCCCCAAAATCTATATTGCTAAACAACATGTAACTTTCCTATGACGAGTCCCAAAATCTTTATTGATAAACCACATGTAACTTTCCTATGACAATCCCCAAAATCTATATTGATAAACCACATGTAACTTTCCTATGACGATCCCCAAAATCTATATTGCTAAACAACATGTAACTTTCCTATGACGAGTCCCAAAATCTTTATTGATAAACCACATGTAACTTTCTTATGACAATCCCCAAAATCTATATTGATAAACCACATGTAACTTTCCTATGACGATCCCCAAAATCTATATTGATAAACAACATGTAACTTTCCTATGACGTGTCCCAAAATCTTTATTGATAAACCACATGTAACTTTCCTATGACGATCCCCAAAATCTATATTGATAAACCACATGTAACTTTCCTATGACAATCCCCAAAATCTATATTGATAAACAACATGTAACTTTGCTATGACGAGTCCCAAAATCTATATTGCTAAACAACATGTAACTTTCCTATGACGTGTCCCAAAATCTTTATTGATAAACCACATGTAACTTTCTTATGACAATCCCCAAAATCTATATTGATAAACCACATGTAACTTTCCTATGACGATCCCCAAAATCTATATTGATAAACCACATGTAACTTTCCTATGACGATCCCCAAAATCTATATTGATAAACAACATGTAACTTTCCTATGACGTGTCCCAAAATCTATATTGATAAACCACATGTAACTTTCCTATGACGATCCCCAAAATCTATATTGATAAACCACATGTAACTTTCCTATGACGAGCCCCAAAATCTATATTGACAAACCACATGTAACTTTCCTATGACGAGTCCCAAAATCGATATTGATAAACCACATGTAACTTTCCTATGACGATCCTCAAAATCTATATTGATAAACCACATGTAACTTTCCTATGACGAGTCCCAAAATCTATATTGATAAACCACATGTAACTTTCCTATAACGAGTCCCAAAATCTATATTGATAAACAATATGCAACTTTCCTATGACGTGTCCCAAAATCTATATTGATAAACCACATGCAACTTTCCTATGACGTGTCCCAAAATCTGTATTGATAAATCACATGTAACTTTCCTACAACGAGTCCCAAAATCTATATTGATAAACAACATGTAACTTTCCTATGACGAGTCGCAAAATCTATATTGATAAACCACATGTAACTTTGCTATGACGAGCCCCAAAATCTATATTGACAAACCACATGTAACTTTCCTATGACGATCCCCAAAATCTATATTGATAAACCACATGTAACTTTCCTATGACGAGCCCCAAAATCTATATTGACAAACCACATGTAACTTTCCTATGACGAGTCCCAAAATCGATATTGATAAACCACATGTAACTTTCCTATGACGATCCCCAAAATCTATATTGATAAACCACATGTAACTTTCCTATGACTAGTCCCAAAATCTATATTGATAAACCACATGTAACTTTCCTATGACGAGTCCCAAAATCTATATTGATAAACCACATGTAACTTTCCTATGACGAGTCCCAAAATCTATATTGATAAACAACATGCAACTTTCCTATGACGAGTCCCAAAATCTATATTGATAAACAACATGTAACTTTCCTATGACGAGTCCCAAAATCTATATTGATAAACCACGTGTAACTTTGCTATGACGTGTCCCAAAATCTATATTGATAAACCACATGTAACTTTGCTATGACGAGTCCCAAAATCTATATTGATAAACCACGTGTAACTTTGCTATGACGTGTCCCAAAATCTATATTGATAAACCACATGTAACTTTCCTATGACGTGTCCCAAAATCTATATTGATAAACCACATGTAACTTTGCTATGACGAGTCCCAAAATCTATATTGATAAACCACGTGTAACTTTGCTATGACGTGTCCCAAAATCTATATTGATAAACCACATGTAACTTTCCTATGACGTGTCCCAAAATCTATATTGATAAACCACATGTAACTTTCCTATGACGATCCCCAAAATCTGTATCGATAAACCACATGTAACTTTCCTATACCGAGCCCCAAAACCTGTGCTCTGTGAGTAATGTGTTACAATTATAATTACCACAATCATTATATTGGCAAGTAAGTGCCACTATTGTGAAGCATGGAAGCAAAGCATGCACAAATATGTAAATAAGGAGCTGCCTTGGGACTGAAACCAGCAATAATAATCTGAAAACATTCTAAAACCATTGACTGATTGTAGTTAGTCTCAAAGCAGTCTCTGTCACAGATGGCATTTGAACTCAATTTAGACGTAATATACGTGTTTTCTAATACGCTAGATTATTTATATTTTAGTATTTTATCCACAAAAAATGTAAAAAGTTACCACAGAAACGCCAAACATCTGTGGCCGTTTTAAAATATCACTCAGGAATATGAATGATCATAAGATGAATCCAGCCAAATGTAGTTGTCAGCATCCTTAATTCTATGTTTTATTTTCATATTACCTCAAACCCTGCGAAGAGAAGTGTGCATTGAATCATGGGAAGAAATGGTGTGCATTGTCGTGTGATAACTGTCATAAAGGTGATTGACAGGTCATACTTGTTTTCAACTCTGGAAAAAGAATTGGAATCTACCAGGTGTGTTGTTATTTGAATAACAAAATATGTTTATGATCTACTGAGTTGCCAACGTGCCACAGCTGCTAGCAAGATCACATTCTGATTGTCTCATGTGGAAACCCAGGTGGTGTCACTGTCTTTGAGCCATTTATGCCTATAAATTGGACAGGCTGAGGACAGTTGGGGTCCATCATTTTTACTGTGTATCCTGTGTGTAACTACTGCAATATTGTAAGACAATTAATGCAGGCTTCAATCATCATTCTGTGAGACTTGTATGAACTGCTTTGCGATCTCATGCGTTCCTCTGCAAGCAAGACTGCTGTAAATCTTTGTTGTTGTGTTGCAGAATCCATTGACTGTCGTTCATTTCTACATCCTGGAACTGTTTATTTTTCTGTGCTTTAACTCGATATTTTGGTGTATTATCAGGGGGAAAATCTCCTTTTACTCTCGGGTTCTCCACACTTGTCAGTGGGGAATCTCGTCTCGTCTCTCTATCTCGTCCCCTTGAGGTATGGGATCGGGAAAATCACTTCAACTTTACAGTCAAATAAGACACACACAACGAAATACGTTTCAGCTCTCGTCTTAGTCGGTCAATCGAGCACTCTATAAGACACAGCGCCCTGGGGAAAAATCCCCAAGACTCTCTTAGACTGCGTCAACACTCGCCCCAAGGCTCTCCAGGACTGCCCTCGACTCAGACTCTCCAGGACTGGACTCTCTCTACTGCCTCTATCGTGCTGTGCTCCCCAAGACCAACTCAAACTCTCCTTATTCATTTTCAAAACTCTAACCAATTACAAAGCAGTACAAAGACTCTAGGGCGTAACCTTCAATCATAAAGCCAGTCACACTGAGTACTGAATACGTCATATCTTTTGATTAATCGCTCACTACATTAATAACTACGGATATAAACTGTCAAAATGAATAGTCTAAATAGCGGGCGGTTATCTGGTAATTAGTTCCAAATCACTGAGCCAAGTTCCGTCCAAAACTTCAAATAGGCCTAAACGATGACAGACATAACACAGCAATTCAGCTAATAATCAGCTAATTAAGTCGGTTAACAGATACGCAAAAACAAATTCATGACACATCCCTTCACCCAAACTGAGATTGTGCCTCCCGGCATAACACGTTCATAAATCAAAGATACCGTCCTCTACTCATCGTCATACAGGTTAAATACAATACTAATAAAAGGAATAAATCAAAAAGAGTAAAACACACTAATTAAGTACAATGATTATAAAGTCTAAATACAATGGTTATAAAGTTTCAAATATCAACGGTTATAAATCAAAAACAAGGGAAAGGGTACCAAACGACTCACTTTTCTCAAAACGGTTCGCTGAGGTAACCCTTCACTGCACTGTCTCCGTTACTAAAGTTACAAACTCTATATCAAAAGGTCAAAAAAAACTAATGCGTGGCGGCGTAACCAAGCGATCAGCCAATCGCTGCAGTCGACAGCATGATCACGTGATTATCAGGGATGCGTCTCTCGGTTAAAGCATTGCAAAGCGGTAACTAATAAACAATTAATAAAAAGCTATTAATCAAACTCCTGTCATATACGCTTATAAACTTCAACTGAACTCACAAGTTGTTAATCTAAACACAAGTCATACAGCGTGGAAACGGAATGCAAAGACAAATCTATCATAACACATTACTCCTCCGGCAAAAAAGACGGGAAAGGCAAAACGATAGAAACTACTATGTCACATATAATCCTATCAATCATGAACAAAAGCTTGCGATATCAAACAATACGTATATAAGCACACCATACTCCTATCTCAAAAAGACATTAAAAACATTACAAAGGTGCTCTAAACTCAAAAAGCGTCAGAAGTATTCCGGAAAACAACACATAAACAAAAACAACTCTTAAAACGTCGGTATCTCTGTACTCGACAAATCTCAAAACTCTTGAAAACTCATTGGGGCATTACTTTCCCCATCTTAATCCGTACTCATAAACTCATTAAAACACCATAAAAATTCACAAAACTCCAAAACACTGTGTTGCAAATACTTGTCCACTGAGGCGCGCATAAATCGTTATAAAGGACCTCGCATGTCACCAAATATCACTTCAAAACAAAGATCTGGGCGCTTACACACATACAATTCAACATCACAAAAAAACGGTAAAAACGATAGGAAAAGCAAGTAATACATTACATTACTGAGCAATAGGGTTAGGGTTGTGGAAAAGAGTTCAACGTCTTGAGTTACACAGTGTCAGTTACAGTGTCCAGCGAGCAGTTCTCTATACAAATAGCTAAAGTCAAAGTCTATAAGCGTCTCCTCTCTTGTCACGTTATTCCGGGTCGTTCTTTGTCATCTTCTTGTCTTTAATGTCGCTCAATTCTTAATTATACTGTCCTAAACGATACTCGTCCTTCCGAAGGGGTTCTGAAATCTTCATCTCTTCAGCGTCTTTCATCGGTGCCATACTGTTAACGGTGCTAGTCGTCAAGCGCGGTTTCTGAGTCGTCTCTGCCATGGAGCTGTTAGTTCGGTTCACAAGAAAGACACACCTTCGCCATTCACTTTTCTTCACAGGATGTCAATGTGCGTAAAACGCAATGCCCAGGGTTCTCACACCACGTATCACGGGGTAAATTCTTCTTTTACTCTTGGGTTCTCCACACTTTTCAGTGGGGAATCTCGTCTCGTCTCTCTATCTCGCCCCCTTGAGGTATGGGATCGGGAAAATCACTTCCACTTTACAGTCAAATAAGACACACACAACGAAATACGTTTCAGCTCTCGTCTTAGTCGGTCAATCGAGCACTCTATAAGACACAGCGCCCTGGGGAAAAATCCCCAAGACTCTCTTAGACTGCGTCAACACTCGCCCAAGGCTCTCCAGGACTGCCCTCAACTCAGACTCTCCAGGACTGGACTCTCTCTACTGCCTCTATCGTGCTGTGCTCCCCAGGACCAACTCAAACTCTCTTTATTCATTTTCAAAACTCTAACCAATTACAAAGCAGTACAAAGACTCTAGGGCGTAACCTTCAATCATAAAGCCAATCACACTGAGTACTGAATACGTCATATCTTTTGATTAATCGCTCACTACATTAATAACTACGGATATAAACTGTCAAAATGAATAGTCTAAATAGCGGGCGGTTATCTGGTAATTAGTTCCAAATCACTGAGCCAAGTTCCGTCCAAAACTTCAAACAGGCCTAAACGATGACAGACATAACACAGCAATTCAGCTAATAATCAGCTAATTAAGTCGGTTAACAGATACGCAAAAACAAATTCATGACAGTATGTGTATTTCATTTCCAGTACTATTGTCTTGTCTACTCCATTCTAGCAGTGAAAGAACCCCCTGTCCAGTGTGAGTTCTGTGGGTGGCCCTCTCAATTGCAATGAGTAGGCCTTGCACTGTGACAGTAGTGTTCCAAATATCGAAATTCAGAGATAAATATACATATGTGCTTTTGGAATACCAGTCCCAAAAGACTGGTAAGTTCAGTGCATTTAATTTTGAATTGCAAAATGTGCGGAATTATACAGAATCTAATAATAAATTAACCCTGGGTCCAGCGATTCATCATGAAGCGGACGATCGACAGTCACACATTTATATTTTGAGAAGCTTGTTTGGAAGTTTTGAAAGCCAACTTTGAAATTTGAAAGCATATTTGAAATTTTAGATGATTTCACACTTTTCAGCACAAAATCAGGTTTCAACAATGCCAAACGTGCAGTTAAAAATGTAAAAAAAGTTTCAAAAATGCCTACCTAAAATGTCAAACGTGTGTTAAAACTGACAATATAATACAAATTGAAAATGTAATAATGTGTTACCAATAATATAATCATTGACAGATAATGTAATAACCGATATCGTAAGAATATTTTCAACCGCTATTGCAATAACTATTTTACTGATATTGTAATAACATCATACAATCGCTTGGTGTTTATGACAAAACAAGTATTTACGGACGAAATATGTCGTTTATGTCGCATGTAGTTTCAATTTAATTGAAAATCTTTAAAGGGGAACCGAGGGTATTATTAGGGTAAGATGGCAGCCAAATTAATTAGGTCATTTCCATCTGCCTAATTCTCTTGCTATATACTGGGGGATTTTAGAAGCCTAAGACTCTTGAATTGGATTTAAGGAATTGAATATAAAAATATATGCATTATATTATTTGAACAAAAAGAATACCACTGTCTTTTTCCATGATAATTGTGAAATAAGGTATATTATATTACATAGTTGACCCAAGATTACAGTTTTAGGAGTATGACAGCTCTGACGGATGTGCATAATCTCAAAGTAACCCAAATATGTAAGTTAATTTTTATTTGAAATGATTTCCCATCGAGTTTCTTTCGAGTTATATTTGTGAATCGTGTTTGAATAGTTTACACTTTGGAAAATCCTAACATTGTGAGTCCCAAACTATCTGAATATAAACGAACAAAAACAAAGTGCCCAGAAATGTGCACGTGTATCTTTATTTGAATGAAAACTGTTGGGGGACAATTTGATACTGAATAAGTATCTGGGACTCGTCGTTAAACTTGGTTCCCACTCTAGGTTCGAAATATTTAACTGGGGTTTCACCGGGGGGGGGGAACTGCCGCAGTTGACACTCCGCGGGCTGACAGAAGCACGATCACAGCGATAACACTAAACTCGAACACATTATTATCGCAGAATCCCTGAAGAAACTCGATGTGTAAGTCCAGTAGTACGTACAAAACTAAGTATGTTTACAATGCAAAGTTCCGCGAGAAAACTTACAGCAGACAGCTCACTGGTAAAACAAATAGCGAATTCTACTTTTTTTTAGTATTTACCCATATAGTGAGTAAAACCCGTCCTGATTGGTCAAACTGTGATCACTCTCACATCATGAATAAATGGAAAAGTAAAACGAAATAATCGATGTACTATGTAAAGATACAATAAATGATAACGATAGAAATAATAGGTTATTGATTGCAAATATTCTCGATGTATTATCGATATTCTCAACCATAAAAACAATTGATACACTGACATAATTCCCTTATAAATCTTTATTATGTTTACAAATATCCTAGAATTAAATCTGCAATATCTGTCACATACATTTATATGAACATCCTCTATGACGTCAGACGTTTACAAAATGTGATAATTACTACTCCGGTATAATCCTTTTGTCATATAATAATTCATAGTATGGCATGGCTTCCTCGATTTGCTTCACTCCGTAGTCAGGAAGACCCTCCAAATCAACAGTTTCATAAGACATTGGTAGGAACTCACGACTCCTAATGGCTGCTCCTTTAAATGCTTCAGTGAAGAATGACTGACTGAACAATTTGTGCCAATGATCATTGTTTCCTGGTTCCCAATTCAACATCTTATCCTGAAACTGTAATCCAACTTTCTTGCAATACTTTTGTAGTATTTGACGTGGATTATTACACAGGTCGTAAGCATCAATAATGATGGCTTCCTGTCCTAGCATTTCTGTTACGTACACAAAAAGATCATATAGCTGTTTGACCCCGCCACTAGAGGGCAGCCATTCATCAAACTGAATACCACACCCGATAGTAGCTTTGTAATAACTCGGGATTGTTCTTCTCGGATCTCGGATAATAAAAGTGTGCCGATAGTCACGTGGAAGCCGACTATAGTCATTGTCTAATGTATAAGCAATGTCTTTGCAAAAAATTGCACTCTTCCCTGGGTAATCATTCTCTAATTTTTGTTTGACACTTTTATATGTATGTCCTTCAACAAAAAACGCCTTTTCTCTTTCCAATGGTCTATCCTCCCCATTATGGAACACTAAATTGTACAGTTCATGGAACATTTTTACGTTATCCAGCGCCGCTACGGAGAACTCGAGGACCGTTGACAGTGAACGAGGATAGGCCCATAACATTATTCGGCGGGGGTTGTCGGTAGTACTCATTCTCACTCAACTGACCTACAAACGAAAAAAAATACCATAAATACCAATGTTGAGTGGAGAATCGAGTTATTTTTAAAATCATGTGACAATGATATTGCGTATCGGTTATCTCAGTACTTCCGTTGCTAAGTTACGTCTTGACACTTATACAATAAAAAATATTGCGTATAGCGGATTTCTGGCGTCCAATGAGATCTTGTGTAGTTTAGAAAGTTTGTAATCGTGTAACAAAAATCACTTTCGTGTGTTGTGTTCAAAGCGAACGCTGTCATTTACCGCTATGTTTTATATTCTTTTTTTTATTTCCGAGTTATTACTGGTTGATTCATCTTATGCACACAACTCTTTGCTAACAGTCCCCATTACCAAATGGTGCGAAACCATTAGCCAGTAACTTAGTGTACATTGCGCAGAAAAATAAAATATTTTTTCTAAATTCAGTGGGTAACTTATGAAATGTACGTTAACTATTCAGTAGATGAACATATTAATTGAAAGCATTGAATTGCAGAATAATCATGGTTCTTTATAATTGCGAATCGTGTTTGAATAGTTTCTATATTGTGAGTCCTAAACTGTCTGAAGCTACCTCAAAACTTAATTTACGTTTTGACACTCAACACGTCTTGTCATCACTTTTGTGTCATACCTGTTTTTTAGTAGACTGCCATATTAGATAAAATAACACCACATGACAGAACTGGCACTCATCCACACTTAATGGTAAAACCAGTTCCACACAATGAAACTGTTATCGCAACCATTATATGCGCATACCAGTTGTTCAACAAACTGTTAAGTTATGGTTTCTGGCGTTTGAATGTTTTAGTGACGTTCACTTGGACGGCAATGGATTTATGTTTTACTTACCATGTAAGGTTTTAAAACTATGCTAAAATATTGATTATTAAACACACTTTAATTTTCGGATATTCTAATTTTTAATTGCACCTATTGTGTCTCGGTGATTGAATGATAGAAATTAGTATTTTGTTATGAACAAACGTTGAGGAAAGGGAGACTGTGACTCGCTTGGCTGATAAAACTTACACATAGAGCTACAAGATTCGACCCAGTGGATTACACATTAGTTCATTACAGATAATCCAGCTTTATTCACATATTTCTCTCCTTCCTCCTCTCTTACAAAAGGTTACAAACTCTTATAAGTCAAGTCTCTAATGCGTGGCTGAGTAAACATGCGATCAGCCGATCGCTGAAGTCGGTGGCCCGATCACGTGATTACCAGGGATGTGTCTCACGTTTAAAGCCCTGCAAAGTTGCCAATACTGAATACAATCTATTTATCGAATTCCTGTAATATATGTTTATAATCTCCACCCTAAACATGCAACGACGAGTGAACCGAATGTGCGAACGTGAAGTCGCTATCATAATAACTTTTAGTACTATTTGTGTACACTATGACGCCTCCCCACCCCATACACTGTTCACTGGACTGAAACGTTGACCCGCATGGCTACAATCTGACATTTATTAAGCATTCACGCCATTAATCATGTGGTATACGTTTCTGGTATGTCAATCCTCTAGTCGCACAGCAGGTACCACTGCAGAGCAACTAGTGCATGACAAAACATTGCAGGGAGTACGACTAGTATGTGTCAACAGCCGGTAAAAAACATCGGTATGGAAACAACAATTTACCAACCTGTATTCTAGTAACATTATGGCAATAAATAAATAAGAATATATATGGCCGGTAGTGCACAATTTAAGCGAATGACACCAGCTTCCGGTGTCACTGAACGTGTTTAAGTGTTCGTAGAAACACAGTCCCTTTGTGGTAGAAACAGTGAATTAGGATGCAATTTTACGAAATATCTACACAAACATTGGCATTGACCAAAAAACCGGGTGAACGTGTACCTAAGATTTACCCGAGTTGACCCCTGGAAAGTTTGTGAGCAGAATTGGAAATTGCCCTAAACGGGCCCATTGGACTGTAAGAAAGTTGTTTGGTAAGTGCCTTGATGCGTCGAAGAAAAACTATAATAAACTCTATGCCTCGCCTGTATGGAGGGGGGGGGTGGCTCGTATCTAGTATCTAGTATCTAGTGTATAAATATAAGTGTAGGCTACAGCAAAAATCACAAAAACTGGTTATGAACCAGAGTGGGTTTACGAATCAGCTCTTGTGAATAGTTCATAATAAATTCTATATATGCCACGCCTTCTACTTAGCCGATAAAGCGGTACACACATCCATTCGGTTTTCTTGATTTGTTTTCCTGGACTCACTAGTATTTGAAGTTAGTTGTGTATCACAGACCGACGATGCACGTGTGCAGCACAATAAATTGAACTCACCAATAAAAATAGAAAGGCAGCGTCTATGATAAAGGGGTCCAGCGAGACACGTTAGTAGTCCTCACCCATTATGCATTGACGTCAGACAAGCACCACGTGACTTCACTGCCGAACACTATAAAGTAACATGTATCCCAGGTCATCTGGGTGCGACCATTTTGCTAGGGGTGTATTCAAATACACTGTTAGTGTAAACATGAAGCGATTTATAAAACATATGTAAAAAGTTCTTTGATACCATGCGCCTATTCTAATATTTCTATGATGGTACATACGATAGTGTAATTGTAATCTCAAATATGCACTCCATTGAAGCCTATCCAAAGACATTATGCAAAAACATAGCAGTTCTGGTTTGTTTAATTTTTCAAACACCCATTTGAGTAGCATCCCTAAAAAAAGACAATTTTTTTAACTACCTAAAATCATTTACTGAAGAAGAAACATTTTTAGATTTTTCTTTTCGCGCAATCTTAAGACACGTTAGGATTTTGTAAAACTTGAAATGCACGTTTGACATTTTTGATTTTACTGTAAAATGCCGAACATCTCAAAAATTAAACATCCTGTACTCCATATTTTAAAAAAAAATTTAAAAATTCCAGGACGTATAGTGGAATTGGAAAAATATAACTTATTTATGTTAGAAATATGTACACAATCGTTTAACAGTATGTTTATTTGAATATTTCATGTCAAATGTTGGTTTGTAATTGGCAAAAGCGATATGGTGTACACCGTTATCAAATTGCGCATTTAAAGGGTTACATCATATGGGAAATGTTTTAAGTTTCTTGGTTGCCATGTTACCGAGTGCATGTCCGCGACTGAAAGAGGGGTCGATGTTCTATTTCGTGAGTCCGCCCGCCCAGGTTATAGTTGCATTTCCATTTGCAAATATGTGTGCAACCATCATCGACCAATATTTACACTGTCAAATGCTGAAATTGTGAACAGAATGTTTAATTTAATATCATGTTGTTTAGCTAAAACAGTATTATGTGAATACATTTAATGTTTTTAACTAATTTTTGTACATATTTACAAACGAGTGATTTTTTCTCATTTCACTTTTGCATGATGTCTTTTGTCTTTTTATCGTAATGTTAAAATAACATATACATCTGACTAACTCGCATAGAATTCTCGTTCAAATCACACAATTTCCAAATGTCAATATCACTGTATTTGATAAAATATTACCTACCACATTGTATTTGTTATTCGTCCTATTTTCATTGGACTGATCTTTGTATGAAGCATCCATTTTGTCCATGCTACACACTGGAGAGGGAAAGAGACAACTATTGGATTAGATAATTAGCTACTACCATGCTATATGGTTACTATGACAACAAATATTGGCAACCTCTCAAGTACGGGATGTAAGTATGCCAATATTATATTCCGGTTCCAACCTCTAAGCGTCGAAGACGTAGTAATGAATATAGACATTGTCATCGACCTAAATTGAATTGTGCTACCTTATTGATTACATTTGATATCCTGTTGGTACACATGGATCTTCATCATATACGCACCTCACTACTTTCTTTTCCACTCGGCGACTTGAAACATTTTAGAAATTATGTATTTAGCCAGGGTCAGACTAATTAATATTAATGTTATTTCACTGTGTAGGTTTTCCAAACCTGTCCAATCGAAACTTTAAATAAAGATGTCAATGTTATCAACATCAGCAATATACTAAATATGAAGGTTACCATGACCCCTTAGTCCCCAAATCAGTATGTTCTTAGTCTGTCTTGTACATACTGCAATACAATAACACACAACGTTAAAAAGGCATTGAAACGTGTAAATTATGAAACTTTGTGACTGTCATTTAACTACACCCCAATAGGCCATATTGTCACAAGTAATCTGAATATTGTGCAAAATGCTGGATGTCGAACGATAATGGCATGTGAACCAAAATGTGGAAAGTTTCGTCATATCAATTTATAATTTTAAAATCCCAATAAACTCTGTTGAAGAGTATGCCAATAAATGAGAAAATATTGAACCTGGCAGTCAGAATGGACCAGTGTATTGCCACATTAATAAACTACAATCATGCTTCAAAGCAATAGTCTTGCTTCTCTCCATGGTACATATGTTATTGTGTCTACTGATAAACCTGCCAATAGTATTGTGTTTGTTTGTATGAGATATTATTATGAATGTTTAATCAAGGGACTTGTTTTTTATACATCTCGTAATTCTGCCTAAAACATGAATGACATTCTTGCTAACCAGGGGTCATTCGTGACCACATTAGAAGTTTCCACTCCAGAAAAGGCCAATGACTTGCCCAGCTATTGAATACCTAAGCCACAAAACACATCATACAACATTTCTACTATCAAACCTATTGATTTTCCGGACCACATGACAGAATTAAAATTAAAATATATCATCCATTAAGCTTTTTTTTCAAAAGAACATATTTCACCATGATACAAATATGACACTGATGCAAACATGTTTTACACAGAAGATAACATCGTCAGCATGCAATAATGTTTGACTGACTGCCTCTAATCTGGATGCCATTCTTGAATTTGACTCTTAGGGTAACGTTTCTACAAGATTTTACCATCATCATTTTTACCATCTAGGCAGTAATATACCACTTTTTCCTACACATGGTATATTTTCAAGCTTGTTCGATATGCAAGAGCTTGCAGTGCTTATGACTCTGTGAAACGCCATAGACTCCTGTGTTCTTATTTCAACGTTTTTAGGAAAAGGTCTTATCTCTACATTCAAGCTTCATTATGGCAGATATCATAAAAAACTTGTGACAAAATATGACAAATCACCTAGGCAGATGATCTCCGATTTTTCGACATCATTTGTCCTGTGTAAAAGGGCCCATCATGAATTGATATGGCTAAATAAACTGAACTAAACCTGACATCTGAAGTAACTTGATTAAGAAACGAATAAATTGGTAGTGCAAATATGTATTTGAAGGCAATAGCTGACAATTATACTTAAGACTATCACAATTAAGTGTGTGAGAAGTGTAAGCGAGAGGGATAAGCTGGGAGAGGCCGTAGACAAAAGGGGTAGATCGGGAAGCGAAAGAAAGGGAGAGAGGGAATCGTAAGCGGAAAAGGAAGTCAGGTAAAAAAAATCGGGAAAGATCGGGAGGGTTCGTAAGAAAGATGGAGTGGTTAGAAGGGGCGATAAGTGAAAAGTTGTGACACAAAAGGACTGTAGTGTTTATATATATGAATATTGACCTATAAGAATAAAACGTCTAGACGCAGAAAAGATGTATTTATCTGCTTGTGTATAGAAATTATATAAAACTATTTTGAATAACTTCCTCGGGTAGCTTTTATCAAATTAGCAGACATTTATAATCTTGATCAGTAAGTTCCGATTGAATTTGTATACAAAGAAATCTCATCATGAATAACTGCATCAAAACCATTGTAATTACAATTCAACAGATAAAACCCCCAGTAAATACTTTATGTGACAAATGTAATTGAATTGCCATAGCATTGAAATGAAAATATTATTATTTTATTATCTATTATTATATATTTATATATCAACCATGGTCGGCTATGCTATATTCTAAGTGTGACCTCTGCATTAGATAAAATTACTAATAGTGTGGATTGTAATGTATCAATGAAGGTAGCTTCAAAGTTACACAGATGGCTATATTACTACACTAGTCACTACCAGATATGCATTACAATATTAGTGAGTACCACATATAGTCTTAAAAGAGCACCACTAGTATTACAATTCAATTCATATTTTCTGGTCCCACTATAGTGCATTATGTATCCTGCGCTCCACTGTGCTACACTATTTTTCTAGGTATTATACGATCTCACTACAGTGCAGTGTGTGTCTAGATATCATAAGATCTCTTACTACTGCATAACATTATTCTTTTGTGATCCTTTTGTCATATAATAATTCATAGTACGGCATGGCTTCCTCGATTTGCTTCACTCCATAGTCAGGAAGACCCTCCATATCAACAGTTTCATAAGACATTGGTAGGAACTCACGACTCCTCATGGCTGCTCCTTTAAATGCTTCAGTGAAGAAAGCCTTTTTATATAATATATACCAATGATCATTGTTGCCTGGTTTCCATTTCAACATTTTATCCTGAAACTGTAATCCAACTTTCTTGCAATACTTTTGTAGTATTTGACGTGGATTATTACACAGGTCGTAAGCATCAATGATAATGGCTTCCTGTCCCAGCATTTCTGTTACGTACACAAAAAGGTCATACAGTTGTTTGACCCCGCCACTAGAGGGCAGCCATTCATCAAACCGAATACCACATTCGGTGGCAGCTTTGTAATAACTCGGAATTGTTTTTCTTGGATCTCTGATTATAAATGTGTGTTGATAGCCACGTGGCAGCCGACTATAATCATTATCTAATGCATAGGCTATGTCTTTACCAAAAATTGCTGTTTTGCCGGGGTAATCTTTCTCCAAGGTTTCTTTGACGCATCTGTACGAAAAACCTTCAACTAAAACTGATTGTTTTCTGTCAGTTGGTTTATCTTCACCGTTATGAAACGCAAAATTATACAGTTCGTGAAAAATGTGTATTTTATCCAAGGCTGCGACAGAGAACTCCATTGCTGTTGACAGCGAACGAGGATAGGCCCATAACATAACTCTACGAATGTTGTCACTATTACTCATTGTCAAATCTATGCAAACAAAATAAAACAAATTATTACATGTTGAATAATAAGTGAATAACTTATAAAGGTGTAACTGTGCATCAAAATCAGTGCTCAGTATCTACTTTAGTTCTTCACATAACTCTACCATGTCACGATCACCAATAAACCGCTACTGATATATCATATACCGAATCTATACTTATGTCATTCACCAGAGAATGTTTTACATTTCAAAAACATTGTTCTCCAAAGCGAGATTTGAAAATTAGCTCATGTTCAAGTGTTTTTGATATGTAATTTTATGGTAATTCTCTGATCGTGAATATTGGAAATAATTTTGACAGAACATGCTCACAGAAAAGTGTCTATCAGTGTCCGTTTGTACATATGAAATGCTGGGTATTCTGCCAAATCTGTGAGAAATTCGAAGACACAAATATATATGAAACGTCAGACAATAAATAATACCTGCAATTACCATGTTGAATTCGAAAATGTACAATGTATAACCATATCGAATTTGATGTACAATTTGGCGTTACTACTTTGGCCAGATTAAAACCTCCGTATAGTACTAATGATATCAGTTCCTTAGCAGAAATACACAAATATAGTTTTCCAGTTCAAAATTTTGTTTAAATATACATAATTGTATACATAATACATAACAGAGTAATCATCATATTTCCCGGAATCCCCTCTGTGTGGCCACCTAAATTTGTATGAATTCGATTAGCATGGGATGTTATGTTTTTGAGATTATTATTGTTAGTTCACTAGCAGCCGATGTTATGAGAATTGTATTTGCAGCAGTATAATCAGTGGTGGTTGTGTGTGTGATTACTCCCTGTGGTGAATAGTGAGATGGAGAATATCACTGCTAGAAGGTCGTGATGATAGAGCTTTGTAGATGTTATACTTAAATCAGCGACCGTGCTTGGATTACAAGAAGAAAATATCGATGCAGAATGAACCAGAACCAAAACAGGTGAATTTGACGTTAATTGACAATATTTAAGCTTCAACTGTAATTTCAAAATTCAATCACAAGACATGTAGAATCAAGGCATGATTGACTCCTTGCATCGATTAATATTTGAATATAAACCTGTTGCACAGACACATGTTTCGAGTCTGAACATTATGAATGATTTTTTAAAACCAAACAACTACAGAATACAGGGAAACGTTCCATTTGGTGGAAGTCATTGCTGTGTCTCACATGCGTGGGTAATTAATTGGTGGACAGTGAGCATTCAGTCTGAACCATGGTAGCATACAAGTAACATGTCATCTCATTAATGGCTTTACACACCTGATATCAAAATGATATCAGCCACTCACCAAAACGCTACAGATGTTTTTGATATAAGTCCAAAACAAACCTCACTGAATCAGTCGCTACAGCATTGCCATTTTTCATTGCGTCAATGTGATTGGATCATTTTGATCATAGGGGTGTCTGTAACTATGGCTTGAATGCGTTTCAAAACAATTCATTTGCTATAGGCATAACACAAACACTATGTTGGAGAATTCACTTATCAAATAATAATTATTAAAAATCAAAATGAAAATAAAACATCTCAAAACTCAAAAATTACAAATCAGATCAGAACACATCTCTGCCAATAATAATGTAACGTTACTTGAACCTCAGACTAGTAATACATTGTATTACTAGTCTGAGCTTGAACACTATATTCATATATGCTTTGACAGATTACAATACAAGCATTACTTTATCCATGCACAACGATACACATTATTCCGATCCACAATATATTGAATCCACTTTTTTATAGATTAGAAATTAATTGTGACTTAATTGGGTAGTATTAAATCTTGTGAATATATCTATTTTTATTTTATTGTATATTTATAATTTTTGCTGTTTTTTTAATACTTGATTTGTACAAAGATTGTATCACTGATGGCCTCCACCTCGCATCACACTGATCACAGGCATGGAATAAAGAGGTTTGGTGTGATTAATTTGCACCGATTGCTTAAGTATATAATCATAAAGAAACACAGGCACATAAGTGTTGCCACACAAGTGTTGTCAATAATGTTGACCACTTGGTATTTTTTACGTCATTATGACAGTGACCTCGTTGACCTTATTTACATGCTACCATGAACATATGTAGATAAACATATTTGACCTGTGTCATGCTCTTTTGTTTTTGTGTAAGATATTACAATTAGTGTTTCCTGTCCTGAAATCAATTTACTTGGAGCCGAAATTCTTGCAAATACTGATGACAAATTAGTAGTGCCTAATGTTGGACATTTGGATATTTGTATCAGCCTAGAGATGTAAGATTGCACGACACTGTTCTCAATTGTAAGATTGTTGAACATTGATTTAAATTATTTTTACAAAAGTTGAATCTTTCAGGGTGAGCATTGTGGTGTCATAGTGATTGGTGATCACTACAAGATTGTTCCTCATTGGTTGTGGTGTATTAACAAACTTGGCAGAAGAAACACAATAGTTACCCCAATAGAAAAGATAACACCTGCAACAAAATAACTACCAGAGGATCGTGGGCTGAGTACTGAGACTCCTAGATATATTAGACCAGGATATAAACCCATAAATCCCTTAATTCGTGACCTCAGTGATGGGTTAGGATTAGGTTCACCAATTTATAACTGAGTTGGCGGTGCCGACATTAGATCAAAAAAGTAACTAATGCCTGCAATGAGATGCCTATTCGTGTTAAGTCAAAGTATAAGGCCATTAGGACCAAATTGCCCAGGGTACAATACTTCGCGAATCTTTATTTGCTGCATAAATATGTAATGCCTGACACTGTTGTCATACTTCAGAATGGTTGAAGCTGAAGTGTTAATGCAAGAAGCCTTCATGGTTTTGTGTAGGGAATTGGTGGTGCAGTTGAGACCCTGCTACTGGCATAAACTGGTCGGAATCCTACTAAGGTGATTCCCCAACATGATGCTTTATTATGAGCATGTTGCATGCACAAGGCAATGTTTTTGGAACATATAGAACTAGTTAGGGTACACCACGAACAACCTATAGTGTTACCACCTTGCAAAGTTACTACTGTTACTGGAAGATATGCTATACAGTATGTTGACCCAGGCACAGCACTCGTGGACTGAATTTGAGTTTGACATGACTTTGTCATGTATCACTGGGAGCCAGATGAGGTGGTTAGTAGATGTGTAGATGTTTGACCATAATCAGTAAACTTCTCCCAAGGTCACACACCTGTCTTGAACGTCCCATTTAAGCACATGTAAATTGTATTAGAAATAATGGGTTTCTGGGAATTTGACCCACTGGTATATGTCAGATATGTCAATTTCACCATCTGATCAGGAGTTTAGCTTCCATCAACTTTCGTTATCCCTCAATCTATTTTGCCCCTTACAAAAATATTATGCAACCAAGAAATTAATTCACAAAGAAAATTGGGCCCTACATTCAAACAATACTTTTTAATATTACAGGTGTGAAACCCAAAGTATGACAATGATAGATACACAGTAAAAAAACATCGACCTCAAGATTGAGATACATCAGTGACATGGAAGCATACCTCCCAAATTGAACAACGAGGTATGCTGAAACGCACGATGGATCGTAGCATTATACAAGAATTACAGTTATTGGGAATCTCCTATTGTCTTGTTTAAGAAAATGTTGCTGCAGTGTAGATGCGTTGATTATCGTAGGCTGAAAGTACTATCCCATGCATAAAGGAGCAAGGCTAACCGAGTCGTGACCTCGATGTGGTTCGTAACCAGTCTTGTGATTGGTTGTTGACAAATGCTGAACAGGCCACGCCTCCAACTGTGCCGCGCGTTCGGCCAAATCGTTAGGAATTCCTAAATGGAGTAAATTTGTGTAGTTTTCTTGATTTATTCTGCAGATATCGGTAAAATGTAGGTAAGGCTTTGGCGAAATTTGAAGAAGCAACTAATATTCTTCAACCTGGTATTTTTTTTAGATTTTATTTTTTATTTTTTATTTTTTATTTTTTTTAAAAAATGTGAGCTGGCTGGAGCCTTCATCCCTTGTCTATTTCTTACACTAGATACCAGCCGATACCCCCTCCCCCCCCCCCCCGCTCATAGAGACTGCGTATTACAGTTGATTATAGTTCCTGGGCTCCCTGTGATTTATTGTTGTTGATGGTGAGTGAATTTGCATGAGTCACTGTGAAACTGCCTCGATCCATCCCGGACCTATCACATTAAAGTGTTTGCCCTGGTTCATGTCCAAGTTGTTAGAAATTGGGATCTGGCCGAGGTGTGGTATAAAACGGGTTGTTTATGTATTTTAAAAGTGGATTGAATCAGTGGCATATCACTGTTATTCCCACACGTGGACGTTGATGCTACATAACTGGCGCCTACGTGTTGGGGTCATATAACTGGCGCCCGACGTGGAGGCCTGTGGTGGATTTAAAAAAATTGTTTTTGGCAGTAGATTCATGCAGAGTTGCTTACGGAAATTCAAGTGTCCTGCATTCAGTGTGTAAATACCTGGGGGCAGCCATATTGGATTGTTGTTGTTGTTTACATTGATTATTGCTGTGTTGATATGTATTTAACATGGTAGGCCTAGTGCGTGAGCTATGCCCAATTTTCTAATTTTTACTCCAAATACTTAGAAATTTTGGTACGATTTTGTTAGTAGTGATTAGTATTGCAACTGATATTTTGTGGATGCAGCGAGTGATGTACTGTTTTTATTGGTGGTGCTTTGTGGTGATGTGTTAATTAGTGACAGATGTGTATAGTGCGCCCTCTAGTGTTGACAAATTGTAATAGGCACTGAGCTTTGTTGTTGATATATATTGATATAGGATACTGTTGTTTAAACTTTTCTGTTATTATTTTTTCTATAAGTCTTTGTGATAGGATTGTTTGTTTAGTTGTTCCATGATGGCTGACAGGGAACAGGAAATGATAGATGAGGAGAGAAGTACTGAAGGGAATATTTATGATACGCCAGCCAATCCCATTCCACCAGGCATGTGGAATACAGCGCAACTGAGTAGAGAGAAGGAAGAGAAAAAGAGAATGTTGGCTAAAGCAAATCGTAGGTTGGATGAAGAGGAACAGGCAGAGAGAGATCAGGAACTTATGAAACAGGTAGAGTTGACTTTGATAGCTGAGGAGAAAGAGAAACTGAAACAGGAGGCTGAACAGCAATTTCAGGAATTGTTAGAGCAGGAAAGAGATTCGTAGGATTGAGAGAAGACGCCAGGATGATATTAGAGCTGAATATGATTGCTCTGGACAGGGGACAAGTGTTGGCCACCTGGGAGCAAGGGGTGTTGTTGTTGATGAGAATACAGTTCTACCTGCTGCTGCTGCAAATAGTGGAACGTATGCTAAGCCCCCTGTACCTACTTTTTCAGGTAGTTCTGATAAGAAAGGGGAGGTTTCTTTTTGTAGTTGGAAATACCATATTAGATGTTTACAAAAGGACAAGCATCTATCACTCAGCACGTTGACTGCAGCAGTTAAGAGGTCGTTAAAAGGAGATGCAGGTGATTTTGTTATGAACTTGGGGGCGGATGCCAGCCTTGAGGAAATATTTGAGGAATTGGAGGTTCCGTATGGTGAGGTTGAATCGGGTCCTATGTTAATGGAAAGATTCCACAGAGAGAGTGCTCAACATGAGATGGAGGATATGAAGTTTTATGGACTGCGGTTACAACTGGCTTTGAATAATGTGAAAGAGAGAGGGGGCATACGAGCTGAAGATGTTGATAGAACGTTATGCACTGCTTTTTGGTTTCATATGAGAGACAAAGACATCAAGCAGGCCCTAAGGCATAAATATGATGGCATCTCAACATTTAGGCAGTTGTGGAGTGAAGCTAGGAGAGCTGAACAGGAGAATTTTGAATGGGGTGGAGGAAAGATCAGAAGTAAACCACCTCTTGCTAGAGCACATCAGACAGTGGCAAGTGATGAGGAGGAGCCTTCTAACAGTCACCAACAGACAGTAGGTGATCATAAATCTGATAACATAATGAAACATCTTCAGGCTACTACACTTGCTGTTTCTCTCATAAAAGAGCAGATAGATAAAATGATGGTTAAACAGTCGCAATTGGAAGAGGAAATGGTAGGTCGGAGGGAGGCACCACCTGTTATGGCACCGCCATTGAGTGTAGCAAACCCATTGGTTCAGCCTACTCCAGTGTATTTGGCAGGGCCAGCCGTGAACGTGACTGCACCAGCAAGGGTTGGGCCCTGTTATGAGTGTGGATTGTTGGGACATCTACGTAGACAATGTCGCTCTAGGGGCGGAGTCAGAAGGAAGGGACCAGTAACCTGTTATAATTGTGGAGAGAAAGACCACATTTCCCCTGATTGCCCTCATCCAAAAAGAAAGGCAACACTGGGACAGGAACAACAGGGACCACCCTCTTCAGTGAATCGAGGATCAAAGGCATGGCACAGAAAACATAAGGTGAAACAAGTGATTGCAGCAAAGCAGGGAAGGAAACCTTTTATGATGAAAGAAGACGTTTGGAAGAGACTGGTGGGCAGAGCCCCAGAGTTGTCGGTGTATGTTAATGGTGACTTGGTACCCTGCTTAATTGATACTGGATCCCGGGTTACCACTATATCTTACGACTACTATAAGAAAAAGTTGTCTTTGATTTCTTTGATGTTACTAGATGAGTCTTTCTGGGTCACTGGAGCCGGAGGAGAGACTTTGCCCTATTTGGGATATGTTGAAGTGACTATGGCGTTTCCTCGTGCTTTGTTTGATTCCCTTGAGGAGCATGAGACGGTGGTGTTGGTAGCCGTCAATAATGAATACAATAGAAATGTACCAGTTACTGCAGGCACCAATCTTTTGAATTGTTTTATGAATATGTATTTTAAAAGTGGATTGAATCAGTGGCATATCACTGTTATTCCCACACGTGGACGTTGATGCTACATAACTAGCGCCTACGTGTTGGGGTCATACAAATTTTCCATGTTGCAATATTCAGCGTGCCGTTAAATGCGGTTTTAGTCAACGCTACAATTTTTGAACACATGAACTGTCGGTACAACTTTCTAGCAGTCTCTTCGCCAAGTCAATTTTTCGAACCCTTTTTAACCGTTCTTAATTTCATTGGAACTGCCTGTTGTTGCTAATATGCATTTTGTAGAGCATGGGCAGGTCATTTCAGTTATCTTATCGCATATTTTGTTTATTTCCAACAAAATGTATGTGGTATCATGGATCCTCATTAAAACTTTCGCATGGCTGAAATATAAACACTTGTATGGTTTCTTTGAAGTCTTTTTTTCTGATCATGTTTTGTTGGTTTTTTTATTTCAGTTTTCTGCCGATCTTGTTTTTTAGAAACGATAATGCCATACAAGACAGGCAAATTTGTATTGAGTTTAAACTGAGCGACAGGTTTTGTCAGGATTCACTGTAACAACTTGCACTTTAGTATTACTGAAAGTATCGAAAAATAAAATGGCGTGCAGTTGTTGATTGCAATGAACTCTGGGGAAAATGACGTCATATTTGCGTGATTTCCTGTCTACATTTTATGTTAATGATTTATCACAGATTAGTACGTCTTTTGTTTCAAATGTTTACCCGCGACATGCATCCAATGAAAAGAACATGGTTTGTTTCCTAACAGTGACTTCAGTCACTACGGGCGCATGCCATTTTGTATTATGTAAGATGGCGTAGTGATCTCACGGTAACATATATCCCTCAATGCCATACTAAAGGACGGTAGTCATCGTATCACGGGGGAAATTCTCTCCTTTGGGTTTCTCCTCTCGTGTCAGGGGGGAATCTCGTCTCGTCTCTCTATCGCGTCCCCTTAGGGTGGGGGATCGGGAAAGTCACTTAAACTTTACAGTCAAATAAGATACACACAACGAAAAACGGTTCAATAGCTAGTCTTTAGTCGGTCAGTCGAGTACTCGATAAGACACAGCGCCCTGGGGAAAAGTCCCCAAGACTCTCCTAGACTGCGTCTCTTGTGGAGTTCTCTCTCTCTCTCTCTCTCTCTCTCTCTCTCTCTCTCTCTCTCTCTCCCACTGAGACCAACGACTTAGACTGTTTATTACATATCAAAACTTAACCAATTTGAAAGAAGTTTAAACACTGTAAGGCGTAACCTTCACACATTCAACTTGCACATAGCCAATCAAACTAAGTACTGAACACATCATATCTTTTGATTAATCGTTCACTACATTAATAACTGCGAATACCAACTGTCAGAAATAGTAGTCCGAATAGCGACGGTTATTTCGTAATTAGTTCCAAATCACTGAGCCAAGTTCCGTCCAGAACTTCGTATAAGCCTAAACGATGACAGACATAACACAGCCATTCGCTAGTAATCGGCTAATTAAGTCGGACAACAGATACGCAAAAACAAATTCATCACAGTCGCACCGCGCATGTGTTGGTAAACATTGATTTTCTCAAAATCCAATGCGCTTTCTAATGTAAATCACAAGTGCTAGTTTTGATCTGGGCAGAACGTACGCCAAGTAATCGATAATGACTCTTTTAATAGCTTACAATCACCAAAGAAATGACATAGTTAAAGCTTAGTGACATCTCAGTTTGTACTCGTTGGTCTGCACAAGTCAAAGTCGCCTTCTCGTTTATACGAGACCCATATCTTGCGCATGCGCGGCGCAACGACCACCGCCCATTAAAGAGAAGACAATTAGTGAGTTGAGTGATGTTCAAACAGTCCTGAGGAGAGTGACAGCTCAGCACTCTGTGTCGACATACAATATGGCCCTGGATTACACAACTTTAGGGAGTGTTATTGGCGATCCGCTCCGCTAGGATTGCCCTTATAATTGGCGATCCGCTCCGCTAGGATTGCCCTTATAATCACTTTTGTCGTTTTGTGTGTGTGTGTGTGTCTGTGTGTGTACATTTCCAGTGTTCCAGTGTTCACGTATTATTTCTTCTGTGATTTTTTTGGCTTGGCCGATTTCGTTCAAACTTGGCAGGTAGGTCACACCTTAACCCTAGTTATAAGGAAAAATCAGGAAAAATGTTTTGGCCCACCGTTGCCATAGCAACAGCCAAAAAACAGATTTTTGGATAGCTTCGCGCCAAATGTATCTCCTACAAATTTGGGATAAAATACTTCAAACATAGCTCATTCTACTCAGCTTGAGTGTGGGCACAAAGTTACCATTTGAATTTTTGATATCTGTTTTTATTACCGAGAAATTTGACCCCAAAGTTGGGGTAACTTTTCACCAGCAACGGCTCGGCTGGTTTTGTTCATACTTCACAGGTAGGGCGTGCCGTCACTAATTGGAAAAAAATCCTGGCCCACCACTGCCATTGCAACATCCAAAAACTGATTTTTGAATACTTTCGCCCCAAATGTATTACCTCCTACCAGTTTTGTACACAGTCAGCTGGCATCGGTGTCGCTGGGTGTATATGATAAAGGGAAGTTGTGCAACCAAATTTGCCGAGTTCGCAGTTTTTCGCCAATAAAAAAATAACTAAGGCAACAACTCACGGTTTTCCAGCATTTTTGTAATAAAGACATTATTCTCTATCAATAATCCGCCCAAAACAGGAACATTTCTACTAATTCTTGTGTTTTTTAGACGTTTTTCGAAAAACCTGCTATTAGGCTGCAAAAGTAGAACATTCCGGAGGGGGCGAAAGGGAAGAGCCAAATTTAATGCATAAAAATAGAACGCGTATTTTGACCTCTATGCGGTCGTTGCCAAAGAGCCCTGCGTCCATCGCCTGGCGATGCTCTTCCGTTTCACCAGTTGCGTTTTTTGACTAAAATTTGGGCAGTACTGTCAGTCACGAAAATTGATGAATAAATTAATACACATAAAATATGAATCACGGGCTAATTCAATGGTCACCGAACACTCCACTACTAAACAATCTGTGGCAAGATAGTAGCGTACTGTATATTTGACCCAGATTTGACAAGCGTGGTACAGTTTTTTTGCGCGTGTCCGTAATAACGCGCACAAAGGATTGTGGGGCAGAGTCCTTTATTTGCTGGCATTCTTGACTTTTGACTGCAGTTCTTTTTTATATTTTAGAGTAAATGCTTTTGATATGCTCTTAGGTTTCTTAATATCCGTCTGAAATTCTGGACTGTGGTCATATTTTTCGATTAGGAGTCGTATATTTAAATAACTCACCGTGACTAATGTTTTGCATTATGAAGTATATTATTATGAAGGTCAACACACTGTACTTTAGGTAAATATTTACCATCTCGTTATTTCATTATTTCGCTTTCCAGCATTTACAGGAAACCCTTCATTCTAGAAAATGCTATCGCAAAACGGTTGGAAATAATAAATGTAACAGCAGAATACGTCCTGGCACAGTAACTCGACAAGGAGAGTGATTGTGGTCCTAGTAATAAACTAAGTGGCTTCTAAAAACTGAATGGTGTTTGCGAACTTCGTATTAGTTATAAACCGACGTTAGCTTCACGTTTATGTCACACCATGGAAACAGCCAAAAACATGGTGCTTGTTTTTGAGCGGAGCGGATCGCCAACCAGCCTACCGGCTTGTAAATGATGAAAACGACTTATGTGATTACTTATATACAAGCTATTGCTCATATACGATTCCCAGAAGGTACATTCAAAACCAAGCAAAATACCCTAAATTCAATCCAGTCACTCAACAGTTTTACGTGGAACATTTACTAGGATTTTTTGTTCCAAACAGTACCTTTTGACTAGTTTCTTTGTTCCCAATAATGCAAATTTAAGGCTGTTTTCAGAACTTGTATGATTAAAGTAAAGAATGGGTGTGCGCATGGCCCACTACGTTTGAATGGTCTAATGTAAGCGATTAGTAGTCGAACAGAGGTAAAACAAAGTTTTGCTTCCATGGTAGACGATTGCAACATACGAGATACGTAAATGAAATAGATACGATTTCCATTGGCCATTGTTCTATACAAAATGAATTACGTAACACACTTACACTGGGGATGCAAAAGCACCAAAAACTCGTGAAATTCGCATTACTACTTCATTAAAGTACGGCAACTCTGATGTTGACGGTCTTTATTTGGGGCTCTGTTATAGTAAACTGCTCTATGGTCTTTTTTAGTGTCCACCCTTTAGATACTAGTATAGCTTCATGGCTTTGGAGACGAGCTTGTACTTGCAGCAGCTTTAGTGATGCAAATAATACATTGTATACCCTGCAATGTGATGTGCGCCATTTATAAAACTCATTTCGTGGCAAGAAACCAAAACAAATGTTGTTGTGATTATCTGTATGACCACCATAGTGTCAAAGTAAACGCGAATAGCCTAAATTTGCTTTAATTACGGGCTACATGTCTTGAACATCGCTGCATTTGTATACTAAGTGATATACAATTAGCAAGGACACAAAGATACATATCCGTGAATGTGTCAAGAAGAGGTTATTTACGTATAAGATAGTGCAACCATACCATTTGAAACCGCTGAAGACGATGTATCTAAAAAAACTTGGCTTGGTTTGGCGAACACAATGCAAAAAACAGCGGCGTTATAAGCAAACTGGTGTTGACTTGTTGGTAGTCATAATCATAATCAAGTGTTATTGCATCCTTAGAAATTACAATATTTCTTTTGGTAAAAAGCAATAAATATTTCCACACACAACACAATTACAATACAATATAAATAGATACGTTAAAATTGTCTGTACTCCATGGCTTTATGTAGATAGGTCCCCATACATTTAATTGCCTTGGAGTCCTTGTTGCTCATCAAAAATATAAAATTACTCAATTTATCTCCTGCATTAGTTAATGTAATTTCTGTGAGCAATTCATGTCTAATATATTTGCACCGATCACATTCTAAAAGGAAGTGAACTTCATCTTCAATTTTATTTTGGGAACACAAGTCTGAATGGAGCCTAGTTTTCGAAATGGGGGCGCTGTCCCCGACAACCTTTAAGGAACGGCTCAGTTGTTATGACGGGGTGGGCCGGCAAATATTCATGAAATTGTAAATAAAATCCATTCAAACCATAGCTACATAAGAAAAAGTGCTGTCAATTCACAACAGTCACAGTAATTGCTGTGAATATGTCAATTACTTAAACTGAACTCCTCCTTAGTATAATTTGAGTAATTGATTCAGTTTCATCACAAAATTCAATTTTGGTTTACTAAAACATCAAGTGGTCCCTTTAACGAATAAATTGTTTATTCAGTGATGATGAAAAATGTGTTTACAAGTCTAATGAAATCGAAGTAGAATTATGTAAAATTTATAAGCACTGTTATACAAAGGAACGTCAGTTCATAGACGGTAAGCAAATAAAAACCTTATTTTAATGTATATAAAATAATGGGTATAAGTACATGTAACATTGTATCATGAGTTACTTTCCAAACAAGAGACAGATCGCATGTATTATAAAAAGAAATATAACTCTCTTCTCTAACCCATTGTACTAAGTGTCGAAATAAATATTTCATAGGGTTACTTTACGAACAGTCAGTGACAGGGTCGATGACGCTAAGGTAGCAATAAAGAGTACTCTGTTGATATGGATATAAAAGATAACGTCAATTTCATTTATTTTATATATGTTTTTTTAATGTTAATCGGAATTTGTAACGCCTACATATCGATGCGCATTTTCCTAAGCTATAACCTAACCTATTGACCTAACTGACAATCAGTTTGGATTTAGTGATGCAAATAATACATTGTATACCCTGCAATGTGATGTGATGTGCGCCATTTATAAAACTCATTTCGTGGCAAGAAACCAAAACAAATGTTGTTGTGATTATCTGTATGACCACCATAGTGTCAAAGTAAACGCGAATAGCCTAAATTTGCTTTAATTACGGGCTACATGTCTTGAACATCGCTGCATTTGTATACTAAGTGATATACAATTAGCAAGGACACAGAGATACATATCCGTGAATGTGTCAAGAAGAGGTTATTTACGTATAAGATAGTGCAACCATACCATTTGAAACCGCTGAAGACGATGTATCTAAAAAAACTTGGCTTGGTTTGGCGAACACAATGCAAAAAACAGCGGCGTTATAAGCAAACTGGTGTTGACTTGTTGGTAGTCATAATCATAATCATAATCAAGTGTTATTGCATCCTTAGAAATTACAATATTTCTTTTGGTAAAAAGCAATAAATATTTCCATACACAACACAATTACAATACAATACAATATAAATAGATACGTTAAAATTTTCTGTACTCCATGGCTTTATGTAGATAGGTCCCCATACATTTAATTGCCTTGGAGTCCTTGTTGCTCATCAAAAATATAAAATTACTCAATTTATCTCCTGCATTAGTTAATGTAATTTCTGTGAACAATTCATGTCTAATATATTTGCACCGATCACATTCTAAAAGGAAGTGAACTTCATCTTCAATTTTATTTTGGGAACACGAGTCTGAATGAAGCCTAGTTTTCGAAATGGGGGCGCTGTCCCCGACAACCTTTAAGGAACGGCTCAGTTGTTATGACGGGGTGGGCCGGCAAATATTCATGAAATTGTAAATAAAATCCATTCAAACCACAGCGACATAATAAAAAGTGCTGTCAATTCGCAACAGTCACAGTAATTGCTGTGAATATGTCAATTACTTGAACTGAACTCCTCTTAGTATAATTTATGAGTAATTGATTTC
This sequence comes from Saccoglossus kowalevskii, assembly GCF_978046115.1. NCBI lineage: Eukaryota > Metazoa > Hemichordata > Enteropneusta > Harrimaniidae > Saccoglossus > Saccoglossus kowalevskii. The sequence goes on along the minus strand of NC_140652.1, from coordinate 36,060,516 downwards.
ATCACAAAATTCAATTTTGGTTTACTAAAACATCAAGTGGTCCCTTTAACGAATAAACTGTTTATTCAGTGAAGATGAAAAATGTGTTTACAAGTCTAATGAAATCGAAGTAGAATTATGTAAAATTTATAAGCACTGTTATACAAAGGAACGTCAGTTCATAGACGGTAAGCAAATAAAAACCTTATTTTAATGTATATAAAATAATGGGTATAAGTACATGTAACATTGTATCATGAGTTACTTTCCAAACAAGAGACAGATCGCATGTATTATAAAAAGAAATATAACTCTCTTCTCTAACCCATTGTACTAAGTGTCGAAATAAATATTTCATAGGGTTACTTTACGAACAGTCAGTGACAGGGTCGATGACGCTATGGTAGCAATAAAGAGTACTCTGTTGATATGGATATAAAAGATAACGTCAATTTCATTTATTTTATATATGTTTTTTTAATGTTAATCGGAATTTGTAACGCCTACATATCGATGCGCATTTTCCTAAGCTATAACCTAACCTATTGACCTAACTGACAATCAGTTTGGATTTAGTGATGCAAATAATACATTGTATACCCTGCAATGTGATGTGATGTGCGCCATTTATAAAACTCATTTCGTGGCAAGAAACCAAAACAAATGTTGTTGTGATTATCTGTATGACCACCATAGTGTCAAAGTAAACGCGAATAGCCTAAATTTGCTTTAATTACGGGCTACATGTCTTGAACATCGCTGCATTTGTATACTAAGTGATATACAATTAGCAAGGACACAGAGATACATATCCGTGAATGTGTCAAGAAGAGGTTATTTACGTATAAGATAGTGCAACCATACCATTTGAAACCGCTGAAGACGATGTATCTAAAAAAACTTGGCTTGGTTTGGCGAACACAATGCAAAAAACAGCGGCGTTATAAGCAAACTGGTGTTGACTTGTTGGTAGTCATAATCATAATCATAATCAAGTGTTATTGCATCCTTAGAAATTACAATATTTATTTTGGTAAAAAGCAATAAATATTTCCATACACAACACAATTACAATACAATACAATATAAATAGATACGTTAAAATTTCCTGTACTCCATGGCTTTATGTAGATAGGTCCCCATACATTTAATTGCCTTGGAGTCCTTGTTGCTCATCAAAAATATAAAATTACTCAATTTATCTCCTGCATTAGTTAATGTAATTTCTGTGAACAATTCATGTCTAATATATTTGCACCGATCACATTCTAAAAGGAAGTGAACTTCATCTTCAATTTTATTTTGGGAACACGAGTCTGAATGAAGCCTAGTTTTCGAAATGGGGGCGCTGTCCCCGACAACCTTTAAGGAACGGCTCAGTTGTTATGACGGGGTGGGCCGGCAAATATTCATGAAATTGTAAATAAAATCCATTCAAACCACAGCGACATAATAAAAAGTGCTGTCAATTCGCAACAGTCACAGTAATTGCTGTGAATATGTCAATTACTTGAACTGAACTCCTCTTAGTATAATTTATGAGTAATTGATTTCATCACAAAATTCAATTTTGGTTTACTAAAACATCAAGTGGTCCCTTTAACGAATAAACTGTTTATTCAGTGAAGATGAAAAATGTGTTTACAAGTCTCATGAAATCGAAGTAGAATTATGTAAAATTTATAAGCACTGTTATACAAAGGAACGTCAGTTCATAGACGGTAAGCAAATAAAAACCTTATTTTAATATATATAAAATAATGGGTATAAGTACATGTAACTTTGTATCATGAGTTACTTTCCAAACAAGAGACAGATCGCATGTATTATAAAAAGAAATATAACTTTTCTCTAACCCATTGTACTAAGTGTCGAAATAAATATTTCATAGGGTTACTTTACGAACAGTCAGTGACAGGGTCGATGACGCTAAGGTGGCAATAAAGAGTACTCGGTTGATATGGATATAAAAGATAACGTCAATTTCATTTATTTTATATATGTTGTTTTTAATGTTAATCGGAATTTGTAACGCCTACATATCGATGCGCATTTTCCTAAGCGATAACCTAACCTATTGACCTAACTGACAATCAGTTTGGATTTAGTGATGCAAATAATACATTGTATACCCTGCAATGTGATGTGATGTGCGCCATTTATAAAACTCATTTCGTGGCAAGAAACCAAAACAAATGTTGTTGTGATTATCTGTATGACCACCATAGTGTCAAAAAAATGCGGAATAGCCTAAATTTGCTTTAATTACGGGCTACATGTCTTGAACATCGCTGCATTTGTATACTAAGTGATATACAATTAGCAAGGACACAGAGATACATATCCGTGAATGTGTCAAGAAGAGGTTATTTACGTATAAGATAGTGCAACCATACCGTTTGAAACCGCTGAAGACGATGTATCTAAAAAAACTTGGCTTGGTTTGGCGAACACAATGCAAAAAACAGCGGCGTTACAAGCAAACTGGTGTTGACTTGTTGGTAGTCTGAATGGAGCCTAGTTTTCGAAATGGGGGCGCTGTCCCCGACAACCTTTAAGGAACGGCTCAGTTGTTATGACGGGGTGGGCCGGCAAATATTCATGAAATTGTAAATAAAATCCATTCAAACCATAGCTACATAAGAAAAAGTGCTGTCAATTCACAACAGTCACAGTAATTGCTGTGAATATGTCAATTACTTAAACTGAACTCCTCCTTAGTATAATTTGAGTAATTGATTCAGTTTCATCACAAAATTCAATTTTGGTTTACTAAAACATCAAGTGGTCCCTTTAACGAATAAATTGTTTATTCAGTGATGATGAAAAATGTGTTTACAAGTCTAATGAAATCGAAGTAGAATTATGTAAAATTTATAAGCACTGTTATACAAAGGAACGTCAGTTCATAGACGGTAAGCAAATAAAAACCTTATTTTAATATATATAAAATAATGGGTATAAGTACATGTAACTTTGTATCATGAGTTACTTTCCAAACAAGAGACAGATCGCATGTATTATAAAAAGAAATATAACTCTCTTCTCTAACCCATTGTACTAAGTGTCGAAATAAATATTTCATAGGGTTACTTTACGAACAGTCAGTGACAGGGTCGATGACGCTAAGGTGGCAATAAAGAGTACTCTGTTGATATGGATATAAAAGATAACGTCAATTTCATTTATTTTATATATGTTTTTTTAATGTTAATCGGAATTTGTAACGCCTACATATCGATGCGCATTTTCCTAAGCTATAACCTAACCTATTGACCTAACTGACAATCAGTTTGGATTTAGTGATGCAAATAATACATTGTATACCCTGCAATGTGATGTGATGTGCGCCATTTATAAAACTCATTTCGTGGCAAGAAACCAAAACAAATGTTGTTGTGATTATCTGTATGACCACCATAGTGTCAAAGTAAACGCGAATAGCCTAAATTTGCTTTAATTACGGGCTACATGTCTTGAACATCGCTGCATTTGTATACTAAGTGATATACAATTAGCAAGGACACAGAGATACATATCCGTGAATGTGTCAAGAAGAGGTTATTTACGTATAAGATAGTGCAACCATACCATTTGAAACCGCTGAAGACGATGTATCTAAAAAAACTTGGCATGGTTTGGCGAACACAATGCAAAAAACAGCGGCGTTATAAGCAAACTGGTGTTGACTTGTTGGTAGTCTGAATGGAGCCTAGTTTTCGAAATGGGGGCACTGTTCCCGACAACCTTTAAGGAACGGCTCGGTTGTTATGACGGGGTGGGCCAGCAAATATTCATGAAATTGTAAATAAAATCCATTCAAACCATAGCTACATAAGAAAAAGTGCTGTCAATTCACAACAGTCACAGTAATTGCTGTGAATATGTCAATTACTTGAACTGAACTCCTCTTAGTATAATTTATGAGTAATTGATTTCATCACAAAATTCAATTTTGGTTTACTAAAACATCAAGTGGTCCCTTTAACGAATAAACTGTTTATTCAGTGAAGATGAAAAATGTGTTTACAAGTCTAATGAAATCGAAGTAGAATTATGTAAAATTTATAAGCACTGTTATACAAAGGAACGTCAGTTCATAGACGGTAAGCAAATAAAAACCTTATTTTAATATATATAAAATAATGGGTATAAGTACATGTAACTTTGTATCATGAGTTACTTTCCAAACAAGAGACAGATCGCATGTATTATAAAAAGAAATATAACTTTTCTCTAACCCATTGTACTAAGTGTCGAAATAAATATTTCATAGGGTTACTTTACGAACAGTCAGTGACAGGGTCGATGACGCTAAGGTGGCAATAAAGAGTACTCGGTTGATATGGATATAAAAGATAACGTCAATTTCATTTATTTTATATATGTTGTTTTTAATGTTAATCGGAATTTGTAACGCCTACATATCGATGCGCATTTTCCTAAGCGATAACCTAACCTATTGACCTAACTGACAATCAGTTTGGATTTAGTGATGCAAATAATACATTGTATACCCTGCAATGTGATGTGATGTGCGCCATTTATAAAACTCATTTCGTGGCAAGAAACCAAAACAAATGTTGTTGTGATTATCTGTATGACCACCATAGTGTCAAAAAAATGCGGAATAGCCTAAATTTGCTTTAATTACGGGCTACATGTCTTGAACATCGCTGCATTTGTATACTAAGTGATATACAATTAGCAAGGACACAGAGATACATATCCGTGAATGTGTCAAGAAGAGGTTATTTACGTATAAGATAGTGCAACCATACCGTTTGAAACCGCTGAAGACGATGTATCTAAAAAAACTTGGCTTGGTTTGGCGAACACAATGCAAAAAACAGCGGCGTTACAAGCAAACTGGTGTTGACTTGTTGGTAGTCTGAATGGAGCCTAGTTTTCGAAATGGGGGCGCTGTCCCCGACAACCTTTAAGGAACGGCTCAGTTGTTATGACGGGGTGGGCCGGCAAATATTCATGAAATTGTAAATAAAATCCATTCAAACCATAGCTACATAAGAAAAAGTGCTGTCAATTCACAACAGTCACAGTAATTGCTGTGAATATGTCAATTACTTAAACTGAACTCCTCCTTAGTATAATTTGAGTAATTGATTCAGTTTCATCACAAAATTCAATTTTGGTTTACTAAAACATCAAGTGGTCCCTTTAACGAATAAATTGTTTATTCAGTGATGATGAAAAATGTGTTTACAAGTCTAATGAAATCGAAGTAGAATTATGTAAAATTTATAAGCACTGTTATACAAAGGAACGTCAGTTCATAGACGGTAAGCAAATAAAAACCTTATTTTAATATATATAAAATAATGGGTATAAGTACATGTAACTTTGTATCATGAGTTACTTTCCAAACAAGAGACAGATCGCATGTATTATAAAAAGAAATATAACTCTCTTCTCTAACCCATTGTACTAAGTGTCGAAATAAATATTTCATAGGGTTACTTTACGAACAGTCAGTGACAGGGTCGATGACGCTAAGGTGGCAATAAAGAGTACTCTGTTGATATGGATATAAAAGATAACGTCAATTTCATTTATTTTATATATGTTTTTTTAATGTTAATCGGAATTTGTAACGCCTACATATCGATGCGCATTTTCCTAAGCTATAACCTAACCTATTGACCTAACTGACAATCAGTTTGGATTTAGTGATGCAAATAATACATTGTATACCCTGCAATGTGATGTGATGTGCGCCATTTATAAAACTCATTTCGTGGCAAGAAACCAAAACAAATGTTGTTGTGATTATCTGTATGACCACCATAGTGTCAAAGTAAACGCGAATAGCCTAAATTTGCTTTAATTACGGGCTACATGTCTTGAACATCGCTGCATTTGTATACTAAGTGATATACAATTAGCAAGGACACAGAGATACATATCCGTGAATGTGTCAAGAAGAGGTTATTTACGTATAAGATAGTGCAACCATACCATTTGAAACCGCTGAAGACGATGTATCTAAAAAAACTTGGCATGGTTTGGCGAACACAATGCAAAAAACAGCGGCGTTATAAGCAAACTGGTGTTGACTTGTTGGTAGTCTGAATGGAGCCTAGTTTTCGAAATGGGGGCACTGTTCCCGACAACCTTTAAGGAACGGCTCGGTTGTTATGACGGGGTGGGCCAGCAAATATTCATGAAATTGTAAATAAAATCCATTCAAACCATAGCTACATAAGAAAAAGTGCTGTCAATTCACAACAGTCACAGTAATTGCTGTGAATATGTCAATTACTTGAACTGAACTCCTCTTAGTATAATTTATGAGTAATTGATTTCATCACAAAATTCAATTTTGGTTTACTAAAACATCAAGTGGTCCCTTTAACGAATAAACTGTTTATTCAGTGAAGATGAAAAATGTGTTTACAAGTCTAATGAAATCGAAGTAGAATTATGTAAAATTTATAAGCACTGTTATACAAAGGAACGTCAGTTCATAGACGGTAAGCAAATAAAAACCTTATTTTAATATATATAAAATAATGGGTATAAGTAACTTTGTATCATGAGTTACTTTCCAAACCAAGAGACAGATCGCATGTATTATAAAAAGAATATTAACTCTCTTCTCTAACCCATTGTACTAAGTGTCGAAATAAATATTTCATAGGGTTACTTTACGAACAGTCAGTGACAGGGTCGATGAAGCTAAGGTGGCAATAAAGAGTACTCGGTTGATATGGATATAAAAGATAACGTCAATTTCATTTATTTTATATATGTTTTTTTAATGTTAATCTGAATTTGTAACTCCTACATATCGATGCGCCGTTTCCTAAGCTATAACCTAACCTATTGACCTAACTGACAATCAGTTTGGATTTAGGAAAAAAACATTCAACGGATCTGTGTGTATTTCTGTTAAAAGAAGCAATACGTCATTATAATTCGCTCGGTAGTCACGTGTTTGTCTGTTTCCTTGACGCTTCAAAGGTATTTGACAGAGTCAATCACTGGACGTTATTTTTCAAATAGACTGAACGTAATGTACCTATATATATAGTTCGTTTTTTTTTAATAAGTTGGTATCAACATCAAAAATATTGTGTTAAATGGGGGAATGCTATATCCCGTTTATTCTGTGTATCTAACGTAGTACGACAAGGCGGTGTTATGTCGCCAATATTATTTAATGTATAAATTAATAATCTGAATATCCAATTGAATGACACTCCCAGTGGGTGTCTAGTTGGTGATAAGTTGCTAAACAATTTTAGTTATGCTGATGATATGTGTGTGCTATCGCCCTCTATTAAGGGGTTAAGGCGACTTACGACTTTTGGAAATATGTGGTCGCTTTGCGCATGACCATGATATCATATATAATGTCACTAAATGTATGTGTTTTTATAGTCGACACAGTGTTTTCGAAATACCACCAGTATATTTGTCGGGACAGCCAATGGAACTTGTTGATCAATTCACATATCTTGGTCACAAGCTTACGAGTGATTTGAAGGATAACACTGATATAGATCATCAGAAACGTCTACTTTGCATCAGGGCTGATCTTCTATTACGGACATTTTCAAAATGCAGCTATGAGGTCAAACTTTTGTTATTTAAAACTTTTTGTTATAACTTTTTTTGCTGTCAACTATGGTGCTCCTTTCGGAAGTCGAAACTTAATGCTTTGTGTGTATTTTACAATAACTTGTTTCGCCGCTTGTTTTATTACCTACGTGATTATAGTGTAAATCATGTTTGTATATGATCATGTCAAGTCTTTTTACGAAATTTTTAGAAATCTTGTATTTAAATTTAGAGAGCGTATATACACCTCGGATAACAGTCTGTTGGTGAGCTTATGTAACTCTGATGTCCGTTGGAAGTCTGCCTTGTTCCAGCATTGGAATAATGAGACAGAACCCCACACCCTCCCCGTGGCTTTCGTTGCGTATGGAAGTTATTTTCACGAGTGATGCGGTGTATCCTGCGGCCACGAAAGCCACGGGGAGCAGTGTTGCTGCCAGGCTGCGTCATCGCGACATTCTCGCAAAATTCACAGCAATGACGCGTTATTTTACAAACCCTGGGCCACAGTTGACGCACTAAAATAGTGAGCCATGTCGCGCATTTTGCTTATCACTGGGTCCACGATTACTAAAAGACCGTGTAACCGTGCTGGGTCATTGCCTTGGTATACTCAGTTCTTTTTGTGATTCAATCAATGTAAAGTAAACATTGTTGCGATTTTTACACAAATTTGATTGGCAGAGAGACGCACTGCGTCGCGGATGTTCCCAACTCACGACGCCAGGGATACAAGTAAAACCCTTTGTTGTTGCCGCGCGTCTACCGAACGTGTAAGTCATGGCGGGTCGGCAACTTACGGCTGGGCGACAAAAGCGTATTACGCTTTTTTTTCCAAGCAATGGGGCTTCAAATTCATTGCAGAAAAGTTCTGAGTCATTAAGTGACCATGATCAAGATGTGAGCAACGCCGAATTGACCGCCAAGTCGCCTGAAGTTCAAGTTGAACAATGCGAACCTTCGTCTAAAAAGAAAAAGACTTTTGAACGCAGATATCAGGCTAGCTGGGAACAAAACCCGAAATATTCCCATTGGTTACAATATGATCGAGAGAAAAATTCCATGCAGTGCAAGATTTGCCTTCAAACTGGAAAGAGAAACCCTTTCACTGAGAAGGGAGGCTGTGTGAATTTCCGTACAACAACGCTGGACCGCCACATCAGTAGTGGAGATCACGTGAAAGCAGTTCAAGAAATCGCACTACGTGCAGACTTCAATACCACTGTTCAGAAAGTATTATCCGATAATGACAAAGCAATTATTTCCGCAATGCAGACCGTGTTTTGGCTGGCGAAGGAAGACATAGCAACACGAAAATATGAATCGCTGCTGTCATTTCTAAAGTTACAAGGTGTTGAAACCATGGATAAACTCAGAGTTGGGCAGAATGCATCATACACTTCACGTCAAACTGCCGATGAAATGCAAGACGCGATTGCTGCAGTGATATCCAAGGAAATCAAACAACAATTACGACAGAGTGAATTTCTGAGCGTGCTATCTGATGAAAGTACGGACATTTCTGTCACTAAGAAACTAGTAATCTATGCCAGATTGATCGATGACGATTTTACTCCTAGGACACGGTACATCGGAAATGTCAAAGTCAAAGACGGTACATCGAGTACAATATCTTCATCACTGAAAACTACTCTGTTGGAGGGAAATTGTGTAAAACCCCACCAACTCATCGGTTTTGGCAGCGATGGCGCCAGTGTAATGAGAGGAAGGCTGAATGGTGTTTCCGTTCGTTTCCAACGAGAAATAAACCCGTTCATCATTAGTATCCACTGCATAGCTCACCGCTTAGCTTTATGTACCAGCCAGGCAGCGAAATCTGTCACATACCTCCAGAAATACTCGCAAATTCTCACTGATATTTATTATTATTTTTCAAGATCGGCCGTGCGTACTGAGAGTGTGAAGGAAATTCAGTCAATATTGGACGATCCACTTTTGAAATATAAGGAAGTCCATGATGTTCGCTGGTTTTCATTTTATTCATCACTAGAAACAATATATCGAACTTACGGCTCATTGGTAACATATTTCCAGTCCGTTGCAAGTACACAACCAATAGCAAAGGGACTAGCAAAGAGAATGACCTGTTACGAGTTTGTCGCAACAACACACTTATTAATGGATATAATACCAGTTTTAACCCATATGAGTATGGTATTTCAGTCAGCGGATATTGATATTGCCATTGTGCAAGCTTCAATTCAGACAACCACGGCCAGAATCAAAGAGTTGGGCTCAAAAAATGGAAAATATCTCTCCGATTTTGAGCAGATGTCGTCGGCTAATGGCAAGACGTATACCGTGAATGGTCACAATATAAGTGCAACAACAAACCAAAAGAAACACTTTGATAATATCAGATCAGACTTCACTAAAAATATTCTTGACAATTTGGAGGAAAGGTTTCCCCAAGATACTACTACATTAATTAATGCATTTGCTGTTCTTGCAATGCGACCTCTGTCATTTTTGCCCAAAGACCAAGTTGACGTATTTGGGAACACCGAAATAGAAGTCTTAGTCAATCACTTTGGAGCGGCGAAAACCACTGAAGACGGTACTATTATTGAACGCATTGTTGACCCAGATTGTGTTTTGCGTGAGTGGGCTACTGCCAAAGAACTTGTGCTGTCTCAGATGTATCCTAGAGACAAAATGGCAATTTTGTGGAAACTATTGTACACCTATCACCGTGGCTTACTTCCTAATTTGCTTAAACTTGCGAAAATAGCTTTGGTTTTGCCAGTACAAACCGCTGATTGTGAACGCGGATTTTCGGTACAAAATAAAATCAAAACAAAGACACGAAACCGCTTAGAAGCAGAGAGACTTCATGTATTGTCACTGATCTCTGCTGAGGGATCATCCATAGAACATTTTCCATTTGATGTTGCCTTAAACGAGTGGAGGCAGTTAAAACAGAGACGTATATTCAACAAAACTTCTTAACTGTTTCAGTCTTGGTAATTAATAACGCAATTGCGTGACTGAGTGCAGAGAGCTCCCTGTTGAGTGTAAGGTTAACCAAAGGTCAGTCATTCTGATAATGTACGTCTTACGATGATGTCACTTTTAATATTAGCACTGCAAATAATGATACAACTTGACAAGTGGTCTTCACAATAGCACAGTAAAAATTGCATGCTAAGTTTTTTATTTGAGAAATTAAGTTGATTGAAATTGTTAGTAACATAACGTACTTGTCTAGTGTATTTGGCAACATTATGCACATTATTGTCTAGTGTATTTGGCAACATTATGCACATTATGACATATTTTTATTCTTAACCTTTTACTTACCAATCATCTCAGTGGAACACTAGTAGTAGTTGGTAACACACAACTAAATGTATTGCAAGCTTATTTTTTTATTTGAGAAATAAAGTTGGTTGAAATTGATTTTGAACTGCTTTATTATTGTTCCCCCCAAAATGCAAATGTCTCACAAAATTAATGTGCATGGGACACATTGTCTCCTCACAAAAAAATCCTGGCTGCAACACTGGGGGAGGGTGTGGGGTTCTGTTATTATTACATATGTTCCATACTTGATTATTTCATATTAAAGAAAGAACGTGCAAACCGGGATGGAATTTAGGTCGGGGAACCCCATTGCCCATTAATATGTTCCAATATAAGTGTTACGCCCTAGCAGCGCGTGTCAGTGTAGAACGCGCCCGGAGAACGCGTGTCACTGTTTGTTTGAAATTAAAATAATCAGACGTCTAATCTGAGTCACTGTCCGAATAAATAACTCGTTGACGTTTAGTTGGGACCTCGGCAGAACCAGAACTTGACGACTATGATACACAGTTTATGTTGAAGTTAAAAGTTCTGCAAACATGCCGTGCAACTGCGGTACTCCACTGACGGGATGACTTTCGTTGACAGCGGTTGTCGCTGAGCTGCACGCTACAACTTCGTGTGTGATGTTGCTTGCTGGTCGTGGATTGACTGAGTCTTGATTACCGGTTAAAATGTTGCTCTTTTGGCGTTGGTAATTTTTATTTGGAACTGAGTAACGCCGCAACGTCGCCAGCAGAAACCTCGTATCTCGATGTTGATGGTTGCGGCTGCATAGTATTCGCTGATTTTACTGCTGGTGGATCTTCTGAGAGCCCTTCAAGGTTTATAAAACTCATTTTCCAGGTGGTCAACATACATTAAGTTCTCCCAATCGTACTATTCCATGTGATGTACACCTGACATGCCAAAAATGTTGTTGAACGATTTGAACTGGACAAAAATAGCAGACGAAAATGTGTTTACAAAATAAAAATAGTTCGGTAGCCAATGAAAATACCATGGTCATTTGCATATCGACCGTGAAAATACCGAAAACATTATTGCATGGGTGATATGCAAATTAGTTAGGGCCAAAATAAGTGACTGCCTAAAAGTACCATTACTGTTGTTCAAATTTCATTTCACTTGGCAAGTATATTCATGTACCCCAAGGGGAAAGTATCATACTTCTAAATATTGTTTATTTCGAAAAACTGTACTCCTGAAGGGACTACTTTGTTTGCTCTCAGACCTCATTTGCATTTGGGTTGTGGAAATACCGATTTTTATTTCATGGTCGAATCAAAATAAACTGCAGTACATATGTAATAACATTTTGTACCATTAATGTTGCCATACGCACACTTGTTGGCACACGTGACATTTTTTTTTCATTCATTTCTGTTGACCTATATACTTATATTTTTTGTTCATTTATTGGCGATCCGCTCCGCTAGGATTGCCCTTATAATCACTTTTGTCGTTTTGTGTGTGTGTGTGTCTGTGTGTGTACATTTCCAGTGTTCCAGTGTTCACGTATTATTTCTTCTGTGATTTTTTTGGCTTGGCCGATTTCGTTCAAACTTGGCAGGTAGGTCACACCTTAACCCTAGTTATAAGGAAAAATCTGAAAAAATTTTTTGCCCCACCGTTGCCATAGCAACAGCCAAAAAACTGATTTTTGGATAGCTTCGTGCCAAATGTATCTCCTTCTACAAATTTGGGATAAAACACTTCAAACATAGCTCATTCTACTCAGCTTGAGTGTGGGCACAAAGTTACCATTTGAATTTTTGATATCTGTTTTCATTACCGAGAAATTTGACCCCAAAGTTGGGGTAACTTTTCACCAGCAACGGCTCAGCTGGTTTTGTTCATACTTCACAGGTAGGTCGTGCCGTCACTAATTGGAAAAAAATCCTGGCCCACCACTGCCATTGCAACATCCAAAAACTGATTTTTGAATACTTTCGCCCCAAATGTATTACCTCCTACCAGTTTTGTACACAGTCAGCTGGCATCGGTGTCGCTGGGTGTATATGATAAAGGGAAGTTGTGCAACCAAATTTGCCGAGTTCGCAGTTTTTCGCCAATAAAAAAATAACTAAGGCAACAACTCACGGTTTTCCAGCATTTTTGTAATAAAGACATTATTCTCTATCAATAATCCGCCCAAAACAGGAACATTTCTACTAATTCTTGTGTTTTTTAGACGTTTTTCGAAAAACCTACTATTAGGCTGCAAAAGTAGAACATTCCGGAGGGGGCGAAAGGGAAGAGCCAAATTTAATGCGTAAAAATAGAACGCGTATTTTGACCTCTATGCGGTCGTTGCCAAAGAGCCCTGCGTCCATCGCCTGCCTGGCGATGCTCTTCCGTTTCACCAGTTGCGTTTTTTGACTAAAATTTGGGCAGTACTGTCAGTCACGAAAATTGATGAATAAATTAATACACATAAAATATGAATCACGGGCTAATTCAATGGTCACCGAACACTCCACTACTAAACAATCTGTGGCAAGATAGTAGCGTACTGTATATTTGACCCAGATTTGACAAGCGTGGTACAGTTTTTTGCGCGTGTCCGTAATAACGCGCACAAAGGATTGTGGGACAGAGTCCTTTATTTACTGGCATTCTTGACTTTTGACTGCAGTTCTTTTTTTATATTTTAGAGTAAATGCTTCTGATATGCTCTTAGGTTGCTTAATATCCGTCTGAAATTCTGGACTGTGGTCACATTTTTCGATTAGGAGTCGTATATTTAAATTACTCACTGTGACTAGTGTTTTGCATTATGAAGTATATTGTTATGAAGGTCAACACACTGCAATTTAGGTAAATATTTACCATTTCGTTATTTCATTATTTTGCTTTCCAGCATTTACGGGAAACGCTTCATTCTAAAAAATGCTATCGCAAAACGGTTGGAAATAATAAATGTAACAGCAGAATACGTCCTAGCACAGTCACTCTACTAGGAGAGAGTAACTGTGGTCCTAGTACTAAACTAAGTGACTTCTAAAGACTGAATGGTGTTTGCGAACTTCGTATTAGTTATAAACCGACGTCAGCTTCACGTTTATGTCACCATGGAAACAGCCAAAAAACATGTTGCTTGTTTTTGAGCGGAGCGGATCGCCAACCAGCCTACCGGCTTGTTTATTTATTTTTCATACTAGTTATATATGGACTTTCAAATGTTTGACAGTCTGAAATAAAGATAAATAATAGTATAACGAGTGTTATAATCTTACAACATTTTGCTATTTTTTTGCGTTTTGAAAGATGTTATATTTATAACTGTAGTACTTTTCCTTTTAATTTGTTGTTGCTTGAAAAGTTGCTTTGTTTTGTTTTGTTCTTAAACAAGAAAGTTTAACTTTGAGAACTGTACGAAACTGACGATACGTCAGTAGGTGTCGTCCGTTGACACCTGACACCGTGTTACATGTGGCCTGGTCATTCAAGACCAGTGAAGGTATTAAATTCAACATTGTACTTTTATTTAATCTATTGTTCACGATCTACGCGGGTAGATGTCTAAATATTGTAAAATTAAGGCAGGCGTTTGTGTCACGTGATTTACCTGGTGACTTTGTGGGTTATACGGTCAAAGTGGTTTGGTCAAGATTTTAAAGCTTTTGGCAAGAATGGAGTTCATTTCACGAATAAGTATAAATTATTTCATATTTTGTCACAGTATCGTTATTCTGCGTGTTGTTTCTCTCTGTAAAACATTGAGCCAATTGGCTCCAATGTATTTTGACATTCGTGTCGCCGACATGTTAACGTACTCAGTGAAAGTGTCCGTTCCTGTTATTCTTTGTGAAACTATTAAAACAACGGCAAATGTTCAAAGTGTGTTAAAATCGGTCGGCTGGTTGAATATATAATTTTAAACATTCAAGTTCCAAAAAACGTCTGCATTTTAAGATACTAAAAGTGTCCATGAAATCATAATGGCGATGTTTTAATTACGGGAATTATATGTCAGAATCATTTTGTCTTTCATATTGTTTAATAGGTAGTTTTCCAATATTCATGTTATTTTTGATATTTTACTTCAAGGAATAAAGTTAAATGTCGTAACAAGAACGATTTTGGGCTTTTCATTTTGTACGTGGTCCATTCATTATAGTTTCCACAATTTACGCATAATTGTAGCCCATTTCTTTTCCAATTACGAGTGAATGACGTAACTCGGTCATACAAAAAGTGTTTGGTGGTTAGAACAACCCATTTCAACATTGGTAAGGTAGTTTAATTGTATTTTAATAAATAGATCACTATATCAACAAATTCCCCCAAAACTTCTGTGTGTATGATTGATTCTAATATGGCTGACGACACGTACGCATGCGCATTGATACTAAAATCAATAATTTAATTATATGCACGCCTATATAAATTTATGCATGAACCAATTGACACAAATCTCCAGGAGCATATCAATTATTAAAACAGGGGTACACTACATCTCATCCACGAACTGTATGTGTATTTTCAATTTTATTAGCTTGATTATAAATTACTTGTATCTGTTTGTGTAATTATTGGGGGGGGGGTAGTAATTATTAAGTTTTGTTATACATTTGTTTTCCGTGAATAAAACCCCATTAGTTTGATAAAGAAATAATGTCTTTTCTCTTTTGTGTTCCCGAGGGTCATCTGTGTTCCCGAATATTATGTCCATGAATTAGTCACAACCCATATATGTATTCAGAACAACGTTTTATAGATTTTACAAGAATGAAAAAACGTAACATGGGCGATGTTTAGATTGTTTTTTTTTTATTGGGACCCAATATTTGTAATTTGTATAAATCATCCAAA
Source organism: Saccoglossus kowalevskii (assembly GCF_978046115.1). Taxonomy (NCBI): domain Eukaryota; kingdom Metazoa; phylum Hemichordata; class Enteropneusta; family Harrimaniidae; genus Saccoglossus; species Saccoglossus kowalevskii. Next base: position 36,044,814 of record NC_140652.1, on the reverse strand, counting down.
TATTTAAATTAACCTCCTTTGAATTCTACTTTGTAGCACTGTAATTAATCTCCGGTTCACTCACGGGGTTTCAAAACACGTATCCGACAGTGGTCTGGTTTATAGTACAGGTTATGTTAATTTACTCCACATAATTAGTAGTCGGTTCACCATAAATAAGTTGTCAAACATATAGTTAAGTGTTGCATATACTTCAATGTAGCTATGAATTCCAAAAAATTAATCGGAACAGAACCAAACCTTTGTCCCTAAAATCGAATCAACTATAGGTATAGGTATTCAAATTCGAATTACGGAAATATACAATATATGTTGTTCGTAATTCAAAGTTCGGATAACTGTTAATTAAAGTTCGATTTACTAAATGTAGACATTCAACAAAAATATAAAATATATGTTGCCCACAACACGAAGTTCTGTTAACTGTTACAATTCGGGTATGGTTTCACAAAAGTGGATGTGGTTTCTGAAATATGTGGGTGGTCACTTTTGCAACTCGATATTTTCGTAACTCGATGTTCGTAACTTGGTGTCTGTAACTCTAACAAATCAGCATCTCCCGACACTCTACTTTCCTACTTATAGCAGAATAAATTATCAACGGCATTTGTTGGTAGTTTCTATTTGAGGTCACGTGGCGTGTCTGCTTATCTGACCACGTGATCACTGACAGCGGCTGATATTGCCGGTAAGTACACGATTAAGCACAGACACTTCATTTGGGATATCAAGTATGACAGAAAATTAGGAGTATCCAGTGGTGTGTGTGTGTGTGTACAGTGTCACTTTGTCAGGTGTTCTTCAGTCTGTCAACGATTCAAGGTGATTTACTGTCTCGTGTAGTCTGTCAATGCTTTCACATCATTACCAGCCACACATACAGTTTACCGAGCACAACCACGCACCTTTAACAGAATTAGGTTCAACACAAATGTCAGATGAAAAATAGGCCATATGCAATATCGCAAACCAAAACATGCACACTGGGTGTTGTCCCCATCCACCAATCAGCGGTCTCCATACAGAGTTGCATTCAAATCAGATCGCGTGCCACATGCAACTGCTCTTAAGTACTATCCAATCATTGGTCTACACCAATTTATATAAACATGTTCATGCCACATTTACTTGCTCGTAGGTACAATTCAATCAGTGGCCTCATGTACACACGCCTGTTTCATCAGGTCGGGCGCCAGGCACATCGCCCTCCAAAGGCGACACCTTCCATATGTTTACTGTGAATATTTATGTGTGTATTTACCCACACAGTTTTCATATACAAACCTGGTATTGTTACATTGTACATTGTTCAAGTCTTTCCTGCATACACTAGGTACAACAGGTTTGAATGCATGTTTAGTACATCCATTTTCAAAGTATGGTTTTGATAAATACAATGACTAACCATCCCAGAATCATGATAGCGCCAATGACTACACATTATAAATGCTGTGCCAGAACGCCTTGGCATCACCCTGACATTTGTGGGATATGGAAGTTATTTTCATGAGTGATGCGGTGTACCCTGTGGCACATTTTCAATTGTTCAGTCAACCACGTCATGAAACTCCACATGATGATATTAATAAGTTAGTTGTAGATTATCGATTAAACAAGTGCTTGATTTTAAATCATTTTGGTCACCGTTGCTATGTCATGTGAAGGCATGATCACGCACCATGGAAATATACACTATTGGGTACTTGAATCAGTAAGTATTGAAACGAAATGAAATCTGCATATTGTACATACAAAAAAAAAGTCAGAAGAGACAACAGACAACCTGGCATAAACAAATATTTAAAAAAAAAAAAAAAAATCTCATTTGAAGAGAATTAACCTACCACAAAGTATAGACAAAGTACACATGATTTCCAAATCTGATGTTACAATAATAACTAATGAATTTAAAGAAGACGTTACAGGATTATTGAAAACGTGCATGTTCAAAGTAGATATTATATTAAACACATATTTCAGAAATTTCACAACCACAGTGTATGCTAACTGTGTTCCATAGTGACGACCCCACAATGGTTTAACCATTGAGGCACGGCCCAAGTAATCACGTGATCGCGCAAATAGTTACAGCCATTGGTCGGTTAAATTGTTTAGTGTGTTAGATTTTGTAATAGAAGTGGACATCCCGGCACTCTATTCACTGCATGGTGTAGGAATAAAGCTGAACAATCCGTGATGAGCCAATATGTGCCAATTGTTTTGGGTTGAATCTCTCGAGTGTAAGAGTTATCTGCCGAGCGAGTCGAAGTCCAGATGTATTTGTTTGCAGTTTCTATTTGAGGTCACGTGGCACGTTTGCTTTTCTGACCACGTGATCACTGACGGCGACTGATATTGCCGGTGAGTACACGATTAAGGACAGACACTTCATTTGTGGGATATCAAGCTTGACAGAAAACCCTACTCGATTTACCGACACAGTCCACAGCCAGATGCCTGGTTATCCCTTCCACTGAATGAATTTATGTTGTCTTTTGTCATGTTTTTTTTGAAAGGTACACATAAATAAGGCACTGATATGCCCTACTAGTAGTTTTGGGTCATTTCAGGTCAGGGCACAGTATATGATACAGTATGACACGATCATGTGATACTTAATCGACAATCATTACTACAAATACTACATCCTTCAGTGTATTTGGATCGGTTCCAATGCAAATACTGCTATCAGACTTTAACGACAATAAAGGCAACAAAACACAACAATTTAAAAATAATAGATAATTTAACAACATGAATTTTATTTTGCTATTTATAATTTTGGAGAATCTTTTCCCTTTGACGAATATACAAATCATTTATTTAATACTACTGTGTTTTATGGTATGTTCAAGACCAGAAATGTCAATATTTTGAACTCAGACTGAACTATGTTAATGTAACGAGACTGTAATAAATTGATTGGTTGGAAGATTCATTTGCACGCGTCTTAAAGGTAAATTGCGTTTGTTCTAACTGATTCACACTTGCATTGGTAATGTGTTTTATGTAAGTTAAGAAGGAATAATGAATAATATTGAGTCAAAGATCAGTGCAAGTTGTCAAATTTTGACTAGTTTATCTTTACCAACTTCTAGTTTCACATACAAATTCAAGCTCAGCTAAACGTTGTGGACAGTGTTTCGTTGCAATGTTTTACGAATTTAAACACACTTTATCACAAATTCCAAAACAAGAAATCATATTTAAATATTTATCCTATTTCAATTTTATTTCATTGTTTATTTACAGTACTGCAATTCAAAACATTCAAATGGCCTGGGTAACCATAGTTACCACACAGTTACACATTCCTCTACCGTGTTTCTAATAACGTAATTGTTCATATAGGTCTGGTAACACTTTCCCGATCACAGAATGAGTAATACCCAAACCCCTCCCCGGATAATGTTATGGTCCTATCCTCGTTCACTGTCAACGGTTACCGAGTTCTCTGTAGCTGCGTTGAACAACATGAAAATATTTCATGAACCCTATGTCACTGCATATTTCTTTGGGGAAGAGGCGCCAAGGGAGTGTCTAGTCAAGGACTATAAGTATAAAGATGTTAAAGAAAAGTTGGAGAGAGAATACCCGGGGACAAACGCAATTTTTTGCAAAGACATGCCATTTGCGTTTGTCACACCCATAAGTTGCCTAAAACTAGATTAGCTCAAATCACAGGTGGACAGATAAGGAAAATTTATATGAAGGGCAACTAACTGGTATCTATACAATAACAACCAGGGATCTCTTACTCCGGTCGAGACAATTCGACAGTCCAGTGGTAAACCGAGGTAACGACGTACATCGAATATTATAATCAAGGAGACATTCACACCATTAATTAACGACGCAGACAGGTCAAGTAAACAACAACTTCTATTCAATATTCATAAAGGTGAACCAAAGTCAACAGTGGGCACATATAATTATTTGTACATAACACAATAATTGGCACCTCGCTCACTGAAGTATAAACTAACAATAATATGGTAATAAACACTACAAATGCATGAATTGGCAGTAATACACACAATAATAATCACTTCCGGTTAACAGAATTAACAGCAATGTTCATCACAATAATTACTAAAGTTGTATGACTCAATAGTTAAATACACAATGTCCATCAATATACATGTAGCGTAAACACAACAATAACTATAGTGTTATGAAAATCTCTCGTTGGGTAAATACAACAACAGTTAACTGGTACAACAACTCAATAAAATTCTGCATGAACTTTAGTACAACGTACAGCCTAATAAAACTATACATGTCATGAATGTACCAACAGTAAAAGCCCTAACCCTAGTTAACTGATTACATGTAACCTCTAATTAATATTCACTTCAGACGAACATCACACAGATACGCACAATCTTTGCTGTCTTGTAGGGCACAACACACAAAATTGCTAACTTTAACAACAAGCCAAACGAAAAACGTCCCTCCAAGCGCAAAGATTCAAACACACAAAAATCATACAGTCGCGCGTGTACATGTGAGTAACGGAACTGATCACTGTTCGAAATCGTATGACAGTTTGCACAAAGTTAACTTTTGTTAGTCAATAACGAGTATCAAACCTGATCTTCAAGTTCCTTACGGTAGCGGCGAGTCCCTCAGTGGTGTACTGGCGTCGATCACGTCAAAGCAGCGGCGAAACCCTCACAACTGTAGCGACGGAGCGTAGGTCCCTTTGACTTTCAAATCGCCTCACGCGCGTACAGTAGTTTCACAAACTTGACAAAACCAGTTCATTTCACTCGCCCACAACTGCTTCTATCAGTCGTTCGACTCGAAATACTCAGGCCCCACGGGTACCTGTCACTCAGCAGGGACTTCAACTCACAGTCCCATCGGCGATGGCCTTTTCTGGTCGCGCTGATCGGTTCAGGCAGCGTTTCAACCAGTCAACTCGGGACGGCGTGGTTCCACTTTAACGAGCAGCCATTGTTCCCCCGTCTTCACTACGCTGACGTCATCCGTTCCACGAAGTGATCACGTGATACTCGCATGTCAAATGCATTCACTCAGGAGCAAAAATAAGTTTCATAACTCCATTACGGCTATCCCTGTTAGTATAGTGTATGCAAAAAGCACATCCACACAAATCACTGCATGTCATGTCCGTCTGACAATCTATAAAATGTTCTAATTACACAATAAAAATACAACTCAATGGCGTCAAATTTACCATGCGACACCCTCCCTCCCCAAAACATGTCATCCCCTCTCCTCCACTCCCATAGCTAACCATAAAACAGCTAATGGGAGAGAGAGCAAGGGAGGACATGTAACTAACTAACCCTCACCGGGACCGTCTTCTCATGGTGGATGTACCACTGTACTCTTCGTCGTGGCTTTAAGTAATAGCTGAACTTCATCTTAATACAGGTCTGTTACATCATGGCCCAATAAGAGTGCATCTGCTCTTCCCTGGCAATCTGGGAGTCCAACCTGCAAGTAACCACCCTAGCAAACAAAAGTGTACCAGGTATACTCCCTCAGGAGCGAGGCGCAAATACATGCAGTTGTACAGTTACACAATCACACATGTCCACAGATATGACCAAGGGTTCACCAAGGGCGATCCCAATAAGTGTCTTTGTGTCTCCACATACCAATGACTCTGCAAATAAATACAATGTTCAACGTCACACTAGCCTGCTCCCTAGGTACATGTACATTGCACCAGTCGTCACCACTTCACTATATTGTGGTCCATCTCCCAACTTGTTGAGCCATATGGGAAGGATAATACCAACTCGAAACCTCACAATACGCTGAACTACAACGTGGTCGGAGATAATACCACATATGCGAAGTCCCACTCTCCTCTCAGGTGGGTGTTGTCATTCGGAGTTGCTCAACCAAATCCTCATCCTCGACAACCTCACTATACGACAATCTGGCGACATACATATACCCGTAGCAGGTAGGCATGTTCCAAACGTATCCCGATTACGATTAGTAACACCTCATCGGTTGTCTATCACTAACCGTCGGTAATAGTATTCCTCTCCAATCAGATACTGCTGAATTACTATCCAATGCAAGTAGATCTGTCAGGGAATGTTGCAAATTCTGTACATGTCGAATTCCATATCTCCTACAGCTCTTAGCATCATCTGGCTTACTCAACTTATCTTCTCTCGTGGTCCACAGACTAGTGAATGGGAGATGATTAGACGCTTGTTTGTTCGCTACCCTGGCTAAAGCTATCTTCCGTGAACACCCGGGTAATTCCCACGGGCACACACCGGTCTTCTCCCGCGTTAAAGGATAGAGTCGCGCCCCAAGCGGTTCACCATCAACCATTCGATCGTTCGGTATGAACGTTGGTGTGGCTGCATTCAACCTAAAATCCACGGTGTGATTCATGTCACTAAAGCCATAATACTGTGTTCTTCGTCTATTTCTCATAGGGTATCTCCTCCCTGTCGTTACATCATCTGTTGGTGCCTCAGTTGTCGTTTCACATGGCATCACTCTTTCTTCCGACATTACATCAGCAGAACCCTCCATGTTCTCACTATTAGTATGTGCCAATTCAGCATCTTGGCTGGATCCAGATGCTTGGCTCGCATCCCCAGTCACGCGGTCTTGGTCATGTACTGAACTTCCCACACTCTCAAGGACGACAGTACCCTCATCCAAAGTGCCACTTCCAATACATGGCATATCAGCGGTTATAGTCCCGTTGTCACTCACTGTATTGTCAAGGCTAACAGTTACGATAGCTGGTGATGCATCTATTTCAGTCACAACTGAACCATCAACAGGTGGCATAACTGTCTCATCCTGTGACCGGTCAGTCTCTTCACTGCTACTATTAGACATCGCCTCTGTCACAGGCAAACCACTTTCGCTATCTCTCGCTCGTGTTCTCTCTAATAATATCAGATCATCAGAAGAACTCTCTATTTCGGTGTCGCTAGACTCTCTGACCACTCTATTGGTGCGCCGAGTGCGAGTCCGTCTACAACGATTCCGTCTAGGTACGTTTGGTGTACGCATTGGACGATCCGGTGGAACTGCTGGCAGGGCATAGCATGGCATCAACAAATTACGATGAATCGTCCGGCGCTTCCCTCCACCCTCTGGCTTCAGCACGTAAACAGGGATGTCAGGATTTACTCTCTTGACTACCAAGTAAGGCTCATGTTCCCACTTGTCTGCAAGTTTCTGTTTACCTCGGATAGATACATTGCGTATCAAAACACGGTCGCCAGGTTCCAAGTCGGCTTCTTTCGCCTTTTTATCATACAGATATTTGTTCTTCCTCGCTCTGTTAGTCATCTTGCTCCCCGCTATCTTATACGCTGTCTGTAAGTCTCTGCGTACTCTCTCTACATATGTTTCATAGGTCTCTTTGTCCTTGTCACTCGGCTCCAAACCTAGATAGATATCAATTGGCAATTTCGGATGATGTCCATGCATCAAATACCATGGTGAGTAGCCAGTAACTTCATGTGTTGTGCAGTTGTATGCATGTGTTAATGTCTTGACTTGTTGGGCCCAGTTCTGTTTCTGTTGAGGTTGTAACGTACCCAACATACCCAACAAGGTTTGATTGTAACGTTCCGCAATCCCTGCACCCTGAGGATGGTACGGAGATGAATGCGACTTCTTTACTCCAAGCAGTGTACAAGGGTGAGCAATCAAGCGACTCTCAAAATTCCTTCCTTGATCTGAATGGATCCTAGTTGGAATCCCTATCTCTTGCATGAAAGTATCCACCAATACCTTTGCTGTCACCCTTGCCGTCTGGTTTTTGGTTGGCACTGCTATGGCGTATTTGGTGAAATGGTCTGTCATGACCAGAATGTCTTGGTACCCACCCTTTGAAGGTTCAAGGGACAAGAAGTCTATACACAATAACTCTAACGGCATTGTTGTCAATATAGGCACCATGGGAGCAACCGCTCGACCTGTTGCATTCAACTTTCGTCGGGTACACCTCTCACATCGACGAATTCGGTTGATGATGTCATCTGTCATACCTGGCCAATAAAACCGCACACGCATCAGTTCCACACTGCGTTCCTGACCTAGATGACCCATCTCATCATGCAACGCATACATTGCTGTCTCTCTGTGGCTAGGCGGTAAGTACAACTGGTTCACCATATTGCCATTCATGTCAGTCTTCCGCCTATACAACACACCATCACGTATTTGGTACTTTTTCCACTCCCTCAATGCAGCAGATACTTGACGCGTTTCTAAGGCTCGTTGTCTGCGTTCAGGTGGTGTACCACTCAATACATAATTATATACCGTACTAATCGTAGGATCTGCCAACTGTAAGTCCTTCCACTCAGCATGACTAATCGTGGGTAAAGTCACTGAGCCTTCTGGGATATTATCATCCACGAACAATGCACAATATCTCGGAATGTTCCCAACCATTTCTGCTGCTGGTACCATAGGAGTAAGTTTACTCTCAAGGATTGCTACTACAGCCTGACTGCTGATTACCGTCAAATCTTCAGGTTTTGGGGGAACCCAATCCAACCAGTGGGGACGTCCTTCCTCACCTGTGGTGTAACCGACATGTGGCCTCCTCGAAAGAGCATCTGCATCTCCATTGAGCACCCCACTGCGATATGATACCCGAAAATCATAATCCGCCAACCTTGCCATCCACCGATGACCAGTTGCGTCCAGCTTAGCGCTAGTGGTGACATACACCAACGGGTTGTTGTCAGTTAATACCTGGAAGTGGTGACCTAACAGCAGATCAGAAAACTTGTCTGTCACCGCCCATTTCAAGGCTAAGAACTCCAATTTATGCGCAGGATACAGTCTCTCACTCTTTGAGAGCCCGCGACTGGCGTAAGCTATCACTCTCTTCACATTCTTATCTTGTATCTGGTACAACGCTGCCCCAAGTCCCAGCAGGCTGGCATCCGTGTGAAGTTCAAACGGCAGTGAATAATCCGGATACCCCAGTACTGGTGGATTCGTGAGTCGCTCAACTAAGGTATCAAATGCCACCTGGCACCTTTCACTCCACTTGAAATCAGGAGGTTTTTCACGTACCATTTTCCCTCCCTTTGTGCGATGTTTCGAATATAATCCAACGGTCAAGTCGTTCAAAGGCTTCGCTATTTTAGAAAAGCCTTTCACAAATCTACGATAATATCCGCATACTCCCAAGAACACTTTAGTTTCTTTAGCACTGCGAGGTACAGGCCAAGTCCTAATCGCCTCTGTCTTGGCAGGATCAGTCTTAATGCCCTCACGCGACACAACATGTCCCAAAAAGCGGACTTCTCTACGGAAAAACTCACACTTTGAGGCCTTCACTTTCAAATCATGTTTCTTTAAACGTTTCAGAACTTCATCAAGCCTCTGGCAGTGTTCCTCAAAGGTTGCTCCAAATATCACGATATCATCTAGATAAACTGTACACGTACGGTTCACCAGATCCCCCAAACATTTCTCCATCGCTCGCTGGAAGCTACTGGCACTGTTGCAAAGACCCATAGGCAAGCGAAGGCACTCAAAGTGTCCCACCGGCGTCACAAACGCGGTTTTCTCAATGTCATCCTTGTGCATCAACAGTTGCCAATATGAAGACTTGAGGTCAACAGTAGAGAACCAATCTGCTCCCTTCAAACACTCCATGCTCTCCTCGATCCGCGGCAGAGCGTATGCATCCCGGATTGTCTTACTGTTCAAGCGCCTATAATCAATGCACAATCGTGTTGTGCCATCACGCTTCCCGACCAACACTACCGGTGCAGCATATGGAGAACTGGATTCTCTTATGACACCACTCTCCATCATGTCTTCTATCAGTCGGCGTAATTCAGCATACCTTGCTGGAGGTAAACGACGATGCCTCTCTCGTATGGGTATGTCATCCGTGAGTCTAATGCGATGTTCTACCAGACTGCATTTACCTAGGTCTCTGTCACCTTTAGAAAATGCATCAAGGTTTCTTCTGAACAATTCACGTGCCTCCTCCGTCTGTTCTCGGGTCAATTGTTCAGTAGCCAGGTTAAACTTAATACCCCTTACAATTGTACCATCAATATCGTTACACGAGTCACTGTTAGTATCAGCCTGGATACTGTTCATCATCGCGTCTGGTCTACTGGTCGATAAGGCCTCTACCTTGGTCACTGCGTTAATTTCAGCAATTACACTACCTGGTCTGATTGTGATATTACGACTGTTGCCATTATATAACCTCACTGGAACTGTTGACTGATCTACTTGACAGCGCATCACTGTAACAATCGGGCTGGCTGTCGCTGTACAGCTGGGTGTCGACGCTGGCTCGACAGTTACTACATACTCATCATTAGCGGTCCCACGCGGTAATCTACCAGTTACAATAACACTGTCCTCGGGACGAATAGTAACAGGTTTCTTTATCAAGGCACGAGCAGATCCCATATGACCGTTAACACCAGCAAAGCAATGTCTAGACCTCAACTTATCATATGTCCTTTTCCCAGGTGTAGACATCTTACCAACTTCATTGTGATTCTTCTTTCTACTGTCCGCAGCAGCTCGCATACATGGCTCCAACACATTTGTACCCAATGTTATTGGTACTCGATTTCCATACTCTGTATCTGGAACTACCACTACCACGGCATCCATGGTCTGCTCTACACCATATATCGACGGTGGCAGTCCTAACTGTACTTCCAATAGTCCCAATACTGGCACAGCTTGGTCACTAGCACCCAGTATTCGCAAATCAGCAGCAGACATGTCCAAGGGAAAACCAGAGAAATGAGCATCATAAAACCACTTACTCAATGTAGTTACTTGTGAACCTGTATCCATTAGACAACGTGCGCTATGGCTGCTCACTGTGATTACTTCCTCATATGCCGGTCCTACGACTCTGCGACGAATATCTGCCTGCATCAGTTGCAGGTTGGGGGTGGAGTCATCTACACTCAGGGGTGTCCTATCATTTCTCATTCTTGGGCGGTTACGTTTCCGCTGTCGAACTCTTCTTTGTTCATATCTCGCAGGCTGGTCACGCGTCTTGCAATCAGACTCACCAGAAGTGGATGTTGTCTGTTTAGCATTATTCTCCTTTTTCTGAGGGCAATTCCTTGAGTAATGTCCCTCCTCTTTACAATAGAAACATCTCTGTGCCTGCTGTTTCTTGTCTGGACAGTCTCTGGCCATGTGGTCTGGGTCACCACATACATAACAATGTCTAGGCACTCTGGCCTTACCTTTATACTGTCTCTTGGAACCGGGGTCATCATTTTCCCGTGTAAAGCCTGTTGTCTGTGTGCCATACTCAAGCGTTGATTTGACTTTCATCTCCAACCTATCCAAGCGTTCAATAACAGACGATAGCGTTGGTTTCAACTGTTCAGCAAATTCTCTAGCTACTCCACTCACAACATCTGTTTCGCTAAACCGCGTCTCACCAGAGTTGTCTTGTGCCTGCATGGCATCATCAGTAGCCATCAGTCGGGTCATTGCGGGTTTCGACCGTGACAGGGGTTGGCATGGTTGGCGTCTCTCATTAACTTCTTCCTGAGCTTCTCTCGCCAGCCCTACCATCTCATCAAAATCATACACTCTGTTTACACGATGTCTGATAGCGTCCCTGACTGCTTCATCTCGCAAACTTCTCCAAAACGTATTTCTCAGGCGTTGGTCCATGGCCGATTTAAGTATACCACCCTTCCGCTCTACTTTGTTTAACTCTTCCTCTAGTCTGTTAGCAAAGTCAGCAATGGTTTCTTTTTCTTTCTGTAGCCCCTTACTATAAAAGTTCGCCAGAAGTGTCTCAGTGGATTGAACATCACCATAGCGCTTGCGTAGCTTTCTCAGTAACTGGTCAAACGTAACATCAGGTCCCATCCCGTCTATGAGCCGAACCGCGCCTCCTTTCAATGAGGCTCTTATTGTTCGCAGCATCGATATGGGGGACTCTTTATTACCATGTAAGTACGTCTTCACCTCCCCTTCCCACGTCAGGAAGTCAACATCAGATGTTCGACCAACATCTCCAGAAAATGTACTCAACTTGTGTCTGTCTCCCAGATATACTGCTGTGTAGCTACCATCTCTATCAGTGCAGGTATCAACCACAGCGTCATTGGTACCACACCTTCTACCATAGGGGCCCAATGACATTTTCTCATTCTCTAATTCACGATCCAAGCGGTCGATATCGTTCCCAAACAAATCTGAACGACTAGTCTTCCCAGTACCTACCATAGTTCTAGATGACTCAAGTCGCTCTCGTCTAGTGGGTGTATTCTCTCGGCTACGCCCCCCTCGTACAGAACTATCGCTGTCACGCTCATAATCAACATCCCAGTTTTCACCAGCGAGTCCAGACTGTTCTCTATGTCTCCATTCACACTGTTCAGCTTCTCGCTGTTCATACCTTTTCTCTATCTCTTTCTGAAATTTCTCATGTCTCTCATCCTGCTCTGCATGCATGGCCACCATCCAAGCCTCTCTTTTCTGTTGTTCATCTAACAACCATTGACTCTTGGCTCTGTTTAAACGTTCGTCCTCTTCGAGTCTCCATTTTATTTTCTCTTGATCAATTCTGCGCAACACTTCTCTTTCTCCACGTATTTGTGCAAAGCTTAACGGCCTATCACCAGTGCCCACCGTCCAGTCTGGCGACGTATCTACGGAGTGTCTCTCATCACCATCGCTCACATCACCCCATGCTACCTTGTCCTCCATGACAGTAGCAATACCACTCAGCACTATAAAATGTCTGCTCCTGAAAAAATACTCAAAATGATCCCATTAACTAACAACTGTTTACCACTCAGACTGGATACTGGATACAATCAAAATCCAGTCAATGCCTAACACGTTGGGCGCCATTTATCTGTCACACCCATAAGTTGCCTAAAACTAGATTAGCTCAAATCACAGGTGGACAGATAAGGAAAATTTATATGAAGGGCAACTAACTGGTATCTATACAATAACAACCAGGGATCTCTTACTCCGGTCGAGACAATTCGACAGTCCAGTGGTAAACCGAGGTAACGACGTACATCGAATATTATAATCAAGGAGACATTCACACCATTAATTAACGACGCAGACAGGTCAAGTAAACAACAACTTCTATTCAATATTCATAAAGGTGAACCAAAGTCAACAGTGGGCACATATAATTATTTGTACATAACACAATAATTGGCACCTCGCTCACTGAAGTATAAACTAACAATAATATGGTAATAAACACTACAAATGCATGAATTGGCAGTAATACACACAATAATAATCACTTCCGGTTAACAGAATTAACAGCAATGTTCATCACAATAATTACTAAAGTTGTATGACTCAATAGTTAAATACACAATGTCCATCAATATACATGTAGCGTAAACACAACAATAACTATAGTGTTATGAAAATCTCTCGTTGGGTAAATACAACAACAGTTAACTGGTACAACAACTCAATAAAATTCTGCATGAACTTTAGTACAACGTACAGCCTAATAAAACTATACATGTCATGAATGTACCAACAGTAAAAGCCCTAACCCTAGTTAACTAATTACATGTAACCTCTAATTAATATTCACTTCAGACGAACATCACACAGATACGCACAATCTTTGCTGTCTTGTAGGGCACAACACACAAAATTGCTAACTTTAACAACAAGCCAAACGAAAAACGTCCCTCCAAGCGCAAAGATTCAAACACACAAAAATCATACAGTCGCGCGTGTACATGTGAGTAACGGAACTGATCACTGTTCGAAATCGTATGACAGTTTGCACAAAGTTAACTTTTGTTAGTCAATAACGAGTATCAAACCTGATCTTCAAGTTCCTTACGGTAGCGGCGAGTCCCTCAGTGGTGTACTGGCGTCGATCACGTCAAAGCAGCGGCGAAACCCTCACAACTGTAGCGACGGAGCGTAGGTCCCTTTGACTTTCAAATCGCCTCACGCGCGTACAGTAGTTTCACAAACTTGACAAAACCAGTTCATTTCACTCGCCCACAACTGCTTCTATCAGTCGTTCGACTCGAAATACTCAGGCCCCACGGGTACCTGTCACTCAGCAGGGACTTCAACTCACAGTCCCATCGGCGATGGCCTTTTCTGGTCGCGCTGATCGGTTCAGGCAGCGTTTCAACCAGTCAACTCGGGACGGCGTGGTTCCACTTTAACGAGCAGCCATTGTTCCCCCGTCTTCACTACGCTGACGTCATCCGTTCCACGAAGTGATCACGTGATACTCGCATGTCAAATGCATTCACTCAGGAGCAAAAATAAGTTTCATAACTCCATTACGGCTATCCCTGTTAGTATAGTGTATGCAAAAAGCACATCCACACAAATCACTGCATGTCATGTCCGTCTGACAATCTATAAAATGTTCTAATTACACAATAAAAATACAACTCAATGGCGTCAAATTTACCATGCGACACGTTAAAGGGCAATTACAGTCTGCTGCCGTGTGGGTATCAACACACGTTTCTAATCAGAGATCCGAAGAGAACCATTGTAAGTTATTACAAAGCATCTGCTGGGTGTGGAATCAAATTTGATGAATGGTTGCCCTCTAGTGGCGGGGTCAAACAACTGTATGACCTTTTTGTGTACGTAACAGAAATGCTGGGACAGGAAGCCATTATTATTGATGCTTACGACCTGTGTAATAATCCACGTCAAATACTGCAAAAGTATTGCAAGAAAGTTGGATTACAGTTTCAGGATAAGATGTTGAATTGGGAACCAGGCAACAATGATCATTGGCTTCCATTTTCTCGTAATGCTTTCTTCACAGAAGCATTTACAGGCGATGCCATTAGGAGTAGTAAGTTCCTACCAATGGCTAATATCGATGTAGATATGGAGGGTCTTTCTGATTATGGAGTGAAGCAAATCAAGGAAGCCATGCCTTACTACGAACTACTATACGAGCAAAGGATCAAGCCAATGGGCAATTAAAGTCATTTAGTTAATTTGTTTTCTTTAACTGTACTTGTCAAGGTGTTCCAAAATATAAAAACAGCAAAACGTACTTTTATACTCTTACGTGGGTTCTGGTGGGACTTTAATGTAGTCAAGGGTGACTCACAAAGTACAAGCGAATGTTATGAGAGATTGCAATGAAGACCAATTCATACACAAATGCAATCAAAACAAGTCATTGTCAATGACACGTCCCCGTTCCGTTCATATTTGAGTGACATATACATTCAAAGCAGATCATGACCGAAATGCACCTGCATATGTACAACACATTGTGCTAAATCTGAACAAAATCCATCCATGCATGACTGAGATCCGGTTCTGGAATTGTGAAAATATGTGATTTTGATGCATTTTCAGCCTTAAAATGGCCATCATTCCGCTATTGTTAAGCAGATCATGAAACAAATGCACATATCTATTTGTGACATGATGTACCATGTGTGTGTGAAGTTTGAACTTGATCAATCCAGACATGTCTTGGATACGGATCCAGAACTGAATTCTTTAACAAAATGGCCGCCAGTCGGCCATTTCGAATTTGATCCGAAAAAAAAAAAGACGTGCATCAAGGTCCTATTATGTTTAATGTATGTACCAAATTTGAACAAAATCCATCCATGCATAACTGAGATACGTGTCCGGAATGGTGAAAATGTGCGATTTCAATGCATTTTCGGCCTTAAAGCGGCCCCCATTTGGCTATCGTTAATGAGATCATGAAACAAATGCACATACATATTTGTGACATGATGTACCTTGTGTGTGTGAAGTTTGAACTTGATCAATCCAGACATGTCTCGGATACGGATCCAGAACTGAATTCTTTAAAACAAAATGGCCGCCAGTCGGCTATTTCGAACTTGATCCGAAAAAAAAATGACGTGCATCAAGGTCCTATTATGTTTAATGTATGTACCAAATTTGAATGAAATCCGTCCATGCATAACTGAGATCCGGGTCCGGAATGGTGAAAATGTGCGATTTCAATGCATTTTCGGCCTTAAAGCGACCGCCATTTGGCTATCGTTAATGAGATCATGAAACAAATGCACATACATATTTGTGACATGATGTACCTTGTGTGTGTGAAGTTTGAACTCGATCAATCCAAGCATGTCTCAGATACGGATCCAGAACTGAATTCTGTAAAACAAAATGGCCGCCAGTCGGCCATTTCGAACCCGATCCAAAAAAAAAAATGACGTGCATCAAGGTCCTATTATGTTTAATGTATGT
Organism: Saccoglossus kowalevskii; assembly: GCF_978046115.1. NCBI lineage: Eukaryota > Metazoa > Hemichordata > Enteropneusta > Harrimaniidae > Saccoglossus > Saccoglossus kowalevskii. The sequence goes on along the minus strand of NC_140652.1, from coordinate 36,028,596 downwards.
ACCAAATTTGAACAAAATCCGTCCATGCATAACTGAGATCCGGGTCCGGAATGGTGAAAATGTGCGATTTTGATGCATTTTCGGCCTTAAAATGGCCGCTATTCGGCTATCGTTAATGAGATCATGAAACAAATGCACATACATATTTGTGACATGATGTACCTTGTGTGTGTGAAGTTTGAACTTGATCAATCCAGACATGTCTCGGATACGGATCCAGAACTGAATTCTTTAAAACAAAATGGCTGCCAGTCGGCCATTTCGAACCCGATCCAAAAAAAAAAATGACGTGCATCAAGGTCCTATTATGTTTAATGTATGTACCAAATTTGAACAAAATCCGTCCATGAATAACTGAGATCCGGGTCCGGAATTGTGAAAATGTGCGATTTTGATGCATTTTCGGCCTTAAAATGGCCGCTATTCGGCTATCGTTAATCGGATCATGAAAAAAATGCATGTGCATATGTCCCATATAAGGTGTGATGTATGAGTGAAGTTTGAACTTAATCGGTCCATGCATGTTCAAGATACAGGTGATCACGGACGCACGGACGCACGGACGCACGGACGCACGGACGCACACAGGGCAAAACATAAGTCCCCGTTTTCGGACTGCGTCCGAACGGGGACTAATAAGATCCTAGTTTGAGCTATCGCGATTACCAAAACTTAAAAAACTACCAGCAAATAAATTGAATAAAAAATATGAATATTATATTAACAAAAAAACTAGGACCTTATTTTAATCAGATTAACACAAATGCAAAGAACACATTGAAATTATATAAATATTTATTATGCACGAAGATATACATAACGTAGCACACGTAAAATCAACAAAACAATAACAATAAAAATAACTATGCTGGATGACAATACTTTGTAATAAATGTATGTAAGTTAAATTGTAAAAAGTTCTCTCAAAGTAATATAAATTGTTATGATAAACCCACATCTCAAGTTAGGGGTATCCATAGGTGTGTGTATACAGTGTCACTTTGTCAGGTGTTCTTCAGTCTGTCAACGATTCACTGTGGTGATTTACTGCCTCGTGCAGTCTGTCAAAGTTTTCACATCGTTACCAGACACACAGGCATAGATAGTTTACCGCACCTTTAACGGAGTTAGGTTCAACACAAATGTCAGATGGAAAATATGCTATATGCAACATCGTAAAACAGTTCATAAAGACACTTACCCCTGCACCAAAACATGCACATTGGGTGTTGTCCCCATCTACCAATCAGCGGTCTCCATATAGAGTTGCATTCGAATCTGATCGCGTGTCACATGCAACTGCTCTTAAGTACTATCCAATCATTGGTCTACACCAATTTATACAAACATGTTCATGCCACATTTACTTGCTTGTAGGTACAATCCAATCAGTTGCCTCCACTGACACATGTACACGCGTCTGTTTCATTAATTCGGGTGCCAGGCACATCGCCCTCCACAGGCGACAACTTCCATAGGTTTACTGAGAATATCTATGTGTGTAATTACCCACACAGTTTCCATATACAAACCTGGTATTTTTACATTGTACATTGTTCAAGTCTTTCCAGGGTCAACTAGGTACAACACGTTTGAATGCATGTTTAGTACATTCTATTTTCAAAGTATGGTTTTGATAAATACAATGACTAACCATCCCAGAATCATGATAGCGCCAATGACTACACATTAAAAATAATATTCCAGAACACCTTAATTGGCATGACCCTGACATTTGAACATTATCGATTCAGTAAGTGCTTGATTTTGAATAATTTTGGTCAGTTTTTTTTTTTATTGATAATTTTTTTTTATTCAACAAATACATTTACATAGAAAAGTACAAAAAAACAAAACAAAAACGGCCAATGCTGTTTGCCAACAACTACTTAGAAAAATATAAACTAGGCCGCTAAGTATTGCGTTAGCGGTTTACAAATGAATAGTTTGAATGATAATACTTGTCTGTCTTGTCTACAATCATATATAAAATGTTTTGCAATGATTATAATGTAATTCAAAATATTCTGAAGATTAGAGAATCCAGTAATGATAATATCATTTGTCAACTGTAAATGCATGTTACTAGTTTTGTTCCACCATTCGACGAAGTCTGCCCAAAACAATTTTACAGGGGTGCAATCACAGAATATATGAAAAACAGTTTCACTACGCACATTGCAAAAACTACACTTAAATGTTCACCGATTACATCATACTCCTATCTGAAAGTAAAACTGGTTTACAATACTCCTTAGATAATCTGGCTTCATACACACAAAATGTTGAAGCTAACAGTCAATGGTGAGAAGACAAAAAATGTGGAAGCTAACAGTCAATGGTGAGAAGACAAAAAATGTGGCTTTTAGCAAAAGCACTCCGTCGTTTGTGGGTTTATTCTTCTACAACAATGAAAGAGTCAAGATAGTCGGACAATTACCCAGGGGTAATTTAAAATGGCCATAAATATTCTTTAACAGAAAAGGCAAAAGCGCAAAAATAATGTAAAAATCTAACCTAAATATGAAAATGTGGACATGTCAATGGCAGTGATGTCTATGGAGATGAAATCTCATAATTTAAGAATTGTATTAAACCCAGTATTCTGCTTCTCAGACCCCCAGTATTACAGAAAGTATTACCCCTACATAGTATGAAAATGGGTCACATTTGTACACAAAATATATGAACAGTTATCTATCAGTATATAGCAATACACAATGAAAAAAAATGTGTGGATAAGATTACATATCATGTAATTTGATATTAACTGATTTGATACATATATCACTGGCAAAATGTATTAAATAGTTTCCTTCAAAGGCTGCAACACCTCCTTCCAACTATCCTTTTTTTAAATTGTCTTTTAGCTTATTACTGTAACAGTCTTTTATCTTGAGGTCTGTATTTTATATTCTTATAATTATATTTTGTTAGTGTGCATTTGTTTTAATATGTTATGTAACCAATTTAATTTCTTTCCAGGAATTTAAAGCATTTTTTAATAAATTGATGCCGTATTTATTTACTTATTGACTCTTACACAATCCCCGGAGGGAAAGAAAATAAGGGGTTCTCTTAACATAGTCGTGTTCAGGCCGGGCTACACCAAGAACGGGCTTAGATTTAAGCTAATCTCATTATATTTGAATATCGGCGAGACCCAATTCCTGACTTTCGGCTTCTCGTTTGCATAACCATTTCAAAGTTTGAACGCGTGAGGGTGGGGTTGGCTGGTTCCCGGCGTTCCTTAAGTGATGCAATTTAAAAACAGTCCAATTTTCGTTTTCCATAAACATGCCCATTCAGGCTGCCAAGACTACATATTTCGATGGTTCTTCTGGCATTTCTTGTTATTTATATAACAAAAGAAACAGTTTTATCTTCACGCAATTTTTGAGAGCATGTATATATAGTACGACCACGAGTGTAAGGGCTGACGTCAGGTAACCAAGGGAAATATAACAAAGAATAAGAACTTGATGGACCAATCGGAATGCCAGTGCCCAGGTCAGTACCATTTTTAGTACTGGTTACCGGTCTCTCGTGGCTTGATACGCCATGTCATTTGAGGCAGGAACCAGCCAACGAGTGTTTTTTTAAGGATCCATCGAGGCTAAACATCGTGAATAATCTTAGTTGGAGGAAGATCCCAGCAGCGTGGCATAACTTGTAGTTATTGGTGAACTAAATGTTTGTTCTTTTGGAGCCTGACGATTGTGAATTGTCGAGTAAGCGCCGTCGTAATGTTAAAAACTATTATACGTACAGTTGCAATTCATTTTACATTTTTGTACAAAGTACCAGGCACTACAATGATAATTGTGTGTGCATGCCATATTTTATATGTACGAACTGTTCTTTGTAAATGTTCTACTTTAATAAAAACATAGTATGATTCAACATTGCTTCGTATTTTATTTGTATTTGCCAATCATACTTTCATTAAAATAAACCTTTCAACTAAAGAGGCAGAGAGTAGCAGATATCAGCTGCGACGATAACCATTTGACTGGTAATTTATTTAATAGACACAATTAAAATATCAGCAAACATTTGAAAGTGTTTTTTTTATCCGACCTATCTAACATGAATTCTGAGCCGAGCGATTTAGCCTCAAGTATTTTCTTTTCATTAAGCCATTTTCCTTTTCTTGAGTTACACTTCGTCAATGGCGGAATGACAAGTCTTGAATTTCGTTATCAAAACCACGATCAGCCATGATTGTGTCGCCTCACTCAACTAGTTCAAGGAAACCACTGTTCATTGTAATAAATTGCCATGCCATAAGTCGGATACAAATGTAATTGTTTCGTCTGGGCTCTATAGGCGGTCGTAGTAGACGGTTTCTGGATAAAAAAAAATCGGTACAATCAATAATACAACTGGTCTTCGGGTAGGATAATTTAAATGGTAGTAGGATATGTGTGTCTATTTTGGGTGCGACTATAGGCGAATGGAATAGTAATAAGAAGGCTGTCATATAGACTATCCAGGGAGTAAAGATTTGAGATTTGCTTCCTACAAAATATAAAGAACAACTTCGCAGACGTCTCCGAATTAATGCAATGTAATTAACGAGAATACCATGGACATTGCAGTCCTTTTTTGGCATGTAAGTCCGAATCTAGAAATGATACGTTTGTCATGCGATGCTATGTGGATGCAAACGATGTTGTATTAATTCAATCTCACTCCAAAAGCCGAACACCGGGTACTTTCATACGCCCTCTACATGTTGGAAATGGCAAACCGAAATGAATAATTATGAATATAATATGAAATGTTCCAAATGGGAATTGAATACAATTAAATGACGTGCTGGGCGCACGGACCAGATTTAACCCGTACTTAATAGCCTGTCTAGGCGTTCGCGCATGTTTTGTTTAATAGCAAGGGGTATCGTTTTTGAAAATCTTAGCCCGTGCAATATACTAAATTAAATAAATGAAAAACAAGGGGCTTACATTACATAGTAATATTTTTTTAATAGTTACATATAGATATATTTTTTGTTTTTGTCTGTTTAATGTGTTTACTATGTTTTGTCTTTACTGCAAAGTACTCTCATGCAGTAATTATTCAAGTTAGTTTCATAGCACTTCACGTGGCTCTAGTTTTCTGAAATACTTGGCTGAGCACAATTTCATTAAAATAAGATCCTAGTTTGGCGCTTTTTTGTATATTTATTTTATTTTATTTTTATCTAGTATTTATTCTTTGAAGTTTTGGTAATTGTAGGGCGGAATTAGAAAAAAACCCTCACAAAATCAAAGTAAAATAATAAAATAAAAAGGCATTAATAACAAAAGGAATAAAAAATAAAATTAAAATAAGTTTATAGCCAAAATAATTAAAGCCCGTACACTACATCAGATTTTAATCAGATTGGGCTGAGCAGTGAACGGTCAATCTAATATTTGCATGACAATGCATCTAAGGTCGCGGATGTCAGAATCAACGGGTCACACAGAGCCCGGGGTCACAATGGTGTACAAGGAAAAAACAAAAAGGGGCAAGAGTATTTCCAAAGATTTTTGAGGATCATGGAGTCGACATCATTTCTGCTCTTCGCTTCACTGTTTGTCTTGGCTGCTACCATAGATCGACCAAGAGTGGATGTTTCTACCGGTACGTTGATCGGCACTGTCACCGAGTTTAGCAACGAATATGTTGACGGTACACACACAGTGCATGTGTACCGGGGTGTCCCGTATGCTGAGCCACCTGTTGGCGAGCTGAGGTTTGCCCCACCGAAACCCAAAACACCATGGGAAGGGGAATACGATGCTAAGGATTTCATCGCTGCGTGCATACATGGATGTACTAAGATTACATCCATGGTGCATACAACCATGGAATCCATTGATACCGATCGATAAGATCCAAGACGAAGATTGTCTCCATTTAAACGTGTTTGTACCGAAAACACAGGTGAGTTCAAGTTCAAAGATGAAATATTGACAGAAATTACAATAATTTATTAAATAAATATAATTTAATTTATTGCAACATGATTTAAACGTGAAGGTGCTTGTCGAACGGTTTAGTTTCCTTCAGGCAGCACATATAGTGTCCTCCGTCGCTACCCAAGGTACGACCATTACCTTATAAGGCATTAGATTGAACCACTGACGACACTACTAGATGTTAGCGGCCTGACCTTATAAGGTATTACACCACTGTACATATCAGTGAATGTTATGACTCATCACTCACCATTATTTGCCATAAACTGCATCTGGATCCTGTAAACAATGTTGTATGTGTAAACAAATAAAAGCGGGTGTTTGAAAAAAAAGTGAAAATATGGAATAAGAAGTGCTTATTAATAAAATCAGGTTAAAATAAAAGCACCCATTGTCAATAACATGCTAACTTTTCATACAATGCTTAAAAGTATATCCTGACTTACAAGTGAAAAAAGATGGTAGGGTTGGGTCCAGGTCTCCAGAGGGCACTATCTATAGTACGAGGCGCGGAATGTAAATTTATTATTTTGTGTATACTAGAAGAAAACGTGCTAATAATTCAAAATTACGTACGTATTGGAGGCCATGGCGTGTGTGTTTTAAAATGATGTGTGCATTTTTAAAAAAACGGCGTGACTTTGCGTTTTAATGGTATGTGCTTTAAAAAATCATGTGTGTATATTAAATGGCGTGTGTGTTTTAAAAAACGTGTGTTTTAAAAATGACGTGTGAATTAAAAATGATGTGTGTCTTAAAATGACGTGTATGTTTTACAATTACGTGTATTTAAAAAAAACGTGTGTGTTTAAAAGGACATGTGTATTTTAAAAATAATGTGTGTTTAAAAACATAACGTGTGTGTTTTTAAAAATGGCGTGTGTTTAAAAATGAGGTGTGTGTTTAAAAATGACGTGTGTGTTTAAAAATGACGTGTGTGTTTTTAAAAATGACGTGTGTGTTAAAAACAACATGTGTGTTAAAAAATGACGTGTGTGTTTTTAAAAATGGCGTGTGCGAGGTCGAATGAAAATTTCGTGTGTGTAAAAAGAAAAAAACGCGTGCATTAACTTATTTACGCCTGTTGGGGCGCTGTTTTGAATAGATTTTTTTTCGTTTGCGTGTTAAAAAAATCGCGTGCATTAACATAATCACGCCTGTGGAGGCGTCGTAGTGGTAGCCATTTTTGTTTGTGAATTTCTATAACGTCAATAAGGAAAATAAAATTTGTATAACGTCAATAAGGAAATAAAAAGGAACTTGTCCAGCACGAACGTTTTATTCATTTTGCCCTATAAATTTACCGACACTGTATACCTCAGAGACATGGTGATTTATTCGTGTGGTTGGTTGCTGAAGACAATGCGTGGACGTCTGGTACAATGGGGCAGAACAAAGTACTCACAGGCGCTCGGAACGTTTCTTGGGTAATAAAAAAAATGACCTAAAGTAGGGTCGGCATAGTTAATCAGTCGCCGGTACATTCGCCTACTACTCATATGATAACACAAGGTAGGAAAGCGTTCACACCATGACACCGAAATTGTACGAAAATAACACAATTTTCAACCAACCACACGAATAAATCACCAGGTCTCTGAGGTATACACAGTGTCGGTAAATTTATAGGGCAAAATGAATAAAACGTTCGTGCTGGACAAGTTCCTTTTTATTCCTCAGCTCCTGAGAGCGAGGTTATTTGTAGTTATGTTGGCGATCGCCGCTGTGTCTGCGGAAGTACTATGGGGGATTGCATGATGGGAGTGAAAAGTCTTTTGATCAGTAAAATAATTTTAGAAAAGTGAAAACTAAAGTGACTGTGAAATAAAGGTTGGTTTTAAATATTAAATATCATGACATTTGGATGTAATAATTAAAGGAAATTGAACTGGTATGAAAGAGCAGTAAATGTAGCCGGAATGCAAGGTCAGAATCCGGGCTCAAAATACGTCACAATACATCCATCAAGGCAGTTGCAAAGTGTCAACAACTATGGATGAGGTAATATACTTCGTTTGCAGTTTGCGTGAATGGCCGGAGAGAAAAAAAAATCATGCAAATTCTGTGCTTCAGTAACAGTATCTACTACTTTTTTGTGCAATATAAATTTATACAAGAAATGCTGCCAAACTGAAAGACATGTCAAAAAACAACCTTGGGACGTTTACCTTGAGAAATTGAGAAGACAAAAATTCCTTGGGACAGTCGTCGTGAAACAATAGACATGCTTCGCCAGGGTATCAAGGTTATTTTGATTATTTGAAGATCGAAACTGCTGATTTATGGAAGAGCAAAGTTCAATGTCATTGGCACAGGAATGCCGTGTTTAGAGGAGTGACTCGCTAGAAGTATTCGCCGTGACTCCGGACTTTTCATTCGGGTTTATACAACACTTACTTGTTACTATCAAGAAGGTTTAATATCTTGTTTGTATTTGCACAATGTGAATGAGGGATTTATTGTCAAAATATATACAGGTGCTTGTATGCCTAATGAAACCAAACAAAATTCGACGAATGCACATCCGTTTCATGTGTTAAAAGAACATTGTGATGTTCTCATGGAATTGTTAAATCTTGGTATCATTCCCAACTGTCACCAAACTGTACGTATTGACGACTCTATGCACTTCTGGAACTTGTGATAATTTTCTGGAAACTGTACAGCAAATCACAAATTTTCCTTATTAATTGTTCATAGTTTTTCTAAATTTCAGTTTTTATTGTTCATAATTATTTACAGTAATAACATATTTTTCCGATTGTGTGCATGACAGCTTTGCCCACACACAATAAGACAGGATGATATGTACAGATATGTGTGAGTATGTTTCATGGATTAATAGGCCACACCTTTGTTTCAATTCCAACTACATCTCTGGAAATATCACTTGCTGTTTATCATCCATATTTTGATATCCTACAATGTGTCGATTGCGTATCTGGAAATTCTAACTACTATTTCGTAAATTTTGACCAGCCTTGCTTCTACCAGTCATTTAAGTCAACTCCCATATTGTCCTTCACATTGAAGATATATTGTAAATTACACAGAGGTAACATTACAATACATTTTCATTCACATTCTCATGTATTACATAACAATCTTTGAGCTGAGGCAGTTATGGTTCTACAAACATCACCAGTTCTCTTGTTTCCTTATTGAAGTTATAGAAATCCACAAACGAAAATGGCTACCACTTGAGACGACGCCTCCACAGGCGTGAATAGGTTAATGCACGCGATTTTTTTAACACACACATGAAATAAATCTCTCAAATAGCACCCCCACAGGCATAAAAAGGTTAACGCACGCGTTTTTTGCACACACACACACGGAAAAAAAATCATTCAAAACAGCGCCCCCACAGGCGTAAATAAGTTAATGCACGCGTTTTTTTTCTTTTTACACACACGAAATTTTCATTCGACCTCACACACGCCATTTTTAAAAACACGCGTCATTTTTAACACACACGTCGTTTTAAACACACGCGTCATTTTTAAAAACACACGCGTCATTTTTAAACACACACGTCATTTTTAAACACACACGTCATTTTTAAACACACACATCATTTTTTAACACGCACGTCGTTTTTAAACACACGCCATTTTTTAAAAAATCCACATCGTTTTTAAACACACGCCATTTTTAAAAACACACACGTCGTTTTTAAACACACACAACATTTTTAAACACACACGTCATTTTTAAACACACGCCATTTTTAAAAACACACACGTCATTTTTAAAACACACGTTCTTTAAAACACCCATGCCATTTAATATACACACATGATTTTTTAAAGCACAAACCATTAAAACGCACAGTCATGTCGTTTTTTTAAAATGCACACATCATTTTAAAACACACACGCCACGGCCTCCAATACGTACGTACTTTTGAATTATTAGTACGTTTTCTTCTAGTATACACAAAATAATAAATTTACATTCCGCGTCTCGTACTATAGATAGTGCCCTCTGGAGACCTGGACCCAACCCTACCATCTTTTTTCTCTATGACTGACAACCTCCCTTAGAGAAATCATGAAAAAAAAAAATTTCTGACATCACCTCACTAAAAGTTTCTAATGGTCTATTCCTAATAAGCAAAATCAACTGCATGTTTCCAGATTATATTATGACCTAAATAACACATGGAATAGGAATTTGTATCCAAGCTAAACCTGTCTATATGTAAACACAGTGGAGTGAGAGTGAATCGTTTTATCACAGTGTATTTTAAGAATGTAGTAAACTTTTGTTGGGCAAAACAGAAAAAGATTGATAAAAAAAATAATACTGATTGACTAACGATTTTTCTATCGAAAAATTATGAAAACACTGATGTCAACGTTAATTATGTCACATGACTGCTTACTGAACTGAATTAACTTTTCTTCCCTTTTCCTAAAAGTTGTGAATATTATCTGCTAAAGTTATTTAAGTACCGGTAATCTAATTCTCGACAAAATATATGAATTTTATGTCATATATGACCTATGATGAAAGAAAACAAGCATGTCAGAGATATTTTAGCTGTCAGTATGTTAAAAGTCCAGTCATTCAACAAATACATCGCCATTTTAGATGATTGTACATTGAATGCTTTGTAATGACAGTGATAGATTGGTTTTATTCACGTCAATGCAGACAATATTTACATAGGTCTGCTAAGTCTGAAATATCGTGTGTAGTGTTTTCATTGGCTTGGTGTCTTTCCTATTGTTTTGTAGTCTGAGTAGTTCTGAGATTTTGCTTCAAAAACGAGTTAAACATTTCAAAACTCCAACAACTTTACAAAGCCATGCAAGAAATTTGAAAACATATATCAATGATCATAATGCAATACTTATTTTGTGTCAGAGAGTTTTGATGATAAACTTAAAGATGAGAAAAAATAAAAAAAAGTGATAAGGGTTTATTTAAATCAGCTGGCAATTTCTTTCAAAAAACTGACTATAGCAGTTTTGTAATCAAAACATAAAAATATTTACTTATACCAACTTTTTCAATAAAGGGTAAGCATGACTTCTACCCCAAACCTTGTACCTTAAGAGTCCATATACTCTATATAAACAACATAACTTACATTACAAGATTTCCAATTATGATTTAATACAATCTACAAATAACAAAGTTGTATAATAATGTACAATCTGTGGCGATAGTTAAAACAAATACTGAATCACAAGTACGTAACAAAAAACAAACAAAATAATAAAAAAAAATAATTAAAGAAAAACAAATATATAAAATAATTAAAAATACAATACATCAGATTCTAATCAGATGAAATAATATACATTCTCAGACATTGGGTCACATGACCAAAAGTAGAATAAAAGTTATTATTGGTTTCTATTTATCTGTTTCAGAGTGGTATAAAGTCTGTAATGATGTGGATACATGGAGGGGGTTTTGTCATGGGTTCTGGAACTGAGATGTACGATGCAACAATACTATCTGCATTGAATGACGTCATCGTGGTTACTATCAACTATCGTTTGGGAGTCTTTGGCTTATTCAGTACAGGTAACAGGATGTCAAAAAAACACACACAGTATTTTTTACAGTTATTAAAAACATAAATTTTGTTTTGTTTGGCTTAATCTAAAAATTGACACCTTAAAGTGCAGTGGTCAATGCTCCATGCATGTGCGATTTAAAAATTGTGCTCATCGATAAACAGTGATTTTTTGACAACCAAATGACTTTACCAGTAGCAAGCATGAGTACAACTTCTTTCAATCTGAATAGAATGGAATGGAATGGAATGGAATGGAATGGAATGGAATGGAATGGAATAGACAAAAATTCAAATTTTGTTTTGGTCATATTGTGTTCCTTTCTCTGGGGAACAATGTAATGATAATATGTCTAAATCAAAGAATTTATTAATTCACTTATTTGTTTATGCAGGTGATGACGAAGTACCTGGCAATGTTGGTTTTTTAGATCAAGTAGAAGCACTTCGTTGGATTCAACAGAATATTGCAGGTATATTTGTTTCAAAATTAACCTCAGATACTGATACAAATACAATAGAGATTCTATGTACTGGATGTGCTACAGTAGTCTAGAAAATATATAGGATGACATTCTGCATTACGCATGTATTAAGATACTGACAGCCTCCCATAGAAAACGTATGACATTCTGTATTGCGCATGTATTAAAATACTGACAGCCTCCCATAGAGAACGTATGATATTCTGTAATATGCATGTATTAAAATACTGACAGCCTCCCATAGAGAACGTATGATATTCTGTATTATGCATGTATTAAAATACTGACAGCCTCCCATAAAGAACGTATGATATTCTGTAATATGCATGTATTAAAATACTGACAGCCTCCCATAGAGAACGTATGATATTCTGTATTACGCATGTATTAAAATACTGACAGCCTCCCATAGAGAACGTATGATATTCTGTATTATGCATGTATTAAAATACTGACAGCCTTCCATAGAGAACGTATGACATTCTGCATTACGCATGTATTAAAATACTGACAGCCTCCCATAGAGAACGTATGATATTCTGTAATATGCATGTATTAAAATACTGACAGCCTCCCATAGAGAACGTATGATATTCTGTATTATGCATGTATTAAAATACTGACAGCCTCCCATAGAGAACGTATGATATTCTGTATTATGCATGTACTAAAATACTGACAGCCTTCCATAGAGAACGTATGACATTCTGCATTACGCATGTATTAAAATACTGACAGCCTCCCATAGAGAACGTATGATATTCTGTATTATGCATGTATTAAAATACTGACAGCCTCCCATAGAGAACGTATGATATTCTGTATTATGCATGTACTAAAATACTGACAGCCTTCCATAGAGAACGTATGATATTCTGTAATATGCATGTATTAAAATACTGACAGCCTCCCATAGAGAACGTATGATATTCTGTATCATGCATGTATTAAAATACTGACAGCCTCCCATAGAGAACGTACGATATTCTGTAATACGCATGTATTAAAATACTGACAACCTCCCTTAGAGAACATATGATATTATGTAATATGCATGTATTAAAATACTGACAGCCTCCCATAGAGAACGTATGATATTCTGTAATATGCATGTATTAAAATACTGACAACCTTCCATAGAAAACGTATGACATTCTGCATTACGCATGTATTAAAATACTGACAGCCTCCCATAGAAAACGTATAACATTCTGTATTACACATGTATTAAAATACTGACAGCCTCCCATAGAGAACGTATGATATTCTGTAATATGCATGTATTAAAATACTGACAGCCTCCCATAGAAAACATATGACATTCTGTATTACACATGTATTAAAATACTGACAGCCTCCCATAGAGAACGTATGATATTCTGTAATATGCATGTATTAAAATACTGACAGCCTCCCATAGAAAACGTATGACATTCTGTATTACACATGTATTAAAATACTGACAGCCTCCCATAGAGAACGTATAATATTCTGTATTATGCATGTATTAAAATACTGACAGCCTCCCATAGAGAACGTATGATATTCTGTAATATGCATGTATTAAAATACTGACAGCCTCCCATAGAAAACATATATTATGTATTAAAATACTGACAGCCTCCCATAGAGAACGTATGACATTCTGCATTACACATGTATTAAAATACTGACAGCCTGCCATAGAGAACGTATGACATTCTGTAATATGCATGTATTAAAATACTGACAGCCTCCCATCGAGAACGTATGATATTCTGTAATATGCATGTATTAAAATACTGACAGCCTCCCATAGAAAACATATGACATTCTGTAATATGCATGTATTAAAATACTGACAGCCTCCCATAGAGAACGTATGATATTCTGTAATATGCATGTATTAAAATACTGACAGCCTCCCATAGAAAACGTATGACATTCTGTAATATGCATGTATTAAAATACTGACAGTCTCCCATAGAGAACGTATGATATTCTGTATTACGCATGTATTAAAATACTGACTGCCTCCCATAGAGAACGTATGATGTTCTGTATTACGCATGTATTAAAATACTGACTGCCTCCCATAGAGAATGTATGATGTTCTGTATTACGCATGTATTAAAATACTGACTGCCTCCCATAGAGAATGTATATTTTAAATTATGTATATATTGAAATACATACAATTTCACATATGTGATACTATTCCTGCAGAGTATAGATTCCCATAGAACTCATGTAATGCCATTCCTGGAGTATAGTCTTCCATAGAACACAAGTGATGCTGTTCTTAGAGTAGTATAGTTATAAAGACATGTGAAGCCGTTCCTACAAAGTATAGTTCCCCATAGAAAGCATATGATGCAATTTCTATAGCTTATAGTGTTCCATAAACCACATGCCATTCCTACAGAGCATTATTGCTTCCCATAAAACACATACAATGCCATTTCTGTAGAGCATAGTCTTCCATGGAGAACATGGGATGAAATTATTATAAAATTCACTTTTGTCTTAAACTACAATCTTAGTGTCGAATTGTGAGGCGTATTGATTGTTTGGTTTTTTAGCATTCGGCGGTGATCCTTCCAGAGTTACTATATTTGGTGAGAGTGCTGGCGCCGGAAGTACGCATATTCACACCATATCTCCTCTAAGTAAAGGATTGTTTAAGAGAGCTATTATGCAGGTGAGTTTTCAGTAGTATGATGTACCCAAATTGGCCTCTGCTTACAGAAAGAGGCTAGGTGTCTTCTCAGTAACAACTGAATAATAAATGTTTCAAGCCTTTTTCACTTGTTTCTCATGTACTATTCAACAGATTTCAATAAAACTTGATTCATAGATGCGCTGGGATAATGCACAGACCTGATTAGTTTTTGGATGAAATTCATGCATTTTAATTTAAATCTGAGAATTTAATGACCTAATTTACATACTAATTAGCCAATTTTAAGCATTTTCTCTTGTTTCTTATGTATCGTCTGCCCTCGGGCTGTTGTGGTCATGACTACCACCCCTGGGCAGGCAGAAAATCGTTATTTATTATTTAACTGTTAAACTATAGCTAATTGGAACCACCCTGATCATTGCTTGCAGTTATATTTTTTAATAATAATAATAATAACTTTATTACACTACTAAAAAACCTTCAGAGGGTTTTTGTATGGTAAGGAACATAAATACATACAATACATAAGAGATAAAACTAAAATACACATATGCTTACTCTAAATATAAATGACAAAGACAAGTCTATTGTCAAAATAAGATATATTACAATGATATTGCCTTCAATAAAAACAATCTTCAAAATGTGTATTGACGATGTGTTTCTAATATAGAATAGAATAATCCTTAATGAAATCTGACATTTCGGTTTTGGTAAATGCTGTATTAAAGCTTATATAGAAGATACAGTATTTTTAATTTATACTTCATGCTTTCAATACCTTCAGCACACAGGAGTTCTTTCTAAGCTTTCTTTGATTAATAGTTTATTGTGACTGATTTTGTTCACATTTTTTGCATAGAGTGGTGCTGCAACCATAGATGGAATGTGGCAATATAATAAAACGTTGTCTAACCTGATTGCCCATGGTGTTGGCAAAATTGTTGGATGTGACAAGGATACTTCCAAGGATTTAGTTGACTGTATTCGTAATGTACCAGCTGACCAGTTAAGAAATATATCAGATCCATCAAATGTAAGTTTATTATTTAATATTGTTAAAATTTTACCAGGACTTGGGAAGCTTAAATACTAGTAAAATATATCTTAACCACCATAATGCATGCAAACAAATTGAGAAATTAATAATTAAAATCTCTAATTGAAATTGATATTTTTTGTTTATTATTGCAATGTTGCCAACAATGTTAGTAATGTATACTTTATACGTTTAGTTCAGGCACCGTCTAGAAACCAAATGTGAAGTCATATCTCAGACAATCATTGACCTCTCTCATTCAGATTTTATACAAGGATAACAATGTTAGTAATGTATACTTTATACCTTTAGTTCAGGCACCGTCTAGAAACCAAATGTGAAGTCATATCTCAGACAATCATTGACCTCTCTCATTCAAATTTTATACAAGGACAACAATGTTAGTAATGTATACTTTTTATCTTCACTACAGGCACCATCTAAAATCCAAATTCAAAGTTATATCTTAGACAATCAAGTTATTTGTTGATTTGAAAAAAATGGCCAATTGGTGGCCATTTTTGACATTGCAGTTTCTGATACATTCTCATGCTAACAATTCGTCAAAATCAGCGACAAGCATTTCTGCCTCAACCAATCATGTTTAAACTTTGGTTATACGTCATACATAATGTCACACATCTGCACATTTATTTATTTCATGATCAAGATGGAAAAATGATGGTCATTTCACTGTTAAAATTTTTTTGAATTCAAACATTTCTGTCATTCTGGAACCAGATTTGGTCATGTATGGATGAATTTCATTCAAACTTGTTACATACTATGATTGATTCAATTACTTTACGTCACTGTGAATCATTATTCGTGGAAATACAATAGTGCCTGTGCAATGCCCACTCTCACGTTAACTATTTTAGATCCGTGTCCTACTGAAGTGGGCAGTTATTGATTGTTTTTGTCAAAATGGTTACTCCTATCCAAGTAAATTTAAGATATATCTCGTGCTGTAGCCACGCCCACCTATCCTGAAACGGTCGACTGTTTCCGGATTTCCGACTCTCGCCGAAAGTGCGCCACCAAATGCCAAAATATGAGAGGAAGCCATACTCCTGAGCTGTACTTATATAACACTGCGTGATTCAACATACTTTTAAACGATATACATTTTTCGGTCGGCATTTCTTTTTTTTGTCAATTTTTTTTTTTTTTTTGAGATAGAGAGTTTTTAGAAGTTGTTTTCAGAACAAACGTTTGTGATGGTTAAACGTTGTGTTGTGGGCGGTTGCAGTAATACGTCTAGTCATAGTGTAAGTATTCACACTTTTCCAAACGATCCGAAGGTGCGACGTCAGTAAACGAAAGCCGTGAAAACAACGAGAAAAGGTTGGGGTGGACCTTCTCCTTACAGCGTCATATGTAGTGTCCACTTCACCTCAGATTCTTTTTTCGAAAAACTGTCTTCGGCCGTGAAAAAACAACTAGGTTTTAAAGAGAAGCGCCGACAACTTAAACCTGGCGCAATACCAACAATTTTGAAAGAAATAGATTCCGAATCAGCCCATGATCACCGAGGCGGATTTCAGAAAAGAGAGAGACGTCGGGTAAGTGTTTCAAATCATTTGACTTGTTTTGCCATCCTGATTATCGCTTTATAGAGACAATTAAGTTTGCGTTATGTAAAGGTATCAATAATTTTTGATAGTAATACGAAAACGACGCGTCGGACAAACAGGAAATTATGCAGTCCTTACACACTGCTAATTGTTTTCATTTTCGCAGGCTAAAAGTTTCTGAATTGTTCGGTGATTGGTGTTGAATGTCGAATTCACACCTCTGTTACTTTCCTTCTAGCTTGATCTGCGAAATAATTTATGGGGGTACTGGACATCTCGACCCCAAAAAATCCCGACCCGTTTTTCATACCTACAGCCAAAACAAAGTCAGCTTGGACTTTCAGTTATGAGACATGACAAAACAAACGCTGCCAGTGATAGATTTCGCGAATAAAAAACAAAATTAACGCAATCAAAGGCGCCGACCACACGCGTTGGAAATACTAGCAGATAGTACACGATGTTTCGAATTAAAAGATGTCGATCAACGTTGAACTGGATAGAGGTTCGCGTCGCCACATTGAGACAGGGTCGCGTCGATGCGGTGGGTCGAGATGTTCAATTTGGGTCGAAATGTCTTGGGTCGAGATGTCTAGAAATCATTTATGGAATAAGAATCCGGGCTTTGGCTGTCAATGCGTTATCACCAAGTAAATAAGTATGACAATCACGCTAACTCGAGTCCACTCTGAATTTGTCTGTATGTGTGTTGCTCTCAATTATTTTTGTTATCCAGTCATGCACTTGTCCTCGTCGTGACCCGACGCGTTCACCCATTTCAACTGAATCTATTTCCACGCGGCGGTCATTTATTTAGTAACTGTGATTTGTCGTTTTTTTTAGTTATTTCCCTATTTTATTGATCACTATAGTTTAACGTCTAGAATGTCAAAATATGTTTACTTTTTATTTTAATTTTGATGCTTCTACTGGAAATGTACTTCAATAGAGCATGTATGATATGATTCTTTATGGTTTTCTATCTACTATTGTTGAATCAAAATGCTCTCATTATAATTTACAGATTACGTAGAAGAGCTCTTCAATACACTAGACTTGTATGTTGGAGGAGATTGTGTATTACATACACTTGATGATGCACCCCTGCCACTCAACAGCCAGTATGCCCACCCTGACAAAGTCTCGGCAGTTCATTGCCACACTACAAGATTCACATAACAGTGTAAATACATTTCCAGATGCTGCAACAATTATGCTAATAAAAAACAAGCTACGTTACACAGTTCACAAATTTTATTTAGACTTGTGATGAACAAAGAAATATGACAATGTAAACATTGGATTGTCTGTACATGTATGTGAGGAAAATAATGTGAATAAAATATAATTTGTACATGGATTACTATTACTATAGTATATGGTTTTAATTGAGTGACACTGTGTGACAATGAAAAAAGGAAACACATCTTCAGATTTTGGAATCTATGAAAAACCAAGATTTGGTAATTTAAGTCCTAAATAATTCTCTGACATAAATATTGATAAATCTGTTACTGCTCACTCTGGTAGTACTGTAGTCTTTTTCAATGAACTTCAAGTATCCCCTCGTTAACCTGTGGAGGTTTAGAAAATAAATAAGGTCACAATCTTTATTTGGCATTTGTTTATACGTAATTCATTCGTTTTATGATGCATCTTTTTTTACTATAATAAAGGCAACTATTATTATGTTATATATGTGTTTGAATTATGGATGAAAAAAATATTGAACACATTTACAATTAGTACATAAGTATAAGCAATTGCCACCCAATCCTCTCAAACGATTATTCAAAAAATAATTAAATTTTTTTTCTTCATTTTCTCTTCATAATAATATGTCAATTTTATTTCACCAAACATTTTTCAAATTTACGTTTAAAATTTTGAAACTTGCGGATGTAATGCACACCCGCGCTTCGTGTGAAGGGAAGCCAGGTCAAAACATTGGGCATTTTACGTGTGTAGAGCAGCCCACAGAGACGTCGGCCGATCCCAACAACCATATCAGAAATTGTTGATGGTGGAAAAAAATAAGAGTTTCATTTGTGCAAAAAAAAAATCAAACGTGATAAAGTAAAACGCCGATGACATTCGGGCCACACGAGACACTCACGCCTTCGACCATGAACGAAAATCCAATATATCGATGCCAATGCACGTTTGAACGAAGCAGGCAATATTTCTGAGGAAATTCGCGATCTAAGTTTATCGAGCATAATAAAGAGTTCACACATACCTCTTTGAAATTATCGATAAGATATTTTATAAAGAGTAGTAAGCTCAACTAGAACAAAAAAAACTAGAACTTCTTACCGACTCGAAAGTTGTCCATTGCCGAGGTTCAGCGATAGTTTACAAACGTGCGCCGGGGACGGTGACATCACTGCGACCAGCCACACCAGAACGGACATATCTCGCATCTAAC
Organism: Saccoglossus kowalevskii; assembly: GCF_978046115.1. NCBI lineage: Eukaryota > Metazoa > Hemichordata > Enteropneusta > Harrimaniidae > Saccoglossus > Saccoglossus kowalevskii. Next base: position 36,008,903 of record NC_140652.1, on the reverse strand, counting down.
TCAACCCCATGCAACAAATTTGATATCCAAGTGTTCATTATGGCCCGTTCTTCCTCGACGAAAAAGTACATAAGTGACAATTTAGTCAAAGACGAGAAAACTGCACAAGAAATTTGCCTTATTTACACGTATCGGCAATGCGAGCTGCCCAGCAACTTCCCTTTCTGACGTCACAAGGGGAATTTCTGTATGGCAATGAATAGCTAATGAGGAGCCTCGTTTTAAAATACAAAAAATAAAGTTGCTGTAGACTGAGTTTAAAACACATTTTTTCACTTAAAAAAAAAAAATTTATGCTTAGAAACATAAAAATTAATAATATTTATGTATCAATTGATAATTTTAGACGTGAAAATAGCAGCCATTTCACAGGCACTTTAAACAAATCACAGTAGGAGTTATCTATCGCAAACCAAATACACCTGTACATGAATTTCTGGAGAGTTTTGAAGTCTGTCTCGAACATTTTTCAAGTAACAAAAAACGTTGTGTTATCCTCGGTGATTTCAATATAGACGTTAGTTGTACAAATATTTCACAATTTGAATATGTTACCTTACTTAATGAAAATAATTTTCAACAAATCATAGATGTTCCGACCAGAGTAACTAGTACTACATGCACAACAATAGACCATTGTCTCATAAATTTTTCTGATTATTTCATCGAAGGAGGTACTATTGAAACTGATATTAGTGACCATTTCCCAGTGTTTGCCCTATTCAGGGATCTACATCATGTTTTTAACAGAAAGTCGGTTAGATATAAATTTGACTTCTCGCAGTTTCATTCAGATGCATTTGAAGCGGAAATGGCCAATATTTCTATAATTTATTGGATCCGAATTTGGCATATGATTATTTTTATAATTTGTTTAGTGATATAATTACTAAACATCTACCTAAGAAAATGATTTATTCTGCATCAAAATCATCACAAAAACCATGGTTATCTAAGGGGCTTCTCATTTCAATTAAAACAAAACATAGACTTTTCTCAAAAACTAAGCGACATAGTCCCAGTTCACCAATTCACATTCAATACAAAATTTATCGTAATATTTTGTCAAAATTATTAAAAATTGCTAAGAAGTCTTACTTTTCTGGCAAGCTGGCAAATGTTATTGGAAATAGCAATTAAACATGGCAGGTTATAAACGAACTGCGGAATAATCAGTCATGTAATGATCGTTTCCCACATAAACTTAGAGTGAGTACTAACCCAGATGAATTTGTGACAGAGGGTAGGGATATTGCTGAGAAGTTTAATTTGTATTTTGTTAATGTTGGTCCAAATTATGCATCTAAAATCAATTGTAATGCCAACTTCAATGATTACCTTGATAGTAGACAATCACATTCATTATTTTTCAGCCCAGTTTGTGCTCATGATGTTTTAAAAGAGATCGATAAATTAGATCCTAATAAAGCAGTTGGCTATGACAATATGTTCCCTAAACTTATCAAGCAGGCTGCTGAACAAATTGCTGAACCACTGGCTCATATTTTTAACTGTTCTGTGTACACGGGTATATTCCCTGATAAATTAAAAATAGCCCGGGTTTCTCCATTATTTAAAAAAGGTTGTGCATTTGAAGTTGGTAATTATAGGCCGATATCAGTGTTACCCATTATTAGCAAATTGTTTGAATCTTTAGTAAATAAACAGATGTGTGCTTTTCTAGAAAAATTCCAAATTCTTGATGAAAACCAATATGGATTCCGTAAGCATCACAGCACCAAATTAGTTTTGCTGACCTTACTGCTGAGATTTCAAAACAAATAGATGACGGTTTTATCACATTTGGTATTTTTCTAGACCTCAGAAAGGCTTTTGACACCATTAACCATACCATATTATTGTCTAAATTACATTATTATGGTATAAGAGGGTCTACTTTGAGTTGGTTTGAATCTTATTTAGAAGACCGCCAGCAATATGTTAATTTAAATAATTGTAATTCTGATTATAAAGTAATTTCTTGTGGGGTCCCTCAAGGGTCCATTCTTGGACCACTTTTGTTTTTAATTTATATAAATGATATTGTAAAATCATCCAACACTTTCCAGTTTAGGCTTTTTGCTGACGACACAAATCTGTTTCACTCCGTTAAAAATGATTCTATTGATATTGGCCTACTTAATTCAGAATTGAATAAGGTTTGCACATGGTGCAAGGCAAATAAATTAACCATAAATATTGATAAAACAAATTTTATGGTTTTCAAAACAGCTCAAAAGAAGACAAATATGTAAAGTTTATTAAATATTGATAACTCTCCTATTGAACTTGCTTCCTCTGTGCTATATCTTGGTGTCACTCTCGACAGATCACTTACTTGGAGACCTCACATTAATAATATTGTTAAAAAAATTAGTAAAATGATTGGACTCATTTCATATCTGCGTCACTACCTACCCAAATCACTTATAATATTACTATATAATTCACTCATTCTTCCACACATAAGCTATTGTATTGAAATATGGGGCAACACTTTTAGTACTGTTATAGATCCAATTTTAAAATTACAGAAAAAATTTATTCGCTTAGCCACTTTTTCAAATCCCTGTGCAAGTAGCTCACAACTCTTTAAAAGATTGGGCATTCTTGATGTGCATAAATTATGCAAGTTCCAAACGCGCATGTTTATTTATGACCTGAAGGGCGATCGTTATGCTCGTTCTCTGGGTCATTATGCCTCTTCAATCTCTCACTCTTATTTGACACGTTCAGTTATTTCTGACAAACTTGAAATTCCAAAAGCTCAACTAAAAACAGTTTAACATATTCATTAGTAAAACACTGGAATGATCTTCCAATTCCCATTAAAACATTAACATCAAGAAATCGCTTCAAGCTTACCCTAAAACAATTTCTTTTAAATAATTGAACATCAATTTTATTGTTATTTTTCTATCATTCAATTTACAGTATTGTCATTTCACTATTACCACCATATTTCATATAATTTTTCTCCTTATGTATTATGTACTCTTAAACAATATATTAATATGATTTATGATTTCACTGTCCTTATCAGTTTTTTTCTGCTATCAGTGAATATGCAAGGGCTAGAGACTAGATTAGTTCTACTAGAACTACCTCTCTTGTCCTCGCCAGATAGTTATGTATATCTCTATCTTCGTTTTGTACTTTGTAATGTAATTTATCTGGTGAAATAAAATTGTATTGTATTGTATTGTATTGTATACATTAGACATTATGGGACCTTTGATACCCATGGTGGCCATTTTGTTTCTAAGAAATACTAAGCATTATACTTTAAATAAACATGTGCACATTTATTAATTTGAGAATACAATATGGTCCAATATATTGGCCATTTTAATGTTTTAAAATTAATTGAATCTGTATTATTACTGACATCACCTTTCTTTCCCTTCTAGGGTTTACTCGCAGATGCACTTGAAATGCCTGGAGTTCAACTTGCCTTTCTTCCTACAATTGATGGATTTTTAATTAAGGAGGATCCCATGGATACCTTTTTTAAAACTAAAACATTCAATGATGTGGATGTGATGTTTGGCACAGTCTCTGATGAAGGAATGATCTTCCTTTTTTCCCTTTTTTCTGATGCAGAAAATGAAGGTCCTCTGATATTAAACAAGACTACATACGATGCAATGTATCCCAATTTTCTTTTTACTATACAGCCAAATGAAGCAGTGTTAGATACAATTAAACTACTGTACGTTGACTGGGCTCATGTTGATGAAGAAAACGCCAATTATTTAGATGCATTAAGCCAGATGGCAAGCGATATCTTCTTTGTATGTCCCATAAACCGTGCAGCACGTGCTAGTGCTGAAGCCGGACTCAATACATACGTATATCAAATGACACATGTACCTGCAATGACAATATGGCCTTTGAAAACTGACACAGCCGTGCATGGTGATGAACTAGGATTTGTTTTTGGTTATCACATGCTTTCCGAGAAACAGATGGCGCTTGGCGGTGATAACACAACCATGTTTAAATGGACTACAAGTGAAGTAGATGCCGAGCTGTCTTTACAAATCATGAAATACTGGACTAATTTTGCTAAAACTGGGTGAGTGCAACCACTTGTTTTTTGTAGGGTTTTGATGCGTTCATAGTACTTCGTCCTATAGTTTACTGTTCTCATACCACTAATAGTCCATATACCCTCAGACAACTAATAAACAGGCTGGCAATGCTATTGTGTAGAGTTGTCAATCGGCCTAATCCCCAAGAAGCGTGTGTCGCGGCTATGCTGATGGTCGGCTCACACTTTGCCAAATTTTGCCATATGGCGAGTACACACATCGAGAATCCGTGGTCTCGCATGCATGCATTCTCTGTATTCAGTTCAGATCAGATCACACTGAAACGAGAAAGTTTAACTTTCAGTTGCCCAATAATATTTTTTTTAGTTTAGCCAAAATTGATCATATTTTAGGAAAGTAACACTTATTTGAATGCAACATTTCCTGTTGAAAAACTGCAGTATCTCACAAGGTCGTGCATTTTCGCGCGACTTCGTGGACATTTTCTTATCTCCCCCAGTTGTTTATAAGCTTAAAACGTTATCGCAAAAGTAAACACAAGACACAAATTAGATCAAAAGAAATACCTGTGTTGTCAGTCTGTTTATTAATTGTCTGAGATATACAACACCTGTAAATAATTAAACCTGGGTATCGGATAGAAATATGATTAGCTGGTTCACCTTACGTCAGGGAGGTTCTTAGTACGATAGCCAGAGCCAACTGTTTATTCAGCAGTATAAATCATAGTACAGTCTTCCCTACAATGCGATATTATGCTTGGGTTGCATGTCATAGAACTGCAGGTATTTTTCATTGCAACAAAATGTTTCACAATCTAATTCACAAAATTCATGAAAATTTGTTTTTTGTGAAAACAAAGAGGTTTACAGTACTTTTGATAATACTGTTTGTTTTTTTGCATATATATTAACAAGGTGCATATGACAAAAAATAGACATTAAGTAGTTTGAATGAGTATGATCAAAAAATGAACAGGAAGTATTTTTTTACACATACCACATTTATTGGATTATTTTGAAATTTGCCATGTTGCATCTTTATACACATGATTTTGTCACCATTTTGGATTTCAACAAAACGATAGAAATTGTGGTGCATTTGTTTCTCAGGACTGCTTTAGCCGATCAACTGGATATTTGGCATGCAGGTTATATGGCAATAATATGACTTGGCTGCCATCTTGGATTTTGAGCAAATTTGGGGCATTTGTATCTTATGAATTCTCCAACCGATCACTTGGTATTTTGCATGTAACATCTATGACTAAAGCATGTTTTGAAAAAAAATATATCAGAGCGTAGTTATTAAGTCATATTCATACTTAGACTGCTCTGTAGCTTTATTTCAAATTGATTTTAACAAAATTATTTAATATCTATATATTCCAGTAATCCTAATCTCAGTTCTCTAAGTGACGAATCAAATGACGATGACTGGCCAATGTTCACCATACCTGGTTTAGCATATAGAGAGTTATCACCATCCATGGTGAATCGTTATGCATTAAAGGCGAGAGAATGTGTATTCTGGGATGAATTTGTACCAAAACTTCTGCAGCCTTCTGGTGAGTTATATTCCTCATTTTTTCACATGGATTATAATAATCACATGGCTTGGTGATTGTTGTAGAGAAATGATACAAGATGGTACAATTATAGTACCGGGGTAGGTTAAATTGATAATCAGTACAGTGTACTATAGACACTCATTAAATTCCTACAACACTCAAAACATAGATCTGTATTATCACATGCATAATTTGTGTTCCATTAAAGTGCCTGTGCAATGCCCACCCACTCGCTTCCCATTTTAGATCTGTGCCCCACTGAAATAGGCAATTATTGATTTTTTTGCTGAAAATGATTACTCGTATCCAAGTAAATTTGAGATATTTCCCGTGCTGTAGCCACGCCCACCTATCCTGAAACGGTCGACTGTTTCCGGATTTCCGACTCTCGCCGAAAGTGCGCCACCAAATGCAAAAATATGAGAGGAAGCCATACCTCTGGGCCGTACTTTTATATCACTGTGTCATTCAATGTACAACTGTACTTTTAAACGATATACATTTTTTAATCGGCGTTTCTTTTGTCTATTTTATTTTATTTTTGAGAGAGCGAATTTTTAGAAATTGTTTTCACAACAAACTTTTATGATGGTTAAACGTTGTGTTGTGGGCGGTTGCAGTAATGCGTGTAGTCATAGTGTAAGTACTAGTATTTCCACGTTTCCAATCGATCCGAAGGTGCGAAATCGGTGGACGAAAGCCGTGAAAATAACGAGAAAAGGTTGGGGTGGACTTCTTCCTAACAGCGTCATATGCAGTGTCCACTTCATCTCAGATTCTTTTTTTTTTGAAAAACTGTCCTTGTCCATGACAAAACAGCTAGGTTTTAACGAGAAACGCCGACAATACAAAACGTTTTCGAAAAAATAGATTCCGTACCAGCCCATGATCACTGAGACGAATTTCAGAAGGGAGAGAGACGTAGAGTACGTGTTTCAAATGATTTTATTTTATTTGCGATCCTGATTATCGCTTTATAGAGACCACCCGTGTTATGTAAAAGCATGGAGGTAGAAAAGAGATCTCTTTTCTACCTCCATGGTAAAAGGTAGCAGTAATTTTGATAATGACACGAAAACGAAGCGTCGGACAAACAGGAAATTACGCAGCCCTCAGGCTGTTTTCATTTTCGCAGGCTAAAAGTGTTGCCTTTACTTGCAGCTTGATCGGCGTAATAATTTACGGAATAAGAATCCGAGCTTGAGCTGTCAATGTATTTTTTTAATATGATGTCATAATCATGAAAATCACGCTAAATCCACTCTGAATTTGTCTGTATGTGAGTCGTTCTCAATTATTTTTGTTATCCAATTAAACGCCGCAATTCACGCACTTGTCCCCCTCATGACCCGACGCAATCACCCATTACAACGCGGCAGTCATTTATTTAGTAACTGTGTTTTGTCGGTTTTTTTTTTAAATTATTTCTCTATTTTATAAATTAATAGTGTCTCGTAACCTGCTAAATAACAAGACGATTCAGCCGTCAAATTTGATTTTGTCCAATGCCGGAGTCCAGCGACAGTGTACAAACGTGCTCCGGTGACGGTGACGACCACGGTGACTAGCTACACCAGACCGGACATATTTCGCATCTGACTCAACCCCATGCAACAAACTTGATACTATGTGTTCATTATGGTCCATTCTTCCTCGGACGAACAAGTACATAAGTGGCAATTTAGTCAAAGACGAGAAAACAGCACAAGAAATTTGCCTTATTTACACGTATCGGCAATGCAAGCTGCCCAGCGACTTCCCCTTCTGACGTCACAAGGGGAATTCCTGTATGCAAATGAGAAGCTAATGAGGAGCCTCGTTTTAAAATACACAAAAATAAAGTTTCCGTAGACTGAGTTTAAAACACATTTTTTCACTTAAAAAAAATATTTATGCTTAGAAACATAAAAATTAATAATATTTATGTATCAATGGATAATTTTAGGCGTGAAAATAGCAGCCATTTCACAGGCACTTTAAATATCACCACAATGGTACTCACGTTTCACGTTTCAATTTCAATTTATATGTAAACACATACCTCATTTACATAAATTGTTTTTTTTTCTCTCATTAAGGTGAGTCATGTGACAAGAAAGAGGAGTCTAAATACTCCGAAGAAGTCAACCAACCGTGATTGTACAGTAAAAGACAAAAATGAATGTTAAGACCTCATTGAGATTGAGAGAGCTTTGTTTTTGTCTGGAATAGTGTTTTCTTCGTCATCATGTCTACTGTTACTATGGTTACATACATTGTCGATCAGTGGAGAATGAAACACTATCACAGGAGTTACAACAAGTCTCCTTGCTTTCTTGCTTTCAACATGATCTTAACAACCATTCATTTCAAAGGTCAAAGGTGACAACAATGAATGAACATACCAATTATAGTGATATGATATCTGCTGTTAGAATGTGATCTGTGATCTGTATACAGGTGCAGTCTAGCGCCACCTACAGTTGAATGTGTATAATAAAAATCTCTTTTTATGTTACATGGATATAGTTGAATGTTAATAGTCCCCATTCGAACGAAGTCTGAAAACGAGGACTTATAATTCGGTCTCCGCCCGTCCGTGCGTCTGTGCTTCCGTGCGTCTGTGCGTTCGTGCGTCCGTCCGGAGTCATATCTCAGAATCCCTTGGACCGATTCCGATCATTCTTTGCATGTGCTTAGTACTTTATGTGGGACATATGCACATGCAGTGGTTTAGCGATTCGATTCAAAATGGCCGACTGGCAGCCATCTTGTTTTTTGAAAATGTTGTATTTTGGACATGCTTTGTCAGTTTTCATTCAAATTTAGTACATAGATCATACATGTTAGGGTACATGTCCCCGACCATCCGTGAGTTCCTGAGTCCGTCCGTCCGTGTGTCTGTCCGTCCGTGCATCACTCTGTCCAGAGTCGTATTTCAGAATCCCGTGGATCGATTCCGTTCATTCTTTGCATGTGCCTAGTACCGTATGTGGGACATATGCACATGCAGTGGTTTAGATGATTTGATTCAAAATGGCTGACTGGCAGCCATCTTGTTTTTTGAAAATGTTGTATTTTGGACATGCATTGTCAGTTGTCATTCAAACCTGGTACATAGATTATACATGTTAGGATACATGTCCATGGCGATTTATTTCGCAATTGGATCAAAGATGGTCGACTGGCAGGCATCTTGTTTTTGTTTTTTTTATGTGGTATCTTGGACGTGCTCTGTCAGTTTTCATTCAAATTTGGCACATACATGTACTTTATACATGTTAGGATGCATGTCCATGACAATTTGTTTCAAAATCTGGTCAAAGATGGCCGATTGACAGCCATCTGACTTTTTGGCCTTACTGCTATATTTCCACAATTTATGTACCATTTTCATTCATATTTGGCACATACATCATACATATCAGTGTGTTTCATAATCAGATCAAAGATGGCCGGATAACGGCTGTTTATATTTTTGGCCATATTACTACTACAAGGAACACGTGTTTTGATGTAAATAAACAATCTGTTGTATACGCCACTTGGAACTCAAGTTTCAAGGACACGCTCGCGACAACCCCTCCGCTTTAATATGACAAGCACAAAGAGAACTTTTAAAAAATTAACGGGGACTGTTTATTGTGCCCTGTAGTCAAATATCTCGGATAAAGGCATTTGCAGAAACTAAGAAAAAAAAAACATTTTGGTACTCAACATCGAGGAGTTAGGTGGCGGTATATGCCATTTTCTTTTATTCAGAAAACAAATTTCTTTTAGAAATCTTCTAAAAATATTAGTATTGTGCTAATTGGTTTTACCTATGGTAATAAAAGTTACTTGACTATTAAGGCCTTTTCGGCCAGCACAGACCTCAAAATTCGAGTTCTAAAGGAGTCTCGCAGTTTTTATAGTCAGTTGATTAAGTTTGATGACAAACCTAGTACCTAGTCTTGGTACAATCCTTTCCCGCCATCTTGTGTCAACATGTGAGGCTGTGACATAGCAACAAACTGTATTGAAACCTTCACAATAAATACAGCTATACTTCATGTCAAGGATGAATTCAGCCAAATACATAACCTCTCACCACTTTGTGATGCGAGTATAGACTGAGCTTTACCGTTACTACTAATTTATCATCTGCATATTGTAAGTGGGTCCTGATTAATTCCAAAGTGCGGAGGAACAGACTCTCAGTGAATACGGAACATTTCCAGCAAAGCGAACATATTGTTTAGTTGACACAACAAAAATGAGCAAACTTGGTACAAGTGTACCAATGCAGGAGACATTACTATAGGATAACTGCCGGTTGAAAGGAATCATCAAAATTAAATATTAGCATTGAGTTTGATTCCATCTTTGAGATACTACTTGGACAAATACCTGTATTACTTCAGACACCCTTCATAAAGAATCCCCCATTCACAAAATTTTGGAGAGATGCATATGTATGACATTTCCCAACTGGCAGACTGGACAACTTGTGCTTAGACATGCTGCTCAGTTGAAACTAGAGATTGGAATAATGGATGGTTCACATTGCAGTGAGTTATCAAAGCAGTATTGGTCGTGAAATGCTTAAAGTTGTGAATTGACACTTTAGCCAAGAATTCATCAAATTTTGAATCCCAGCAATCGACTGGGCAATGACAGAATGCAATGAACCATTAGCTAGATTTAGGGGGGACCCTCCAATTACCAGGGTCTTAGAAGATATCGTGACTTAGTGAGGGATCACTGTACATACACTATCCACTATCTACAAACAAATTTGTGTCCGAGCACAATCTGTCTGGCCATTATTGAGTTATAAATTTTCATATTGACATTCAAATACCACAATGCACAACTTCAAATGGACCACCAACACTACAGAACAAAATTACATCTCTACATATAGCAGTTTCCAAGATACTGGCTGCACAACGTACAGTAGAATTATAAAAATAACCCTGTCAAATACAAAAACAAAGGATTTTCCAAGGTTATACCTGGCTAAATATCGTCTCAATACATTCTGAGGGTGTGCAGAATAATTAAGAACCTTTAAGAGACTAGTATATAATAATAACTTTATTACGCAACTTAACCATCTGTGGATTGAGTAAGGGTAAAAATGATTACAAAAGAGAAATAAAATAAGACACACTGAAACACTAAAATTAAAATACACTGAAATTCAACAAAAGACAAAGCATAACAATTAATCAGAAAATCTCTGAAAAATTTATTATACAGCAGCAAGGTTCTCCCTGACCCCAGTTACATAGTTACAGTTTTCTCCATGCATTCATTCTCTTGTTTATTTTTTGGTGTTTATATACCCTATATATAAAATATGTTTTTAAAATGCAGTCCATCACCCTTGGATATTATCACCAATATTTCATCCCTGAAGTGATTCACATCTCAAATTTTGGTTCTCCCGGCATCTTTAATAAATAACTGCTGGACTAAAATAATGATATCATAGAATCATAAAAGATTAGACAAAAATCTGTCATTTTTTAGCCTCAAGGGCGATAAGAGTCTATTTTCAGGTTGTTTGGATCAGACGTTTTTATTTTCAGATTTCTATGGCTCTCTTGACTGACTTTTAGCTTTCTATTTTTACTTATTTGATGTTTTTTTGGTCTCATTTTGCATATGGCAATCAGATTGTCAAGTAAGTAAACAAGCCAGGACATAGTCAACATGGGACTTGAGAGTATGCCCAGAAGATAGTCACCACCATACAGCATTAATGAGCGAAATTCACATTACAATTGCACTGATATGTATGATACGATGATATACTGCAAAGTGGGAATTACATACCTATTAAACCATTGTATGAAAGTCATATAGGGAAATTCACAATTCTAAAAATGCAAAACAAATGACAACACTCTACAAAACAATCCAAAAAAATAAACTACACAATATAGTCAAATCAGTGAGAGACAAATATAAATGGTTGACAAATGGTTGACATGACAATACAAAATAAATTTCAGTGAATACAATTTTTGCAAAAAACAATCTGCAGCTGGCAATATTGCAAAATCAGTCAGTTGAGAACTTTGAATCTTATCTAGGCCAGACTTTTGTTATTCCTTGTTTCTTGAGTTTTTATAAGGCAATTTTTTTGAGAAGGGCGGGGAAAAAAATTAATTCTTTTTTTCCATTAGATTTGAGTGATTCTCGAATTGTAAATGAGATCATTGATCAGAGGAGAAATAAAATTTTATTCCATGTATAACCTTGTTTCCCATCTGCACGAGGCTTTGGTACTTTGATCATGATACTCCCATAAAAATGCAAATGCGGGCGGTAAAAAAATGAAGATAAAAATAATATTTTTTAGAAATTTTTTGCGCTTACAAGTCGGCGGGCGGGAGAAATTGCGCTGAAATAAAATTTTATTTTTATTTCATTTTCGGTCCCGGTTCATTCGGCGGGTTCGCGAAACAAGGGATAATAAAAGTCTGGCCTTATTAGGATTTCTGCATGAAGTTACAGAGATAGGAAAAATGCATAGTTATGGCAAGGGAAAGTAATAATTGTGTTTTTGTTCAGGTTATGTAATAAATTCTCTTACTAATATTTGATGGGTATCATCAAAACTTCAAATGCAAACATACACCGTAACACACATGTAAAGTTAGGAAGATTTTCCAGAGTGATTTGGATTTGTTAAAAATGAGACAAAATGCTGTGACACTGTATCTAATTGGTGGTTGGAATTAGTTGCGAAACTAGTCAAGTATAAAAGGTCTATGGAGTTATCAACAAATATGCCCATCGCTAAATGTTTTTTCAATAAAATAAAATATGGGAGTGTATATCATATTGGTTATTTATTCTAGTTGACAAAGACACACACACTGTTCCAAGATTCAGATGTTTTTGTATTTGTATTGGTGTCAACCACTACTAAAATAATATGCAACTCAGTTGCCTTACGGCAATTTATTCAAAATAGTGGTGAAAACTAAAACAAGATATAGAAAAGTATGTCAAACTATGTCAAGCTGGCTAAACGAGCATGATCGGTCCACGAAAAATGTATGAAAATGACATTGTAGATACCTAACAAAACTACGATACCGGATTGCCTGAATAGATCATGAGTTGGTAAATGTAAAAATATCTTACTTCGCTGAGTCTAGTATCTTTTAGAAGAATTTCGATCACAATATTCAGTAGGTGAAATGCGCTTCGCGTACGCATATAAGACTCTTTAATAATGATGACCTCCGTTCTACGTCAGTGAACGTAACGCAGCATGGTGTGCTGACAGAGGGCGATATATAGTAAAATTAAAAGGTGTTCAGCACGCATGCTGAATAATAGAAACGCACTGTACATATTAGTAACCTTTTTAAGAGGAATTTCGAAGTAAACAAAAAATAATAATTTATGACTTGTAGAAATATTTACAACATAGATTCACCATTAAGTGTGGGTCCATAGCTCTTCTTTAGTCAGTCTTTGTGATGGTATTTTAGTATTTCTTGTACATTTGGTGTCATTAAATTTGCTATTTCCAGACATTAGAATTTTTATCGACTCAGAAGAGCTGTGGTTTCGCCCAAAGACTTTCCATAGCATGGCGTTGTTAATTTTTAAATTTCAGCATTCTCAAGATACATCCTGGGGGGTAAAGATGTATAATAATAAGGTTACTACAAGGATACTGCAAAATATACACAAAGACAGTACATCGACAGAGTATCGACCAACATGAAGCACAGCATACTGCCTACATGAGTATTCATCATTATAATTGTTTCTCTATAACATTATAGTCCTTGTAAATCAAAGCTGTAATTATTGCCAGATTGAATATGAATATGAAGTGCCAGACAACTGCTAGTCTTGTGGGTACACATTTATTTTTCACTTTTTGCTGCCCAGAATAGTTCTCTCCATCAAAACATTGATTTAAATTGATGTTCATTTAAGTTTGAAAAATGCCATACACGACACTTCTGTTTGTCAATCAGTCTTTCACATTAGTCAAAGAATTTACTCTGCGTAGAGAATAACAGAGTTTCTCCAAAATCGATTAATAACGTATTTTGAGTTTTTAACATATTTACTGATTTTTGTTTGCCCTTGGCCAGGTTCCATCTTTGTTCCGTTCCTCAATAATTAATTGTTGCCCCTGATATAGATTGGCTTGTTTAATTGTGTCATCTTTTTTTGATAATAGTTCATATGCATTATTCATGTATTTGTTCCAAACTCGAGTTTCTTTATCTTTTCCAATGTTGAATATTCTCCGCATTTTATCTTCGACCATTCCTACTGTGTCTGCTTTACTGAAATTTCCTACCACATATCTATTCATCATATGCTTACTTAGTTTAAGTTCCATGCGATATACTTCAATTCTACAGTGTTTGACAGACATTCCATTCTCAATAACATTTGGTGATGCAGCCTCATAACTTGGCGATGCAGCCTCATAGCTTGGTGATGCAGCCTCATAGCTTGGTGATGCAGCCTCATAGCTTGGTGATGCAGCCTCATAGCTTGGTGATGCAGCCTCATAACTTGGTGATGCAGCCTCATAGCTTGGTGATGCAGCCTCATAACTTGGTGATGCAGCCTCATAACTTGGCAATGCAGCCTCATAGCTTGGTGATGCAGCCTCATAGCTTGGTGATGCAGCCTCATAACTTGGCGATGCAGCACTTTGAATGTGTTCTTTTTTACTGGAAAATGCAGAATTATACATTTGGTCAGAATTTTCAGATATCTGTACTTTGATGGCGTTTATTTCTCCAATAGATATAACATCAAACATTATAGCAGTATCAAATGTGTCTTTGCAGTCAAACTCTGGCAGTTCAAGTTCTTCCACAGTTCCATTATCAGCCTGATCAAGAATCATTTTAACTCTCCCCAGCAATGCATCCTTGGCGAGTATCAATGTACATGAATCTTCACTCTGAATAGACTTATCCAAGGAAGCCATCACAGCAGAAACCTGCTCATTTCTTGAGGATATTTCTTCACATTTACTCTGTAACATTTCTTGTTTCGATTCACGCTCATCTCGTAAGATGTTGATTTTCTGTTGAGAATCTTTTTCTATTTGTTCTTCGATCAGTTTCATCTTGTCTCTTAATTTCTGCAGCAATTTCTTACTGTGCAATTGTATCTTTTTCTCCTCAAATTCAATATTCTTTGTGATGATCCCCATTGTGTTTTGCAATTTTCGTGTCTCCCCTTCCAAGAATGTCACCATTGAAACTAGTTTTCTTTTCCATACATGCATCTCGGTTACCATTTCCTCCCTGGCTTCTTGCATGGAGGTGCATGTATGGTCTTTGTGTTCAAACATCGCACATTCTGAACATATTGGTACTTTACAACTCTTACAGTAGAATTTCAGACGGATTCCTTCATGTGTATTGCACAACAGAGTCCGCTTATCAAAATGGGGGTCATTGATTAGTTTCACTTGATACTGGTCAAAGGTCATCAGCGTATGGTTTTTTGTCAATCCTATTCTCTTGTGCGTTTTACCACAATTATCACATAGATACATTGCGCATTCTACACACCTCAATGTTGTAGTATATTCCTCACATCCATCACATAACACTCCTTCTGAATCATCTTGATCGCGAGATTCCAATATTTCCGAAAAAGTGTTGACATGAAGACTCCGAGGTAAGGTTGTAATTTCGCCTGACAGGTGAACAGTTGCTCTGCAAGTAGGGCAGTTCACTTTCCGGTTCATGCCAAGTAGCTTAATTAAACATTCCTCACAGAAAAGGTGTTGACATGGTAACACTCTTGCATTCTTGAATCTCTCCAAACATATCTGACAAACCAAATGTTCTTCAAATTGCTTCAGTATCTTTCCTGCTGACGCCATACCTACTTCCTGGTATGACTAAGTCTAAGATAATCAAGTTTCAACGAATCGGTAAGACACAACTTTTTATTAATTATAAATCGTTTTTATTTTTTTTTAGTAATAATGACTATAAATACGCTTTAATTTGTATTTGCAAACAGCAGCCAATTACTCTTTAATTATTCGATTCACAGTACTTATATTTGAATCCCGAGCTGACAATCCCCAAATGTGGTCAATTACTGTATGTATATTTATTAGGCACAACACTGGTCTCTGAGAACAGTAAGGAAGTAAGGTCACTAAATAACAAGAACGAGATTAGAGTAACAAATCAAACAAACAAAAAGTAACTTATAAATAATAACTTTATTACACTACTAAAAAACCTTCAGAGGGTTTTTGTATGGTAAGGAACATAAATACATACAATACATAAGAGATAAAAATAAAATGTTAGTAAAATAAAATAAAAATAAAAAAATAAATTAATTACTTTTTGTGGTTTTAAAAATTGTGCTCTTTAAGTATTTTGCTAAAGCTATATTATTCTCCATAATCTTTTTAAATATGGAATTCACATCCATTGTGTAAATATTTATTGCACACTCATCAAACAGTTTTTTCTTTGTATAGCCAGTACAAAATAGCAGGAAATGTTTTTCATCTCCTAATGCTTTAGTGTTACATTTATTACAGTGTCTATTTTCTAATTCTATTTTGGGCTTTGTTCTTCTACCTAATTCTAATTCTAATTCTAATTTCTAAGTTGTGGTCACTCAGACGGAATTTTGAAAGCATTTTCCTGAGGCTGAAATTTGAAATGTTTTGCAAATAATTTTCCATATTATACTTATAGCTTACTTTGAATAGTTTGTATGTTCTCAGTTTTGTTCCCCTATTTTCATTGGTTTCACTGAAATTTAGTTCTTCTCTCCATCTTTGAATATAAATCTCAGATAGTCTGAGTTTTACTTTTTAGCTCCGCTGTCGACTTTGTCAAGCGGAGCTTATCATATGAGTGATTGTACGTCGTCGTCGTCGTCCGTGTCAATGTTTTACTTTTTCGACTTCTTCTTGAAAACTACAAGCATGAATGCTTTGATACTTGGTGTATATGTACCTTGGGTAGACCTCTCTTAGGTTTGTTCATTTCATGTTGATATCGTCAATTCTCTAATTTTGGTGAATATTTTTGTCATTTTTGGTAAAAAGTGATATTTTCGACTTCTTGTTAAAAACCGCAAGTGCAATTGCTTTGATATTACATATATAGGTACTACATGTGGACCTCTCTCAGTTTTGTTCATTTTGTAATGATATCTTTAATTCTCTAATTTTGGTGAATATTTTTATCATTTTTGGTAAAAAGTGATATTTTCGACTTCTTGTTAAAAACCGCAAGTCCAATTGCTTTGATACTACATATATAGGTACTACATGTGGACCTCTCTCAGATTTGTTCATTTTGTGATGATATCTTCAATTCTCTAATTTTGGTGAATATTTTTGTAATTTTTGGTAAAAAGTGATATTTTCGACTTCTTGTTAAAAACCACAAGTCCGATTGCTTTGATATTACATATATAGGTACTACATGTGGACCTCTCTCAGATTTGTTCATTTTGTGATGATGTCTTCAATTCTCTAATTTTCGTGAATATTTTTGTAATTTTTGGTAAAAAGTGATATTTTCGACTTCTTGTTAAAAACCAATAGTTCAATTGCTTTGATATTACATATTTAGATACTACATGTAGACTTTTCTCAGATTTGTTCATTTTGTGATGATATCTTGGATTCTATAATTTTGGTGAATATTTTTGTCATATTTGGTAAAAAGTGATATTTTCGACTTCTTGTTAAAAACCAAAAGTTCAATTGCTTTGATATTACATATATAAATACTACATGTAGACCTTTCTCAGATTTGTTCATTTCGTGATGATATCTTCAATTCTCTAATTTTGGTGAATATTTTGGTCATTTTTGGTAGAAAGTGATATTTTCGACTTCTTGTTAAAAACTGTAAGTCCGATTGCTTTGATACTATACATATTGTTCATTTTCTGATGATGTCTTCAGTTCTTTAATTGAAATGTGCATTTCTAACAGCGGAGCTATCTCAGCCGATAGGCTGCCTTTTTTAGTATTTGATTCCAATTTTCCATATTGTGATCATTTTTTATTTTAATTAGATCATGTCCCAGTGTAGCATTAATAGTCCTTACCCAGTTTGAATTAATTTTTATCATTTCATCCAGGGCTAATTTTAAAATGTGATTATCTGGCAGACTATATAGTCTATGGCAGTATTTAATTTGAGCCAAATTAATTTTTAATTTTACTGGTAACCTACCAAGTTCTGCTTTCAAACCACTAATTGGCGTCATTTTACTCACTCCTAGGATAAACCTGTAATCAAAGAAAGCTTAGAAAGAACTCCCATGTGCTGAGAGTATTGGAGACACATTAAATATAATTCGAAATTACTTAGCTGAAAACTAATTATGCAAATCAGAAAATTAATATGACCAGATTTGAGTGTAAAACTAATGAGGTCTGCGCAATGTAACAGAAAATCTATGTCTCCAAGTTTAATTGAAATGTGATTAGAACCAAAAAATTATGAATTATTATGCTTATTAGGGAATTAATATGAACAGATTTTTACCCCAAACTAATTAGGTTTGTACATTGTCCTAGAGCATCTTTGTACCAAGTTTCATTGAAATGGAATAATTAGTACCGTGAAAACTCCAAAATTTCGACCCCTCTAAAAATTCGATTGGCTATTTATTTGCCGGGTTTCGGTGTTTTATTTACCTCCAAATTTTTGACTCCACTAAAAATTGCCGACTCATTCTTATTCGAAAATTGCGACCAGTTTTAGTTTTCCCCCAAACGAAAAAAAAAACCGATGTGAGTGTTCAAACGGGACCTTCCTCGAAGGCATGAATCCGGGTTTCTGATTGACTGAGAGATTTTTATTTTATTGGTAACGAAAATATATTCTAAATAAACGAAGTTTCAAATAAAAACGAACACAAAAATCTCGGCATGCTGCGTTTCTGAATTGTTGATTATTACTGTACTCAGTAGTGATTATAATAATGTACACAAAATAAATTTGTTGAATGGTTATGAAATACAAATAAAAGTCAACTAAGTTTCATCGTAAGCGAATGATTCCGGTCTCGTATAAACGTTTGATGCTGTAGGATATCCGCCATGTTCTCTTAGGTCAAATAGGTCAAATCGCTAATTAACCAATCAAAAAGCTGGATGATGCCAACGTGTTCAAATTACCATAGCTTATTTAAATATGTTAATGTTATTGAACGCAATGCGAAGAGATTGATGTTGTAGTACGATATTTTGGCTTGGATTTTGATGCGAAAACGGCATGATTTTTTTTTAAATAAAAAAATTAGTTGTTTTTAAAAAATAAACTGGTCATCTGAAGAATAATTTAACATTGTTCACAGTGATAACAGCTCATTCTCGAAAGGAAGCTTACCCGCTCACGCTAGTCACGATAAAAATCATACACGTGTACTCTTGAATAGACAGACGTCAATGACTACGGTAAAACTTACTCTATTTTAGCCGGCAGGATTGATTGAAATGTCCGAAAAATGACGCCAAAATACACCTTAAAAGTCCCATTTTATTTTCTTAAATCCCATTTTATTTTTTAATCCAAGGGCGAATTTACGGCAGAATTTGGTCCCTCAAATAAGGGACACGTGAGCTTTGATTCTAACCGGATACATTGCACTGGGTCGGGGAGATAGTTTGCTAAACTTCCATGTATCTTTTGTCCAATGGGTACCTGTACTTCGAACATTCGCAAGTTTTCCTAGGTAGTGCGAGACAGCTTTGTCTTTTGACCTATTAGTTTTGTGCTGACCTCTTCTGCGCGTCTTGATGTTTTGTTTTGCTTGTCATAATACTCACTGATTGATGACTTTGTTTAGATTTTGAGTTACAACTCGGCCACGACTCTAAAAACATGTCACATTTCTAACGCCAATTATTTAAAACCGGTCGAAATTTTGGAGTTTTTACGGTACTTTAGATATCAGTGTGAAAGCTTAAAATTGGTTAATTATGCAAATTAGGTAATTAATATGTACAGATTGTAACCCACAATTATTCAGGTCTGTCTATTGTCCTACAGCATCCATGTACATTCATTGATATGTGATGTATAGTACCTGAGATATCAGTGTGAAAGTTGGTTAATTATGCAAATTAGGTGATTAATATGCACAAATATTTACCGGAAACTAATTGGGTCTGCATAATTCTAGATTCATTGAAATGTAAATGATTAGTACTTTAGATATCAGTAGAAAAGCTGAAAATTAATTATGCAAATTAGGTAATTAATATGCACAATTATTTACCCTAAAACTAATCAGGTCTCTGCATAGTCCTAAAGGATCTATGTACCAAGTTTCATTGAAATGCGATGATTAGTACTTGAGATACCCATGGAAAAGCTGAAAATTAACTAATTATGCAAATTAGGTGATTAATATGCACAAATATTTATCGAAAACAATCAATCTCTGCATAGTCCTTGAGTATGTAAGTACCAAGTTTCATTGAAATGTAATGCTAACTACTTATATCAAATGCTGAAAATTAATTAATTATGCAAATTAGGTAATTAATATGTACTGATATTACCATAAAAACTATCAGGTCTGTGCAGTGTCGTATGACATCTATGTACCAAGTTTCATTTGAAATGTGATGATTAGTACTTGAGATATCAGTGGAAAAACCGAAAATTGACTAATCATTATGCAAATTAGGTAATTAGTATCCACGGATTATTACCAAAAACTAATCAAAACCTAGCATTAGTTCAGAGCATCTATGTACCAAGTTTCATCAAAATCCAATGAGTGGTTGTTTAGATATCAGTGGAACAGTCATGGAACCACTAAAAAATAGCTAATCATCATGTAAATTAGGTAATTAATATGCACGGATTTTTACCAAAAATTAATCAAATCTGCGCATATGTGCAGAGCATCTATGTACCAAGTTTCATCAAAATCCAATGAGTGGTTCTTTAGATATCAGTGGAACAGTCATAGAACAGCTAAAAATTAGCTAATTATCATGCAAATTAGGTAATTAACGAGCATGGATTTTTACCAAAACCTAATCAAATCTGCGCATTGGCCCAGAGCATCTATGCACCAAGTTTCATCAAAAACCGATGTATGGTTCTTGAGATAGCAGTGGAACAGTCGGACACACATACACACACACATACACACATACACACATACAGACACACTAACTGCAAAGACTCCCATTTTGTGCTTCGCACATGGGAGTCAAAAATGACTGCAAACTTGCTCTAAACTGTTACTGTCAGTTGTGATTTCATTGGCCCAGATTTCTGCACCATACATGAGTATAGGTGAAATTAATTGGTCGAAAATTTTCAAACTAAGTGCTGGTGAGATTATTTTGTGGTTTAAGACTGTTTGTCTGATGCTGAAAAGAGCCTTCATTGATTTATTTTTTAACATAGATAAGTTTGTTTTAAATTTCCCATTTGGAGTAAATATTGCCCCTAAATAGCAAAACTAGCTAACAGCTGTTATGTCTTGGTTGTTTATTTTAAAATTCATGTTTTTAATCAGTCTGTTGCTGCAATTAAATACCATGACTTTAGTTTTCTTTACGTTTACTTCTAAATTCCAATTTATACAATAGTAATTTAATTTGTTCAGACAGCTTTGTAGGCCGTCTTCCGTTTCTGAAATAAGTGCAAGGTCATCTGCATATTGGATGCAATTTATAGGTTTCTCACCCATTAGAACTGGTTTATCAATTTGATCCCCAAATAATTCTGGCAGATCGTTCAGAAAAATGTTAAATAAAGTTGGTGATAAATTGCAGCCTTGCTTAACTCCACAGGTAGACTGAAATCCATCAGTTATACCCTCTGACAATTTAATTTTATATTTAATATCCTTATACATAGATTTTATTATTTCATAAAAGTTCCCCGTGATACCAATGTTTTGTAACTTGAGAAAGAGTGCATCCCTCCAGATGCTGTCGAAAGCCTTTCTAAAGTCAACAAAACATGTGTATAACCGTTTTCCAGAACTGCTGCTTTTATTTATATTATAAATTGTTTTTTCAACTGCTGTTTTTAACAGGAAAATTGCGTCTGTCGTTCTCCTGTCTTTCCTAAAGCCAAACTGCATGTCGGTAAATAATTTATTTTCTTCCAAGTATGTGGTCAATCTTTGATTCATTATGCCAGTAAATAGTTTTGAGAGACAACTTGTTAATGCAATAGCTCTATAATTACCAAGATTTAATTTGTCGCCTGATTTGTGTAGTGGAACAAGAATCGTAGATTTCCAGGTTGCAGGAAATTTTCCACTATCTAGAATACAGTTGAAAAGTTTCTGTAAACATCTTATCATTAACTTATTTTTGGTTTTCAACATTTCATTGGCAATGCTGTCACCAGCAGCTGATTTATTGTTTTTTAGTTTGCTAACAGCGCTAAGAATTTCTTTGTATGTGATATTTGAGTTTAGATATTGGTTGGGAATTTGTCGGATTTCTTTTTCTATAAGATTATTTTGTAAGTCATGATTTTTAATGTTTGTTTTATTATAGAGTTTTGAAAAATGATCAATCCAATTTTTTCCGGATATTGTTGTCTTGATTTTTGGTCTTTTGATTACGTAGGCTTTTCAGCACAGACCAGTACTCATTTTGGTTGGCACTGTCCATATGTTCAAGTTTGGACACCAACATGTTTTTATATTCTCTTTTTTTATATTTTATAAGTTTTGTATAATGCTTTTTAAAAGTATAATATTGGTGATTGATATACGGGTTGGTTGGTTGTTTTGTTAGCAACTTAGAGGTACTAATTAATTCCCTTTTTACTGCAGAACACGACTTATCAAACCATTGTTGTTGTTTTGGATGTTTATAGTTTTTATTATTTATTGTTCTTTTATTGGTTACTTTTTTAAGGCAATTATCCGCTGCATTAATTAATATTTTGTTGAATTGATCTGTTGGTTCATTGACATCACTGTCTTTGAAATCATTGGCAAGGTAGTTTTTGAACATTGTTTCAAAATTTGAATTTTGTAACATGACTTTGTACTTTTGCTTTGCCTCAACGTCCCAAATGAATTTTTTACAGTGCAGTTTCAATTTATCCACAAGCTTTGTATTCTTGGTGTGATTGTAATTTACAGTTAGTGAGAAACCAATAGGGCAATGATCTGACAAGTAATTAATATCATGAATTTTAAGATAATCAATATGTCTGTGTAAATCCTTTGTGCTAATACAGTAATCAACTGTACTTGAACCGACCGGATTATGACAGGTAAAGTTTCCATTTAAATCACCTATCTTCCTACCATTGGCTATTAAAAGATTATTTATAGTACAAAGATCGACTAATTGTTTGCCAAACTTATTGTTAGTTTTATCTTGGGTGTGCCTTTTTTCAAAATTTTCTAAAGCGTAATTATTTGGAGTGGGTACATGAATGTTATCTCCAAATGCAATGTAATCAATTAGATTTCCAGTGCGACTATTGAAATCACCTGTTATAATTACCTGGCCCTGATTGGAGAAAACTGTTATTTCTTTTTCTAAAATGCCAAAGTAGTCAACATCTAAGTGATAAACCGAATTTTCGGGTGGAATGTATATACAACCCAAATAAATATCATTTTCTCATGAGAAAAATTCCTTGTCCAATTTACACCAAAGGAAGTCGTTAATTTCAGACTTTATTTCTCTCAGCCCTCCCCTCAACCCTGATTTAAACAAAATTGCCACTCCCCCAGAGTTCCTCCTACTTCTAGCTGATTTGCATTTTCTGTCTGTTTTAAAATAACTATAACTATCTAATACATCTAATGAACTACTATTACTACCTAGACTACCTAACCACGTCTCTTGTAAGCACAAAATATCAAATTTCTTTAAGATAGAAGTAAAATCAGATTCTACACACTTAGCACCAAGGCCGTGAATGTTCCAACTACCTACATTAAGATTAGTCTGCCTAATACTGTTGACAGTTGTTGTTTTCATCATTATTCTATTCTCCACGATACGGGGTTGCAGGCCACAAATTTTTGTTTTTTAAATGAAAAGTAATAAAACATTTAAAGTAAAATATAATGACATTAATAATTACTTAATGTTATGATGATGATCTGCTGGAATATTGAAGTTAAATATTAGTAGTTGTAGTAGTCATGGTTTATAATTCTATTGTTTGTCTGCCTCTCTGATCGTTGAATGTATTTGTTGTCTGTATGTTGATAGCTCTTGTTTACATGGTCATCTTCATAACCTCCACTGTGATAGTAAAATTGGTCAGTAGCTGCAGGACTGTAGTGAGAATCTTGATGATCATTATCATATCGTCGATGTGAATGATGTTTCTTGGAATGATCATAGTAATATGCACTGTCGTAATGGCTATTATGGTCATAGTAGTTTTCACGATTGTTGTGTCTGCTATGGTACTGAATGGGACGATTGTATTGTTCATCATTGTGTTGTATGTAAGCCTGGGTATACTGAGACTGATCATGGTTTTGGTTTCTGGAATTATTATTCCAATCTGATCTTGGTTGATAAGACTTGTGTTTGTCAGATTTGTGATACTGTTGTTGAACATGACTACCAGAATTTCTCGTTTTCTGGTATTGAGGGTGAGTATTTCTCTGGACATGAGCAGCTGTGCGTTTGATGTCAGCTACTAGTAGACTGGTGCCTTTAATGTTAATATGGATTCCATCGCTGGAATACATATCCTTAGCACTGCTTAGCTTTCTATGTTCCACAAATAAACAGTTCATAGTGTTATTGCATTTAAGTCTGGTTGTACTGTTTATATCATCTATCACTGTGTTTATGTTAGCTTTATCGTTGAACTGTGGTAGAATACATGACACTGCTGTCAGCCCACTAAACTTTCCAGTGGCACAGTCAATTAAACAGTTCATTTGTTGACCAACTGACTCTGCACTTGTTTTCTCGGATACATCATTAGTTCCAACATGTAATATCACCATTTTAATCTGCTCCTGGTTTGTGACATTGGATATATAGCTGGATGCCTCAGTGATGGTTGATGTGCGAATTTTCTTCACCTTTTTATATTTATACATCTGATTAGGGTTGATGTGTTTTGTCATGGAATCTCCAATAATTAATATGTCAACACCCTCTAAATTATGATGGGTATGTTGTTTCAACTTGGCCACTTCATTTTGTTTGTCCTTGATAACAATTACTTCTGAGGTAGTAGGGACAAAGTGTTTTATTTCAGCTTGTAGGTCAGTAGAGGAAGTGTTTTCGTCATTAGCACCCTGTAAGCAGGCATACCGATTTTGAGTTTCAATTGGCTCTGGTTGAATATTCTTAATATCTGATGGTTGAATATTCTTAATATCTGATTTTACCTTATCCATTTCCTGCTTCCATTCCTTAGAAAGTGCAACTTGTCGACTTTTTGCTTCTATTTCCATTCCAGTTTGAGCTTTCACCAAATCGTCACGCCACTTTTCTCTAATATTAAGCAATTGTTGTTTAAGTTCGTTAATCTCTGTCGCCATGGCTGTGTTTTTGACCTTGAGTGTGCTTATCTCTGCCTCAAGTTTGTTTTCCTTAACCTTTGTAACGTTCTGGAATTTCTCAAAATCGGCTGATTTTTGCTTTAGATTAAGCTCCAACTCGGCAAATCTGATAAAGTGATGTGTTTATCCTCAATACTGTCGATCATGATTTCAAACTGTGACATTTCTAGATTTCTTCGATGAGAAATGGGAGTAGTATAAAAGAAAAATGTAACTTTCTCTGGCAAAATAATCATTTGATTAAAAGTGTGATGCGGATGCAGTGGAGGATGAATTCCATTTCCTGATTGATTGTCCAAGTCATAAAAATGCAAGATGTAAGCTGTTTGGAAAAATTGCTTATATACATCCATATTTTAATTTGATGAAACCAGATGACAAGTTCATATACATTATGAGCAATGTAGATAAGGAACTTGCGAACTATATTAGAGAATGTGGTGCATTTTAAATATATATATCAATATTTCATAATTTTAAATATGTATTTATTTAAACTACATACATGTATTTATTTCTTCCTTTTTTTTTATTATTAGTTTAGCACTTGACTGTATGTTCTCTTCAAACAGAATGACGCCAATTAGTGGTTTGAAAGCAGAACTTGGTAGGTTACCAGTAAAAGTAAAAATTAATTTGGCTCAAATTAAATACTGGCATAGACTACATAGTCTGCCTGATAATCACATTTTAAAATTAGCCCTGGATGAAAAATTAATTCAAACTGGGTAAGGACTATTAATGCTACACTGGGACATGATCTAATTAAAATAAAAAATGATCACAATATGGAAAATTGGAATCAAATACTAAAAAAAGTAAAACTCAGACTATCTGAGATTTATATTCAAAGATGGAGAGAAGAACTAAATTTCAGTGAAACCAATGAAAATAGGGGAACAAAACTGAGAACATACAAACTATTCAAAGTAAGTTATAATATGAAAATTATTTGCAAAACATTTCAAATTTCAGCCTCAGGAAAATGCTTTCAAAATTCCGTCTGAGTGACCACAACTTAGAAATAGAATTAGGAAGAAGAACAAAGCCCAAAATAGAATTAGAAAATAGACACTGTAATAAATGTAACACTAAAGCATTAGGAGATGAAAAACATTTCCTGCTATTTTGTACTGGCTATATAGAACAAAGAAAAAAAACTGTTTGATGAGTGTGCAATAAATATTTACACAATGGATGTGAATTCCATATTTAAAATTATGGAGAATAATATAGCTTTAGCAAAATACTTAAAGAGCACAATTTTTAAAACCACAAAAAGTAATTAATTTATTTTTTCTTTTATTTTACTAACATTTTATTTTTATCTTTTATGTATTGTATGTTTTTTTTATTTCTTTGTATTTATGTTCCTTACCATACAAAAACCCTCTGAAGGTTTTTTAGTAGTGTAATAAAGTTATTATTATAATCATTTGATGTTGCTGCTTTGTAGAAAAGTTGCATTTAATAACTTTAGCCTTTAGTTATGTAATTTTTGTTCATTGTGAAAATAAATTTAATTTTATCGTCTTGATTCATAAAGCAATGAATGGATTTTGAAGTTTATTCATATAACCATTGTCCTTGCTATTTATATATGAGACAAGATATAATAAAGTGGAATTCATTTTCAGGTTCTTGCTGTCTGAATATTTTCATTGTGAGTATGAACAAGACATGATGCGGTTGCATTAATATGAGGATGTTCTTTGAAGGGAGGCCGCTCTATAGACCTTTTGGTCCCACAACCCGCTGGTCTTACAACCCATTTGTTCTTCAACCCTTTAGTCGTACAACCCGCTGGTCCTACAACCCATTGGTCGTACAACCCTTTGGCCCTACAATACATTGGTCGTACAGCCCATTGGTCCTACAACCCACTGGTCCTCTGCGGCTCATTGGCCCTACAACACATTGGTCATACAGCCCATTGGTCCTACAACCCATTGGTCCTACAAACTATTGGTCCTACAACCCATTGTGTAACACTTCTCTCACCGGGGCCTGTTTGCCAACGAGAGTCGATGCCACAATTTAAAATCCGTGGGGCAGGGTCCGTGGTGTTGATTAGTCAGTATACAACGAACATTAACACACCACAGGGTGAAGAAACACGCACGCATACAGACAAGGTGCTGACAATGGTTGACCAGTATAAACTTCAAATACTTTAATACAATACGAAGAGAAATCCCTGACTCAACAAGCACCAGCCAAAACAACCGATGCTTCGTTCTCTCTATTTAACATTAACAACATTCGACATCTATAATGCACACAATAAGTACTTTAACCTGACTAAGTTTGGTCAATACAACTCACTGACTACACTATCAGCCAGCAAGCTAACCACT
Source organism: Saccoglossus kowalevskii (assembly GCF_978046115.1). Taxonomy (NCBI): domain Eukaryota; kingdom Metazoa; phylum Hemichordata; class Enteropneusta; family Harrimaniidae; genus Saccoglossus; species Saccoglossus kowalevskii. The sequence goes on along the minus strand of NC_140652.1, from coordinate 35,981,406 downwards.
ATATCAGTCCTAATCGTACAAATAATTCACTTAACTATATTAAACTACAACAACCTGATATACATGTATGCTCAAAACAATGTACATGTATTAATCCAGCATGTCCTAGCTATCCTATACACAGGGTCTATTTAGCTAAAACTAACCAAATTACATTAACCTTATTAATCCAACAAGATCTGTGTAAATACATCACTAACCTTATTAATCCAACAAGATCTGTGCAATACATCAAATGTTACATTAATACTCACAAACAAAACTATGAAAATATCCAATATCATCTGAACAGTCCCTAATTATAATCACATGCTTCGTATTAACCTGTCACAGCCTCTCACTTTAGACTATCTTAAAGAAGAGCAATATTAATAGTTGCACTAATATGAAACACAGATTACTACATAGAAATGCACATAAGCTCTGTTAAAAGAACAAAACATGTATCTCTAAAACTCTAAAACAACGTAAAATACAGGGAGTCTTCGCACAATTAAATAAATCTAGATTATGCTTAAACAATATGATTCATATGCGGCTAACCGCTACAGAAACTACACTGGTACTTCACACAAAAAATTCAGCAGGAAGTGGATAGTAGAGTCTATGCTATGTCCCCGTCCCAAGAAATGGTAGCGTCCAAAAGTACTGCTATCCAAAGTACAGCTGAAAGTTTCACAGCAATGGTTTCGGAGCAATTGCCAAACCGCCAAAACATGAATAATAAAGAATAATGTCACTCAAAAAAAAAAAAAAAAAATCACTGGGGCAAAAACAACAGACTCGCGCCATCCACTAATTACTTTACAAAATCTACAGCGAGAACACAATATCTTTACCGCTATCGTCAGTTCTCATTAAATGATAATACTACAATAATAAAACTATATCAAAACAAACATGGTATGTTCAACAATATACAGCAATGTCACACGATATCAAAAGTCGCCAACTGGTTCACAACGTTCTGTACATTTCCGAAAATTCGCTGGCCACGAGGCACGTATAATTGGCGATGACGCAATGGCGGCGCCAGAGAACACAGTCACTCTAAGAGAATTACAACAACTTTCGAAGATTCAGGCATCACGATCTGATGAATGTCAAGTTCATTGAGCCCTAGTTTTCAAGAGATCACTCACCGCTTAATCGAACAGTTCCCGAGTCACATCAATCCGATCATTGACGACACAGTCCAACGTTGAGTGTCCACAAAGTTGCTGCGACACTGGTTCGACAGTTACTTTGACTTCTTCACAGCACGGGAATAACAGAAACTTCGCACACTCAACAACTCGCCCGTGGGCTGCAACACCCTGACTCAGTTCTTTCCTAGCTTTTCGATTGATGCATCAAGTTACACATACAACTTAGCTAGTATTTATACAGCGAGCACAGAAACCAAATCAACTTTCACTACCGCTCCTTTCTATCCACAGCCTCGTTTTCATAAAAACAGGCATCCAACCTCGTTCACACCTCATAATTTAGAACTACAGTTGTACATAATAAATACGGTCAATTAAGCATAGATGAGCAGCTTATACATACAAAATAAATTAATACATTGTATAATGTTATAAAACAGTTTGCAATTTTGTGCTAAGACGGTTTGGTAAATACAAATTCATTTACTAAATTACTGCGTAATACCTACATTATGGGCACACAAAATGATTGGGTTACAATTGCAATTGGTCCTCTGCGGCCCATCGGCCCTACAACACATTGGTCTTACAGCCCACTGGTCCTCTGCGGCCTATCGGCCCTACAACACATTGGTCTTACAGCCCACTGGTCCTCTGCGGCCCATCGGCCCTACAACACATTGGTCTTACAGCCCACTGGTCCTCTGCGGCCCATCGGCCCTACAACACATTGGTCTTACAGCCCACTGGTCCTCTGCGGCCCATCGGCCCTACAACACATTGGTCCTACAACCCACTGGTCCTCTGCGGCCCATTGGCCCTACAACACATTGCATACAGTCCATTGGTCCTACAACCCATTGGTCCTACAACCCACTGGTCCTCTGCGGTCCATTGGCCCTACAACACATTGGTCATACAGGCCATTGGTCCTACAGCACATTGGTCTTACAGCCCATTGGTCCTACAACCCATTGGTGGAACAGCCCATTGGTCCTCTGCGGCCCATTGGCCCTACAGCACATTAGCCTGACAGCCCATTGGTCCTACAGCACATTGGTCGTACAGCCCATTGGTCCTACAACCCATTGGTCGTACAGCCCATTGGTCCTCTTCGGCCCATTGGCCCTACAACACATTGGTCGTACAGCCCATTGGTCCTACAACCCACTGGTCCTCTGCGGCCCATTGGCCCTACAACACATTGCAAACAGCCCATTGGTCCTACAACCCATTGGTCCTACAACCCACTGGTCCTCTGCGGCCCATTGGCCCTACAACACATTGGTCATACAGCCCATTGGCCCTACAGCACATTGGTCTTACAGCACATTGGTCCTACAACCCATTGGTCCTACAACCCACTGGTCCTCTGCGGCCCATTGGCCCTACAACACATTGGTCATACAGCCCATTGGCCCTACAGCACATTGGTCTTACAGCACATTGGTCCTACAACCCATTGGTCCTACAACATTTTTTCCTGAAGCCCATATCTTGTATGTATTTTATTACTGAAATTGCGTCCGAAATTAATCCAAATAACTATGTTACCGACACCACTACAGTGTTTTTTGTTTGTTTCTTTTTTTCTTATAAGCAAATTAAACAACTGATTACAGATGAGTTCATGTACATATATATGCTTCACACATGAATCACGCAATAATTAGGCTCATGTGAAAGAAAAAATCTTCTAATAATCCAACATACTTCCACAGTAAGGTATGACTCCAGATTCTACTACCGGTATTACTTTAGTATTTACTGTGCGACCTGAATTCTTTTTGAATAATAATAATAATCAGAAAAAATGAAAAGGGTAACAATTGCAAAACAATGGAGATTATCACTACACTTACTAGTAACCATGGTTGTTTATAAAACTGCTGTGGTCACTGCTAGACAACAGATTATTTTGAGTACTTGGCACGGTCGACTGAGACCGAGTAGTAAAACAGAAAATAAGTAATTTTTTGAAAATTGAAAATTGTTGAAAAAAGTTGAAAATTTAGCTGTGCCAACCGACTACCGATTCACACATGGAACAGTATGATCTAACTTTGTATTTATTTTCACCTAGACATTCCATTAACTGCACGTATATCTAAAGCATATACAAACGTAAGGACATTGTTTTATTTGAAAACGAAATCAATTTAACACTTTCTAAATTTCTAATTTATTAAACTTCATAAGTAGTGATGAGCAAATGTATGGTAATTTTATTACCTGGGTTTCCCACCAACAAGGAAGTGTCCCAAAAACTCGAGAGCGCTTCTGTATGTGTATCTTTCACAGTACGGCTTCAGTGCGCGCATCTAGTAGTGAACTACCGAGTCGTTATAACGGGATATTAAGTCGTGTAGTATCTACAAATTTAGACCCGATTTTCTATTCACAATTTAATAGTGTAATTGGTCGCCAATTCGCTATATATCTAGTATCTTTAACGACGGTTTTTTGCAGTAAGGTTGATTACAACTCTGCGAGTGTCATAAAATTGCCCCCCCCCCCCATTGTATGCTGTATTGAGAGACTCTCACGCAAGGGGGACCAATCAGCGACCCGCAAACCTTATGGAATTTACTTGGTAACGCATCGTTCCCAGGTGAGTTATTATTCCAATGGCCTCCTCCATAGTGATAGAGTCATGTCCTCAGAAATGTTTGGTACATCAACATGTTTCAAAAAAGTAATCTGTATGAATACCATTATCTGAAGAGTAAAACTTAGTGTAAAATGACTTAATTATGTCGGGAAGTGTATTCACAATGGAGCTACTTGTTTAATCAGTTTGCTGATTTGTTTGCATTAACTTTTTTCCAACTGCATGATTTTTTTTTGGAGATATTCATGGAACAGACAAACGTTATTCAAAGGCTTGAAGTTTATCGGTCATTAAAGGGGATTCGCTCAATCCCATGGATTGCACCAAAGAATCATGGGACACTATTGTTTATGTTGTTTACAATGTTAATCTATCTTTTGTTATCCATTGTTATTTTAATCCAGAAAGTAAATTTGTTGTGAGATTAGGCTTAACTGGAAGGTGCCCCTTTAACTAGTGAGATATGATTATATACTACGTATGATATAGACTGATTTTGATGAGACCTGAAACAAGTAAAAAAAAGTACTATACTATCAACAGGATTGTTCACACATCAGATATTGTTCGTTCAGTTATTATTCAAAGCGGGGGGGGGGGGGGGGGGGGGGGGGGTCGTCGTCACCTGCGCACGCGCGGTAATTGAGTCCCAGGCGATGATAACAATTCACACTAAAAACGCAAAGGTTCATGGGTTGACGCCTGTTTGTAAACAGTGGCACGCTATCGGCATCTGACGCATGCGCAGGTGGCGACTCCCCCGCATAACAAATCTGAGAAAGGTCCACATATACATGTAGTACCTATATATGTAATATCAAAGCAATCAGACTTGCGTTTTTTAACAAGAAGTCGAAAATGTCACTTTTTACCAAAAATGACAAAAATATTCACCAAAATTAGAGAATTAAAGATATCATCATGAAATTAAAAAATCTGAGAGAGGTCCACATGTAGTACCTATATACATGTATGTAATATCAAAGCAATTGGACTTGCGGTTTTTAACAAGAAGTCGAAAATATCACTTTTTACCAAAAATGGCAAAAATATTCAACAAAATTAGAGAATTGAAGATATCATCATGAAATGAACAAATCTGAGAAAGGTCCACATGTAGTATTTATATATGTAATATCAAAGCAACTAAACTTGCGGTTTTTAACAAGAACTCGAAAATATCACTTTTTACCAAAAATTACAAAAATATTCATCAAAAAATAGAGAATTGAAGATTTGACATGAAATGAACAAATCTGCGAAAAAACCATCCAAGGTACTTGCATATCAAATTTGAAAACATTCTGATTTGCAGTTTCGAAATAGAAGTTGAAATTGTAAAGTTGACAACGACGGACAATGACAGGCGACGGCGACGACAGACAATCAGTAACATGAACAGCTCCACTGTGTCAACTTTGTCGACAGCAGAGCTAATAAATTTATAAAGCAATCAGGTTTCCAACAAGAAGTTGAAAATAACATTTTTACGAAAAATGACACAAAAATTCACTAAAATTAGAGATTTGAAGATATCGTCATATTACCAATCTGACAGAGATTCACCCAAGGTACCTACAAATAAAGTTACAAAGCAATTGGATTGGCAGTTTTTAAGAAGAAGTTAAAAATAACATTTTTGACCAAAAATATTCATCAAAATTAGAGAATTGAAGATATTGTCACAAAATCAACAAATCTGACAGAGGTCCACCTGATATAACTACATATACAATATCAAAGAAATTGGACAAGCAGTTTTCAAGGAGAAGTCGAAAATATAATTTTTTTTACCAAAAATGTTCATCAAAATTAGAGAATTGAAGATGTCGTCACAAAATCAACAAATTTGACAGAGGTCCAAGTGATGTACCTACATATACAATATCAAAGCAATCAGACTAGCAGTTTTCAAGGAGAAGTCGAAAATATAATTTTTTAACAAAAATATTCATCAAAATTAGAGAAATGAAGATATTATCACGAATTGAACAAATCTGAGAGAGGTCCACCCAAGGTGCCCACATACCAAGTATCAAATCATTTGGGTTACCAGTTTTCAAGAAGTCGAAAATAGCATTTTTGACCAAAAATGACAAAAATATTCGCTATAAATAAAACAATTGAACATATCCACACGAAATGAATAAATCTGAGAGAGAACCACCCAAGGTACCTTCCTAGAAAGTTTTACAGCTAAACAGTTTGTGGTTTTTTAAGAAGTCGAAAATGTAAAGTTGACGACGGCGATGGATGCCAACGGACAATCAGTAATACTATAAGCTGTGCTCAACTTCGTCGACAGCGGAGCTAATAAAGCTGTTTAGTACATGGTCGCCATTTTGGAATTTTGGAATTGTTGTCTGCTGGTCAATTCTTTTAAATACACAGCAATTATTTACAATCCAATTTGAATGTGTACTACCACTACTAATAACAAGAGATGCCCAACTTAATTTTAGCTGTGACAAAAATTAGAGATTAGATTTTTTAAATAATTTATTTGTGCATTTATTTGTGTATTACAAGTACATTCATAGTTATTTTCAAAATAATGTCTTCTTAATGAAAAAATTCTTTATTGTTGCAAACAACCTATGCAACTAGTGTTTTCTTACATGGGACAATAAAGTTTGTTATCTATGCAATGTCTACATGTACCTAAGTACTTCCAAAATGCCTAAAAATGCAAATTTGTAGTGAGACTTTCTTTACAGTTTCCAGGTCCCGTCTTCATTTTGTTTTTCAATAAATACTATGTAGCCATCACGTAGATTGGATGCCTCTAGTGTTAGTTGTCTGTCTGTCAAACATCGATATTTACCGCCACTGTATTTACAACATATCCGAGTGATTTTGTCATCGTTAATGTCAAACATGCTTCGCATTTCATTTTCAATGGATTCAACTGTGTCTGCCTTACTGTAATTTTTAACCACATATTCATCTGCATCAATTGTCTCACACAGTTTTAATTTCAAGAGATTGACTTCAACTTCCAAGTGCTTTGCATAATATCCTTGCTCAATGACGTTCCTGACAATAGGTCTTTGATCTTTTACCACACCATACCATTCGACCAACTTCTCCCAGGCCTGAATTGGAAGTAATGCATAGTCTAACCCATCAAACAGGTGTGTTCCATCAACAGTTTTCCTAAACAGATCTGAGTTATCAATGGGTCCGGGATACAAAGACTGATGTCCCATTTGGTATTTATTCCAGCATTCATACCCAACATAGCTCTTCCACTGCTTTAACCATGTTGCATCAACTAAATACCAAACATCACCTTTCCGAAATTTAATCTTCAAAAGTTCCGCTATTACAGTTCTCTGATTTTCTAAATCAGGTAAAGTGTTCAATGTCTTCATGTCGTTAACGTCCTCATTCCCCACCAATACGTCCCTTTGGTCTATTTCATCTCTGCTATCATCAGGAAAGTCAATTCTAGATATCTGTACTGTAGTCGATTTGAATGTTCCAATGGAAACATCATGTTCAGTGAGAGTTGATTCAAATGTGTCACTGCAGTTAAATTCTGATAACTCTAATTTGTCAACTACAGTAAGCTCTGATAGGAACAAAACCTCATCAACTCTCTTCAGTAATCCATCCTTGGTCAATATCAGTTTACATGGATCTCCGTCCTGTATGACATGATCCAGGGAAGCCATCGTTGTCAAGACATTTTCTTTTATTGATGTTATATCATCAATACGACTTTCTAACATTTTTCGGTTTGAGTCTCTCTCCTCTTTTAGATGATTGATTTTCATCGTTGACTCGTTGTTTAACTGATTCTCAATCTCCTTTATTTTCTCTCGTATTCTCTGTAACATGTTCTTGGTATGTGCCTTTATTTTCATCTCTTCGTCGCTAAGAGTGGACGTCATGACAGTCATTGCATATCGAACTTGTCTTGTATGGGCATCCAGGAGTTTCATTTTAGTGTTAAGTTGTTTTTTGAGAACTTCTAAATCGGCAACTATTTCATCCTTGGCTTCTAGCAAGTAAATATAAGTATGGCCTTTATGAAGAGCCACTGCACACTCAGCACAGATGGGAATTTTACAAATTTTACAGTACAGTTTCAGACGACAGCCTTCATGGGCATCACACAGATGTATCTGGTTATCAAAACATGGGTCTTTCAGAACAGCTAGACGGTACTGAGCAAATGTTATCAGTCTGTGGTTTTGCGTTGATTTGACTTTGGTATGAGTTTTTCCACAGGTAGTACACAGATTCATGGCACATTCGATACAACGCCATGCTGTAATAGACTCCTCGCATCCATCACATAAAACTGTCTGCACGTCACCTTTCTCGCGAGACATTACTTCTGACAAGGCATTCACGTGAATGCTTTTTGGCAAAGATGAGATATTACCAGACATTTTGAATTCCGCTCGGCAGGTTGGACAGTTCGCTTTCCGTCTCGTCTTCACCAACGCCACTAAACACTGTTCACAGAAATGATGTTGACATGGCAACATTCTGGCGTCTTTAAATCTCTCAAAACATATTTGACATGTCAAATGCTCGTCGTCAATTTGTTTGAGCAGTTTTTCCGCTGCCGCCGCCATAGTTGTAACTTACTTCCTGGATTGATCAGTACGCATGCGCATGTTATGTTGACCTTTTACATGGTGAATCTTAGACTGGCACAGTCTTGGCGACTTTTTTCAGAAAGTTTAAATTAAATAACAACATCGCGAAATGAAGGTGTTTAACGTGAAATTTCTTGTAACCCTATAACCCCGACTTGTTTCTTTATAGTACAGGGAATACAATTAAGGGATACATTGTCAAACGGGTACTAGTAATTCAAAAACATTAAAAGGGGTCGTTAGTAACGTCAGTATCTCCGACAGAGATATGATATTCAAATGAAAAAAAGATAAAAAAACATTTGTTTATTATATTATTTAATGAAATAAAAACGTTCGTAACAAACTGCAACCTAGATGATAATAACTCCTCCACAGATTACTTTATGACATCAAATGATTCCAAAACACAATAGCCTCAAATCATGAATACATCTAGCAAAGATTATTTACAAATGTTTCAAAAAATGGAAAAGAAAGAATTACAAAGGTTTTTGAATATACAAAAATATCAGTATCTTTATTAGGTTTTAGTAATTATTTTGCATCCTTTCCTCACTATCCCCCTCCAGTTCATTGATTTTTAGCGACAAAATCTTCCACAAAAAGCACATTAATTTATGGAATTATATACAAATAATAACAATATGCTTTGCAAATATGTCTGATAGCGTCATTCTCCAAGCTTGAATAATTACTGACGTTGGTGGCGTGGTTGAGGGTAAAAAATCATGTGATTGCATATGCTCAGCACAGTCCAGCCATTGGTAAATAACGTTCGACATCATGTACTGCTATATTTTTTACTCTACTGAGGTATATTTTACACCGAAAATCTAATTTGTTAACATCACCAGAAATATATACTGGTAATATCACACTAAATACTCAAATATATGGAAGAGGGTCGGCAAGGGGTATTTTCGTAAGCTGTTTTTGAAATGATGTAATTTAAATAAATAAAAAAAACGTAAATTCGTAGACATAAAAGTGAGCAAGGTGTGAAATGTAATCAGTAATCAGTTATTTTATTCGTCCGTAATTTGTATAAAGATCTTATTTTGTAAGCGTATAAAGCATTTTCCGCAATAAATGTTGCAATTTTGATTCTTGAACACAAATTATCAAATGTATTATAAAAATGTAAAATATAATTAGGAATTTGCTTTATCTATAAAGTGTAAAAAGTGTAAAAACCTATTTTTTTTACTGTAAGTGGAACTTTCATTTTATTTCCTGTAATAACGTAAAATGCCATTTTATTTCCCGTAACCTGTACCAGATACCCCCCATTGTACTGTTTTGCGCAATCTAGAAGAGAGATCTTTTTCATTGAGCTGTTATTACACGATACTGTTAGTAATCGGTGAAAGAACTGTATTACATTTATAGTCGCATTTGTTCCCAATATACATATTTAGGAATTACACGTGACGGTGGTTTAAATTTGTCTTCGAGTTGTTACTAAATATAATTTCGCCAACAATTGTACAACACTGACAGGTATCTGAATGAATGAATGAATGAATGAATGAATGAATGAATCAATCAATCAATCAATCAATATATATATATATAACTAAAAAAAAAAAAAAAAACATTATGTCTAGCAGGGTTCTGCCCAGCCTGATTTGAGTGGCGGTCGCTAATTAATATTTTAGCATCAATCGAAATAGTAGTAAATGAATTGTAATTGTTGAATTTCAGTGATATAATTTCAGAGATTATTCATGACGTGAATTTAAAATAATGTGTCTTCCCGATATGATGGTATGAGTTTTAGGAACTTCATATGACAACGCACAGATTCGATCAAGTGTTATGCTCTATACACTGTTAATAACACGACACGTGCCTGCGACGTGGGCCACGTGGGACAAATATTGAACACTGCTTGGTAAGACAATTGAATGTGGTTTGTAACAAAAATATTGTCGATAATTGTTCGTTGTCTTATTTATGAGATTCAGCAACTCGGTCAATTGAGTTTTGTTAATGTAGGTACTCGTGGTTTAATAAATGAAATGATTGATTTAAAGTTGATTTAATCTTGTTCCGATACATCTTCGCCAGCCAAGGACCATTTATTCGGTTATGAATGGCCGGCTTTAGCGAAACCGTGCGATTCGGACGATAGTTCCGACAGTGTCGCATCTTTTAACATTTTAATACGAGAAAGGATTTAAATCGGGGAGGCATTGTACATTTGTTTTGTCTTTATTTTTATATTTATTTATTTGTGAATAAAACCTGTCATTAAAACCAAACAAATTCTATAATAATAATCTGCCATGTGTCCCAATTGCAGTACTGATTCATACGCCCCTTACTCCAGGAAATCCGGAAATCTCGGCCACTCAAAATAGTGCGCCCTCACACGTCAAGACAAATTATCATTATTTTTAAAAATGGCTGAAGCTGGAGACAGTGTCTTGAGCGCTACGAGCGGGTTCGATAGTCCAGACGAATCCTACGATGATATTATGCATTATTTCGTCCACGAAGGGGTCCGTCTACCACCATTTTGTCGTGGCAAGATGGAAGATATCTTGAATTTTCCAGTAAGAAAGGACGATCTTTGGATTGTCACATACCCGAAATCAGGTATTTATCAAGATTGTTCATGTCAACTTCATTCATTCGTCCGTCCAATTCTTTTCCCCTTTGCCGAAATCACCGCCTGTTGTATCGACTGATGTACTTTCGCGGTAAATGGGAGCTGTTAACTAGTGTTTGACAGTGACAGTCGTCAAAAGGCATCATGAAATGAGGTTATGTTTGACATGAACAAATTCAAGTTCACTAACATTTCATTCATTTGAATTATTTATTGACATTTTGCATTCTCATTAACCAAACTGATAGTTTTGAATAGTAGGAAAACATTTATTTCACTAAATACTGTAGAATACTTTATTTTCGCTTGGAATTTATTCTCGCTATTTTCGCTGAAGGGATGATTCCGTGAAAATAAAATCCGGTGAATATACATTTTTTCCTATATTTTACATTAATCTCATCAAAAATCAGTGAAAATAAATTCCAAGCAAAACGCCCAAAAAACCTTTTCAGCGAAAATAAATTCCAGCGAAAATAAAGTATTCCACAGTACACTAGTATAAAAATATGCGGATATAAGTTGAACAAAGCCAGGAAACCATTGTATCCTGTCCAAGTTCCTGTCCTTGAGAATTAAGAGTGTTTTACTTTTGATTTTATCAGTGTTTGAAATTACTGCATGCCCAAAACTTTTTACTCAGGCTGGTAAATTTAACATTTATATGCCAGATGGACTGGTCCATATCTGTTCATGGTCTGCTCAGTATACAGCAAATCTCAGAAGTATTGGGGAAGCCAATTTGCAAAATTGCTAGCGAATTGGCTAAGTGAGTTTTTACTGAACAGTTGGCTTTTGAATCTTGCTGGTGTTGACTTGTGGTCACGTCCACTCTGGATGAGTCTATATTGCAGTAAGAGTCATGGAATGCTTTTACGTAGCCTGGTACATGTCTGTAATTCCTCATTTCAAAGGTGATTTGCTGTTTTTCACAAGACATGATAATGTAAAGTAATTCACAATTACCAAATTGACCAGGTACGAGTAATTTATAGAAAAAAACAAATTTACAAACCCCATTCATATCAAATAATGGGCGCTCTGTCATAATTGCGCCTTGAAACTAAGAAACAAGTTTTTCAGTTTCCTACAAATCAGGGAGAAAATAACAAACTTTCATAGCCAAAGGATTCTGCTAATAAAACTTGATTGCATTTGTCTTTTTTGCTTGGAAAATTTCTTGCAAAATAATACCTAATTACATGAGAAACAGAACATTTCCTTGGTACATGTATATTTGAAACCCAAGTGGTCAACCAATAGTAAGGCCCCTGATGACCATCCCCTACTGTGATATAGATTTTCCCAGAGTGGGCGTGGCCACAAGACTGCGCCAGAGATATTTGAAAGCCAAAAGTTCAGTCAAAACCCAAGCAGTTAGCCAATTCGCTAGCGAATTTGCAAATTCGATGCCCCAATATTTCTGAGACTTGCTATAATTACAATTTTTTATTCAATGGGGTTGAACGCCATTCTTTGAGGATTGTGAAATAGAAAACACGCCAATTTGACACTAAAATTATTTGAACCGTTGTGGTCATCGTGTATTTCTGTTGAATAAAGTGACGTGATATGATAACTTGGAATAGGAATGCAAGTACCGGTATTTGAACATAATCTTTAACCCAATTCCGATCTGGAATAAGGGTTAATGCAAGCTAGTAACTTTCTGGCAGAGCTCCTGAAATTTGAGGTTATCTGCACTGGTGTCAGAAACACAGTTTTTGAAAAATGTCAAGTAAACTATCTCTATCTAAAGGTTTTACTCAATAATTGTATAATGGGAAGAGGTCTGAGTGGTATAAATGATTTTAAAATTGAGTGAGCCAATGCCAATCTAATGCAAAGACAATATAAAAATGTCAAGACAATGCCAACCTAATGCAAGGACAATATAAAAATGTCAAGACAATGCCAACCTAATGCAAGGACAATATAAAAATGTCAAGGCAATACCAACCTAATGAACCTAATGCAAAGACAATATAAAAATGTTGAGACAATGCTAACCTAATGCAAAGACAATATCAAAATGTTAAGACAATGCCAACCTAATGCAAAGACAATATCAAAATGTCAAGACAATGCCAACCTAATGCAAAGACATCATCAAAATGTCAAGACAATGCCATCCTAATGCAAAGACAATATAAAAATGTCAAGACAATGCCAACCTAATGCAAAGACAATATCAAAATGTCAAGACAATGCCAACCTAATGCAAAGACAATATCAAAATGTTAAGACAATGCCAACCTAATGCAAAGACATCATCAAAATGTCAAGACAATGCCATCCTAATGCAAAGACAATATAAAAATGTCAAGACAATGCCATCCTAATGCAAAGACAATATAAAAATGTCAAGACAATGCCATCCTAATGCAAAGACAATATAAAAATGTCAAGACAATGCCAACCTAATGCAAAGACAATATCAAAATGTCAAGACAATGCCAACCTAATGCAAAGACATCATCAAAATGTCAAGACAATGCCATCCTAATGCAAAGACAATATAAAAATGTCAAGACAATGCCATCCTAATGCAAAGACAATATAAAAATGTCAAGACAATGCCAACCTAATGCAAAGACAATATAAAAATGTCAAGACAATGCCATCCTAATGCAAAGACAATATAAAAATGTCAAGACAATGCCATCCTAATACAAAGACAATATAAAAATGTCAAGACAATGCCAACCTAATGCAAGGACAATATCAAAATGTTAAAGACAATGCCATCCTAATGCAAAGACAATATAACAATGTCAAGACAATGCCAACCTAATGCAAAGACAATATAAAAATGTCAAACCAATGCCATCCTAATGCAAAGACAATATAAAAATATCAAGACAATGCCATCCTAATGCAAAGACAATATAAAAATGTCAAGACAATGCCATCCTAATGCAAAGACAATATAAAAATGTCAAGACAATGCCAACCTAATGCAAAGACAATATAAAAATGTCAAGACAATGCCAACCTAATGCAAAGACAATATAAAAATGTCAAACCAATGCCATCCTAATGCAAAGACAATATAAAAATGTCAAGACAATGCCAACCTAATGCAAGGACAATATCAAAATGTTAAAGACAATGCCATCCTAATGTAAAGACAATATAACAATGTCAAGACAATGCCAACCTAATGCAAAGACAATATAAAAATGTCAAACCAATGCCATCCTAATGCAAAGACAATATAAAAATATCAAGACAATGCCAACCTAATGCAAAGACAATATAAAAATGGCAAGACAATGCCATCCTAATACAAAGACAATATAAAAATGTCAAGACAATGCCAACCTAATGCAAAAACAATATAAAAATGTCAACTAAATGTTAATATACTGAGGAAAACACTAAAATAAAGCAGGTAAAAATAATTTTGGCGCTGATCTTGCCCCATAAGTGTGATCATGTCAAAAAAATTATTATTAGTTTAGTCAAATGTTTTGATGTTCAGAGATTCTGAAATAATCGATAAAATACAGCTTAGCTTTGTTCAACTCTGAAGTTCTCAAACACTAGCATACTTAACAATTGCTCAGATAAGGGTTAGAACTTGAATATGGATACAGTACGTACATAAACAAAAGAGCATCAATATAAGAAATACATTAAACAAATGACAATCAGTATTAGCATACTGTAACTGGAGGCAGTGAATTTGCAATTCATAATCTCGTTTTGGGAGTCTCATTTCGACCACGATGTCTTGGACACATTCACTTACTTGTTTGGATCTGATTGGAATACAAAATACGATCAGGAAAATGTCAGATTTGTAAAACGATGCTAAAAGTAGGTTTGCAATGTTAAATAAAGAGCCATAAAACAGAGTTTAGCTGTGGACAATTCATCACGTCAATCTGATGTTGGCAAACCAATAATGTGCAGACACATTTCATTGAACTTCTCTCTAAATATAGATATTGAATCATTGAGTTGCAGATTTGCACATATTCTTGCATTTGCAAAAATTCATGTTTGAAACACGAGTCATGTCTCAAGTCTTTTCATCCCCAGACTTTTTTCCCCAAATTTTCTGCACTTGTTTCTTATATTCTTCAATATTTCTGGAAATGAACGCTAATTTTGGAGTCAACTAAAAAATGTGAGTGAATTTTCACTCCAAATTTTTTTTTTTCATCCCAATCTTCCGAAGGAAAGTGTGGACTGTTAACTGGACTATTTTGTGAATTTGTGATGAAAAGCGGGAACTGGTGGTGTAAAAGTTAATTAAGGTTGTCAAGTTTTTGAGTGCATCTTTACATATAGTGTGCTACAACAAATTGTACCAACAAAAAGACTAATTTTGGATCATACCACTATAAAAATTGTAAGGACTAACTACATGTATATGTAGATGTATTTTTGCATTTATAACCAAAAATGTTGTGTCCTAAAATGACAAATTTCAGTCCAATGGTTAGATAGTTTGAATATTAATTAATAATGCCCAGAAATTGACCTTGGTTCATACATGGTACTTGCACAGACCTTATTAGTTTTACACTCAAATTTGTTCATATTAATTACCTGATTTGCATAATTAGTTTTCATCTATATCACAAGTACAAATAATTTTTAATCTGTCTCCAATACTGTCAGCACACAGGAGTTCTTTCTAAGCTTTTTTTGATTTAAATTTATCTCAAGATTGTTATTGAATTATGGAAACAAATTTAGGGTATTCAATACTATAAAAACAAAAGCAAACAATTGTAAATTATCTAAATTTTCATGCAGATTATGTTTTAGTATTGTGTTCTGATGATGGAACAAAACATATGAAAGCAAAATATATATGTACAAAAATAAAAATAAGGGTAAATGTAACTTTGAACAAAATTAAAAATCCTACGTGAAATGATAACATTTGATTGAATTTTTATTGTGAAATAGCATGCCATTGGTTAGGCACCAAGGATGCCAATTACTGTCACAGATTGTAACAATAAATACAATATATATAGGAAGGTAAAAGTTAGGGGAGATTGTATATTCTGTACTATTATGGTAAACTATATAGAAATAAGATTAGGCTGTGGTCAATATATAGCTGAACTGGGATGCATATCTTGAGGTCATTAAAGGTGAATATCAGACATGAAAAATACACAGTAACGATCATAATTATACATCTGTCACCGCAACGTCATAAGTTACAGTGTGCCGTAATTTTGTGGTATTTTACAGGGTATTTTCACCATATTAGGAAATGCGAATTCCAAATATGGAATCATTACGCGGATAATCGTCCTCTAATAATAAAAACAAACATGGCTGCCACCAGGGTTTAACCGGACTTCACACAAAGAAGTTCGCTGATTCTGTTCTAAACATTTTGGATTTCGGCATTCCCATGGTGTATCCTTGGAAGGAAGAGATGTATAATAATAAGGTTATTACGAGACTACCTCAAAGTATGCACTCAGACAGTATGCCGTACATTGACCTCCGCTGCGTGTCGGTCGATACACCAGCTGTACTGTCTTCGTGCATACTTTGATGTATCCTCGTAATAACTTTATAGTACATGATACCCTGGTACAGCAATGTACAGAAATGAAAATAGCAGTTTATTATGATGTACTGAATGTCCCTGTTCAATAACAATGGTAATGGTGTCATCATAAATACATGTATTGTACTAATAATAGGTGATTTTTCGTTCAACGTGAATGATGAACGGCAAACGTCTGCCGCAAAAATCAAACAATTTGACTTTGAACTTGTAGCTCACATCGAAAGTCCAATCTTTGACAGGGAAATATTGTGTTTGAATACGCTTACTTCATCGAAATTGACCATCATCAAATGTGTACAGCACATTATTAATTAAGCATGACATCATAACCTTTGTTTGTCCTATTTTTACTTTTGATTTCACACATAACATAGGACCTCGCAGTGAACGAAAAATGGTATATTCAGAGGGGTGTCAAGATAGTGAACATTATAATTTCTCAAAATTTTTCTTACCCCTTCCCCGGTAATTGCTATATTGATTTCTTCTTCCACTGTCCTACATATGTATTTATATCTTGATCACTCTTTGAAACTGTTTCTCTCCCTGGATGCATGCAAGTATACATAAAAAATGTATATGCAGTTTAAATTTCGCTTACTGAGTACTTTTTGACTCCTGTGTACGAAGCACAAAAAGGGAGTCTTTGCAGTTAGTGTGGCTGTGTGTGTGTGTGTGTGTGTCTGTTCCACTGATATCTCAAGAACCATACATCGGTTTTTGGATGAAACTTGGTGCATAAATGCTCTGGGCCAATGCGCAGATTTGATTAGGTTTTGGTAGAAATCCCTGCGTATTAATTACCTAATTTGCATGATAATTAGCCAATTTTTAGCTGTTCCAGGACTGTTCCACTGAAACTAGGTTCATAGATGATCTGAACTAATGCCAGGTTTTGATTAGTTTAGGGTGAAAATCTGTGCATATTAATTACCTAATTTGCATAATGATTAGTAAATTTTTGGCTTTGCCACAGATACTCAACTACTAATCATCACATTTCAATGAAACTTGGTACATAGATGTCATAGGACATTGCACAGACCTGATAGTTTTTAGGGTAATATTAGTACATATTAATCACCTAATTTGCATTATTAGTTAATTTTCACGTATATCTCAAGTACTAATCATCACATTTCAATGAAACTTTGTACATAGGTCCTCTAGAACTATGCAGAGCCAATTAGTTGTTGGTATATATTTATGCATATTAATCACCTGATTTGCATAATTAATCAATTTTCAACTTTGACACTGATATCTCAAGTACTAATCATCACATTTCATTGAAACTTTGTACATAGATGCTCTAGGACAATGTACAAATATGATAAGTTTTAGATTGAATTCATAATTTTTTGGTTCTGATCACATTTCAATGAAATTTGGTACATAGGTGTTACATTGCGCAGACCTTATTAGTTTTACACTCAAATCTGTTCATTTTAATTTTCGGATTTGCATAATTAGTTTTCAGCTTTTCCATCAATATCTCAAGTACAAGTAATTTTGAATTAATTTTTGCTGTATCCAGTCCATAACGATTATAAAATTCTAATTTTAACATGATCTAACCTCAAACACACAACGTAATTTAGAATGACGTGTTTTGTTTTGTATGATGCAAGCCGGGCAAGCTGGGCCAGACGTAATACAGAAAATTATTGACCTGATGTGAGGGTGCACTTCCCATAGCGTTACGAAGCCGGGCAATACAAGGTACATACCGGATTCTGTCGTATATTCGCTGTGGGCCGTTTCTTACAGATACTTGCATCATACTAACATATCATGTTATGCGAGCAGCCTCATCATTGATAATTACAAAATCTGTGGTATTTCTGCTCTATATCAAATTCGTTACTGTGAATATACTGACCAATAGTTCATCTCTAACATCAGACATGTTAAAGTAACAAGGTAATGCCAATGTGAGTCTATTCTTGAGTTACATCAGACTGTGTCAATGTATGCTGGAAATTCATTTTCATCTTAGACTTGTATATATTAGTTGCCGATGGCATTTTTTTATATAATTTATGACTAAACTGTAGTTAAAACATAATAGATTGGAGGTTGGGTTGACAATAGTTATTGCGACCTCATTAGTGGATTCGCTGAAATGGAAACTTATTTTGAGTCCTGAAAATGAATTATTGTTTTAATTAGCTTTCAATTATCTGTACATTACAGTGCATCATGTCTTTTGCTTAACATCATTTCACTACTATAAACAAATTCTACACTTGTCTTGTAATATTTTAATATTTAGAACACAATATGTCACTTTATGTTTAAAAAAATGAATTTCAAAGGGCCCCCTAGGAAATGGTTAGAAATTAAAATTAAGTTTTTTAAATTTAAGCTTATTTATATTGTTTAACAGCTGAACAGACCGAAGCGACTACCGGGTACTCTGCGTAGTCACCAATGACGGTTACAGAGAGTAAACCAATAATGTGATTATGGTTTCTCTGATGAGTATAATGATATGATTACAATAATACAACAATGTTTGCATTTTTATTTTAAAAACTGTCACCATTCATCAGCCAGGCACAGGGCTGGGCATGTTTGATAAGAGGTTTGATGTGAGGTTACAGCTTTTGTTTTGAAAAAAAAGACAGTACGCTCTACAGCTAGTTAAAACACGGCCAAAATACATTTATGTTGAAGGTGTATTTCGACTCAAAAATTGTCATTTTTTGCAAAGTTTTTCTCTAAAATTTGCAAAAATTGGCCAAAAATCTTAAAATTTAGGGTAAAAAAACTGATGCACCATGATTGGTTTTTGATGTATGAAGCAATGTGGACGTCAATAACCATTTTTTTTGTACACTAGTTTGTCAGATAAACAGAAACATTGTTGTACTTTGCACGTATCGTCAAGTTCTTATCGATGAAAAAATCATCTTGTTATTACACTGAGTGGTCGTTTTGCTCTACTCGGGTCTTGTCGGTAGTAGTGTCTGTAAACATGTTTTAATGAAATAAAAACTATTTGTAAATGTATAACACAACTAAAATAATCACCTTATTAGATGATATCACACATATAATAATAATATGTACTGTATGATTGTAATAATTATAATAATAATAACTTTTTAGAAATACAATTTTCCTATGAATGCACATCAATTGTGATGACTGATGTTTAAAACAGACGATGACACGACTGTCAATTTAAAAGTGAATGTAAATTTGGGCAACAACATAAAAAGCATGTAAGTTAATAAATTACCAGTAATTTGAGCGTTTTCAATAATAAACAATTATGTTTCTTTAGTAGCCTCATATGGTCTTGTAAATTGTCTTGCATTTGAATCTCCAGCATTGGGGTTGATTTCATAAAATTGTTGGACACTCAAACAAACCTCATTTGAATTCAGAATAGATGTCAGAAAAACTAACTCAGACGTTTTGTTATGAGTCATTAGACAACTGACCTGCTCCGACCAAAAACACTGTTCAGGGTTCAGTTTAAACTGGTTTAAACCAGTTTCACTACCGGTATCTACACTCATAGTAGAGTTGCTATATACAGTTGTATAATTTGCAACCTAATTTTGTGGTGGGGCTTATTATCAATGCTATTTCTGTCATTCCCTTGGTCAATGTAGGATTTCAATTCATAAGAGGCTTCAAGATAATGATGTATTTTGACAATCCTCCATGATTGATTCCATATGCTACAGATATTTGTTCATTAGCCATGTATAGCAAATAGATTTCCCTCCGGGTGCTGATTATTTCTTTTGAATACTGACTGAGAAGCCAAAATATTTTTCTAAGTAATAATAAGTATAACAATAAGAATGTAATACCTTGTTACCATGGTAATGGAAGTCCATATTTGCTGTGGCTTAAGATGGTCTCAGATTAACAGATACTTTTTTTATATTGTTTGATTCTGTTTCCTAAGTTTGATGATATTTTTATTTCCATGGTAATAAGTTAAAAAAACACACATTCAATTCAACCTTTCTCCAGGGCAATTTAAGTTCATTTTAATTCAATTTAAATTGTGTTTCAAGTGATTAATTTTCACTAAATCATGGTGAAAAAATATAGCACAGCATGAATACTAAAATATGAAATAACTAGAACATCTCAGAATTTACTATGAGGTTATTACGAAGATTCCTCAAAGTATGCACGAAGACAGTACAGCGACAGTATCGACCGACGCATAGCGGAGGGCGATGCGACAGTGTACTGTCTTTTCCTTCCAAGGATACATCATGGGAATGCCGAAATCCAAAAAGTTTAGAACAGAATCAGCCATGTTTGTTTTTATTATTAGAGGATGCCTATGCGCGTAATGATTCCATATTTAGAATTCGCATTTCCTAATATGGTATGATGAAAATACCCTGTAAAATACCACAAAATTACGGCACGCTGTAACTTACGGCATTACAGTGACAGATATATAATAATATATAATATTTATAGAAGATAATTTAACTAAATCAAGATGTTGCTAATTTAAAAGTAAATGTATTCTCACATTGAGTTTGTTGGTACTTCAGCTAACTTAAAGTGCCTGTGCAATGCCCACCCTCACGTTTCCCATTTTAGATCTGTGTCCCACTGAAAAGGGTAGTTATTGATTTTTTTGCTGAAAATGATTACTCGTATCCAAGTAAATTTGGGATATTTCTTGTGTTGTAGCCACGCCCACCTATCGTGAAACGGTCGACTGTTTCCGGATTTCCGACTCTCGCCGAAAGTGCGCCACCAAATGACAAAATGTGAGAGGAAGTCATACCCCTGAGCCGTAATAACACTGGTCATTCAGTATACTTTTAAACGATATACATTTTTCGGTCGGCGTTTTTTTGTTTTTTTTTTGTCTATTTTATTTTTTTTCTGAGAGAGAGGTTTTAGATGTTGTGTTGTGGGCAGTTGCAGTGAAATGTATAGCCATAGTGTATGTATTCACACGTTTGTAATCGATTCGAAGGTGCGACATCACTTAACCTTAGATTCATTCAACTGTCCTCGTCCATAAAAAAAACGACTAGGTTTAAAGAGAAACGCCGACAACGTAAACCTGGCGCAACACTTTTGAAAGAAATAGATTCCGGACCAGCCCATGATCACCGAGGCGGATTTCAGAAGAGAGAGAGACGTCCGGCAAGTGTTTCAAATCAGTTGACTTTTTTTGCGATCCTGATTATCGTTTTATAGAGACCATTTAGTCCCTGTTAAGTAAAAGGTAGTAATAATTTTGACAGTGACACGAAAACAAAGCGTCGGACAAACAGGAAATTACACAGCCCTTACACACTGCTAACTGTTTTCATTTTCGAAGGCTAAAAGTTTCTGAATTGTTTGGTGATTGGTGTTGAATGTCGAATTCACACCTCTGTTCTTTTTTACCTCCATGCTTGCAGCTTGATCTGCGTAATAATTTATGAAATAAGAATCCGGGCTTGGTCAATGTGTTTCCACCAAATAAAGTTTTAATACGATGTTATAATTATGACAATCACGCCATGGATCAAGCTAACTCGAATCCACTCTGAATTTATCTGTATGTGTGTCGATCTCGATTATTTTTGTTATCCAATTAAACGCCGCTTTTAACGCACTTGCCCTCGCCGTGACCCGACGCGTTCACCTATTTCAACAAAATGTCAATTTATTTCCACGCGGCTGTCATTTATTTAGTAACTGTGATTTGTCGTTTTTGACTCCCATGTGCGAAGCACATAATGGGAGTCTTTGCAGTTAGTGTGTCTGTGTGTGTCTGTGTGTCTGTGTGTCTGTGTGTATGTGTGTGAGTGTGTATGTGTGTATGTGTGTCCGACTGTGTTCCACTGCTATCTCAAGAACCATACATCGGTTTTTGATGAAACTTGGTGCATAGATGCTCTGGGCCAATGCGCAGATTTGATTAGGTTTTGGTAAAAATCTATGCTCGTTAATTACCTAATTTGCATGATAATTAGCTGATTTTTAGCTGTTCTATGACTGTTCCACTGATATCTAAAGAACCACTCATTGGATTTTGATGAAACTTGGTACATAGATGCTCTGAACATGTGCGCAGATTTGATTAGTTTTTGGTAAAAATCCGTGCATATTAATTACCTAATTTGCATGATAATTAGCTGATTTTTAGCTGTTCCATGATTGTTCCACTGATATCTAAAGAACCACTCATTGGATTTTGATGAAACTTGGTGCATAGATGCTCTGAACATATGCGCAGATTTGATTAGTTTTTGGTAAAAATCCGTGCATATTAATTACCTAATTTGCATGATA
The DNA here is from genome assembly GCF_978046115.1 of Saccoglossus kowalevskii. NCBI lineage: Eukaryota > Metazoa > Hemichordata > Enteropneusta > Harrimaniidae > Saccoglossus > Saccoglossus kowalevskii. The sequence goes on along the minus strand of NC_140652.1, from coordinate 35,958,584 downwards.
ATTAGCTGATTTTTAGCTGTTCCATGATTGTTCCACTGATATCTAAACAACCACTCATTGGATTTTGATGAAACTTTGTACATACATGCTCTGAACTAATGCTAGGTTTTGATTAGTTTTTGGTAATAATCCGTGGATACTAATTACCTAATTTGCATAATGATTAGTCAATTTTCGGTTTTTCCACTGATATCTCAAGTACTAATCATCACATTTCAATGAAACTTGGTACATAGATGTCATATGACACTGCACAGACCTGATAGTTTTTATGGTAATATCTGTACATATTAATTACCTAATTTGCATAATTAATTAACTTTCAGCATTTGATATAAGTAGTGAGCATTACATTTCAATGAAACTTGGTACTTACATACTCAAGGACTATGCAGAGATTGATTTCTTCCGATAAATATTTGTGCATATTAATCACCTAATTTGCATAATTAGTTAATTTTCAGTTTTCCATGGGTATCTCAAGTACTAATCATTGCATTTCAATGAAACTTGGTACATAGATCCTTTAGGACTATGCAGAGACCTGATTAGTTTTAGGACAAATAATTGTGCATATTAATTAACTAATTTGCATAATTAATTTTCAGCTTTTCTACTGATATCTAAAGTACTAATCATCACATTTCAATGAATCTAGAATTATGCAGACCCAATTAATTTCCGGTAAATATTTGTGCATATTAATCACCTAATTTGCATAATTAACCAACTTTCACACTGATATCTCGGGTACTAAACATCACATATCAATGAATGTACATGGATGCTGTAGGACAATAGACAGACCTGGATAATTGTGGGTTAAAATCTGTACATATTAATTACCTAATTTGCATAATTAATTTTAGGCTTTCACACTGATATCTAAAGTACTAATTATTCCATTTCAATGAAACTTAGTACAAAGATGCTCTAGGACAATGTATAAACCTAATTAGTTTGGGTTAAAAATCTGTTCATATTAATTCCCCAATAAGCATAATAATTCATAATTTTTTGGTTCTAATCACATTTCAATTAAACTTGGAAACATAGATTTTCTGTTACATTGCGCAGACCTCATTAGTTTTACACTCAAATCTGTTCATATTAATTTTCTGATTTGCATAATTAGTTTTCAGCTAAGTAATTTCGAATTATATTTAATGTGTCTCCAATACTCTCAACACATGGGAGTTCTTTCTAAGCTTTCTTTGATTTAAATTATTTTATAGTGATCACTATAGTCTAATGTTTAGAATGTCAAAATATGTTCTCTTTTATTTTAATTTTGAAAGTTTTACTCAGACGATCAATGAAATAAAACAGTGTAGTGACGTGCCTAGTAACCTGCTAAATAACGAGATAATTCCGACGTCAAATTCTATTTTGTCCAGCAACAGTGTACAAACATGCGCCGGTGTCGGTGACGATCACGGTGACCAGCTACACCAGAACGGACATATTTCGCATCTAACTCAACCCCATGCAACAAAAATTGATACTATGTGTTCATTATGGTCCATTCATCCTCGACGAACAAGTACATGAGTGACTTTGTCATCAAAGACGAGAAAACTGCACAAGAAATTTGCCTTATTTACACGTATCAGCAATGCAAGCTGCCATGCGACTTCCCCTTCTGACGTCACAAAGGGAATTTCTGTATGCAAATGAGAAGCTAATGAGGAGCCTCGTTTTAAAATACACAAAAATAAAGTTGCCGTAGACTGAGTTTAAAACACATTTTTTCACTTAAAAAAAATAATTCATGCATAGAAACATAAAAATTAATAATATTTATGTATCAATTGATAATTTTAGGCGTGAAAATAGCAGCCATTTCACAGGCACTTTAAGATACTGTTAATTGCATTGAGTCAAATGTGCTAAAATGACATGTGGTTATTTCAAAGTGTTTTACAGTAATCACTCAGAAGCCTCACTTTGATTTCAGAATATAGAGCGCCCTCAACACAACAACTTTGACACTTCTTTTATGTCAAGAAATAAAGCGCCCTCTATACAAACCACTCAGATACTTCACTTTGATGTCAAAAAAATAGAGAGCCCTCAACATGATATTCTTGTATATTTTATATTCAGGTTTATGGGCCCAGGATCTCGTTTATTTAATAAGCAAAGGAGGTAAATTAGAAGAAGTTGACTTAGATCTTGAAACAGTAGAAGACTCCGTTCCGTATCTGGAATATCCAAGTCCTGGATTGGAAGCATTACATGCCATGAAGTCGCCACGACTCATAAAGTCACATCTTCCATATAAGCTACTTCCATTGGGTGTCCGACAAAACCATTGTAAGGTGAGAATGTGACTCATAAAGTCACATCTTCCATATAAGCTACTTCCATTGGGTGTCCGACAAAACCATTGTAAGGTGAGAATGTGACTCAATGAACAAATAGATAATATCATGCTACAATAAGCCATTTTCTGCAAGCTGTGACATCATGCATGACCATGATTCACTCACCTTAGCAACCAATTGAGGAGTCACATGACATAGGTCAAGCTTTAGTTCAATATGGTGGCAACCGCATTGCCCTGCATGTTTCAAACCTCATCACGAAACAATGGGAGTTAAACGGTGCGCTTTACGATATATGTAAGAGTGATTCTCTCATTCAGCACAAATATTATATGAATGGTGAACTGAATCACCCAGAACAAGTACGTTTGTTTCCTGCACTTTGTGGAAGGAAAAGGTTCTACAAAGTTGCATCCAGACTCAATACGGGCGACTGCGAGAGGTGTTTACTGCTATATATTTGAATCGCTAAGATAAGTTGTCACCAAAACCAAGTAAACTTGTTTCAGAAACCGCTGTGTACTGCAGGTCAATCATATGCTCATAGCAACATAATTTGAAGCGATTTGTAGGCTCTGAGCTAGACTGGCACAGTCGGGGCGATTAATTTTTGTTTTTGTTTAAATAAAATAAAAAATTTCACGAAATGGAGGTGTTAGCACGAAATTACCCCGACTGGTTTATTCTGCAGGAAATTCATTGCTATTAAATATTCATTAATACACATATTATAATGAGGTTTGGTGCAGAAATACGTGCAATGAGGTCAACATGGTGAAGGTCACACTGCAGACCCAACATGGCGGCAAGTTGAAATTCGAGTTTGTCGTAGTCGTAGTAAATAGACTTAAAAAGTAACTCGTACTAGTCGTATAATTAAAAAAAAATCTGCTGCTACAATCAGCCAACGTCATCTCAGTCAGAGGTCAGTTGAAGAGACGTTGTGATTGGCTTAGATGATTGTCAATTAGAACACATAACATAATTATATATACATAACATAATTACCCGTTGAAAAATCGACGGGTTCCTGCAGTGGTGATTTTGCAGTTACAGGGGATTTCGCGCTAATGCCTCCATTTCGCAAAATGTTTTATTTTATTTAAACCACAAAAACAAACTAATCGCCCCGACTGCGCCAGTCTAGCTCTGAGCTTGTCTCGGTTACAGTTGAATCGATGACACATTAAATAACACTGTTAGCCCTAGGTCATGATAATCATTAGCCACTGTGGTGACTAGAATGTTATGTTATTTGCCACATTAAGTTATCTTTAGCTATTTTATCACATTAGCCATTTTCAGATTTCAGTTAGTAATTGCATGAAGCTATTTACATGTACTAGTAGCTCCATGATATATGCTAATTCGGCTAATGGAGAAATCTAAGACCAGGAGAAAAAATTCTCTGTTTCTCATTTCATGGAAATTTTAAAATGAGGCGGTGAGGCGATTTTTTTTTTGAATACTGAGCTAAAATGAAAGAAATCTGAGACAAGCGAGTACAAGCGCATTTTGGAATGCTTTAGAAGGAAAAGAACGTCTGAGGCGCTAGAACTAGAAACATTTTTTTATTATATAATAGTTCTTTTCTCAGCCTAATGCTGAATACTGTGAAGTACTTTAGTTTCGCTTAGAATTAAATGAAATGATTCAGTGAAAATAAAATACAGTGAATAAACCTTTCCCCCTATATTTTACATTCAACTCCATAAATTTTATACAAAACATGATTTTTTTTTAGTTTATAGTTTTTAAATTTCTTTTTGTAAGATAAAAATTCTTTCCTAAGGATTTTATGCGTCTAATTAGCCCCCGCCGGATCTGCAATCCGGGCGGGGGGGTATTTATTTGGGTCGTGTCTGTGCATCCGTGTGTGCACATTTTCATGTTACCAGCTTTTTCTCACACATGTGTGATCCTATTCAGTTCAGAGTTGGTACAGAGACAGGAATTGATGGTGCTATTATGCACATCAAGTTATTTTTTTGATTTTTCAAAGTTTCACTGTGTTTTTCCACAGTCCCTCTATCACCGGTCTGGAAACGCTTCGTATTCTATTGTACTAACCCTTGTAACGAGCAAATAAATCGTTGACACCTTACGCCAAGTTATCCCGAAAATAAACTCCCATTAATGTAGTCGTGCATATCATTAACCCACTGGAAGTTACCATTATCCTTAGCGATTTGGGTCATTGCGCATGCGTCATTACCAGCACACGGATCACAACATTACCATGTGGAAGGCTTATGGCGATTTTGTCGAATTCGACGATGACAACATTGATTGGGATTTTGTTTTAAAAGACGTTATTGAGGAAGAAATCCATGACGTGCATAAAGATAAACCATGTAGTTCAACCAGTGCGGAAAACATACCGGAGAAACCTTTTACGAGGCATGATTGCCACGCCCACACGCCTGTCAAAACTCCACAACTGCTGTCTGAACGTAAACAAAATTTGTCTATGAAATTAAACTCTTTATTACATCCCAAACAGAATTAAACCACCCCATTAGTTTCAGAAGTAGTTTCTTTAATCACCAAATAAAAATGGAATTGGAGAATCACCCCATTCCCTTGTAATCGGAACAGAAACTAGCGTTACAATTATATGACTGAGAGAATGATGTGAACCAAAATGGCGCCGTCGTGAATACAATGACGTGCAAAACCAAGACCCAAAAGTCATACATCTTGTGACATTAAACAGTATTTCAATTGATTGTGTTGCCGATATACATAGTTGTTGCAATTAATATGCCTGAAAAACAAAATAAGCAGAAAAAATAAAAATTACCGAAGTAAAATGTGTACAACATCGTAACTGGGACTGGCCATTTTGTTTTTAACGACGTCGTTTACTTCTTAAAAATAAGTGTCATTTTTTGAATGAACAATCATCAAAATCGTATATTCAACATGACCATTGTGCTAAACGTATTTCAAATCTATCAAAAACACAAATGTTGTCATGTTGTCAAGAATGTACCGTTAATGAGAGGAACAGAAAAAATGAGTCAATTTACAAGTCACGGCACAGTCCCTCTATTACAAAAGGTGAAAAAAACATAATTTCACACAAGAAAACGTCGAGCATCAACATATTGTATACAACGAAACTTACTCTCCTTAAAAACAAAGACGTTACGAATCAACTATGGTAAAAAAATATTTGTATACGGTATTGAATATGTTCTGGAAACGTAAAAAAATAGATCACAGCACTGAACACGATGTATCTCGAAGCTATCAACAGTATAGAACCGCGCTTCGCAGAGAGCCGTTACAAGCATTAGCCCACTAATCCCGCCGATTCACACGTAAAACAATAGGCCTTTCCAGACCGGTGATAGAGGGACTGTGGTTTTTCTTTGAATTTTAACATTTTTCCTTCAAAACTGCTGGAAAATCCGACTTTTCCCGAAATTACCCGAGTTTAATCCGAGTTTTGATGACGCAAACGCAGTTCTCGTCTCGGTGGAAATCACAGTCGTTTTTGTGTGAGGATATTGTATCCCGGAATTGTAATGCTTATATGGACAAAATTGTGTCTCGTCAATTTCAAAGGTAAGAAACTGTGCTTGTTATGGTATTTATACACTTTGTATTATCGTTTGTGTCTCGGGTTTGGTGATCGTGAGAAACTTTTGTTAACCTGGCGAGAGCTTCGCCAGAAAAACTGCCTTTCTATTATTGTTGTAGGAACTGATTATGTATTGTGTAAATTGAAAGTTTACATTGTGATTTAAGAGGTTTGCAGCGCTCTCACTGGGATTCAAACGTTGTGGTGGTGTCGGCGCAATGCTGCTTTGAGACGCTTTCCAGACTCTGCCTCGCTTAAAATCATTATCGCCATGCTTGATTTCCGCAGCATTTACATTTGTTTATGATTTCCACAGCTATTGTTCTATGAGATGCGTCCTTGTTGTTCATAAACAGCCATAAACAAGTTTAGTTGGGTCGGTATGTACTCATTGAAAGTGTTGGTTTATTTACGTAATCCACTGATCACGCCATAGACGAAGTTAAAAATATGTTGCTACTCAGGAGAGCTTGCCCACAACGCTAAATGTCCCAAATAAACGTACCGGTACGTTTGTTTTTTTCCCAGAAAAATTCCACCCGGTACATTCTTATTTGGGACGGTACGTTTATTTATTTTTCTAAATCAGCCCGATTAAAAAAAAAATCATGCCTTTTCCCCCATAAAAAACGAAGCCAAAAGATCGCACTGAAACATCGGTAAATCTGGTCTTTCGTGTTGCTTTCACCATGAGGTCGCTGAACAGTCATATTTAAATGCTTTATGGTAATTTGAGCACATGGGCACCATCCAGCATTTTGATTGGTTGATTAGCGACTTGACCTATCTGGTCAATAAACACCCTCGTGCAAAGGATAACATGGCTGATATTGTATCGCTTCGGGCGTCAACATGTAACTGAAAACATTTGCTTACGATAAAACTAAGTTGAATTTTACTTGCATTTCATAACAATTCAACGAATTTATTTTTTGTACGTTAATATAATCACTACTGATTACTTATCAACAATTACAACACTTCGATAACAAGTAAGCTACTGATTGACTGTAATTTTCCAACATTTCATGACGCCTATTGTAGAACCAAATTAGGGCCTTTCACTTTTCCTTGACGCCTATTTAAACGATTATACGGCATCTTGCTTTTCGCCAGCCACGAATGTCACACTAGACGAACTTGATCGATACTGCCGACCATTCCATGCATTTTTTATCGACGCACGACGACACGCAAATCGAGAAAAGTATTGTCCTTGCAACAATTTCGCGCAATACGTCACCACTATATAGTGACTGATTTTAATTTTTTGTTCAACATTAAAACAAACTACAGTGAGTTGTTCTATGGTCGTATAAAAATAAAATAAACTACATTAAGATACGGTAAAGTTAACCAACTAAACAGAATCCTAAATAAAGCTAAATAATATTACAAACACATATAGAATCACAATAAACTTGTACGATACAGTACAATACAATACTCTAACTACTATTGCTAAGGAGTGGAAAATCACATTCACATTAGAGTCATAACTATGGAAAGAATATTTTTATATTTGGTGGAGCTGCTCATATATCATGAGCATACATTTTTGTATGTATTGTGCAGTTTCCCAGCCAGTCTGACTCGAGTAGTGATTGGTTGCTATTTCATTACATCTTGCAGCCTTTCAAACAGTATATTGCTAGACATGCATCAATTGTTGTCCATGTATATTCCTAATTTTTCAGTGTAAACTGCAATTTCTTTCTGGCTGGTATGAATATATTAAGTAATATTTTTTCGTACTGAAAAGACGGTACACAGATATCTTTTTTAATTAAATTTAACAGCTAATGGAAGCACATATGCTACAACCTCTGCTTACTTTTGACTAAATGTTTTTTTGTTTTTTTCAGGTGCAGAGCCAGAATTTTTTTCTCAGAATGCAAAGCCACTGAAACTGCATATATTACAAAAGCATACTATTCGCTACATGTCTGACAATTGTATAAAGTTTTGCAGGTCGTCTTTTTTTTTTCTTTGAGAAGTGCTGTCAACCAAAGCATAAATATGTGTTTCTCTGTACATAAAAGTTCAATTTCACACGATTTGTTAATATTAATGTATGATAATAAAAACTTGATAATATTTTTCTGGATTCTTGCACTTTATTTGTATCATTGTCATATGAGAAGTACTCTTGTCCTTATTTAGAGATATTGAAACTAATTCAGAGCCATAAACTACATGTAGATCTGTACATGAAGTACATGGGAAGTAAAGTTGTTGACACAGGTAATGTACACCAAGGATCATTGCAGTTTCTCAGTTCCTCATCTGGTGCTAGTACTTGTATGACAAACGGTATCTTTGCCCTGTTACTGACTAAAATATCAGAAGATTTCGCTGGAATAGTTCTGTGATTGACAGTGTTCTTGTATTAGGAATACAGTTGTACAAGGAAGTTTATCCAAACAGACACAACACTAACTCTTCAACATATTTGCAGATGTGATTTGCATACTTACATGTCATTTTACCTGTTGTACTTGTTTGTTGCTCTCTGGTGTTCTTGCTGAGACCAGAATGGAGAGTGCTATAAACTTGAAAATGCCATAGAAATCATGTTTGCCAATTTATGTCCATGCCAAAAACTGAACAAATTGTATGTTGCAACTTTCAAATGACAACAAGTGAAGGCAGTGTCATTCATGACCTGTTTGATTGGATAAATTTTTACAACTTGGAGCCATTTTTTCTCCACTGCCTGTTTTTACTTGCGGTATATTGCATTTTATCATCCACTCTTACTGAATCTGAAATCACAGAATACTTGGGGGCTTTGTTGATTGTATCAACAACAATTTTGTCAATGTTATTACATCAATTTATTCATTCATGAGTTGTTTTCTTTACCATGTCATATTTCATAATATCATAAGTTATTGTTGTTATTATTTATTTGTTTATGGTGTGCATATTTTGTTGCATGTTTTCAGTGCGAAGATTCTTTTGGCTTATTATGAACCCTGCTGCTTGTTTAGTTTATTTTGTTCCGTGTCAAGTGTGTAATGCATGATACTGCAGACAAGCAGGTTTGTCATTTGTTTTTTTTTATTTCCCAATAAATGTTACTTTATTTAAATGTGATGTCACATGACTATGAAATGACATTAGATTTTCTATAAAAGTCACTCTTTTAAATGTCACCTGTTAGTCACATATTAAAGTTGTATATGGAAATTTAGGTTCATTTATCACATATCAGTCAATACACACATACTCATATCATCAAATATGTCACATATCAGTCAATACACACATACTCATATCATAAAATATGTCACATATCAGTCAATACACACATACTCGTATCATTAAATATGTCACATCAGTCAATACACACATACTCATATCATCAAATATGTCACATATCAGTCAATACACACATACTCATATCATTAAATATGTCACATATCAGTCAATACACACATACTCATATCATTAAATATGTCACATCAGTCAATACACACATACTCATATCATCAAATATGTCACATATCAGTCAATACACACATACTCATATCATTAAATATGTCACATATCAGTCAATACACACATACTCATATCATTAAATATGTCACATATCAGTCAATACACACATACTCATATCATTAAATATGTCACATATCAGTCACTACACACATACTCATATCATTAAATATGTCACATATCAGTCAATACACACATACTCATATCATCAAATATGTCACATATCAGTCAATACACACATACTCATATCATCAAATATGTCACATATCAGTCAATACACACATACTCATATCATTAAATATGTCACATATCAGTCAATACACACATACTCATATCATTAAATATGTCACATATCAGTCAATACACACATACTCATATCATTAAATATGTCACACATCAGTCAATACACACATACTCATATCATCAAATATGTCACATATCAGTCAATACACACATACTCATATCATCAAATATGTCACATATCAGTCAATACACACATACTCATATCATCAAATATGTCACATATCAGTCAATACACACATACTCATATCATTAAATATGTCACATATCAGTCAATACACACATACTCATATCATTAAATGTGTCACATCAGTCAATACACACATACTCATATCATTAAATATGTCACATATCAGTCAATACACACATACTCATATCATCAAATATGTCACATATCAGTCAATACACACATACTCATATCATCAAATATGTCACATATCAAATATGTCACATATCAGTCAATACACACATACTCATATCATTAAATATGTCACATATCAGTCAATACACACATACTCATATCATTAAATATGTCACATATCAGTCACTACACACATACTCATATCATTAAATATGTCACATATCAGTCAATACACACATACTCATATCATCAAATATGTCACATATCAGTCAATACACACATACTCATATCATTAAATATGTCACATATCAGTCAATACATACATACTCATATCATTAAATATGTCACATATCAGTCAATACACACATACTCATATCATTAAACATGTCACATATCAGTCAATACACACATACTCATATCATTAAATATGTCACATATCAGTCACTACACACATACTCATATCATTAAATATGTCACATATCAGTCAATACACACATACTCATATCATCAAATATGTCACATATCAGTCAATACACACATACTCATATCATTAAATATGTCACATATCAGTCAATACACACATACTCATATCATTAAATATGTCACATATCAGTCACTACACACATACTCATATCATCAAATATGTCACATATCAGTCAATACACACATACTCATATCATTAAATATGTCACATATCAGTCAATACACATACTCATATCATTAAATATGTCACATATCAGTCAATACACACATACTCATATCATCAAATATGTCACATATCAGTCAATACACACATACTCATATCATTAAATATGTCACATCAGTCAATACACACATACTCATATCATTAAATATGTCACATATCAGTCAATACACACATACTCATATCATCAAATATGTCACATATCAGTCAATACACACATACTCATATCTTTAAATATGTCACATATCAGTCAATACACACATACTCATATCATTAAATATGTCACATATCAGTCAATACACACATACTCATATCATCAAATATGTCACATATCAGTCAATACACACATACTCATATCATTAAATATGTCACATATCAGTCAATACACACATACTCATATCATTAAATATGTCACATATCAGTCAATACACACATACTCATATCATTAAATATGTCACATATCAGTCAATACACACATACTCATATCATCAAATATGTCACATATCAGTCAATACACACATACTCATATCATTAAATATGTCACATATCAGTCAATACACACATACTCATATCATTAAATATGTCACATATCAGTCAATACACACATACTCATATCATCAAATATGTCACATATCAGTCAATACACACATACTCATATCATTAAATATGTCACATATCAGTCAATACACACATACTCATATCATTAAATATGTCACATATCAGTCAATACACACATACTCATATCATTAAATATGTCACATATCAGTCAATACACACATACTCATATCATTAAATATGTCACATATCAGTCAATACACACATACTCATATCATTAAATATGTCACATATCAGTCAATACACACATACTCATATCATTAAATATGTCACATATCAGTCAATACACACATACTCATATCATCAAATATGTCACATATCAGTCAATACACACATACTCATATCATTAAATATGTCACATCAGTCAACACACACATACTCATATCATTAAATATGTCACATATCAGTCAATACACACATACTCATATCATCAAATATGTCACATATCAGTCAATACACACATACTCATATCTTTAAATATGTCACATATCAGTCAATACACACATACTCATATCATTAAATATGTCACATATCAGTCAATACACACATACTCATATCATTAAATATGTCACATATCAGTCAATACACACATACTCATATCATCAAATATGTCACATATCAGTCAATACACACATACTCATATCATTAAATATGTCACATATCAGTCAATACACACATACTCATATCATTAAATATGTCACATATCAGTCAATACACACATACTCATATCATTAAATATGTCACATATCAGTCAATACACACATACTCATATCATCAAATATGTCACATATCAGTCAATACACACATACTCATATCATTAAATATGTCACATATCAGTCAATACACACATACTCATATCATTAAATATGTCACATATCAGTCAATACACACATACTCATATCATCAAATATGTCACATATCAGTCAATACACACATACTCATATCATTAAATATGTCACATATCAGTCAATACACACATACTCATATCATTAAATATGTCACATATCAGTCAATACACACATACTCATATCATTAAATATGTCACATATCAGTCAATACACACATACTCATATCATTAAATATGTCACATATCAGTCAATACACACATACTCATATCATTAAATATGTCACATATCAGTCAATACACACATACTCATATCATCAAATATGTCACATATCAGTCAATACACACATACTCATATCATTAAATATGTCACATATCAGTCAATACACACGTACTCATATCACATTAAATATGTCACATATCAGTCAATACACACATACTCATATCATCAAATATGTCACATATCAGTCAATACACACATACTCATATCATCAAATATGTCACATATCAGTCAATACATACATACTCATATCATCAAATATGTCACATATCAGTCAATACATACATACTCATATCATCAAATATGTCACATATCAGTCAATACACACATACTCATATCATTAAATATGTCATTAAATATGTCACATGAAAATAATCCAATAAAGGTATATGCATCTTTGAATAAATTGTGATATCATTTCTTGCTTTTTATTAAATAACAAATTATGTTTCCTAGGTGATTTATGTGTCTCGTAATCCAAAGGACGTTATGTGTTCTTTTTATGATTTTCATCGTATGGTTCGAATGGTGAATTACAAAGGCACATTCAACCAGTTCTTCCATCGCTTTCTGAATAATAAATGTGAGTATTCACAACATTTTCTTCCATAAAATATGAAAGTGTTCAGTGTTTATCAGTTGACCAATATAGCCGAGACTCGCATCATACCAATGAGTTGCAACACAGACATGTAACTGATGGCACCCAGATAACACAGACTTGACATCTGATAGCACCCAAATAACACAGACTTGACATTATCTGATGGTATCCAGATAACACAGACGTGCCATTATCTGATGGTATCCAGATAACACAGACTTGACATTATCTGATGGTATCCAGATAACACAGACTTGACATTATCTGATGGTATCCAGATAAAACAGACTTGACATTATCTGATGGTATCCAGATAAAACAGACTTGACATTATCTGATGGTATCCAGATAACACAGACTTGACATTATCTGATGGTATCCAGATAACACAGACTTGACATTATCTGATGGTATCCAGATAACACAGACTTGACATTATCTTATGGTATCCAGATAACACAGACTTGACATTATCTGATGGCATCCAGATAACACAGACTTGCCATTATTTGATGGTATCCAGATAACACAGACTTGACATTATCTGATGGTATCCAGATAAAACAGACTTGACATTATCTGATGGTATCCAGATAACACAGACTTGACATTATCTGATGGTATCCAGATAACACAGACTTGACATTATCTTATGGTATCCAGATAACACAGACTTGACATTATCTGATGGTATCCAGATAACACAGACTTGACATTATCTGATGGTATCCAGATAACACAGACTTGACATTATCTGATGGTATCCAGATAACACAGACTTGACATTATCTAATGGTATCCAGATAACACAGACTTGACATTATCTGATGGTATCCAGATAACACAGACTTGACATTATCTGATGGTATCCAGATAACACAGACTTGAAATTATCTGATGGTATCCAGATAACACAGACTTGACATTATCTGATGGCATTCAGATAACACAGACTTGACATTATCTGATGGCATTCAGATAACACAGACTTGACATTATCTGATGGCATTCAGATATCATAGACTTGAAATTATCTGATGGCATTCAGATAACACAGACTTGACATTATCTGATGGCATTCAGATAACACAGACTTGACATTATCTGATGGCATTCAGATAACACAGACTTGACATTATCTGATGGCATTCAGATAACACAGACTTGACATTATCTGATGGCATCCAGATAACACAGACTTGACATTATCTGATGGTATCCAGATAACACAGACTTGACATTATCTGATGGTATCCAGATAACACAGACTTGACATTATCTGATGGCATTCAGATAACACAGACTTGACATTATCTGATGGCATCCAGATAACACAGACTTGACATTATCTGATGGTATCCAGATAACACAGACTTGACATTATCTGATAGTATCCAGATAACACAGACTTGACATTATCTGATGGCATCCACATAACACAGACTTGACATTATCTGATGGTATCCAGATATCACAGACTTGACATTATTTGATGGTATCCAGATATCACAGACTTGACATTATCTGATGGTATCCAGATATCACAGACTTGACATTATCTGATGGTATCCAGGGTGATTTAAATTGTCTCATTTTTGCCCCTTTACACCACCATTTTCAAATAGTGTCACCTTTGACCCATTACACCACCATTTACATATTGTGTCACCTTTGACCCATTACACCACCATTTACATATTGTGTCACCTTTGACCCATTACACCACCATTTACGTATTGTGTCACCTTTGACCCATTACACCACCATTTTCAAATTGTGTCACCTTTGACCCATTACACCACCATTTTCAAATTGTGTCACCTAACTGACTTGCATTTCAGTTTCATGTTAGTGATCAGCATTGTCTATTTCACAGTGGCTTATGGTTCTTACTTTGACCATACACTTGACTGGTGGAATCATAAAGATGACAAACACATAATGTTTATTAAATATGAAGACTTGAAAAAGGTAAGACAAATTATACTGTATTTATAGCATTAGTAATTTGAACATAAATATCATGAAATGTCTAGAGCACTACGATTTTTAATAAGTAAAAAAAAAACATTTGGTGATCAGTTCATAATGGATTAACCAATTGTCTTTCATTGTCAAAAAATTAATATAATTTAGTGTGTTTATTCATAGAATTTGGCTGTCACAGTTGATAAGATATCTTGTTTTATGGGAGTAAGCTTATCCAGTGACTTGGTTGAACAGATAGTTGAATACTGGGGCTCTGTAACCCAATATAACAGACGTGGTAAGTCATTTATCTCATTATTGTATGACTTTCACAGTCATTTTACTGAATCTCACTTCGAGTAGAGGGTGCCCTACTGATGGGTATCCCACTGAGTCCCACTGCCAATAGAGGGTATCCCACTGAATCTCACTTCCAGTAGAGGGTGCCCTACTGATGGGTACCCCACTGAGTCCCACTACCAATAGAAGGTATTCCACTGAATCTCACTTCCAGTAGAGGGTGCCCTACTGATGGGTACCCCACTGAGTCCCACTGCCAATAGAGAGTATCCCACTGAATCTCACTTCGAGTAGAGGGTGCCCTACTGATGGGTACCCCACTGAGTCCCACTACCAATAGAAGGTATCCCACTGAATCTCACTTCCAGTAGAGGGTGCCCTACTGATGGTACCCCACTGAGTCCCACTGCCAATAGAGGGTATCCCACTGAATCTCACTTCCAGTAGAGGGTGCCCTACTGATGGGTATCCCACTGAGTCCCACTACCAATAGAAGGTATCCCACTGAATCTCACTTCCAGTAGAGGGTGCCCTACTGATGGGTACCCCTTTGAGTCCCACTACCAATAGAAGGTATCCCACTGAATCTCACTTCCAGTAGAGGGTGCCCTACTGATGGGTATCCCACTGAGTCCCACTACCAATAGAAGGTATCCCACTGAATCTCACTTCCAGTAGAGGGTGCCCTACTGATGGGTACCCCTTTGAGTCCCACTACCAATAGAAGGTATCCCACTGAATCTCACTTCCAGTAGAGGGTGCCCTACTGATGGGTACCCCACTGAGTCCCACTGCCAATAGAGGGTATCCCACTGAATCTCACTTCGAGTAGAGGGTGCCCTACTGATGGGTATCCCACTGAGTCCCACTGCCAATAGAGGGTATCCCACTGAATCTCACTTCCAGTAGAGGGTGCCCTACTGATGGGTATCCCACTGAGTCCCACTACCAATAGAGGGTATCCCACTGAATCTCACTTCCAGTAGAGGGTGCCCTACTGATGGGTACCCCACTGAGTCCCACTGCCAATAGAGGGTATCCTACTGAATCTCACTTCGAGTAGAGGGTGCCCTACTGATGGGTACCCCACTGAGTCCCACTGCCAATAGAGGGTATCCCACTGAATCTCACTTCGAGTAGAGGGTGCCCTACTGATGGGTATCCCACTGAGTCTCACTACCAATAGAAGGTATCCCACTGAATCTCACTTCCAGTAGAGGGTGCCCTACTGATGGGTACCCCACTGAGTCCCACTACCAATAGAAGGTATCCCAATGAATTTCACTTCCAGTAGAGGGTGCCCTACTGATGGGTATCTCACTGAGTCCCACTGCCAATAGAGGGTATCCCACTGAATCTCACTTCGAGTAGAGGGTGCCCTACTGATGGGTACCCCACTGAGTCCCACTGCCAATAGAGGGTATCCCACTGAATCTCACTTCCAGTAGAGGGTGCCCTACTGATGGGTACCCCACTGAGTCCCACTACCAATAGAAGGTATCCCACTGAATCTCACTTCCAGTAGAGGGTGTCCTACTGATGGGTATCCCACTGAGTCCCACTACCAATAGAGGGTATCCCACTGAATCTCACTTCGAGTAGAGGGTGCCCTACTGATGGGTATCCCACTGAGTCCCACTGCCAATAGAGGGTATCCCACTGAATCTCACTTCGAGTAGAGGGTGCCCTACTGATGGGTACCCCACTGAGTCCCACTGCCAATAGAGGGTATCCCACTGAATCTCACTTCGAGTAGAGGGTGCCCTACTGATGGGTACCCCACTGAGTCCCACTACCAATAGAAGGTATCCCACTGAATCTCACTTCCAGTAGAGGGTGTCCTACTGATGGGTATCCCACTGAGTCCCACTACCAATAGAGGGTATCCCACTGAATCTCATTTCGAGTAGAGGGTGCCCTACTGATGGGTATCCCACTGAGTCCCACTACCAATAGTGGGTACCCCACTGAGTCCCACTGCCAATAGAGGGTATCCCACTGAATCTTACTTCCAGTAGAGGGTGCCCTACTGATGGGTATCCCACTGAGTCCCACTACCAATAGTGGGTATCCCACTGAATCTCACTTCCAGTAGAGGGTGCCCTACTGATGGGTACCCCACTGAGTCCCACTGCCAATAGAGGGTATTCCACTGAATCTCACTTCGAGTAGAGGGTGCCCTACTGATGGGTACCCCACTGAGTCCCACTGCCAATAGAGAGTATTCCACTGAATCTCACTTCGAGTAGAGGGTGCCCTACTGATGGGTATCCCACTGAGTCCCACTACCAATAGAAGGTATCCCACTGAATCTCACTTCCAGTAGAGGGTGCCCTACTGATGGGTACCCCACTGAGTCCCACTACCAATAGAAGGTATCCCACTGAATCCCACTACCAATAGAAGGTATCCCACTGAATCTCACTTCCAGTAGAGAGTGCCCTACTGATGGGTATCCCACTGAGTCCCACTGCCAATAGAGGGTATCCCACTGAATCTCACTTCCAGTAGAGGGTGCCCTACTGATGGGTACCCCACTGAGTCCCACTACCAATAGAAGGTATCCCACTGAATCTCACTTCCAGTAGAGGGTGCTCTACTGATGGGTATCCCATTGAGTCCCACTACCAATAGAGGGTATCCCACTGAATCTCACTTCGAGTAGAGGGCGCCCCAATGAACTTCACTGCCAATAGAGGGTGTCCCAATGAATATCACTGTCAGTCAGGGTGTCCCAATGAACCTCACAACCTGTAGAAGACACCCCAATGAATTTCACTGTCTGTAGAGGGCGCCCCAATCAACTGCACTACCAATAGAGGGTGTCCCAATGAATATCACTGTCAGTCAGGGTGTCCCAATGAACCTCACAACCTGTAGAAGACACCCCAATGAATTTCACTGTCTGTAGAGGGTGCCCCAATGACCTTCACTGCCAATAGAGGGTGTCCCAATGAATATCACTGTCAGTACAGGGTGTCCCAATGAACCTCATAACCTGTAGCAGACACCCCAATGAATTTCACTGTCTGTAGAGGGCGCCCCAATCAACTGCACTACCAATAGAGGGTGTCCCAATGAATATCACTGTCAGTCAGGGTGTCCCAATGAACCTCACAACCTGTAGAAGACACCCCAATGAATTTCACTGTCTGTAGAGGGTGCCCCAATGACCTTCACTGCCAATAGAGGGTGTCCCAATGAATATCACTGTCAGTACAGGGTGTTCCAATGAACCTCACAACCTATAGAAGACACCCCAATGAATTTCACTTCCAGTAGAGGGTGCCCTACTGATGGGTACCCCACTGAGTCCCACTGCCAATAAAGGGTATCCCACTGAATCTCACTTCCAGTAGAGAGTGCCCTACTGATGGGTATCCCACTGAGTCCCACTGCCAATAGAGGGTTTCCCACTGAATCTCACTTCCAGTAGAGGGTGCCCTACTGATGGGTACCCCACTGAGTCCCACTACCAATAGAAGGTATCCCACTGAATCTCACTTCCAGTAGAGGGTGCTCTACTGATGGGTACCCCATTGAGTCCCACTACCAATAGAGGGTATCCCACTGAATCTCACTTCGAGTAGAGGGCGCCCCAATGAACTTCACTGCCAATAGAGGGTGCCCTACTGAATATCACTGTCAGTACAGGGTGTCCCAATGAACCTCACAACCTGTAGAAGACACCCCAATGAATTTCACTGTCTGTAGAGGGCGCCCCAATCAACTGCACTACCAATAGAGGGTGTCCCAATGAATATCACTGTCAGTCAGGGTGTCCCAATGAACCTCACAACCTGTAGAAGACACCCCAATGAATTTCACTGTCTGTAGAGGGCGCCCCAATCAACTGCACTACCAATAGAGGGTGTCCCAATGAATATCACTGTCAGTCAGGGTGTCCCAATGAACCTCACAACCTGTAGAAGACACCCCAATGAATTTCACTGTCTGTAGAGGGTGCCCCAATGACCTTCACTGCCAATAGAGGGTGTCCCAATGAATATCACTGTCAGTACAGGGTGTCCCAATGAACCTCATAACCTGTAGCAGACACCCCAATGAATTTCACTGTCTGTAGAGGGTGCCCCAATGACCTTCACTGCCAATAGAGGGTGCCCTACTGATTATGGCTGTCAGTACAGGGTGTCCCAATGAACCTCACAACCTGTAGAAGACACCCCAATGAATTTCACTGTCTGTAGAGGGCGCCCCAATGACCTTCACTGCCAATAGAGGGTGTCCCAATGAATATCACTGTCAGTACAGGGTGTCCCAATGAACCTCATAACCTGTAGCAGACACCCCAATGAATTTCACTGTCTGTAGAGGGTGCCCCAATGACCTTCACTGCCAATAGAGGGTGCCCTACTGAATATCACTGTCAGTACAGGGTGTCCCAATGAACCTCACAACCTATAGAAGACACCCCAATGAATTTCACTGTCTGTAGAGGGCGCCCCAATCAACTGCACTACCAATAGAGGGTGTCCCAATGAATATCACTGTCAGTCAGGGTGTCCCAATGAACCTCACAACCTGTAGAAGACACCCCAATGAATTTCACTGTCTGTAGAGGGCGCCCCAATCAACTGCACTACCAATAGAGGGTGTCCCAATGAATATCACTGTCAGTCAGGGTGTCCCATTGAACCTCACAACCTGTAGAAGACACGCCAATGAATTTCACTGTCTGTAGAGGGTGCCCCAATGACCTTCACTGCCAATAGAGGGTGCCCTACTGATTATGGCTGTCAGTACAGGGTGTCCCAATGAACCTCACAACCTGTAGAAACACCCCAATGAATTTCACTGTCTGTAGAGGGCGCCCCAATCAACTTCACTGCCAATAGAGGGTGTCCCAATGAATATCACTGTCAGTCAGGGTGTCCCAATGAACCTCACAACCTATAGAAGACACCCCAATGAATTTCACTGTCTGTAGAGGGCACCCCAATCAACTTCACTGCCAATAGAGGGTGTCCCAATGAATATCACTGTCAGTACAGGGTGTCCCAATGAACCTCACAACCTATAGAAGACACCCCAATGAATTTCACTGTCTGTAGAGGGTGCCCCAATGAATATCACTGTCAGTACAGGGTGTTCCAATGAACCTCACAACCTATAGAAGACACCCCAATGAATTTCACTTCCAGTAGAGGGTGCCCTACTGATGGGTACCCCACTGAGTCCCACTGCCAATAAAGGGTATCCCACTGAATCTCACTTCCAGTAGAGAGTGCCCTACTGATGGGTATCCCACTGAGTCCCACTGCCAATAGAGGGTATCCCACTGAATCTCACTTCCAGTAGAGGGTGCCCTACTGATGGGTACCCCACTGAGTCCCACTACCAATAGAAGGTATCCCACTGAATCTCACTTCCAGTAGAGGGTGCTCTACTGATGGGTACCCCTTTGAGTCCCACTACCAATAGAGGGTATCCCACTGAATCTCACTTCGAGTAGAGGGCGCCCCAATGAACTTCACTGCCAATAGAGGGTGCCCTACTGAATATCACTGTCAGTACAGGGTGTCCCAATGAACCTCACAACCTGTAGAAGACACCCCAATGAATTTCACTGTCTGTAGAGGGCGCCCCAATCAACTGCACTACCAATAGAGGGTGTCCCAATGAATATCACTGTCAGTCAGGGTGTCCCAATGAACCTCACAACCTGTAGAAGACACCCCAATGAATTTCACTGTCTGTAGAGGGCGCCCCAATCAACTGCACTACCAATAGAGGGTGTCCCAATGAATATCACTGTCAGTCAGGGTGTCCCAATGAACCTCACAACCTGTAGAAGACACCCCAATGAATTTCACTGTCTGTAGAGGGTGCCCCAATGACCTTCACTGCCAATAGAGGGTGTCCCAATGAATATCACTGTCAGTACAGGGTGTCCCAATGAACCTCATAACCTGTAGCAGACACCCCAATGAATTTCACTGTCTGTAGAGGGTGCCCCAATGACCTTCACTGCCAATAGAGGGTGCCCTACTGATTATGGCTGTCAGTACAGGGTGTCCCAATGAACCTCACAACCTGTAGAAGACACCCCAATGAATTTCACTGTCTGTAGAGGGCGCCCCAATGACCTTCACTGCCAATAGAGGGTGTCCCAATGAATATCACTGTCAGTACAGGGTGTCCCAATGAACCTCATAACCTGTAGCAGACACCCCAATGAATTTCACTGTCTGTAGAGGGTGCCCCAATGACCTTCACTGCCAATAGAGGGTGCCCTACTGAATATCACTGTCAGTACAGGGTGTCCCAATGAACCTCACAACCTATAGAAGACACCCCAATGAATTTCACTGTCTGTAGAGGGCGCCCTAATCAACTGCACTACCAATAGAGGGTGTCCCAATGAATATCACTGTCAGTCAGGGTGTCCCAATGAACCTCACAACCTGTAGAAGACACCCCAATGAATTTCACTGTCTGTAGAGGGCGCCCCAATCAACTGCACTACCAATAGAGGGTGTCCCAATGAATATCACTGTCAGTCAGGGTGTCCCATTGAACCTCACAACCTGTAGAAGACACGCCAATGAATTTCACTGTCTGTAGAGGGTGCCCCAATGACCTTCACTGCCAATAGAGGGTGCCCTACTGATTATGGCTGTCAGTACAGGGTGTCCCAATGAACCTCACAACCTGTAGAAACACCCCAATGAATTTCACTGTCTGTAGAGGGCGCCCCAATCAACTTCACTGCCAATAGAGGGTGTCCCAATGAATATCACTGTCAGTCAGGGTGTCCCAATGAACCTCACAACCTATAGAAGACACCCTAATGACATTCACTGTCTGTAAAGGGCGCCCCAATGAACTTCACTGCCAATAGAGAGTGTCCCAATGAATATCACTGTCAGTACAGGGTGTCCCAATGAACCTCACAACCTATAGAAGACACCTCAATGAATTTCACTGTCTGTAGAGGGCGCCCCAATCAACTGCACTACCAATAGAGGGTGTCCCAATGAACCTCACAACCTGTAGAAGACACCCCAATGAATTTCACTGTCTGTAGAGGGTGCCCCAATGATCTTCACTGCCAATAGAGGGTGCCCTACTGAATATCACTGTCAGTACAGGGTGTCCCAATGAACCTCACAACCTATAGAAGACACCCCAATGAATTTCACTGTCTGTAGAGGGTGCCCCAATGACCTTCACTGCCAATAGAGGGTGCCCTACTGATTATGGCTGTCAGTACAGGGTGTCCCAATGAACCTCACAACCTGTAGAAGACACCCCAATGAATTTCACTGTCTGTAGAAGGCGCCCCAATGACCTTCACTGCCAATAGAGGGTGTCCCAATGAATATCACTGTCAGTACAGGGTGTTCCAATGAACCTCACAACCTATAGAAGACACCCCAATGAATTTCACTGTCTGTAGAAGGCGCCCCAATGACCTTCACTGCCAATAGAGGGTGTCCCAATGAATATCACTGTCAGTACAGGGTGTTCCAATGAACCTCACAACCTATAGAAGACACCCCAATGAATTTCACTGTCTGTAGAGGGCGCCCCAATCAACTTCACTGCCAATAGAGGGTGCCCTACTGAATATCACTGTCAGTACAGGGTGTCCCAATGAACCTCACAACCTATAGAAGACACCCCAATGAATTTCACTGTCTGTAGAGGGTGCCCCAATGACCTTCACTGCCAATAGAGGGTGCCCTACTGATTATGGCTGTCAGTACAGGGTGTCCCAATGAACCTCACAACCTGTAGAAGACACCCCAATGAATTTCACTGTCTGTAGAGGGCACCCCAATCAACTTCACTGCCAATAGAGGGTGTCCCAATGAATATCACTGTCAGTACAGGGTGTCCCAATGAACCTCACAACCTGTAGAAGACACCCCAATGAATTTCACTGTCTGTAGAGGGCGCCCCAATCAACTGCACTACCAATAGAGGGTGTCCCAATGAATATCACTGTCAGTCAGGGTGTCCCAATGAACCTCACAACCTGTAGAAGACACCCCAATGAATTTCACTGTCTGTAGAGGGCGCCCCAATCAACTGCACTACCAATAGAGGGTGTCCCAATGAATATCACTGTCAGTCAGGGTGTCCCAATGAACCTCACAACCTGTAGAAGACACCCCAATGAATTTCACTGTCTGTAGAGGGCGCCCCAATGACCTTCACTGCCAATAGAGGGTGCCCTACTGATTATGGCTGTCAGTCAGGGTGTCCCAATGAACCTCACAACCTGTAGAAGACACCCCAATGAATTTCACTGTCTGTAGAAGGTGCCCCAATGACTTTCACTGCCAATAGAGGGTGCCCTACTGAATATGGCTGTCAGTACAGGGTGTCCCAATGAACCTCACAACCTGTAGAATACACCCCAATGAATTTCACTGTCTGTAGAGGGCGCCCCAATCAACTGCACTACCAATAGAGGGTGTCCCAATGAATATCACTGTCAGTCAGGGTGTCCCAATGAACCTCACAACCTGTAGAAGACACCCCAATGAATTTCACTGTCTGTAGAGGGCGCCCCAATCAACTGCACTACCAATAGAGGGTGTCCCAATGAATATCACTGTCAGTCAGGGTGTCCCAATGAACCTCACAACCTGTAGAAGACACCCCAATGAATTTCACTGTCTGTAGAGGGCGCCCCAATGACCTTCACTGCCAATAGAGGGTGCCCTACTGATTATGGCTGTCAGTCAGGGTGTCCCAATGAACCTCACAACCTGTAGAAGACACCCCAATGAATTTCACTGTCTGTAGAAGGTGCCCCAATGACTTTCACTGCCAATAGAGGGTGCCCTACTGAATATGGCTGTCAGTACAGGGTGTCCCAATGAACCTCACAACCTGTAGAATACACCCCAATGAATTTCACTGTCTGTAGAGGGCGCCCCAATCAACTTCACTACCAATAGAGGGTGTCCCAATGAATATCACTGTCAGTACAGGGTGTCCCAATGAACCTCACAACCTGTACAAGGTGCCCCAATGAATTTCACTGTCTGTAGAAGGTGCCCCAATGACCTTCAATGCCAATAGAGGGTGCCCTACTGAATATGGCTGTCAGTACAGGGTGTCCCAATGAACCTCACAACCTGTACAAGATGTCCCAGTCTTGGGTGCTTGAAAAAACCTTGCTGTCAGTGACGGTCGTACACTTGCATTTTAACAGATAGCAAATCAACACTTGCCGGGGAAGAATTTCTAAATACATATTGCTCAAAAAGTAATCCAGTTTTATTGTTGAATACTAAATTTGAAAAATATGATCTGATGTTGCAATCAGGGTGGTGATCTGATGGAAACATTAGAACAAAAACCGAAAATGTTTCAAAGAGTTTTCTTTTTTCTACAGAGGACAGGGTTGGGTACTGGAAGAATATGTTCACAGTTGCAATGAATGAGAAGTTTGAACGAGTTCAACCAGTGAAAATGAAAGATGTTGGTTTACACTTCGACTTTGGTGAATGTTATTAACTGGTGCTAAACCTCTAGATTTGTATGTTGAATTATTCCCTGCTGACCTTACAGATATTGTTTAGTTTTCACACAAATATCAGCAATTGTTACATATCTATCATGTGATGAATATCTCATTCACGGCAGAATATTTCAGAAACATAATCTAAGTTTTGTTTCGCCTGTAAGCAAACTCAAAATATGAAAAGATTGGGAATATTTTTTCGCATAAAATCTCTTACATTACAACATTCTTGACTACATATACAAGGAATGCGCTTTTGTGATATAAATCTGTGACATGACGACACAGGTATGATTCATTGATACTGAGTAGATTCATTTCCATATATGACAATCATTCTCTCATGTAGCAGTTACATTTTAATTGAAAACTATTTTGAAAAATGATGAAAAACAGTCATCACCTTAGTTACGAGAAGACAGCAGAGATTTTGTATTCAGTATATGCATGGACATACAAACCTAGATGTTGGCCCAAATCAAATATTTCTTGGTGTTAATCTGCAATCTACACATTTGGACCAAATATGCTGAATTATTTTTGTGAGGTCAAAGTTTAAAGGTCATGGGGACCATTTTGAATTTCTGTTAATAGCAAGTAAAACCATATACATGTATATAGATATATCTGTGTTGAAATCAATTATGTGGTAGAGTGATTTAGAAAAATATGAATAGAAATTGTTATCACTTAATCAATAAGACATGTTTGAATGTGACCTGTATGTTTTTTTCTTTAATGGCTTTATGTAAATTACAGTGAAAAAGAAGCACTGATATAAAAATGTAAAATATGTTTGCAATAAGTGAGTTGTGATTTTAAGCAACAGTTTAAAAATAGTGCTGTTATTTATGTTGTATTATTATGCATGGTATTTGATAGTATAAGTACACTGCACACAGTACATGTTAGAGTTGAAGTTTGACACCTGTTTCAAATTACTGTGGCTTGCAGCAATTCAGACCCAATCCAAATGTGTTAGCAAATGAAATTTGAAAAGCAATGCAATTGAAATAATTGAAATTTGCCTTTTAAAAAAGTTGCACATCTTCATGCCATCACATATCTCACAAAAAAGTGTCACCTCAAATTTGAGTTGAAAATTTTGTTTATCAAACATACTTAGTCAATTATATGAGTCTTTCCTGTTATATGTATATTCAATGCTTAGATACACCAAAAATATATGCCTATGTATAAAGTATATTGAAAATTATATGTATTAAGGTTCTCCAGGCTTAATAAATTATATCAAGTATTGTACTTAAGATTGAAAATATAGTTATGTATCATGTGACTAATTTGCATATATACCCTTAACAATTGTTACAATTTTACAATATATATATATAATGGAGTTCATGAATTGTACAGACATGAACAGATTAACATTATGATTTGACTAAAAGTACCTGACAATGTTGGTGACAGCCTTACAAACCTAATGAGTTAGACTATTTTCAAGCAATTTTCTGGGCTTCAAGTTGATGGTTGTGTTATTATTGCAATAGCTTCTATGTCTGTTTTAAACTTTCTTTTTAATTTTAAGCAATCAACAAAATTAATTTTAGTATACTTTTAAATTTTTTTTTATATATATTTTGTAATCTTTACTTTATTGTCCTTAGAACAGTATTAATGACAAATAAATTAACCAAACTTCCAATATCATTGCACCTTCATATGTCACATATGCTTTTTTGAATTTCTTATTATTCCTTGTTTAAATGTAGTTTGAACTTCTATCTGTCCATCTGAGCCGATTACATTCAAATTTCGGACACATGTCACATATCATACATATGCAAATGCGTCATGATCCAATTCAAAATGGCCAAATGGCGACCATTTTAATGCTAAAAATTCATCAAAATCAAGCATTTCTGTAATTTTGAAACCAGATCTCAGTCGTGCATGGACATATTTTATTCAAACTTGGTATATCAGTAATGAGTTCATGATGCACCATTTTATTTTCCATGTCAGATTCAAAATGGCCGACTGACGGCCTTTTTGTTTTAATGAATACTTTTCCAGCACTCACTCTGACATGTCAAGACTAATCATGTTCAAACTTTATATGAACATCATATATCATCACATTGCCATTATGTTGATGGAATGATCAAAGATTAAGTTTCTTTTCACATGAATAGAAAATTAAGTAATTTGCATAATAGTCAGTATTGGAGATCGTATTACCCTTAGTCAAATGTGAGAAATTAATATAATATTTATGATCATTCACAGGAGTTTACTCCTTTTGCTCATGGGAAAAATATGTGTTGTCAAAATGGGGCAAAATTTGTAAATGATTTTAAAATGATATTTGAAGTACTGTGAAATACTTTATTTTCGCTGGAATTAATTTTCGCTGAAATGGCTTTTTGGGCGTTTTATATGGAATTTATTTTCACTTATGTTTGATGAGTTTAATGTGAAATATAGGAAAAAAAGTATATTCGCTGGATTTTAGTTTCACAGAATCATCCCTTCAGCAAAAATAGCAAAAATAAATTCTAAGCGAAAATAAAGTATTCTACAGTATACCATGGTTTCTATATTGTTTGCTAATAAGTATGCAAATATTAATATGTTAATAATATGCTAATTAGCAGATATTGATCAATATTTAAATTATATGCTGAGTGGCAGATGTTTATCGATATGTAAATGAGATGCTATTTATATGTAAATGATGCAATACCATGTTATAAATTTGTGTCGTATAATTTGTCATATATTAACATAGCATTTATTTTATTTTATTTTGTTTATAGTAAACTTACTTGTTTTGTTGTCATTTGTTGATCTTGAATAAGTCTTACATCCTGGTACTTATTGTGATATGAACCAATAGAAAGACAGCTTTTTATCATGTCATTAGTTGACGCAAAGGATGTTTAAAAACCAGAACTTGATAGGTCATCAAATAAACAAGGTGTAGTTTTTGTTGTAAAGAAACAGAACGGAGAAAAAAGTAAATATACAAATGATAAAAATCTGTGTTTTTGTCGTATTTCAGAGAAACCAACACTGTATGGTGTTTCAGTGTGCATCTATTCATACAGATCATCTTTTCTAAGTAACTGCAGGCAGTTTTGAATCCTTGAACAATTCTCAAAATTTGAGTATATTCAGTATATCAAATAACTTGCATGATAGTTTCAGTTTATATATCAAATAACTTGCATGATAGTTTCAGTTTATATGTCTCCAATAAAGCTATGAAGCTCCAAAGCAAACAACTTGGCGATACTCCATTTAGGGAACAATGGTACTCTGAAATTTGTCTGAATGAGGAAAATGACACTGCGTTTTTTAAACAAGTTATTACATGAAAAGTGATGTACCATGCTTGTCATTCATTGAACATACAGCAGAAGACTTCCACATACAAATGAGTTACCAACAAAAAGTATTCTATTCTAGCCTCATTTTAAACTTTCCCAATAGCGCCCTCATCGACATTTTACTGGATGTCAAAACATTGGTAATAGACGATTTCAAGACCATTTAAATAATCAATGCAACTCCACTATTATTCTAATGATATGCAAATTAGTGTGTTGTGATAACTTAGTATCTATATTTAGTATGCTAGATGTTCTTCTGTTAGTGGTCACATGACCTGGTTTGAGTTTGTAATGGAGGCAATGCTTGCCAAGTTGTAGTTTTGTGTGTATATTGCCATTTTCCTGTGTGGTTAGCCGAACACTTGGTTACCACATGTGTATATGTCTCTCAGGTCTGATATCAATTTAAAAATTCCAATAAATACTACTCATTTTAAAGGTTTCACAGAGTAATGCTAAAACGAACACAATTTTCTGGTGAAAATCCTAAAATGGACAATTAAAAAGACAAAAAAGTTATT
Organism: Saccoglossus kowalevskii; assembly: GCF_978046115.1. NCBI lineage: Eukaryota > Metazoa > Hemichordata > Enteropneusta > Harrimaniidae > Saccoglossus > Saccoglossus kowalevskii. The sequence goes on along the minus strand of NC_140652.1, from coordinate 35,929,813 downwards.
ACAAAACGCCAAAAATTCACAGCAAAATCACTTTTTTAATAAAGAATTGAGGTATCCCTTTCAATTTCTTCACTGTACTCATTTGAATCTTCCATAAAGGATTTATTTTGCATTTAACATAACATTAATTTTTAATTAGTGTGAATTATGAGCTTTCAGAAAATATATAGTTTGATATAATTAGTGTGAATTTTACTGCAAAAACCTTTACTCCAAACTTAAAATATTACTTATTTTGACCATAAAACAGCTCTGTAATTTATGTAAATGTACGTGATACTAATAGACTGAATACGGTGTATATGTTTTGCCATAATTTGGTTGGATTGATCTGTATATAAGTCTTTCATAGTGAAATAAGAAACCCATGCTTGTAATAACAAAAGAGTCACTTTATGTAAATTTAAAACCAGTAACTATAGCCTGAAACGGGTAGACATACTCAACCCATAACTGCAAATGATATTAGAACTTACATAAACTGTCCTCATAATAAAACTGAAGATGAATTACATTTCTTCATGGATTGTCATCGGGACGAAATGAAAAAAAATATTGAACTTCTTAAAGAGGTAGATGAATAAAACATATTTTTTATATAAGTAAATGAAATTTGTATGAAGCTGCAAAATTAAATTCTTGTAGTTTTATCATTTCAAATCGTTTCATTTTTTTTTCAATGGGAATGGATTATTTGACATACTGGGGTGCTTAGTTCACTGGCTGTGCTACTATATTCCTGAGAATTCAGTGTCATTTTATTCAGAATTGGCAAACTTGAGATAATTGTTTTTTCCTATCCCGGTATTCCACTGAGCACCGTCCCTCAACACGTTGAGTGTTGAGGGACGGTGCACTGAGTAACTGAGGCACCTGCTGTCAATCTCACTTCTTATCCGCGTTTTGATATGCAAATTAATTACTTTTATAACAGGCGTGATAAGTAAACACGTTGACTGGCAACTGGGGATTACTGCTAACCACATAGAGGGACTGTGTGCTAACGTACCAATCGAATATGCAAATAGAGTAAATAGCAACCGACGGCCCTCCACATTAGTTATGCAGGTTGAACCGATCACGTGACTCGCGAAATTGGCAACAAGTCGAACTGCGTTCATAGCAACACACAGAGCAGGTGGTAATGGCTGCCGAGTCACACGGGTTATGTTGTAATCGCTGATGACAGAAATCTACCAAGTGACATTAATAATTCTCGACTGAGCGTGAATATACCTTTTTTCGACGTAGCTGCCGTGTAGTGTTTTGTTAGCGGTGCACTGAGGTAGGTTTGATACTGTCGAGTCGATGTGCCAGGGGAAGTACACGACAAGTGCCAGTGTGGTCGTAACCTGTGTAGTGTGTGTCGTTTGGAGTTACCAGTGGACTTTGACATTTTCAATGTAATTAATTTAAATCTGTTGGTCCCTAATCTAAATTGTACATCATTTAATCGTTCAGATCGTCTAGACTGTAAAAGTGCCGAGACATTGTAAGGTAATTTTGGCGCGATGTTTATAATAAATTTGGTCATGACTGAGTGAGTTCAGGAAGCATACATGATAATGGCCGCCGACGTTGCGATATTTGTGTTATTTGTTCTCTTGTCAATTATGTGTTTACATGTGGGCAATATGTGATAAATACTCGATTGATCTAGTAATTAGGCATCCATTCATAAATTAAGCAGTTGCGTCGTTTGTGGTGGCGTTCACGTAATTTATTAATTCCGTGAGTGTTGTGATAACATTCAGTGTTAGATTACAGAAATCTGCTAAAATGACAATATTCTAAATTATAAATAACTATTATTAATTTAGTATCAATTGTCGCAATTTCAAGTCAAGTCAATGTTATCAGATTTTGGTTTCAAGATCTAATTTGTATGATGTATGTTCTAAAATATCTAAGTTTTGAGGTTTTAGCAACTACCTCCTCTCTTCTGAGAAGTTTGGAGGAGACTCAGAACTGTAAACAAACCAAATATGTTAGATTTAAATGTTGAGTGTTTATTTACAGAAAAAATTATTCACAAATGTCGTGTACCATAGTTGAATGCTTGCTGTATAAATTACTAGATACAGTCGTTAGTGATTTCCATAGTGTCCAAAATTTCATCTTATACCAATAGAATATTACACATGTGACAGCAGTATTACATCAACTAATACTAGTAAATAAACATATTTCTATCAGTATATAGCTAAAAAAATTTTAGGAGTACAAATGTGGATGTACATGTTGGTGTTTGGCTTTTACTAAAAAATCGCTGTTTATAAATTCTCCCATAAGATTTTGATCGGAAAATGTGCTTTACATAAAAAAAATGACATTTAGGACATTCAATACTGTTTCACATTTGTGATCTGTGCACAGTAAGATTCATAATCCTTGCTAGTTCGAATATCGGCTCATACGAGAAACTATATCTCCAAAATATTTTGACTGTGGTTTGATATTTCAATGTGGTTTTATTTTTTCCACCGTAGATCCTCAAAAGGTCTATGGTTCCACATTTAGCCTGTGTATCAACTGCATATAACTGGTACACTCATGTGTTTTTCTCTAAAGTTAAAGGGCAGCAGTCGCCGCGCCGCGTCCTGTTCGATATGGGACTCATAGCAACGTATACAATGCATGTAAAATACATTGTTTATTTACATGAAATTTGAACATGTGATGCGACAACTACCGCACTTTAAGTTACCCCCCCCCCCAGGTAATGAACCCTGATTTATAATTATTAGTAATAGATTAGACAAGTGTACCAAACTTTTGTGAAACTGTATCAGACATCTATAAGACAGGTGAAAAAGGTGATCTAAATTTTAGGCCTAAGTGAGAAGCACTTATTAGTATAACATTATTAATGAATGGAACTAAATACTCTCACTGTGAGCTCTCAAAAATTTATTGTTCTTCTACATGCAACTGAACTGCAAATCCATTGTACGCAAAACTATAAATTATACTGTAATCAATGTGTGAAGGCATGTAGTCGGCTCTATCACAGGTTATTAATAAGTAGATGTCTTTGCTTTTACAGTTAAGTTGTACCATGTATATTCCATATGTTATATTATGAATATTCAATGACTGTGATGTAAATAATGCTTTAGGCCAGAGACATGCCACTGCATTCAAACAGTTGTTCTTTTCTTTTTTCAGCTGTATCTCCATATCTTGAATTACAATGGCTCAAGTGATGAAATTTAATCAGGAACCCTTAGCACTGAGGCCCAATACATCAGGGGTGGTGTTTACACCTAAACAAATCTTGAAAACCACTGGCCCTAATGTGAGACCTTCAACAGCTGGAAGAACAAAGGAACATGGACGTAAAACACCAATTACTAGAGGTAAGAATAACTGTTAGTCAAAAGATTAATAAAGAATTTCTTCTTGTGCAATAATAGGAGTGAATAAATGACCAAAATGGTTGTTTTGATGAGACTTTAAGAGTGCATTCTGGGATGGTATGTTTGTTGGTGGTTTATATTCATGTGATATACTGTAAAGGGATTAATTATTCACTAGGTTTTAATTTTGCTTATTTCGCTGACTGGAAAATGCGCTAAATTAAAACCCAGTGAATATATAAAATTTAGCATAGAACACATTATCTAAATGGTAAAACCATGAATTTAATATATATGGATTTTAATATAAAGATTCCAGGTATTTTATGATTTACTGCTTCTCTCAAATATCTCCTGAAGTTTACACATACATATAATACCGGTACCATCAACTTTGTAACACCAGAGATGTTCATTTCCTATTTAATTTAACAAGTACATGTGATTACAATAGAACATGTGTTGTATGTTTTTCCCATTCATAATTTATGCATTCTACTTTTATATAGCACATGTCAAAGCTTGGTGTATCAGGCCTTGCATGAAAGGCTGGAGAGTAAAAATAGCACATGTCAAAGCTTGGTGTATCAGACCTTGCATGAAAGGCTGGAGAGTGAAAATAGCACATGTCAAAGCTTGGTGTATCAGGCCTTGCATGAAAGGCTGGAGAGTGAAAATAGCACATGTCAAAGCTTGGTGTATCAGGCCTTGCATGAAAGGCTGGAGAGTGTAAATAGCACATATCAAAGCTTGGTGTATCAGACCTTGCATGAAAGACTGGAGAGTGAAAATAGCACATGTCAAAGCTTGGTGTATCAGACCTTGCATGAAAGACTGGAGAGTGAAAATAGCACATGTCAAAGCTTGGTGTATCAGACCTTGCATGAAAGGCTGGAGAGTGAAAAATAGCACATGTCAAAGCTTGGTGTATCAGACCTTGCATGAAAGACTGGAGAGTGAAAATAGCACATGTCAAAGCTTGGTGTATCAGACCTTGCATGAAAGACTGGAGAGTGAAAATAGCACATGTCAAAGCTTGGTGTATCAGACCTTGCATGAAAGGCTGGAGAGTGTAAATAACACATGTCAAAGCTTGGTGTATCAGACCTTGCATGAAAGGCTGGAGAGTGAAAAATAGCACATGTCAAAGCTTGGTGTATCAGACCTTGCATGAAAGGCTGGAGAGTGTAAATAGCACATGTCAAAGCTTGGTGTATCAGGCCTTGCATGAAAGGCTGAAGAGTGTAAATAGCACATGTCAAAGCTTGGTGTATCAGACCTTGCATGAAAGGCTGGAGAGTGAAAATAGCACATGTCAAAGCTTGGTGTATCAGGCCTTGCATGAAAGGCTGGAGAGTAAAAATAGCACATGTCAAAGCTTGGTGTATCAGACCTTGCATGAAAGGCTGGAGAGTGTAAATAGCACATGTCAAAGCTTGGTGTATCAGGCCTTGCATGAAAGGCTGGAGAGTGAAAATAGCACATGTCAAAGCTTGGTGTATCAGACCTTACATGAAAGACTGGAGAGTGAAAATAGCTCATGTCAAAGCTTGGTGTATCAGGCCTTGCATGAAAGGCTGGAGAGTGAAAATAGCACATGTCAAAGCTTGGTGTATCAGACCTTGCATGAAAGGCTGGAGAGTGTAAATAGCACATGTCAAAGCTTGGTGTATCAGACCTTGCATGAAAGACTGGAGAGTGAAAATAGCACATGTCAAAGCTTGGTGTATCAGACCTTGCATGAAAGGCTGGAGAGTGTAAATAGCACATGTCAAAGCTTGGTGTATCAGGCCTTGCATGAAAGGCTGGAGAGTGTAAATAGCACATGTCAAAGCTTGGTGTATCAGACCTTGCATGAAAGGCTGGAGAGTGTAAATAGCACATGTCAAAGCTTGGTGTATCAGACCTTGCATGAAAGCCTGGAGAGTGAAAATAGCACATGTCAAAGCTTGGTGTATCAGACCTTGCATGAAAGGCTGGAGAGTGTAAATAGCACATGTCAAAGCTTGGTGTATCAGACCTTGCATGAAAGGCTGGAGAGTGAAAATAGCACATGTCAAAGCTTGGTGTATCAGACCTTGCATGAAAGACTGGAGAGTGTAAATAGCACATGTCAAAGCTTGGTGTATCAGACCTTGCATGAAAGGCTGGAGAGTGTAAATAGCACATGTCAAAGCTTGGTGTATCAGACCTTGCATGAAAGGCTGGAGAGTGAAAATAGCACATGTCAAAGCTTGGTGTATCAGGCCTTGCATGAAAGGCTGGAGAGTGAAAAAAGCACATGTCAAAGCTTGGTGTATCAGGCCTTGCATGAAAGGCTGGAGAGTGTAAATAGCACATGTCAAAGCTTGGTGTATCAGACCTTGCATGAAAGGCTGGAGAGTGTAAATAGCACATGTCAAAGCTTGGTGTATCAGACCTTGCATGAAAGGCTGGAGAGTGAAAATAGCTCTACTAAAAGCACTGAGACAAGTTATGGGAGTGATTGAAATGTGTTGACAAATAATTTTATATATGTTTAATTAGAAAAGAAAATAAATTATTTATTTTCCATTTTTTTTTAATAAAAATAAAAATACACATGTTGTGTACTGTGTTAGCATACAAAGTGCAGTTTGTGTTTTTTCCTACATTTCAAGGAATGAAAAATATAAAGCATGCAAGATTAATTCAATGTATTTTTTCAAACAGAGTCAGTATAATGTTGAATCTTGTTTTATGTTGGGGGGGGATTGTGGCTTGCTGATCCCTCTCCCCTTCCACACACACAAAATTCCTAGACAACATCACATGTTGTGTCCCTTTGGATAAAACAACACACCTTGACATTGTCTTTGTTCTTCTCAATAAGTATGCTTTAAACAGCCATGGCCTCCTGATAGTGAATGTTACACACTCACAGAGGCATAGATAATTGTACAGAGTTGAGTACATTACCAGCTGAAAGCCTCCAATGAGCAAAATATATAGAAAAAAAATAACATAAGCAGGTGATGTATTTAACCTTTGACTGTCAAAGTTAACCTTTTTTAGAACCTTTTACAAAATAAAACTTAAAAGTGGAACATTCGATAACAATCTTAACCATCAGTACCAGTATTTTTTTTTTTTTGGTAAACATTTTAATTTTGAAATCAAACTAATAAAAGTATGATATCCATGTTTGTTTCTTTGACTAAAATTTGATGAATTGCTTTCCGTGCCTATAAAAAAATGGTATCTGAAAGAAACAACTTAATTTTTCAGGATTTCAAATCAAATAGTAGTGTGATAGACACATCATATACAGAGCCCATCAAACCTGTATTTATTTCTTTGATTTGTACTGTAATTCATTATATGTGTTCTCACATGTTATAATCTGCCTTAGAAACCATTTGTCTATTGGACATTGTCATAGTTTGCAACACTGTGTGTTTATTGTCAGAATCTATTGTACTTCACTTCGTACAATTGGAATGCTATGTTTATTTTACCCTCCCTATCACGGGTGTGAAGTACGTGATCTGACAATTAGTGCAAAGCATACACAGTAATTTAAGCAGTGAACACGTTACAGTGTGTGTGTACCACGGTGATGACAAAATGCTTTCATACATCATGTGGTTGTAAAGAAGTACCACTATTGAGTTGAAAACAAATAAAATATCTCCAGAATTAATTCATTTCTTTAGTTTTGTCAGCCCACAAAAATAGCAAATCATCACTGTCTCTGATGCCCTACCTAATAACGAATACGATTGTAATAACATTTCTACTGTAAGTCAATTGAAACTGTTGCTACACTAAGTACTCAAGTAAAGCTTGGAAACATGCAACCATGATTAATAAGACTTTTTTTTAAAATGACAAATGACTGGTAATAAAGTGGTGTTGGTAAGCTGCTTGGTGTAAATTAATAATCCAATTATTGTAACAAAAGGTCATGTGTCAACAGGCAGATTGTTAATATGTAAGTCTGTCGTCATTGAACGGTTGTTTTATGTTATTTAAACTTCTTTCAATTTTTATTTGTTTCTCTTAAAATGGATTGCCATGGTGAGGATAAAAATGGAATAAATTTAATATTCAACAGTGTACTGTTAAAAAATTTAAATAACAATGCAAGTATTTACTATTTTAAGCTCAGTTTTCACACATAGCTTATCAAAAATATTAATTTAATATTAATTTAATTAATTTAAGACTGCACATACATTATTTGCTCCATTAGAAATAGACATTTAAGTCTCTAACTTATTTAACCTAAAACTAAAGTCCATTCACACAAAACATATAATAAAGCAAACTGGTGTTAAGAAGATGTCAATTTGTATAAATGTAGAAATGTCTTTTCCATAGTGCCAATGTGAAATATATGATAAAATTGACTTTTTTTGGATGGTTATTTGCTAACTTGGAAATTATACATCATTAGAAAAAACGAAATGTTCTTACAAACTATTTTGATGACTCACACATTATTATAATTTATGTTGTACTTTACTTTGACAACTTTACTTACGAATTATACTAAGAAAGGTAAATAGATCAGAGTGGTTGTTTTGTGATACATCATGTACGTAGACAAGGTCAAAGATATTCCCCTGTGTGTGTACTTGTATGTAAAAATTCCTTCCTTGGTAACCACTCATACCATCACTCTCCTTTCAAAGCTACAATTCCCATTTATTAAACATACTAGTACTAGTAACTTTAATGTTTTCCCTTTTAGTCAACTGTTGTGTTTTGTGTCCCATTCGTTTCCAACAGGTAATAAGTCTAATAATAATACACTATAATGCTTTTTAGTGAAGCATAGATCACAACACGATTAAAGTTCTTTTGTTGTCCCATTTTGCGTTAGATGTTGTGTGTTTGTATGGTTAGGGACAATAGAATTTTGCAGGTACCCTTGTCAAAGGTCATGACAGGTCACGCTATCAACGATGGGTTATAGAAACCGACAAGACTCATTGAAGTGTACCTGTATGTTGTTATACTGGCTTAACTACTAGTGACTGTACTATTATTAAACACACAGCTTTGTATGCATTCAATCAAATTCATGGACTTACAAATAAGTTCAATATATGCATTCTAATTTTATCTGGCTACTTATGATTAGGTTAAAATATTAAAAATGGGTTCAGATTATTATGGCTGCCATAACAACCACCTGTTGATTTCCTATTTTTGTTTCTGTATTAACAGGAATTCTGATTTTTCTTTAATGCAGTTTTTGAAATGTGTAATGTTTTGGGGGACACTGGGTTATGAATTCCAATTCTATATTCTTCCTTGCATACAATGTAACTGTATTCCCTTGTGATCTCCTTATCTGTTTCTCTATGATTTTGTTTGTCTTTAAGTCGGTTGTTGATCTACTCTGCTAGGATTGCCCTTAGAATCATTTTTGTTTGTGTGTGTGTGTCTGTCACTTCTTTACGTATTAACTCATCTGTGATTTTTTGGGTTGGGCAGGCAAGTCACACCTTCACTCTTGTTGGGTGGTGAAATCTGGCAACATCCAAAAAAAAACATTTTTTTAATATCTTCGCACTGAATGTATCTCCTCCTACAAATCTTGGAATAAAAACCTCAGACGTATTTCATTCAAGTCAACTTGAGTTTGGGCCCAAAGTTACTATTTTTTGATATCTTTTTTCATTTCTCTTTAAAGTTTGGGTAACTTTCCGTTAGGAAAGGCTTTTTAACTTTTCTGTGATTTTTTTGGAGGGGTGGGCCAATATTGGTCTAACTTTACCACTAGGTCACACCTGCACTCTAGAAAAATAGTTTTGTCCTAAAATCTTTGACATTTCTCATTCTAATTTGCTTGAGTGTGTGCCTGAAGTTACTATTTTGTTTTTCTTTCTGTCGTACCATTACCATGGCAACACCCAAAAACAATCACCAATCAGCCTACCAGCTTGTCTGTTCAAATGTCTGTCCATCCGTCAGTCATATTAAATGTCTGTCCATCCGTCAGTCATATTAAATGTCTGTCCATCCGTCAGTCATATTAAATGTCTGTCCATCCGTCAGTCATATTAAATGTCTGTCCATCCGTCAGTCATATTAAATGTCTGTCCATCCGTCAGTCATATTAAATGTCTGTCCATCCGTCAGTCATATTAAATGTCTGTCCATCCGTCAGTCATATTAAATGTCTGTCCATCCGTCAGTCATATTAAATGTCTGTCCATCCGTCAGTCATATTAAATGTCTGTCCATCCGTCAGTCATATTAAATGTCTGTCCATCCGTCAGTCATATTAAATGTCTGTCCATCCGTCAGTCATATTAAATGTCTGTCCATCCGTCAGTCATATTAAATGTCTGTCCATCCGTCAGTCATATTAAATGTCTGTCCATCCGTCAGTCATATTAAATGTCTGTCCATCAGTCAGTCATATTAAATGTCTGTCCATCCGTCAGTCATATCAAATGTCTGTCCATCCGTCAGTCATATTAAATGTCTGTCCATCCGTCAGTCATATTAAATGTCTGTCCATCAGTCAGTCATATTAAATGTCTGTCCATCCGTCAGTCATATTAAATGTCTGTCCATCCGTCAGTCATATTAAATGTCTGTCCATCCGTCAGTCATATTAAATGTCTGTCCATCCGTCAGTCATATTAAATGTCTGTCCATCCGTCAGTCATATTAAATGTCTGTCCATCCGTCAGTCATATTAAATGTCTGTCCATCCGTCAGTCATATTAAATGTCTGTCCATCCGTCAGTCATATTAAATGTCTGTCCATCAGTCAGTCATATTAAATGTCTGTCCATCCGTCAGTCATATTAAATGTCTGTCCATCAGTCAGTCATATCAAATGTCTGTCCATCCGTCAGTCATATTAAATGTCTGTCCATCCGTCAGTCATATTAAATGTCTGTCCATCCGTCAGTCATATTAAATGTCTGTCCATCCGTCAGTCATATTAAATGTCTGTCCATCCGTCAGTCATATTAAATGTCTGTCCATCCGTCAGTCATATTAAATGTCTGTCCATCCGTCAGTCATATTAAATGTCTGTCCATCCGTCATGTCTGTCCATCCGTCAGTCATATTAAATGTCTGTCCATCCGTCAGTCATATTAAATGTCTGTCCATCCGTCAGTCATATTAAATGTCTGTCCATCCGTCAGTCATATTAAATGTCTGTCCATCCGTCAGTCATATCAAATGTCTGTCCATCCGTCAGTCATATTAAATGTCTGTCCATCCGTCAGTCATATTAAATGTCTGTCCATCCGTCAGTCATATTAAATGTCTGTCCATCCGTCAGTCATATTAAATGTCTGTCCATCCGTCAGTCATATCAAATGTCTGTCCATCCGTCAGTCATATTAAATGTCTAAATGTCAAGTAGTCTTTAAATGTAGTAGTCTACTTATTTCTAAATTGTGTTCAATGGAATTCATGATGAAAAAAATAAATGTTTTTGTAATTTAGAAGAGTTAACAGCAATATTAACAATTCAACCATGAATGTTCTTTCTGGACTCTGTTATGTTGATATTGAGAGATAAAATGTACTTTTTATAGTTCAAACTATTGAAAACCTTGGGTTCTAAGTGTGTATATATTGTTATCAATGCTGTAAATGTTTTAAGCACTAATTAGGATGTCTACTCATTGCTACCAGTCAGGTTGATCCACTACATTTAATTGTAAAGTATTACAATAAATTAAAAATAAATTTTTCCAAAAAGTATTGAAACTGCAAAGAAGCATATTGATATAATTTCATGAAATTTAAATATAACTTTATAATGTATGCACCAATCCATTGTGAGGCTATAAATCACTCTGACATGGATTGTAATGGGAATATTATAGTGGCATAAATTTAATTAATTTGTTTATTTAAGTATGTCAAGTAGTCCACCACTCACTTGATGTATGTATTACGGGTTTAGGTTCAAGCTCAGAGAAAATCAAGACCAAATTTGATAAAATTTCTGGAATATCTATATTATTATAGGGCACAAAGATACAAACTGGTAGAACATCTAGGCAATCTTTTTGGTTTGAATATTTAAAATTCTATAAATGGACAATAACCAATGTTTAAATTGTAGCTACAGTCTCAAGATCTGGTGTAATTATAAAGTTCATGTATAATATGGATTACAACTTGTTCAGTTATTTGTCAATAAATGTATTTTACTTTCAGCTTCTTTGCCATCCTCACTAAGTACCTACACTGCCAATGCTAGTCTAAGCATCATTGAACTGGAACAAATGTTAAGAGATAAAATACAGTCCAACTATTATGACCTTAAACAGGTGAGTAATTATTATACAAACAAACATACCTTGATTGAAATGTAATCTTCTTGTTTATTTTTTTGCAAATTGTAATTTGTGATTACAATGCTATTGTAAGAATGGAGAAAACCAAAACACAACCACAAATTCTTTATTGCAATAGGTCACAGTAAGTAATTTTGAAGATTAGAAATGTTATAAAATTGAAGGTATATTTTTTGTTAAAGTGAGTGTACTTTTCATTATAAAGTAGCCAATCAATTTTATAATCACTGTGTCTTCTTTTATTTACTGTTCACTGTCACCATGGCAGGAAATGTGATATGTTTAACAACATGTTTTTTATAACCCTATCACAACTGTTGTCATTTTCACAAAGTCTGAGAAAGTATGAGAAATAAATCAAAATAACATTGAAACATTGTGACGTCAAACATCACTAGAGATTCGGCAACCGAGAAAGTATTTTTAGGGTATTTTCGTTCTCAATAATGTGCTGTACACATTCGATGATGATCTATTTTGATGAAGTAAAGGTATATAAATGCAATATTTCCCTGACAAAAATCGGCCTTTTGACTTTGAGATATAAAAAAAAAAACAATTCAAGTTCAAAATCAAGTCATTCGTTTTTTGCGTCAGACGTCCACACCTTTCACGCAATACATAAGTTCTCACAGTTCAATGGAAAGTCGTCTATTCATTGCATATTTATTTATTTATTTTTTTAACTAGGCATTCCAGAATTATGACATAGATCAAAGCCTGACCATCACCAAGGGTGAACTACGCAGAGTTCTAGAAATGTTTGTAATGCCATTCACAGCAGACCAGTTTGAAGCAGTTATGGCTAAAGTTCCAACCAATCCCAATGGAACTGTCAGTTACTGCATGTTTCTTGACCGATACGGACAAGGGTCATCTGGTTCTAAGGAGACTAAATGGATGAGTTCTGGACACAGGTAAATATGTCCATGTAGAATACATGATAACAGGGTAGGGAGTATGTGCAATTATAAGTGAAAATCTTGACTGATATTAATAACTATCTTTATTGCGTTTGTATCCCTATTAGGATTCTGACTAAAATGCAATACAGATGTGAATAAAGACAAACAAACAATTAAAGTGAGAATAAAAATACACACAGGAAAATAAAAACTAACAAGCAAATAAAAGTAGAAAAAAAAAAAAGTAAATTGGATTGTTTTCCATATTTGTGTTGGTGAATGTTTGGATTACTAATGCATGTAACCATTCTCATAATGTAAATTATAGTGTACCAAGTTTTCTATCTAGAGGAGTATGCCTATACACTGTGTGTTGTGTGATGAGTTTTAAATAAAACTAGTTTATGCTGCCTTCTTATATCCTCATTTGTAAAAAGATAATGAAACATTAGAAACTGCAGTAATAGAATTTTCAATTCACTCAACATCACAACATCCTGTCGGTCTTCTCATCAAACTGCCGTCTACAAAACGGATTACTTTTGATCACTGTACACGCTCTGATTTGCACAGGTTACCATGACAACCATGCTGCATTGACCATCACACTGAAATTCATTACTCTAAACATAATAATAATAATAGTAGGCTATAAAATATATGTAATTGTTTTTACACTTTAAGATTAAAATGTGTAATATACCTGTGTTCGTTTAGCATTGAAGTGGTGATTTATGTACCTTGTACTGTATGAATTTATAAATAATTACATGTAACATTTATGTATTAACTAGTTTATGATGGTAAGTTACCTCTGCCTTCTGTGTGTTGTAAGGCTGTAAAATACAGAAAATAAATAAATAAATACAAATTAATTTAAGGTAGAGATGCAGTTTACCTGACAGGTATTTTAATTAGTTAATTAAGAAACCAAGATGACCTCCCTTGTCCACAAAACTTATATTTTTGGAAAACTTATTGTATGAATTTTAAAATTTTGTTAGTATTTTTTTTTTTATGGACACTGTAGTTTGAAATATGCACAAAAATGTGCTTTTTTGGTCAAAAGTGATTTAAAAACATTAGCTTCTAAACCATGCTACTGTTTCCTGTCAAAATTAGTTTATGGGTACATCTGTTTACTATGAAGAAAAAGTCTTGAAAACTGTCTACCAGTTGTCAATTTTGCAGGGCGGCAGCTCAAATTTCACTACTTCAAGTTTATGCATAAATTACCACCCAGGCTAGTTGTCTGTACGATTGTTGTAACACTGTTTTCACCTGTTATCTATATTTTAAAATCGTTTTTTTAAATCGTTGTTCCACTATTCACAATTGTAAAAAATTTTAACAGTCTATAGCCAAGACTGTTTAAATAATAAAAAGCAAAAAAAAAAAATTTCACTCCCAAGTGCCCACGAACCTGCATCTCTACCTTAAGTGAATTCATTTATTACATTCAATTTCTCCAATGCAGCGGCCATCATTTTTTTTAGGGTTTGATTGGCCTACAAAAACAGAAAATTTAAAGATTGTCATAGTAGTGAATTATGCACAACATTTTTATTCACGGTAAGATCATTCAGCCTGGTTGCATATTATGAATATTGTATATTATTATTCAGATACCAATATACTAGATCACCACAAGAGATGGGAGTTGATCACATCGAACGTCTGTTAAAAGAACGCATCGGTACTAATCTCAAGAACGTCATCAAAGCGTTTCGTCTGTTTGATTATAACCGAGATGGTCGTATACAACGCCATGAGATGAGAAAAGTCATTGAAAATTACTGCTTTCGTTTGTCGGATAATCAGTTTGAACGGCTTTGGGGTCGATATGACTTCAACCACACTGGTATCGTCAATTACAATGACTTTCTAAGAAGACTTGGCATTAATGTTCAAAAAAATGAGAAATCTCAACCAGACACAACTAAACTAGGTAATGTCAAATAATCATTAGGTTTTATATGTGTACTGTAAAATACTTTATTTTTGCTTTGAAATTAATTTTCGCTATTTTCGCTGAAGAAATGATTCAGTGAAAATAAAATTCAGTGAATATACCTTTTTTTCTATATTTTACATTCAACTTTTTAAAATCAGTAAAAATAAATTCCATACAAAACACCCAAAATCTCTTTTCAGCGAAAATGATTTCCAGCTAAAATAAAGTATTCTACAGTATATCATGCTGCATCATAGTTTTGTAAACAGTACATTTACTGATTAACTTTGCTTACTCACTGGGTTTTAATTTAGACCCTTTCACATTTAGAAATAAAACACAGCGATTGGTTCAGCTCAAAATAAAATTTAATTTTCTTTTATTTTTAATAATACACTTTATCACAAAAAAATAAAACAATTGTGCATAGGGGTGGGTGGATGTTCTGCATTCCAAACCTTGATACAAACTGATAATTGTGTCTGCCAATATCTATTCATTTGATGTCTATCTTTTCTCTGTTAGCGATGACCTGGCGGCAAGTATATGAAGATAAAAACAAACAAGTTGAGAAGGCAGCTACCATGAACAGAACGGATGATGTTGTCAAAGGCATGACCTTTTCACAAATTGAACATGAACTTAGAAAAAGGGTTGGTACTTGTATTCAAATAAGCCTTCAGACATGGGTCTGTGTGAACAGACCATTAGACTTGGATGACATGAGTCTGTAAACCCATTAGGTGTGGGTGACATGTGTCACTGAAGCCATTGGACAAGGGTCTGTGCAAAGCAAGTCAATTTCCATTAGGTTAACATATCCTAATAGCAGTAATGAGAGGCCAAAATATGTTCATGGAAAAAAAAAAATAAGCAGCAACATTTTAGGTACAGAAGCTTTAGGGAAGTGACCAAAACCAAACTGATCAGTGTCCCGCAGGGCTCCACCAGCACCCGGGAAGTCAGGATAAGCTCCTTGGCTGCATGAAGGTCACCAACACAGGCACTTACCTGGGGTAAACTGATCAGTGTCCCGCGGGGCTCCACCAGCACCTGGGAATTCAGGATAAGCTCCTTGGCTGCATGAAGGTCGCCAACACAGGCACTTACCTGGGGTAAACTGATCAGTGTCTCGCGGGGCTCCACCAGCACCTGGGAAGTCAGGATAAGCTCCTTGGCTGCATGAAGGTCACCAACACATGCATTTACCTGGGGTTAACCGGGGTAAACCGGCGCTCATTGTTTGTGATTATAATCATATTGTTCACATGTTCTCACCTTTCGAAAAACGACTGACTTTTTACAAGTCCCTGAAAAGGAGTACTGGTACCACTTTTAACAACGGGTGATGTATTCGCTACATTCGCTGCGATGTTTTCAACGACTAGCGCATCTTCATATTTTAATATATTCATGCAATTTGACCCATGTCTGACCTCTAGTCTAGGCAAGATTGGTACTGGGCAATGCTCTGCTAAACTTCGAAATGCTGAATTTAAGTTTCACGATTGAAAAAATAAATAAAATTACTCATTCTATATCACACCAATATTGTACTCCCAACTCACGGCGTACTATGTAATTGTACCATTGTGTTTGTTGTGAATATTTCGTTCTCCTGAATTGTTGTCGTTCGTACCGCCGACCACATGTATGGACATTCATGTGTGAATCACTACTCCTGGAAAAGCCCCGTTCCGGGGAAACTACGGTATTGCAGGGCCATGTCGTGCCGGTTGGGGCATTGGCGGGGCCCTACAGGAAACCGACCAGTTTGATTTCGGTCACTTCCCTTATAGAGGCTACACTCAGGTATTAATCTGTTTTACATTATTCTTTTGTTATCTCTTTTTGCAGTTAAAAGACAACTATGTGAATCTAAAGAAAGCATTTATGGCGTTTGACTACAAAAGAGATGGTTATATTTCAATTGATGATTTGAAGACTATTTTAATTAATTTTACTCTGCCGATGTCAGATCAGTTGTTTTCACAGCTTATGGACAGGTAAGAATTCAACAGTGTTACTTGCAGTATTGATGTATCATAAAAAAACATAATATTTACATGGTGGATTGGTGTCCTTTTTTTTTATATGTGTGTGTCCATCTGTGGGTTTGTCTGTCTGACCGTCTGTCCATCCATCCATCTGTTTGTTTGTTTGCTCTCTTCCTCAGGAATGCTTGGATGGGATTTTAAACTAGGTACAATTACTTACTAGCTTTTACTTATGGTTCAGATTTTCAATCTTGGGATTAGTACGCATAATGTTTGTAAATGTATGTGTAATGTTGTAATTAAGTGTTTAAGTTCACTCTGACATCATTCACTGCATGAGGTCACAAAACTATTATTTGAAATATTTGATTGTCTGAAGTTATTCACATTAATTATGTACTACATGTTCAAATATTGTTCATACACTAGTAAGTTTGAGTAGTGTTTCTCCATGCCTGGATCAATAACAAAGATTTATTCCTACTTTATTACAGTAATTTGCAAATGTTTTAAATATTCCTGCAGCGTATATTCATACTGTCAAGTAATATTCTCAAATTAATTAAATCAATACAGCAACAATCTCAGTACAACTATAAGGAGTGTTTTCACTATCCAATTATGTTCACAGTCACTTGAAATATTGCAGGAATGGTCGTTTACTGTTATTTTAAATTAGTAATTTAATTTTTCAGGATTTGTAACATGTATAACTTTATTTGTTGTTGTTATTTCAGATTTGGTTTCAAAGCATCTCACAAAATACCATGGGAACACTTTCTGGAAAAGTTTCAAGATCCCAGAATTGAAGGCAATGGACAAACCATTCCAATTAAATGGAATCACAAGTATGTAAACACCAAACTATCTCACTACCAATTTCATTTGGCAGGGAGCAGATTGTTAAAGAATGCAATATATTTCCTCTCTCTCTGTTTCTTATTATGTTTTTAATTTATTTTTTTATTTTTAGAGTGAATCCAATTCGTGAAAGTGACAAAAAGATCCAACCAAATGAAATTCTGAAACTTCTTCACAGGCATGTGATCAATATGTATCCATCGCTGAAACAAGCATTTTTATCGTTTGACGATGTAAGTACAATGTCTTCATCTCACGGCCATGGGGATGGAAGTGATAGGAAAGTGGATGGGAGAAATGAGGCATGAAAAATTCACCATCCTTTTTAATATAACTGGTACATTTTTGACTCATTTCATTGCTAAATTTGACGTTGGAATTAAATCAAAAGCACTGAATGAGAGCGAGAGTTCCTAAATAGATTGAACTGCTTGAAAAAAATACCTTATATAATAATATAGGCAAAGGAAAGTTGTAATTTATCAACCTTTAGACCAAATTGATTGGCATTTGCATTTAAAAAAATTATGTAAAATTCAAAAATATCATTAATACTTTTTGTACTGGAAAATAAAAGCTTAGATACCAATATATCTTCAGAATAACAGATTGTGTTTTCTTTGTCTTTGTTCCAGAATCGTGATGGCAGAATTACCAAAAGTGAGCTACGTAAAATAATAGAAACATTCACGATACGACTGACTGATTCTCAATTCAAAGAACTCTTACTTCTATTAGATCCGTATCATGATAATTTTATTGATTATCATCAATTCTTGGATTTGTTTGAAGTTAGGGAGACAGATGTAAGTACTGTTGCCATGGAAATTATTAATTGATCCAGTACATACTGCCCAAGTATTAGGAATATGGAAGGAAAATAAACTTGACTGTCTCGTGTGCTGTTCCTATTATCAGTGCAGTGTCTGCAACTTATCTTAATTTGGACCTTCTAATTGATTGTTTTGTTTAAATAAAGTAAAGTAGATATTTTCTGACAGTGTGGTACATCATCTTATTATAATCAGTTCACCACAGTACATATGTCCAAGTACTACAATCCCATTTGTACATTGTTTTCTAGGAAGGCCATAAGTGGCTGATTTCTGAGCACCGCTACAATGACCAGGCCAAACCAGCCATCTTAGCATGGGAAACAGTGGAAGAGATACTAAGGAAGAAAATAGCGGAATACTGGAAATCTGTCAGTGCTGCATTTGTTGTTGTTGATCCAGAAAAGACAGGACGAATAAGTAAACGCCACCTTAAAAGGATCTTGGAAAATCATGTGTTACCAGTTTCAGATGACCATTTTGAAAAGTTAGTGACAAAAAATTACAAAGTACTTTTAAAAAAAGTTTGACATTTTGATGAATTCAGCTCAAGTAGAGTCATAAAAATGCCTAATATTCATACAAATTTACAGTGTATATCTGCAATATTATAAACTGTATTAAAATCTTCATTATATTAAACATTGTAAATAAAAACTATTATTATTATTATTATTATTGTAGTTGAATGTTGGACATGCTGTGTCACATCATCCAGTTTATGTTTAAAAAATTGGTCTTTATAAAGTTTGATAGATTTGGATAAATTATTATATGTAAATCTAGATAGATAGAAACCACAGTAGTTCCTAGTTTTTAATTATTACAAGAATTTCTAAATAATGGTCAGCCAATCTGACAAATATATATGCTCATAATTGTAAATACATTGTAGCTGTCTTCAGTTGTTACATTTACAATAATGGGTGCTACTTACAAATATTCTCAATAAACGACTGAACTGACTGTTAGTATCATCTGAATAACAGCATTTACATAATCTTCTCATTTAATTTTTTTCTATTTTTACAGAATGTGTAGTTTATGTGATGAAAGTGAAGATGGTAAAATTATGTTTGCAGAGTTCTTAGATCGTCTTGGCGTTGATATTTCACCAGGTGATCTGTACGGAACGAGTACACAGATACATGTCAATAGTGAACTAGCGGAAGTCACTCGCAGAGCTGATATTGACAATAGGTAAGATAGTAAACAATAATATTGCTTCAGTTTAAAAGTTATATATAAATAATTATTCTACACTTTTCACATACAAGGTTGTAATTATGAGAAAAATCCAATAGTAACAGCAGAAATACTTATATTTAATTAAGTTTTATTCTGCACATTGGTTTTATAATTTATATTCAAACTAGTAAAAAGTCTTTTTAAGGCAGCAATTATTAACCAATGTTTGCATATAAATCCAACACTTGTGTTTGTATAGGCAATACCTACTAAATGTGACTCTAAAAATAATCTGATGATGTCTCCATGGAAATAATTATTTTGCTGTGGTGTGTGCTTGATTTTTTAAACAATTCAGATTGTTTTTATCACCTTCAATTCTGAATGTTACAGACTTACACCATACTTTACACCCACATTTAATGAATTTGCCTGATTTCTAGATTACACAACGTACGTAAGAATGCATTAGAAAGGACAACTCAGATGAAAGCAGACGAAGTGATTGTGAGATTGAAAGACCGAATGTCACAACATGACTCTGCAATAAGAGATACATTTCTGAAATACTGTTCTAATGGTAAAACAACATTGACTAAAAAAGAATTCAGAAAGGTAAGAGGTGACATTTTTACACTGTTGCCATTGTAGAAACGTGACAGATAGTGTACATGTATGTTATGCCATGATAGCAAACAACTCTGTTCACTTATGTCTGAAAAAAATATTACTGAAGTTGCCATTTACTGTAGAAAACAAATCTTTAAAAAACACCTCAAAATTTCCAGTCTTATGGTACAGTACATTGTCATAATGTCATATTCTGAATAAAGCCATAAACATAAATAACAAGATAGTTTTATCAAAATGTAAACTGGTATGTAATATCACAACCAACCAATCATATTTGTTCTGTTAGTTCCTTACAAAATTATAGGTTGATTTGTAGTGTAGACTGAACAGTTTATAGTGAACCACTCAATCCCATGGATTGCACCAAAGAATCATGGGACACTATTGTTTATGTTGTTTACAAAGTTAATCTATCTTTTGTTATCCATTGTAATTTTAATCCAGAAAGTAAATTTGTTGTGAGATTAGGCTTAATTGGAAGTGCCCCTTTAAGGCCAGGTAAAAAAATCTCTGTTTCTCGTTTCATGGAAATTTTAAAATGAGGCGGTGAGGTGATTTTTCTCTCTCAGCCTAACGTATGTTAAGTACATGTATAAAGCAAATACAGTATTTCTGTAATTTGTTTGCAGGTCTTGGAAAGTTTTGGAATGTACATGGTGGATGAACATTTCAATGACCTTGTCCTTCGGCTGGGATTTAACAAAGGTCAGCTCAGCTATTCTGATTTTGTCCTAAATTTTGAAGATCCTCGCCGAGCGGGACCTGGTGAAGAGATTCAACGGACTCCAAATCATCGGTACAATAAACTTGATATGCAACTGATGAGTGCGTTGGAAGTAGAGGCACAGTTACGAGACAAACTACGAGAGGGGTTTTCAGTAAGTATGCTAGTAGAACTGTGATTATAGAGAGGAGAGGGGAGATGGAAACTAGAAGAACTGTGAGTACTGGTACCGGTACAGAGTAGGGCAGTATGACTTTTCATGAAATGCAATGCAAGACTACTGAGATAGTCTTTCATAGTTCAGTGAGAATGTTTTTATTTTTGCATCATTGAACTACCAATACCATATTCTGTGAGAATAAAATCACGTCCAGCCAAACTGCAATGAAGAGTCAGTTTTTCGCTGTAGTTTTGCACTTATTCACTTATAACCAATCATGACTAGTGATCTACGTTACCCTCTGACATTTTAGTTTTAAGACTATTTATGTCATGTGACTTATTATTAGTCTGAATAAACATGAATTGTGGTAAATACATTGTATGCCCTAAAAGTAATAATTTCAGTGATCTTTACAGTGTCTCAATCTGATTAAAATCTGATAGTGTACAGACTTTAATTATTTTGGCTATAAACTTATTTTAATTTTATTTTTTATTAATGCCTTTTTGTTTTACTTTGATTTTTATTTTGTGATTTTTTTTAATTCCGCCCTATCTACATCTGATCCGACGCCTATGTAAGTCCCCTTCAAATCTCGCCTAAGTAACAACCAATCACAGCCCCCCTTTTATACAGGCTGTCAGTTGTATACGGGCAATCTTTTTGTACATTATATTTTGCCCACTTAAATAACCCATTAATAGAAAATTGCTAGTATATTTTTATTTACAAAAGAAATTCCACAGCATTTTACAATTTTTGTCATTACATTGAATATTTTTTTCACTTTCAACAAATGTGTACACTTCCAGATACATCTTCGCCAGCCAAGGTTCGTTCATTCAGTCATTGCTTCAATTTTACATCAAACACTGAGCATAATTATCTAGAATGGAAGCAAAAAAATAAGTAAATCGTAATGATTAGAACACTGTAAACAGCTATAGTAAACAATGCAAACTGATTTTAAATTGTATAACGGTCACCGGCCCACGGCATCGACGCAGAAAATTGGAGCAACAAAATATTTCCTGATCAATTGCGATGTGTTCCAAATACAAAATATTTTATTCCAGTCCAAATCAGCTCAATTACTTTAATAAAGAGTTATTGTATAATGTACAAAATGTTGATACAATTTGATGAATATTTACAGCTTCAATACCGTAGACGATGTAACATAAAAATGACTTTCGTTGCATTTGACAATGATAAACTTACTGAAAAGCCATGTTTTTCTCGGTCGCTAACGTCGGTATAATCCGCCATTTTATTTGAGTGTGTTTGCCACCTGATTCTGCCCGGTGACGTCATCATGTGCGCTATAGAAGGAGGTCTGTGATTCGTTGACTAAAATCGTTGATAGTGGGTCTCGTTGAAATCTCGTTACATAGGCATTGGGTCAGATGTATGTAGGGCGGAATTAAAAAAAACCACGAAATCAAAATCAAAGTAAAATATTAATAAAATAAAAAGGCATTAATAACAAAAGTAATAAAAAATAAAATTAAATTAAGTTTATAGCCAAAATAATTAAAGCCCGTACACTACATCAGATTTTAATCAGATTGACAGTGTCTGAAAGCTGGCGATTGTTTTCCATTCGATTTTCTGTTTACTAATGCTTTTGTATCAATGTATTGTGTGGATACTGCAATTTTAAACACTATCGATTCTGGAACCTATCGATCCTCAGATATATCCATGTATTCATACATATTCATTAAATATGTCACATCATCTAAGGGTATTTGAATAATCAGAACCTTTAATTCTTTTCTTTCCAGGATCTACGCCAGGCATTTTACAAACTTGATGACGATCATAATGGCCTTGTGAGAAGGGAAGATTTTCGTCATCTCCTTGACTCATTCATGTTCCACATGACAGATGAAGAATTTAATAAATTGATGGGTAGTTTAGGAATCGGTAAACGAACCAAACTCAGCTATAAAGACTTCTTGGCAAAGTTTCAGCTGACTGACAATGCAGAGGGGCATCCATGGTTGAATTCCACTCAC
The DNA here is from genome assembly GCF_978046115.1 of Saccoglossus kowalevskii. Taxonomy (NCBI): domain Eukaryota; kingdom Metazoa; phylum Hemichordata; class Enteropneusta; family Harrimaniidae; genus Saccoglossus; species Saccoglossus kowalevskii. The sequence goes on along the minus strand of NC_140652.1, from coordinate 35,906,869 downwards.
AGGTAACAATTTAATAACTGTTTAACCGTTTTGTCTGTTGGTGGTTAGAAGGTATCGAAGGAGTCACCGGTGGTAATTAGTGCAAGTCGCGCCCAGGAAAAACCTCATACTTGTGATTTTTAGTCCCCGTTCGGATGCAGTTCGAAAATGGAGACTTATGTTTTGACCTTCGTGTGTCCGTGCGTGCGTGCGTGTGTGTGTGCGTCTGTGCGTGCGTCCAAACCTGTATCTTAGAAATGCCTGGACCAATCACAATCAAACTTCACACATACATCATACATGATAGTATACATATGCACGTCAATTTGTTTCACGATCTGATTCAAGATGGCCGAATGGTGGCCATTTTTGTGCTAAAAATCATCAAAAACAAGCATTTCTCAGCTATAAACAGATGGATTTTGTTCAAACTTGGTATATACATTAGACATTATAGGACCTTGATGCACATCATTTTGTTTTACGATCTGATTCAAGATGGTCGAATGGCGGCCATTTTTGTGCTAAAAAATCATCAAAATCAAGCATTTCTCGGCTGTTTACAGTTGGATTTTGTTCAAACTTGATATATACATTAGACATTATAGGACCTTGATGCAAATAATTTTGTTTTTTAGATAAGATTCAAAATGGCCGACTGGCAGCTATTTTGTTTTAATGAATGTGGTTCTCGTGCCATATCTCTGACTTGCTTTCACTGATTATGTTCAAATTTTAAATATTCATTATACATCATGTCATAGATAGACAGATATATTGGTTTGACGATCCTATTCAAAATGGCCAAATGGTGGCCATTTTTGTGCTAAAAAATCATCAAATATCAAGCATTTATGGATGGATTTCGTTCATAATCATATTCCTGACATGTTTATATTCCAGCTATATTACTATAAACAAAACTATATATCCTGAATTTGATAACTAACGGGGACTGTGCCATGCATGGCTTGTCATTAAAAGAGCACATTGGATTGTGGGAAAATCAATGTTTATCAATACAAATGTCGCACATGCGCAGTGTGACGACTGCCATGCTTTAAGTATGATTTTTTTCTTTTTACTACTGTTTTTGTCATTTTGTTTTGATATTATAAAAGCCCCACATAGATCATAGAAAGTATGCTTCATCCAAAAATTTGACTCAGAATGCTTGTTTCAAACAGCAAAGCAAGTTTTTTGATTGATTGATTCACTCTGAAAATGATAGCAAAAGTTTGTGTGTTGTTTTAATCATATTGCCAAGTGTGCTTGCTACAGTACGGTAGCTGACAAGGGTACTAGTATTGTCAAATAAAATGTATCAATTATAACCATTGAGACATGCATCTTGATTGGCTTGAGAAGCTTTCCCCCCTTTCTATTGACCAATAAAATTTCTTGATACATTACAGGTACAACCATATAAAAGACCCTACAGAGTTGGCAGCAGACCAAGTTCATGAGATTCTTCTGTCCAAGGCAAAGAGGAACTATGCAGACTTAGCAAAGGCATTCCGTAGTATCGATAAACGTGGCAATGGTGTCATCAAGAAACGGGAATTGAGAGAATTACTTTATACATTTATGCTTCCCATGACAAAGAAAGAATTTGATAAGCTGTGGATCAGGTAGGAAGCATTCCTATGTATAGTGGACTCCATGTAATAATATTATTAATATTAATGTTAAAATGGTGACTATAGTTTTCCCAAGTTATTAAAATCAGTATCCCTTCAGGAAATGGATTTTAATTTGCTAACAAATATAAGTTTAACTAAATATGACAGTATAATTATGCATCACCCCTTACTTGAAATGAACTAATCCATGCCATGGGATATACCAATAAATCTATGGGGGTGACAAACTACCATAATTTCTGCTGTCTAGAATACGATCACATTTTCATGTTTTGTTAATCCTTCTTCATGCTAACATTTCAGATATGACCCTGAGTATAAGAATCACATTGATCATCGTCATTTCCTTGCTATGATGGGACTTGGTATGGCATTTGCACCTGGTGATGATGAAGGAACCAGTCGTCGTATCATTGAAGACAGTTATCAAGCGTTAGACGCACACCATGAGAACCAAGTACAGAAACATCGTGCAATAACACTGAACCAAGCCCGTTCGTCACAGTCTTTGACATCTGATCAGCTGATCCAAAGGCTGAAAGACAGATTCCGGGACCACTACTCGACATTCCAGGATGCTTTCCAAAAATCTGATAAGATTAAAGATGGCAAGATATCAATATCTGAACTTCAGAAAATTCTTGTTGATCTTAATTACCTAGTCGATGACGAGACCTTCTTTGAATTCCTTGACAAGTAAGTATTCTTTAATAAACAACCGTTTTTTTTAGAATTGGGAAAAGATTAGACAGAGCACAAGTCATTTTCAGAAATTCTAGTAAATAAATGGCGGTGGTTGTCACAATATATCATATTTGATATGGGTAAAATATAATATAAAATTCTAAAATATAATATAAAATAATACTACTATAATATAATAATGATTATTTAGTAATATTATTTATATAGTAATAAATCCAAATTTAACAAATGCTGCACCAAGATTGTTGATACAGTCAAACCTGTGTTAGTGACTACCAGTACCTCTATATAAAGACCTCATGCCTGTAATGATCATTTTTAGGCAGACCTAAGACATAACATACAGTATGAGAAACTCTGTGTATAAAGACCACCTGTCTTATAGTGTAACCATCGATACAGCAATATTTTTTTGTAGATTTTCTTTTGTTTAGAGACCAAAGTAATAATTAGCATTCTATTTCTAAAACAATTTTTAATTTCTGCAAACTTATCAGATTTTCATCAGCTCAAATAAACATTTTTGTTGCAACAGTACTGTTTCATTATTTACTGCATAAATAAAATCCAATCTCACTATAAAGACCATGTAAATGCATGGGTTTTTTTGGGAGGTCTGACTGTATTATGGATGTGTATTGCATCCTTAGGATTGGCATGCCAACAAATAAGACAAGGTTGTCATATGAACAGTTCCTGTCTGCATTTGACGAGGCACAAGAACCAAGGTATAAGAAAAAGAACAAACCGGAAGTGACTGTAGAAAGTTTCTCTACATTACAACCTGAGAAAGCATTGAAGAAGTTGAAGCGTATAGTTTACAGTGATAGAGATGTACTAAGAGCTGTGAGTAGTCAAATATTTGTGTATTTGTTTGTATGACATTTTAGGAACAGTGCATTAGTCTTAAAAATAACTTTTAAAATAACTATTTTTCAATCAATTACATTAAAATTTCATCTCAAGAAAAGTTAGGCCATATGGTGCATTTTTGTCAATATTCTCCAATTTGTTGATACATACTAGTGTACTGAGTCAAACACAAGGCTCTACTATGATTGACAAGGGCTGAGCAATTCCAGAACGACACAGGTTGTAGATCACTGTTAATAAATGCTGATTGAGTCATCCTATAGCATGCCTGCAAATGATCAAGGAATATCCAACCATAATCAACTATGGTCTGGTTTGCTGTCCATTGATGACCAGGGTCTAGTTTGACTCTTGCATTTGATAGTCAACCATAGTAGTTGATGGAGGGACCAGCCACTGACTTTTGAATGTATGTTGTTTCATTGATTTATTGTTTTCAATTCTCAGGCATTCAACTCATTTGATCGTGATCACCAAGGTCGTCTTAGTGCAGGAGAATTCCGCCGTATTTTGGATCATTTCTGCTTCAAGCTGACAGACAAGCAGTTCAAATTGCTGATGACTAAGGTCAAAGTTCATTCTGATCTCTCCATTGATTGGTTGCAGTTCCTAGATGACTTTAGTTGTGATGATAGAACAGTAAGTACATTTATTTTCCTTCAGCAGATTTCTGGCATGAGATATAGTGGTTCACATCTGTTCATCTGTATGGAACCACATCAGGAGCGCTATTGCAAATAAAAACATTCACACAGTGTTATATTGAAGAAATTGCATACTAGATCTGATCAATATGTCATGACCATATATGGTCATTAAAAAATACATAAATATCATATCTAAAGCACTATTGCAGATAGATATATTCAACCAGTGCTTTATTTAAACTTCATCAATAAATGTAATTTTTCAGTCACTTCATTATTTTGAAAAATGTCTGTGTTGAAATCTCTAGGTACAAGTTTCAAACATACAAACTAATTTAATTACTTTCTAAATTGGGAATTGTACTTTCAGCTGCATCTCAAAAACCACCTTTCACATTGTACACTGTGAGTTCACAGGTCTCATTAGCTTTAAATACAATACATATTTATAATATTAGGGTAATTAGTTACATTTGCATATTTTATTCCCAAGGAATAATTATAGTAGTGTATAAATAATTAATATTAAGTACTTCCTAAGTGGACTCGTATGTCTAAAGCTTGAATGCATACCTGTGTGCTATTTACACACCCAACACAATCACTTCACATAGTCACGCCAGTTTGCTGGGGATTTACCATCTCTGATGGTTTTCATATTTCTATATATGATAAACATGTGACTTTTAATTATTCAAAACGATGTTCGCATTTTTGGAAGCAATGTGAGAAAATGATTTTTGAGGTTGTCAATAGATAACAATGTAAAAGTTGTTATTATTGAATTGCGCAGGTTGCACAGAATTGGTTGGAATCTGTTCAGAAAGTAGCCAAAGATGCATCACCTCGACCAATGGGAGTTGATGAAATCCAGATGAGGTTGCAAGAGATTATTAGCGCTCGGTTTTACCAGTTTGCAGAAAGGTTTTCTGAGATTGATTATGCAAAGATTGGAGTGATCGCTAAAGACGACTTCAGAGATGTAATACAAGATAGTGCTTTTCGGCTTACAGACTCACAGGTAAATTGATCTCACTGACTGCCCAGTAAAAGTTTCCACTCAAATGACAACAAAGTTATCATATTTCCCATAATAGTTGGAGTTACTAAATCACATAGTAAGTTTTTACTGCGATAGAATTTTGCGATTTTCTTGAAAATTTTGTACAAAATTAAGCTTTTTACAGTATTTTTTCTGGATTCATAGATTTTATAATTTCACCCAAAAAATGAGAAGTGAGAATAACACTGTTTCAATTAATAAATTATTTGGAATCCATGTGTTTGTCATGTTGTATGTTTGTCATGTTGTGTGTTTGTCATGTTGTGTGTTTGTCATGTTGTGTGTTTGTCATGTTGTGTGTTTGTCATGTTGTGTGTTTGTCATGTTGTGTGTTTGTCATGTTGTGTGTTTGTCATGTTGTGTGTTTGCCATGTTGTGTGTTTGTCATGTTGTGTGTTTGTCATGTTGTGTGTTTGTCATGTTGTGTGTTTGTCATGTTGTGTGTTTGTCATGTTGTGTGTTTGTCATGTTGTGTGTTTGTCATGTTGTGTGTTTGTCATGTTGTGTGTTTGTCATGTTGTGTGTTTGTCATGTTGTGTGTTTGTCTATCTGCTCGTGTACATTAATTTATTTCTTTCAAACTTGCTACAAAGACAATTTATGATATCATACATACATGTTAATTTTGTTTTTAATCAAATATGGCTGACTGCCAACCATATTTTGGATGTAAAATAGTCCTAATACATGAATAATACACAATTTAAATACACAATTTAAATAATACACAATTTAAATATATGTATTACTGTTTTCATGCTGCCGATACAAAGGTTGAATAAACATTATTATTAATATTATTATTATTATTATTATTATTATTATTATTATTATTATTATTATGAATGTGTATCTCAAATTCTTTTTAGCTTAATCCTGGTGATTTGATTCTAAAATGTTGAAGGCACCTGAATTATTAACAGGAACTATGTCATTTACAATGCCTTGTATTCATGTTTGTTTATTGCCTTATTATCTTATATAGTTTGAAAAACTCTGGTCTACACTTGATATCAACAAATTTGGAAACTTGGAATATCGTAAATTCCTGAACAAGTTTTCTACCACATTACCGAATGGTTATGATCCACCTGGTACTGCGATGTCCAGACCATCAACTTCGGCAACAATGCGCAGCGGTAGTAGAATGAGCCGCATGGTAAGTAATGGAAAACTTTAGATTCCTGCTGATAGGATATTCTGAATAATAACAACATGCATAAAGCAATCCAGTTTCATTTTTACCTCGATAATGTTTTATGAATTGCAATTTCAATTTGTCTCTTGTGAAATAATGGTTATAAACATTGTGTTGCTATGGTAACATCTCACTTCTAAGGTAACATACATTGTATTGCTATAAGTAGTACTACTGTAAAGTTTTGAATCATGCAAAAATCAGGGGAATGAAAACAAATTTTCTCCTTTATGACATCACTTGGTCAGATTATGATTCAATCATATTTGTGGTCCTAAATTGGTTTCTGACGAAGCCCTTGAAATGATGTCTTGATTCTTACTATTATCGTCTCTCCACAGTCCGATTTGTATGGTCGCCGTACGACAACACCAATGGTAAATGCTGAGAACATTGAGAGAAAACTAAAAGATAAAATCTACAAATATTGGCAAGACATCCAGAAAATGTGTCGACTGAAAGATGACAATGACAGCGGTGAAATTGACATTTATGATTTCAGAGGTGAGTTTGTTAAAATAATTAAAATTATAAAAACAATAGACAACACATGTATGAGTGTCTACACACTTATTTTTAAATATTTTAACATTGCCATGTGCTGGCCCATGGAGATATTCTCAGGATTTTCACTGCCTTGCAACCACAACCAGTGGAAACAATGGTCGAAAACTCACAAAAAACAGTACATGTGCAACATGTATAAATTTAGTTGTTCTCATAGTTTGTGCTGTGACTGGACTTTAGCGGTTTTCATCGGTCAGTGCATAGCAATACATGGTATAATGTGCGTCATAGCAATGTAGAACGTTCATGGCTCGCTGCCACAGAGAATGCAAGAATGCATAGCCACTTGGTGACCATGTACAGATTTGGTTTCAGCATTCAGTATTCTACATTACCAAGTACATGTACATGTTTTTTTAATTTTGTTATGAGAGTGCTTTCCAATTTATGTAATTTACTTAACTCTGTTTTATCATCAGATATTATGGAACAGTTTCAGCTTTATCTGCCAGCGGATGAATTCCAACAACTCATGCAGAAATATGATTTACAAGAAAATGGAAAGTAAGTTGATTAATGTGTGGCTTAATGATCCATCACAGACTTAGATGAAATGTATGATGGGATATGTCAACCATGAAATGTATGATGGGATATGTCCATCATAAACTTAGATGAAATGTATGATGGGATATGTCCACCATAAACTTAGATGAAATGTATGATGGGATATGTCCACCATAAACTTAGGTGAAATGTATGATGGGATATGTCCGTCCACCATAAACTTAGATGAAATGTATGATGGAATATGTCCACCATAAACTTAGATGAAATGTATGATGGGATATGTCCATCATAAACTTGGATAAAATGTATGATGGGATATGTCCATCATAAATTTAGATGAAATGTATGATGGGATATGTCAACCATAAACTTAGATGAAATGTATGATAGGATATGTCCATCATAAACTTAGATGAAATGTATGATGGGATATGTCCATCATAAACTTAGATGAAATGTATGATGGGATATGTCCATCATAAATTTAGATGAAATGTATGATGGGATATGTCCACCATAAACTTAGATGAAATGTATGATGGGATATGTCCACCATAAACTTAGATGAAATGTATGATGGGATATGTCCATCATAAACTTAGATGAAATGTATGATAGGATATGTCCATCATAAACTTAGATGAAATGTATGATGGGATATGTCAACCATAAACTTAGATGAAATGTATGATAGGATATGTCCATCATAAACTTAGATGAAATGTATGATAGGATATGTCCATCATAAACTTAGATGAAATGTATGATGGGATATGTCAACCATAAACTTAGATGAAATGTATGATAGGATATGTCCATCATAAACTTAGATGAAATGTATGATGGGATATGTCCACCATAAACTTAGATGAAATGTATGATGGGATATGTCCACCACTTATTGATGTTCTCATGTTGTTTTCGCTGCAAAAATTTTTCACGATTTGATGGAAGTCAAATTTAAGGAAATCGCTGACTCCGCTGTCTAAATTGTCCCAGATGTCCTGACAGTATTACTATAGGGTGCCACACTGTGGTGTGATTTGTGTAATTTGGCATTAATGAGCCAAATTGATCAGCACTAGTTTGTGATTTGATGTGACATCATTTATATATATTTAAAATTCAAATTATACACTTATTTTTTATTTACTCATTTGTTTATATATCAACTTCATTTGTATATTATCTGTATATATGTTTTATAGTGAAATAAACTTCATTCATTTTCCGCGAGTTATTTCAATTATAAACAAAAATACTTACAGTGACGTCCTCAGAAGCATGCCTATAACTGTAGTGTTGTTTTCTATTTTAGATTTAATTATAATTCCTTCCTGCGTAATTTTGTTCTACGATTAAAACCAATCACAGAAGAAGAGTCAACAGATAATACAGATAGATTGTTACAGAGAAAACAGATCCATCCAACCAGGGTGCCGGTGAGTTAAATTTGTAGTAAATGTATGGACTTGATACCTTGGCTCATTTCATTGATAGCGCCCTCTATGGCAGATAATGAATTATTGGCTTGTTCCTGGACTTAATGCACAAAGCCACTAGTATGAACATTTTGATTGGTCAATCAAGTATTAATTTACATGATATAATTTTTTCCTGTACACTTTGTAAAATACCTGTGTTGTGTTTGTTCTGTTAGAACCTTATATCTAATAGAAGCATTTTTACTGAATCAATTCCACTGAATTTTTACCATAGAAACACTGCTATAATTTATGTAAATGCATGTGTTACTAATAGAGAAAATATGGCTTACTTCGGGTGCTTTATCTAGTAATCTTAAACAATTAAGTCAGGTTTAAAAATAAAAAAATTGTTGGTGACCCCTCAAATCTAATTTTCCAATCCCATTTTTTTTAGATGAAAGTAGGTGTGGTGAGTGACAACTTAATGGAGGCAATGTTGAGAGTACGCGAGTGCGTTGTACAAAATTGGAAACAGATGAGACGTACATTCCGAGCAATTGACACTACTGCCATAGGGACAGTCTCCCCATTGGAATTCCGTAGCGTGCTTCGTCAGTTCAATATCAACTTATCAGAAGATGAATTTTTCCATTTAATGACTTACTACGATAAGGAAATGTCAGGCAGAGTCTCCTATAATGACTTTCTCAGAGCTTACTTAAAACCATAGTGACCGTTTATAATTTGTTGCTGTAGTGTTTTCCTCATTTGAGTGTATGAGGGCGCTATGCACTGTTAATCAAAACAAGATTTACTCTGATACTACCTTAGGGAGAACGTCAAAAGATCGATGTCGGATAAAAAACTTATTTGCTTTAGTTTGGGGGTGGGGGGTTTTGACTTTAAAAAGTTTCCATCCTACAAAAACGATTTTATTTTTTAATGAAGTCAAAAAAATCATGGAGTATTTGTAGTTCATTTTTTTTCTATCCAATCATGGAAAAAAATAACAGGAAATGAAAAAAAACACATCCAAGACGAGAAAATGGTTTTGTCCGAGTGTAAATATGTGCATCCAATGAGGTCAATTTCAGGGCATGCACCTAGAACCAACTGCTATGCCATACTACTGTCTGAGTGTCAATTTGTATTTAATGGTGAATGTATATATTTATCAATTAAGTTTCAGTGGGGGCTAGGGGGTTGGGGAAAAAACTAATGGAATTAAGTTTTTTATCCGACATTGAACTTTTGATGTTGTCCCTTATACGTATTTGATGCACAATTTGCTGACAAGATTCCGTCCATGTCCAACAGTAAGTATTAAATTCCAGCAAAAAAGACAGAGGCGATTATTTGCATGATATTCTGATTACATCAGTATCTTCTTCAGGATTTCAGACCAAACCCTTATCTGCTAAGTACTAGTGTGATAATTATAACACAAGTTACTATATTTGTTCTATTAACAACATTTTCTCTGAAGACTGAGACTTGTACAATTTCAGCGTAGGGTTAGATATTCACTTGAATTTATAATCTAACAATATAAATAGTCACACAGGTTGCATCGCTTAAATTAATGTCATATTTTTTTTGTTTTTTATTGTTTCCTAGTAACACAAATATGACCTTTGAGAATGACACAAAAGTGAGAACATTATTATGCAACATTTATGTTACCGTAGTTTTTCTCTGTAAAACCTTAATTAGTGAGAATCCAAAAATGTTGTTGTACGTTTTTCTTTTTGGTTTTTAATCTCCTAATGTGTGTATATTTCTTGTAATATATTATGTGTTGGCCTCATGCAGCTGCTAGTTGTATTCACCTGTTTTTTGACTCCCATGTGTGAAGCACAAAAAGGGAGTCTTTGCAGTTAGTGTGTGTGTGTGTGTGTGTGTGTGTGTGTGTGTGTGTGTGTGTGTGTGTGTATGTGTGTCCATCTGTTCCACTGATATCTCAAGAACCATACATTGATTTTTGATGAAACTTGGTGCATATATGCTCTGGGTCAATGCGCAGATTTGATTAGGTTTTGGTAAAAATCCATGCATATTAATTACCTAATTTGCATAATAATTCGCTGTTCCACTGATAGCTAAAGAACCACTCATTAGATTTTGATGAATCTTGGCACACGGATGCTCCAAACTAATGCGCAGATTTGATTAGTTTTGGGTAAAAATCTGTGCAATATTAATTACCTAATTTGCATAATGATTAATCAATTTTCGGCTTTTCCACTGATATCACATTTCAATAAAACTTGGTACATAGATGTCATAGGACACTGCACAAACCTGATAGTTTTTAGGGTAATATCAGTATATATTAATTAGCTAATTTGCATAATTAATTAATTTTCAGCTTTTGATATTTCAAGTAGTAATCATCACATTTCAATGACACTTGGTACATAGATGTCATAGGACACTGCACAGACCTGATAGTTTTTAGGGTAATATCAGTACATATTAATTACCTAATTTGCATTATTAGTTAATGTTCAGCTTTTGATATATCAAGTAGTAATCATCATATTTCAATGAGACTTGCTACATAGATCTAGGATTATGCAGACACCTGATTAGTTTTAATTGGATATTAATTACCTAATTTGCATAATGTTCCACTGATATATAAAAAACACAAATTGGATTTTAATGAAACTTTTAAAGAGAACTATGCAGAAACCCAATTAGTTTTTGGTAAATATTTATGCTTATTAATCACCTAATTAACATAATTAACACTGATCATCACATTTGAATAAAATTTGGTACATAAATGCTCTAGGACAATAGACAGGCCTGATTAATTTTGGGTTAAAATTTGTTCATATTAATTCTCTAATTAGCATAATAATTCATAATTTTGTTGTTCTGTTCATATTAGTTACCTGATTTACATAATTAGTTTTCAGCTTTTCCATCAATATCTCATGTACTAGTAATTTTGAATTAATTTTTAATGTGTCTTCAATACTCTCAGCACACGGGAGTTCTTTCTAAGCTTTCTTTGATTAAGCATGGGGGGGGGGGCACTACTTTTATCCGTCCAATATCAGCATTAAACTGCAACATATTATTTCTGTTCTGTTAAATTGCTTTGAAATTGTATATAATGAGATGTACATTTGAATTTGCAGAATAGACTTCACACTGTGTGGGTTAACAAACATAAATTGATTCACCACTGCTCTGTAAATTTGTCATATGCAATCTTAGGGATTTACCATTAGAAACTATGGAATCAAAAGAGTGCCTTTTTTTGTTACATATACATGTTTTTTGTTTTTGTAATTTTTCTCCCAGGAGAACAATTCTCAATTGTTTACCCACAATTGTTAGAGTATCTAATGGTGAGCTAGGAGTTTAATATAGATTAGTCACCTGGTAGCTGGTAGTACAAATATTACATAGCAAAGAAAGGTCTGATTTGTAAATTATAGATTGTTCCACTATTACCACAGAGGGGTATATTTGGAATAACCTATGCAATAGTATTCATACATTTATGCATAATAATTAGTATATTTCCGTTATGCACATGATTAAAATTGTATGCTGGGAAAATTCAATAATCTGTTGTTACTTATTCACAAGAAAGTGTGCAGTTTTGTATGTATATATTATGCCTGATATTTTAAATAAAATATCCATTTTTGATTCTACCAAGTGTATTTCAGTGTAATAATTTGATTGGAAGTGGCTGTTAACTCGTACCCAAAATGAATGGATGGCAAAGATGACACTGAGCATCAGCAATACCGGTAACCCATTTACTCATCTTGTTAAAGATTGCCCAACTGGACATAGTTTCTTAAATACGGCGCCAATTGTGCAGACTGGTTTTTCATGTGCACAATGTTGGATTAGCAGTCTAGTTGACTTGACAAACATTTGTCCTTTTATTTCGTTTCCACTGGTCCAGAGAATCTTTGGGTGATGACACTATGATGGTGTTACATTGTTGTAAAACCAGTCACTTGGTAGTTACGTCAAGAAGGCTGTAGTAAACCTAACCTACCAATCAGTGCCTCCATTCTAAAACCAGTCACTTGGTAGTTACGTCAAGAAGGCTGTAGTAAACCTAACCTACCAATCAGTGCCTCCATTCTAAAACCAGTCACTTGGTAGTTACGTCAAGAAGGCTGTAGTAAACCTAACCTACCAATCAGTGCCTCCATTCTAAAACCAGTCACTTGGTAGTTACGTCAAGAAGGCTGTAGTAAACCTAACCTAACCTACCAATCAGTGCCTCCATTCTAAAACCAGTCACTTGGTAGTTACGTCAAGAAGGCTGTAGTAAACCTAACCTACCAATCAGTGCCTCCATTCTAAAACCAGTCACTTGGTAGTTACGTCAAGAAGGCTGTAGTAAACCTAACCTACCAATCAGTGCCTCCATTCTAAAACCAGTCACTTGGTAGTTACGTCAAGAAGGCTGTAGTAAACCTAACCTACCAATCAGTGCCTCCATTCTAAAACCAGTCACTTGGTAGTTACGTCAAGAAGGCTGTAGTAAAATGCACTTACACAGTAACCTACCAATCAGTGCCTCCATTCTAAAACCAGTCACTTGGTAGTTACCTCAAGAAGGCTGTAGTAAACCTAACCTAACCTAACCTACCAATCAGTGCCTCCATTCTAAAACCAGTCACTTGGTAGTTACCTCAAGAAGGCTGTAGTAAACCTAACCTAACCTAACCTAACCTAACCAACCAATCAGTGCCTCCATTCTAAAACCAGTCACTTGGTAGTTACCTCAAGAAGGCTGTAGTAAACCAAACCAAACCTAACCTAACCTAACCAACCAATCAGTGCCTCCATTCTAAAACAAATGCAGATTGGTAATGTTCTTCCATGTTTACCTTATGAATATGCAAATCACAGCTCTCAAACCTTGTACACAATTTCGCCTGCCTGTACTCAGAACTGGCAGTGTGGAGTTTGTGTATACTCGAAACTGGCAGTGTGGAGTTTGTGTATACTCGAAACTGGCAGTGTGGAGTTTGTGTATACTCGAAACTGGCAGTGTGGAGTTTGTGTATACTCGAAACTGGCAGTGTGGAGTTTGTGTGTACACGGAACTGGCAGTGTGGAGTTTGTGTGTACACGGAACTGGTAGTGTGGAGTTTGTGTGTACACGGAACTGGCAGTGTGGAGTTTGTGTGTACACGGAACTGGCAGTGTGGAGTTTGCGTGTACTCGGAACTGGCAGTGTGGAGTTTGTGTATACTCGAAACTGGCAGTGTGGAGTTTGCGTGTACTCAGAACTGGCAGTGTGGAGTTTGCGTGTACACTGAACTGGCAGTGTGGAGTTTGTGTGTACACGGAACTGGCAATGTGGAGTTTGTGTGTACACGGAACTGGCAATGTGGAGTTTTTGTGTACACGGAACTGGCAGTGTGGAGTTTGTGTGCACTCAGAACTGGCAGTGTGGAGTTTGCGTGTACACGGAACTGGCAGTGTGGAGTTTGTGTATACTCGAAACTGGCAGTGTGGAGTTTGCGTGTACTCAGAACTGGCAGTGTGGAGTTTGCGTGTACACTGAACTGGCAGTGTGGAGTTTGTGTGTACACGGAACTGGCAATGTGGAGTTTGTGTGTACACGGAACTGGCAATGTGGAGTTTTTGTGTACACGGAACTGGCAGTGTGGAGTTTGTGTGCACTCAGAACTGGCAGTGTGGAGTTTGCGTGTACATGGAACTGGCAGTTCAGACAATGATTCAGGAGACATTTTACAAATGTCTGTAAAGCAATCTGTGTACTACTTAAATACTTCAAAGTTAACAATAATAACGACACATGTGACGATACTGCAATTTATTAAAACACAGATAATGACAAGTGTAGTGACGAAAACAGCTCTCATCACTAACTCACTCTTGCTACAAACTCTTCCAATTTCAAACATTGTACAAAATGAAATAAAATAGCAGTATTTCAGGAGATAGTTGGACATAGGAGGGAAGAAGAGAGGGTTAAGAAAATAAGCTTGACTAAATCTGAACTTAGCTTACAATAGTGATATAAAGAGTCGGTTGTATTGTTAAAAATACACATTACAGGTCATTCAAAGATAATTGAAATCTCTTCCTAAAAATAACTTTACCCTGATGCAAGTTGTCAACACTGAATCACATTATTAATCAAAATTGAGTTTGCAAACACATAAAAAAATTACTTGTTAGGATATTTAGTAGCAAAGTTGAACATGTGACTGGCAAGCAGCCAATCAAAAACTTAATGGTAAACATGTGACAGTTTGAAGTAGTCATAAGCAAACGGACGAATATGGCATAAGCAGTTAAACTGGTGAAACCAAATTGACAAGTCAAAAGTCAATTTCCAATAAACCTTTTCCTGTCAGTTACAAATATGCATCATAATCCTGAATAAGACCTGTCACCCAAAACCACAAGAATAAAATAAACATGATTTATATATACAATTTGAGGTAAATACCAACAAAATAATTAAAAGTTTTAAAAATAAGTGCAGAAATCTAAGCGCAATAATGTGGCAAGAACTAGTTTTTTACTTCTTTCTGTTCAGTCCCTCAGTTTTATTTATTTTTGTTTTGGTTCATTTTTACAGGTTCAGCAAAGCACCACTGGTTCAAGTTAAAAATCAGTCTTGAACTAATCTGCATATTTTGAAACACAGTAAGTCTTTCATATACGATACCCCCTCCCCGACATTGGACAAATTACATGCACACAAAAAAGCTGTTTTAAAACTAAGTTTGTCAGAATTAGTTGGAGATCACACATAAAAGCACCAATACTTGATACATTTGTCATTAGTTTTAAATACAAGTTTGAACAGCTGCTATCTAAAGGTCAGACTTGACACACTGTCATGTGACCCCATTCAACCAATAATCAGGCAATACTGTCAGATTAAAAACTCTCTTGATTGATTCCAAAGTAAATGTGAAAGTAAGTGAAAAAGGCAGTTAAAACCAACCCAGATTGCTTGAAGCGGTTAAAACCTCTCACATATTCATGTCCTTCCCCCCCCCCCCAAAAAAAATTGAGTAAACTGTGAATATAAATGCAATAATAAACAATCTGATTATAATAGTAACTTTGAATCAATGTGTAAATTTGTTTCAGGAAATCTCCCATAATGCACTGCAACAAGAGTACTATTATTTATATTTTATTTAAGATCATTTTTTTTTTATAGGAAAATGTATTTTTCAGAGAGCAAAAATAATGAAACAATACTGTATCCCAATTGTGTTGAACACTCCCTGATTTGAATATGTATATCTGTACATGCTTGGATTGGTTGCAAACAAGTGACTAATCTCAAACACAGGCATTATATAAAAAAAACCAATTATAGTATTTTTAACAGAAAAGTTGTAAATTTTTCAAAATATGGACTTGTTCATGGTTACTTACTGTTGTAAAGCTAAGAATTACGATAAGCAATCATGGGATTAACTTACAATGGGAAATGCAAGACAAGCTAAGCTATCTTGTAAATTATTCTGTTCTTTAAAATGCATAAATTTGTCTTCACATGTTGATTTATCATAGCCATCTGAAACAGTTTAGAAGACAGCACTACCAGACATTAATACAGCCACATCTACACAAGTGTGCAAACAATCCTATTTGATGGGGTGGAGGGGATAAAGCTGTCAAATGGAATGTCTAAAAGAAGATAAAAACATTGACTCAAGAGGGACATAATGGCATAGGTAGGGAAGGATAAATATGTAAATGACATATCCAATAACTACACACAGTAAACAACGTATAATTTAGGCACTTGTATCCTGCTTAGGTTTGACAAACCTTCACAGGTATGGGTTATCACACTGATGACTAAAACACTTATTGAATAAAAAACTGTTAACTTGAATATCAGATATACACTCAGGTAGTAAACTATTCTACTATCTAGGAGCACATGCATCAGCTAAATTTCTCTGCTTTCATCAGAAGCATATTTTTATGCTCCCATGAAATATTATTGTAAGGAAATGTTTTCTTGACTTTTACCCTGGGTTGTAAATCAAGTGATTATGTGAGTAAAAGAACGAATGTACAAAACATTTACAATTGCGAAGTAGATGCTATGAATCCCAAATGGTATGATAAAAGACACGCCATAAAGTTCAAATGTCTCGATTGACAATTATTTGGGGTATGAATCTCGTACAATGCTTGGGTCAGGAAAAATTCAAGAAGCTTATTCCATATACATAAATTTCTATTTAAAAAAATGTTTGCTTTATTGTACATAGTTGCATGTTCTGTGCAGCATTAATTAACAATAGTGTGTAAAAGCAGTGTGCAGTTTCAATGCAAATTTGAACATTTTGAGACCCGTCTATAGAGGCACCGTGTTTATCTTTTGAATGGCACATTTTTTCTATATTTCATTTTGGATCAAAAGGACACACTTTCTTGATGCCCGCAAATCTTGACTAATAGGGTACATGGCAGCCAAGGTTTATATCCTGCAATTACCCAATGATTGTCACAGGTCAAAATTACACATACAGATATTGAAAACCAAGCAAGAATTCACAATGCATTGGTGAACATCAATGTGTCAAAATTGATTTAGTTTAATATGGTTTTAATTAGGATGAGCAAATTTTGTTTTTGTTTCAAATTTCCTGAGAGGAATTAACTCTGTTTTATTAGGTTAAAAAAAATACTATAAAGCCATGACTACAAGTTATGTTATGGCCGTAGAGCTACAGACAGGAACACCACCATAGCCTTGCATACTTGTTTATAAACAGAACATCTGTCGATGAGAAACACAATTGAATAAAACAGTACAAGTTTAACAGTAGATTACATTTAATGTCCATTTTGTATCCCTAAACTCTAATATTATGCAGTGAAGCGCCCTCAATGTACACAAGCTGCATAATGTATTCAAGTAATTTGTAGTCACTCAATTTCAATAAATGCTGGTCAAGTTCAAACAAAAATTGAACACAGTGTGAGAAGAGTCTGTATGAATGGCGTTGAATACTAATATAACACCACCAGAGTAAACAATTAGGGGGTTACAGCAACAGGAGGAAGTACCACCTTTCCTCATTTAAAGGAGTTGCAACGATCAAACTTGTTTTAAAGCAAATCATCTGTCTGCATGATGCATATTGCAACCTTGATAATATCCCATAATCTCAACTCATACTTGTATCCATAGAAACCATAGGGCAGCCATTTTGAACTAAAAATGATCAAATTTGAAATGCAAAACCAAAATGTAGTCTGTTGGGGGACAATATTTAACAGTTAGCGCAATGTTTGGACAAATGTAGTAAGCTAGCAAGACAACAATTATGTGAAAAAAATACCCTTAAGTTGAAGATTTCATGCCGGGTAGAACATGAATTGCTGCAGTAAACTCTTTATATACACACATCAATTTATTCCTTTTGTGCTAATAATAAAATTAGTATTTTGTTCATAGAATTCACATCAGTTGCAAGGGTTGGATTTAATAATGTCCCATTCATATATTATACAGTCAAGAAAAAATTGCAAATAAAACTAAAAAAGTTCCAAAAAAAATCCCCTCTGAATTGTTAAAATTATAAATTGAATTCCCTCCAGACATGCCTGGCACCATGTCAATACTGTAAAACTTATTAAATTGCAGGAGCTTGCTTGATTAGGTAACTCAAAGTCCTTGCTATAGCTATAAACACAAGTATCATATTCTGATTCAGGCTGGATAAAATGAGAATGAACTAGTAATAGTTCTGGTTCAAACTGGACCGTTTTGTTGAGTTTGAAGGTCCCATTGCTGCAAGGCCTCTCTAGCTTGAGCTCTGTAAATTAATAAAAGAAAACAATTTTGCTTGAATCAGACTCGTATTTAATGAAATCAATCCCATTCTCTCATGTCTCCCATCTTTGGTGCAACCCCACTCCTCCCTCTCCTGTTTCCCATCCTTGGGGCAACCCCCACCTTGCCCTCTCCTGTTTCCTGTTCTTGGAGGCAACCCCAACTTGTCCATGTCCTGTCTTCTATCCTTTAGGGCAATCTCCACCCCTCCCTCTCATTCATCTCACACTTTGTATCCTCAGCTCTATCCACTCACACAGGAGTAACAGATAAAACATATCATTCTTAAAGGACAGCAAAAATATATTAATAGCAGGTCTTGAATCATGCTCTCCCAATTCACATCTTCTCCATCTATTCCCACTTCACTAATCCTTATCTTGTTGGTGCCCTCCCCACTATTTTTTCCAAATCTACCATCAGAGTGTTCCATATATGCATATATTGTCTCTCACTTGCAATTGACTGCTATTGTAACGATGATCAGTGGTAGATCTGAGCAGCATAACCTACCTAACTTGTTCTAACTTGGCTTTTTCTGCTGCAGTCAATCCATCGACTGGTTCATCTTGCGTACTTGTGGGTGGAGGTGTTTTTTGAGTAGTCTCCTGCATTGCTGGTCCATTGGGCGATTTAGGAGAATTAGAACTGGATTTCATTAAGCCACTGGATGAGAGGAAACTAATAGATCAGAACACCACAGCCATCACAACATACACATGGAGGTAAGGAAATGAGAAACAAAGCAGCCAACCCATTAAGCATCCATAGTGCGTAGTGGTGTTATAGCATGCATTGTGAATGAATGGATTAATAATAAACACGGATGCAGTGAAATAACAAATAGTGTACAATACATGTACATATAAATAGAAATAGAAGTGACAGAGTAGGTAAGTTATAGTGTGAAAACAATAATAAGAACAAATAAACAGACAACAGGAAAAAAAGAAAAGAAAAAAAAAACAATTGTCAAAATTCACTCGAAAATTAATGGGGATTATTGGGAAAAAGGTTATCTAATAAATTTAGTCAAATGACACTGCTAATTGATAAATAAACGCGATCCAGATATTATTGTGATTTCCATACTTACATACAATAATACAAAACACAATCTATATATAAATTATCCAATGCATTGCATATCTCATGATAAATAACACATTTTGTAATTTTGTTAATGGCATGTGTACATTTGTGTAGTTGTAAAATGTGATACATACGATACCTATTCAAAATTACCCGGTAAGTGCACAATGTTTATTGGAAGAAAGCCATGGCAAAACAGCATTATGCAATGGAGGAAGCCTTCTTCAGACTAAAGTCAATATATTGATTCTGGCTTAGTATTAAACAAAATGTGAAATTCTCCAAAATCCGAATGTACATACAGTCCATTTCTGTCAAGCTATATATAAAATCTAATCCGATGTAGCAAAGTAATTTCTAGCTTCTTGTTACATTTACTTACTTAAAATTATCACTAAGATCATCATCCTCTTCTTCTGCTGCTGCTGCTGCTGCCACCACCACAGTTTCTGTTCTGCTGTCCTGGGAACCTGCATCTGTAATGGTAATTTGTGTTTTTGCTTCTTCTATTTTGATTGATAATTCTGTTTTATGGCTTGGTTGTCTGATTTCACTATTACTAATGACAATGTTCTTGTTATGAAATGATTTCTCCTGAACAGTCATACTTGAAATAACTTCACTAGAGACTCTAATGTTGTCACTGCTTTGTGGCTTGTCTGTCTCAGGTGGTGCTATAATCCTGTCATCTGTGGAAGATATATGTTGTGATTCTGAACTCTGGCTATCATCCTCCATCTTTGTGCTGCAAAATACATTCAGAAATTTATTTATTTAACAGATCAGAAGAAAAAAATCAACTTACAAATATAAAAATCTAAACAGATTGTGATCCGAGAAATCCTTGTAAATAAGATGGTTAAAAGTATCAAACTGAACAGAATAACTGTACAGAGAAGGGGCTATAAAATCGGTTATTTAATCTTTAAAGCACGGTGGTCGTCGCGCAGCGCGTGTTCGAATTTCATGTAAATAAACAATGTATTTTACATGCATTGTATACGTCGCTATGAGTCCCATATCGAACAGGACGCGGCGCGACGACTGTCGCCCTTTAAACAATTTTCTGGTTTACAAAATCAGCCCAGGCATTCCCAAGAAATTATTACAACGAAACCCAAATCTTAATTTGGTGGAAAGAGACTAATAAGCCATACACTCATGGTTCAGTACGACCCTCTACAATTATGACTACCCTCTGAAACAACTGCCACTACATAGAGTGACATTAACTGTAAATTTGTTGCAAGGGTAACACTCACCTTTCTTCAATGGTATTTGTAGTTGGTGGCGGTGGCGGTTGTTGTTGTTGTTCAGCACCAATTTCTATTGTTTCACTTGATATGAGATTTGGAGAGGGACTTCTCACCACTACAATTCAACAGTGAAGCAAAGTGTCAAAATCTCACCCAATTGTTTTTTAAACCTATCCACCACCAGCCTTTGTTACTTATCATGGAACACTGAATTGTTCAGAAGAATATGAGCAAACCACTTTTTTTTTAAAAACATACATACTAATTCACATATTAAGTTACTAAGACATTGCATCTCTACTTATAAATTTATTACTCACAGTATTTAGCAGCTTCTGTTGTGTTTACATCTGACGGTTCACTTTCCATTTCAATAGGTGAACTGCTACGAAGTTCTAATGACGTATTACTGCCAGGACAAGTAATGAATTTCAGTTTAGTCATAATTTGATGATTCTATTATGGCAAGTATTTAAAGCTGTATTGTCTACTTTATTGTATTACAGGCCTTTGACATACATAGTTGTATGGAACAATTGAGTACTCAGTAGTTCATTGCAAATTGCCAAAAAATGAACCATGTATACTTGAGATAGTAATTTAAAAGGTGGTGGTTGTTGCACATGTTCAAATTTCATATAAAAACCTATTGTAGTTTACACTCGTCTTATACCGAAAAGGACAAGATATGGCAGCCACCGCCCTTTTAACATTACTATCAGAGCCATATACATAAACTAATCTTACAGAAATGTTAATAAGATGACAAATGATGCATATCTATTATTAACTGAACAATGAATATGAATAAACACAAAACAAAAATAGCATGTCATATATGTGAATGTCAAATCATATGTGGAGTTCATATATGTGGATGTCAAAATGCAGAATTCATACGTGATGTCAAATATGTGGAATTCATATACACGGATGTCAAATGTGTGGAATTCATGCGAGTTCATACACATGTCAAATATGTGTAATTCATACATGTGGATGTCAAATGTGTAATTCATACATGTGGATGTCAAATGTGTGGAACTCGTATACGTGGATGTCAAATGTGTGGAACTCGTACGTGGATGTCAAATGTGTGGAACTCGTATGTGGATGTCAAATGTGTGTTTACACAGTGATGTGAAACATGTAGGGTTCATACATGTCAAATATGTGTAGATCTCAAGTTCAAATATATTTATTGTGTTCATAAATATGTTGTGATCATACAAGCGTTGGGCTGTGTGGACTCAAATACGTGGATGTCAAATGTGTGGAACTCGTATGTGGATGTCAAATGTGTGGAACTCTTATACGTGGATGTCAAATGTGTGGAACTCGTATGTGGATGTCAAATGTGTGGAACTCATATATGTGGATGTCAAATATGTGTTTACACAGTGATGTGAAACATGTAGGGTTCATACATGTCAAATATGTGTAGATCTCAAGTTCAAATATATTTATTGTGTTCATAAATATGTTGTGATCATACAAGTGTTGGGCTGTGTGGACTCATATACGTGGATGTCAAATGTGTGGAACTCATATGTGGATGTCAAATGTGTGGAACTCGTATGTGGATGTCAAATGTGTGGAACTCGTATGTGGATGTCAAATGTGTGGAACTCGTATGTGGATGTCAAATGTGTGGAACTCGTATGTGGATATCAAATGTGTGGAACTCATATATGTGGATGTCAAATATGTGTTTACTCAGTGATGTGAAACATGTATGGTTCATACATGTCAAATATGTGTAGACCTCAAGTTCAAATATATTTATTGTGTTCATAAATATGTTGTGATCATACAAGTGTTGGGCTCATACAAGTTCACATATATATTTCATACATATGTTGTATGTATGTATTTATTTGTCTGCATGCATGCAAACTCTCCTGCACTGATATATGTCGCATTCACTGCAGATACATTTCATCAATGCGAAAATGAGTCAGCAATGGTCACCACATGATAAAAGCTAGTTATTCATTAAGATAAAAATTAAGTCAGATTTTGATGATTATTGTTGTACTTATATTTACAGACGTTTCCAAACAACTTACCAATAAAGTCATTTAATTTCACCATCCTTAAATGAATATAATTTCCAAAACATGGCTTTTTGATTAATGATTGTAATATTGATGCTTTAAAACAAAATTTGTCTCATACGCCGATACATAAACAACATGAAATAAGTATATGATAAACTTTCCAGAATAATTTTGAATTAATTAAGAGGCTATTGTGTCACTACAATAAAATTACTTAACAGCAGCCTGGTTTTTGGAAAATTACAAGTATTTTTGGTACTATACATCAGAAAACATGCCCGCAGTGCGCCAGCAAGAAATTCAACATTTTAAACAAGGACTGACAAGACAAGACATTTTGGGATGATTTTAACTAAGCTGAAGGGTGACAGTCGTCGCGCCGCGCATGTGCGACATTTGCGTTGATAAACATCGACTTTCCCACAATCCAATGCACTCTTCTAATGGAAATCACAAGTATTAGGTTTGACATGGGCGGGACTTGCACTAATTACCGCCGGTGAATCCTTCGATACCTTCTAATAACCTAAAAATACCTTATTAAAGCTTGGTAACGCCTCAGTTTGTACTCATTGATCTGCGCAATAGCCTATAATGCCATCTTTGTTTATATGAGACCCATATATCTCACGCATGCGTGGCGCAATGACTACCACATGTTGACTTTACCCACAATCATACATATGTTAACCTCGTACATACCGATACATGGAATTCATACTGTGTGTACACTGATGTCATGGAATTCATACTGTGTGTCCACTGATGTCATGGAATTCATACTGTGTGTACACTGATGTCATGGAATTCATACTGTGTGTACACTGATGTCATGGAATTCATACTGTGTGTACACTGATGTCATGGAATTCATACTGTGTGTACACTGATGTCATGGAATTCATACTGTGTGTACACTGATGTCATGGAATTCATACTGTGTGTACACTGATGTCATGGAATTCATACTGTGTGTCCACTGATGTCATGGAATTCATACTGTGTGTACACTGATGTCATGGAATTCATACTGAGTGTACACTGATGTCATGGAATTCATACTGTGTGTACACTGATGTCATGGAATTCATACTGTGTGTACACTGATGTCATGGAATTCATACTGTGTGTACACTGATGTCATGGAATTCATACTGTGTGTACACTGATGTCATGGAATTCATACTGTGTGTACACTGATGTCATGGAATTCATACTGTGTGTACACTGATGTCATGGAATTCATACTGTGTGTACACTGATGTCATGGAATTCATACTGTGTGTACACTGATGTCATGGAATTCATACTGTGTGTACACTGATGTCATGGAATTCATACTGTGTGTACACTGATGTCATGGAATTCATACTGTGTGTACACTGATGTCATGGAATTCATACTGTGTGTACACTGATGTCATGGAATTCATACTGTGTGTACACTGATGTCATGGAATTCATACTGTGTGTACACTGATGTCATGGAATTCATACTGTGTGTACACTGATGTCATGGAATTCATACTGTGTGTACACTGATGTCATGGAATTCATACTGTGTGTACACTGATGTCATGGAATTCATACTGTGTGTACACTGATGTCATGGAATTCATACTGTGTGTACACTGATGTCATGGAATTCATACTGTGTGTACACTGATGTCATGGAATTCATACTGTGTGTCCACTGATGTCATGGAATTCATACTGTGTGTCCACTGATGTCATGGAATTCATACTGTGTGTACACTGATGTCATGGAATTCATACTGTGTGTACACTGATGTCATGGAATTCATACTGTGTGTACACTGATGTCATGGAATTCATACTGTGTGTACACTGATGTCATGGAATTCATACTGTGTGTACACTGATGTCATGGAATTCATACTGTGTGTACACTGATGTCATGGAATTCATACTGTGTGTACACTGATGTCATGGAATTCATACTGTGTGTACACTGATGTCATGGAATTCATACTGTGTGTACACTGATGTCATGGAATTCATACTGTGTGTACACTGATGTCATGGAATTCATACTGTGTGTACACTGATGTCATGGAATTCATACTGTGTGTACACTGATGTCATGGAATTCATACTGTGTGTACACTGATGTCATGGAATTCATACTGTGTGTACACTGATGTCATGGAATTCATACTGTGTGTACACTTATGTCATGGAATTCATACTGTGTGTACACTGATGTTATGGAATTCATACTGTGTGTACACTGATGTCATGGAATTCATACTGTGTGTACACTGATGTCATGGAATTCATACTGTGTGTACACTGATGTCATGGAATTCATACTGTGTGTACACTGATGTCATGGAATTCATACTGTGTATACACTAAATAAATAAACGCTGCTCGGACTGATAAGTATGATATATTGAAGATAATATTTGGTATTTTTAATAGTTATTTAGGACTACGATTACCAAATATTATCTTCAATATATCATGTGTATACACTGATGTCATGGAATTCATACTGTGTGTACACTGATGTCATGGAATTCATACTGTGTGTACACTGATGTCATGGAATTCATACTGTGTGTACACTGATGTCATGGAATTCATACTGTGTGTACACTGATGTCATGGAATTCATACTGTGTATACACTAAATAAATAAACGCTGCTCGGACTGATAAGTATGATATATTGAAGATAATATTTGGTATTTTTAATAGTTATTTAGGACTACGATTACCAAATATTATCTTCAATATATCATGTGTATACACTGATGTCATGGAATTCATACTGTGTGTACACTGATGTCATGGAATTCATACTGTGTGTACACTGATGTCATGGAATTCATACTGTGTGTACACTGATGTCATGGAATTCATACTGTGTGTACACTGATGTCATGGAATTCATACTGAGTATACACTGATGTCATGGAATTCATACTGAGTATACACTGATGTCAATTTACAATTGGTGAGTTATACTGGACTACGTGATAGGTGTAAATCCATGGTGCACAAAAACAATGTGACAGAAGAAACCCTTCAGAACTTCAAGCAGACAAAAACACTTCAAACTGTAATGTTGATTGAAATAAACAATTTCTCCCTGAGAAAACAAGAGTCCATCATATTCAATATTGTATTTTAATTGAACTATTAATTTTTTTAAATCTAATTTGAGAAGATATTGAGTTGAGATTATATAGAGCTGATAACTTGAGGAATTAACATCACAAGATAACAGTAAACCAAAATAAAAAGTGTTATTTATTGCTGAATCCAAAATGATCACTCCTGCAATGCTCAGGAGAAAACACAGCGCAGAACAGACATACAGTCGTACTGGAATTGAACTACACACAGTTTGAGTTACCTGCTGTCATTTTTAAAGGCATTATTAAAATCATCAAATTTAGCCCACCCAGTATCATCAGCTCCATTATTACTACTAGAAGTACTTGAATCCCACCCTGATGGAGTCGTATCCATGGCAACAGTTTCCATTGGGGCATCATCAAAATTTGCCCATCCTGAAAAAGGAATGAAGTAAAAGATTACCAGATGTCAAAGATAATGTCAAAGGTGATGTCAACATTAGTATATAGAATCAAAATACCATGTTCAAAAACGGCCCGATCAAAATTTGTTTTGAGAGGAAAATTGGAAAAAAATGTAAACACAAACAAAAGTTTACTTTAATTGTAAATGAGGTAAATTGGCCATTATTTATGCACCCATATGTTTGATATGGCCCACTTTACAATACAATAGAACATGCTGCAATATCTCATGTGAGTGCAATATACAATAACAAACCTTCTGAAGAATCTACATCCATCTTCATTTCATCTTGTGCTGTTGTTGAGGTTACTGTTGCTGCAGTTACTGCTGGCAAGGATGAGTCATCTCCAAAGGCACCATTTTCTTCTTCATCACTATCAGTACTGTTGTCACTATGGTTACTACCTGCATCCTCACCAGGAGGTGCATCCGGGGAAATTTGACTAGAAGATATAATAAATCTACAACTGTGATTGACAAAGAAGAGTACATCAAGAATTACATTAACTGGAGTTCATTCTATAAAACAATCACATACTTCAGCTGAACTTTCTTGTTTGCAGTGATGAAATGTCAACAATCAATATAATGGTCACTACTCTGTAAAGTATCCTGAATGTTCTAAACCATGTATTGACAGTTACAGTACAATGCAACTCATGGTTTTGTTTTACAAGCATACATATTTTAGCTTATATAGCAGCGACAATATCTCATGTCAAAATAAGTCTACAAATAATCTTTTTAGCATTAGTCAACAGTATGGACTTTTTTGACCCCATATTTTTATTTAAAGAACGGCAGTCGTCACACCGCGTCCTGTTCGATATGAGACTCATAGCGACGTATACAATGCATGTAAAATACATTGTTTATTTGCGACGACCACCGCACTTTAATTTTCTTCATCCATTTAACACGAAGTATAAAATATGTAAAAATAAATATTTTTACTATCATGTAGCGTTCTACTTTAAGGCATGTAATAATATAATACAAACTAAATACAGTCATTTGTGCCATTAGACAAATTTACAAATTACTTTGTTTGCACACAAATGCATAAATTTGGGCGGCATCCTAGTACTAAGGTTTTATTTATTAACACTCATCCAATAAAGATATCAAGACCCACCTTTTTCTAGTGGCCGTTGAAAACGTCAGCTCTTTTTCTTCCCAGATATCCTCCTCATCACTGCCACTGTCATTGAACTGTTGTATTCTTTCATTACAACATGCTTCAAACAAGGCTGAGTTAGGCTGTAATACAACAGAATACTACTTATAGCTAACTCAACAAACACATACCAATGACCTGTCTACTCACTAATCATTGCAAAGTACATTAACAAAGTGTTAGTCATCCATGCATTATGCTTAGTATCGTTTTAGAACTTTTAAAAAATGACTTTGTTGACGTTTATATCGATACATTTGAGAATTCACTTCACAGCAGAATGAAATGAAATTCACACTTACCAAAAACTTCGTTTTTAATATGATTATTGTTTTGTTTTTTAGTTGAATAAAATTATTATGTATGTTCTCAGAGTTGACAATAAATGCCAGAAGTGTATCACTATTTAAGTCAACATAATCATTTGAACAGAAGACTAAGAGTTATTAATAAATAAACTTAGAGTTGTGTCCAAGGCTTTATTACAATTGTCTAGCTAGCACCCACTGAGAGAACAATACCCAAAATTATCAAACTTGCAAGGTTACTTTGTCATCACATGCAGGTTATTTGATGCATTCATTTTCTATTTGATAGATGAGAAGATTCCAAGAAAGGTTTTTACACTTTACATATAAATAACGATTTATACAGACTGTAGTAAGGATATTAGGTCAAATGTCAGGTGATTTATATACTTGATCTTTGCCATCACAGCAAAATGCCATAAATTTAGATTGCAAGTTATAAACCTCGTCGCAAGAATTAAAATGTAGAGGATGTTTTATATGACAGCAAGAGATACAAAATCTTGTCCAACAGCACAAATTTATCCGGCCCAATCAATCTTATCGTACCTGCATTTGTCAATGAGGCGATTTTGGAAAACAATTGAGATATTCTAAGAAATACTGAAAGATCCCCCTAACAAAGTCCTAAAGTGGAACCCTTGAGAGAAATACAATAATTCATATCAGGGGTTTCATTTTAAAGACTATGCTAAGGGGTCTGTTTTGACTTGTTGACTTACACTTACATTGTCCTCATTGGCTGATATTGAAAAGTTGATATCTGAGATACGATCGAAAGGAGCACTGAAAAAAAATGACATCAAACATTTGTTATGAAGAACAACTGTATGAATATAGATTAAAGGGTGTTTTCAAAGATAAAATAAAAGGATAACAGTGTTTATAAAATAAACGAATGACCAAAACACAGTGCCATTATTATACATTTTCAAGATAAGTTGTAATATTGCTAATTAGGTAATCCAGAAGTACTGTTTTTATAAAACAAGCAGCCTATCGGCTGAGATAGCTCCGCTGTTAGCGATGCACATTTCAATTAAAGAACTAAAGACATGATTAGAAAATGAACAATATGTATAGTATCAAAGCAATCGGACTTACAGTTTTTAACAAGAAGTCGAAAATATCACTTTCTACCAAAAATGACAAAAATATTCACCAAAATTAGAGAATTGAAGATATCATCACGAAATAAACAAATCTGAGAAAGGTCTACATGTAGTATCTATATATGTAATATCAAAGCAATTGAATTTTTGTTTTTTAACAAGAAGTCGAAAATATCACTTTTTACCAAAAATTACAAAAATATTCACCAAAATTAGAGAATTGAAGATATCATCACAAAATGAACAAATCTGAGAGAGGTCCACATGTAGTACCTATATATGTAATATAAAAACAATTGGACTTACAGTTTTTAACAAGAAGTCGAAAATATCACTTTTTACCAAAAATGACAAAAATATTCACCAAAATTAAAGAATTGAAGATATCAACACAAAATGAACAAATCTGAGAAAGGTCTACATGGAGTATCTATATATGTAATATCAAAGCAATTGAATTTTTGTTTTTTAACAAGAAGTCGTAAATATCACTTATTACCAAAAATGACAAAAATATTCACCAAAATTAAAGAATTGAAGATATCAACATGAAATGAACAAACCTAAGAGAGGTCTACCCAAG
Source organism: Saccoglossus kowalevskii (assembly GCF_978046115.1). Taxonomy (NCBI): domain Eukaryota; kingdom Metazoa; phylum Hemichordata; class Enteropneusta; family Harrimaniidae; genus Saccoglossus; species Saccoglossus kowalevskii. The sequence goes on along the minus strand of NC_140652.1, from coordinate 35,877,257 downwards.
GTACATATACACCAAGTATCAAATCATTCAGGCTTGTAGTTTTCAAGAAGAAGTCGAAAAAGTAAAACATTGACACGGACGCTCACTTATATGATAAGCTCCGCTCGACAAAGTCGACAGCGGAGCTAAAAATATCACAATATTCTACATTTAAGATCAGAGTAACTTTAACATATCTCTTTGAACGGCATTTTTATTCTGCCACATTTTGTCTATTTTTATATGTTTTTCTACAACTTCTTCATTTTTACATAAAACTATTGTTTAAAGGACATGATCCAAATGCCTAACAAATATAAGGATAAAATTAAACGGATATAAATATTTTGCGAAACATGACAAAAATTCACTTTATTGTTAGAACAGTTAACTTAATTTCAGCATAGACACCCAAAACAATCAGGAAATTTCTTTATACTTGACAATTTGATAGCATGCCCTCTATATTTATTTTAGGTTTTCACACATTGGTTGCAATAATGTATAATGTACTTGAGTAACTATGGTAACTTACTTGACATTATCCTCCTGGTCACCAAAGTCTTCATCGTTAAATCCAAACTGGTCAATAAAATTGGACGTCATTTGTTGCATCTGATAATCAGAGAAGGCCTGACAATAGGCATCAGACCAAAAAAACGTACATTGACTGACTATTATGCTACTGCACACATGCACTATACTATATATATATATGCACACAATTCTGGTTTTTACAACTTTTTAAATCCCACTTGTGACTGTACATTCATCAATAATACAAATTGTCATGCACATGTTAGCTTTGTAATCCGATTGAAAAGATGTTTATTCATTGAAAGATTTTATTGAACTTTACTGCCCAAAAAGTTTGCCAGATTATAATTATACAGTCAAACCTGTCTATAAAGGACAGTCAGTGGACTGAGCCAAACTGTCCTTTATATACAGGTGGTCTTTATATGGAGGTGGCCTAATTTATTCATGTAATCATGAATATTAATTAGGGTGGGAATTTTAAGGGAGATCATCAGCAAAACAAACCTACAATGAATTGGTCTTTTTAATAAGTCACTCATTTTCATCTGGATAATTACACAGCTTTACTTTTTTACTACAAATTATATCATGTAAATTCACTGAAACCAAGTGATTCTGCCCATGGATTCATTGGTGTATTTAATGCATAAGAACGATTGTCAACGATCGGCCGCATTGGTGTTTCAGCTCGGACTTTCACACTCTCGCCATGCAGTCTTATTCCCCAGCCCATCACAGGCGGTAATCAGTCCCATCGTTAGTATTGTCGATTGTACACTGTGACAAAATGCACAGGCAAAGTTGCCGTGTTTGAAAAGACAAACAAACAAGCATTAAAAATGAAGAAGCATTGGTAATAAACAAAATTTACCAAACTCGTAACGATTGCTCCAACTCTCGGCGTTGAATCAGAAAGTCAAACGAACCGGAAATGAAACACGATGATCGTACACGCAATTTTACAGTTATTTGTTGCAAGCATCGACGCATCAAAACTGCCCAAACGAAATGATTTTTTCTCGAATTATCGATATTACCGTTTATAAAAAAAGAGGATCAAAATAGAAATCATTTTTCGTTGAGAATAACCCCGAGATGACCCCTCAGTTTTGCCCATGCGCTAGCTTCATTAGCATAATTTATAACGATCAACAACAAACAACATGGCGGCCAAAATAGGTCGGATTTTGCAATCCCGCGATGAGAACGAAATAGCGAATGTTTTATTATTTTGTTCGGGTATTTCATGTCGACAGGGTAAATAAAACATCTCTCATTTAATTAAACTGGTTCATTTTTCTTGTTTTCGGGACGGGAGGAATGTGCTCTTCATGTGCGAGACAGTCCACAGAAGTGCCGCTGGCCGGCTGGGGATCGATAGTATACCGGGGTAGTACCGATCGGAAACAAGCTAGTTTTTCATTTCCAACTTTGAATGAAACTGTTTTAATTTGTTGTTAAAATCTTTCCAGTCTCCAGACGTTACATTCAGATGATATTCAACTGTTTTTTGTTTTTTTTTACTTTTTCGCAACTTCACAATCCAAGTTGCGATTGTCACCCCTGTCTACAGATTGCGTACTCGGTAATCTGAACGTAACATATGGCCACTTTCCTGTTAGCGATTCGCAAGTAGCTATTGTCTTTTTGCTGAGACCGTCTGATGGACATGTTGGTGGTCGTTATACAAAGGTTAAAGTGTGAATAGGTCTACAATAGGGTGGTCGCTGGTCGCGTTGGACAGGTGGTCGCTATATCCAGTGTCTTTAACGTGTAAATTGTGAAGGGACTGTACTGAGGTGGTCGCTATGAGCAGGTGGCCGCTCTGCACAGGTGGTCGTTAACACAGGTTTGACTGTACTATTTTTGTCAGGACAGTTGTATCAAAAGATTGCAAGTGACACTCACATGTCACTTGTGAGACACTAAAAAAACTTAGTAACCTTTACTCCAAAATTGAAGCGATTTACAATAATTATTTTGTATACACTTTTCAAAACTTACTATTGCATATGTTAACCATAATTTAATTTGACCTTACTGAAGTATGACCAATTAGATGTAAAAAAGAACCTGCAACATCACAGTTGTGATATCAAAAGATTAACATGACAGCAGCAGCAAGGTTTCAATAAATTTCAAACATTTATACATTCCAAATTTGATATTTTCATATCTAGAAATGAACACACAAGGGGGATTGTTGTATTTCAAACCAGAAAGGTGTATTGCTGTCAACTCCCTCTCCCTACATCCATAGAAACAAGGCTGATAACCACTGTATCGATTGAATATTACTGGATTCTGCCGTAAATTAGCCTATTCAAAAAATCTCCCTGGGCGATAGTATTTGGAGTTGAAAAATTTCAAAAAAAAACAAAACATTTTGGGGCTTCTATTTTCATTGAAAAATCCACCTTTGCCGACTTTCAACGCCGGCAGTTGAGTCACCCAAGACGAAAGAAACTATTGCAAAAACTAATTTACAATTTGATACATTTTTTTGGCCAAATTAAAAAGTAAACCGCCTAAATTTCATTACAATTATACCCAGTGTCATGTTTCTCCAGAAAATCACATTATAAACTAACCTGGTATGCCAAATACAATCATTATTTTATTAAATTTTATCAGTAACGTAAGTAAATTCTAAAAGAAGTTTCAAATAAAAATGAACACTGCATTGCTCAGTAGCAATTAATCATGGTAGCGCAATCTGGTCATGCTGCGTTTCACAATTGTTGATTATTACTTACTAGTGATTATAATAACGTACAAAAAATAAATTTGTTGAATTGTTATGAAATGTTATGTTATGAAATTTCAACTTAGTTTCATTGTAAGCGAATGATTCAGGTCGCATATTAAACACTCAAGAACGGTGTTCTTTGACCTGATAGGTCAAACCGCTAAATAAACAATCAAAATGATGGCTGATGCCAACATGCTCAAATTAGCATAGCTAATTTAAATATGTTAATATATTGAACGCAACACGTAAGAGGTTTGCAGATGTTGTAGTACGATCTTTTGACTTGGATTTTGAAGGGATAAACGACATGATTTTTTTTTTAAATCAAAAAATTAGTTGTTTTCAAAGGATGAACTGAGCTTTTGAAGAATAATTTAACATTGTCCTCAGTGATAACAGCTCATTGTCGAAACAAAGAATTCTCATTCAAGTGAGTCACAATAAACATACTCTGGAATAGGTGCTATGACTACGACAAAACTTAAATTTGACTATATTAGGCGTCAGGAAAGGTTGAAAGATACGCAAAATGATGCCAAAATATTTAAAAATAAAACACCTCAAAAAACTGCCGAAAAAATGCGTTGGGCATTTTTCTTAGTCCCATTTAAAAAACAAAAACAAATTGCTGTTTAATGGCCCAGGGTGAACTACAGCAGAATCAGACAAGAAAACACAAAACATCAGAAAAAGAAAAGTGAATTACAGGATTGACAACAAATTCAGAGAAAAAATGATTGTTTTATTGAGATACTCAACATTGCTCCAATAGAATTCCAAATCAGAAATCTCCTGCTAGGAATGTTTTTGAAATCACCAATATTTTGGTTTTGTAATTTATTGCAAAGCCAGAAAGAAAGGATCAGGGTATCAATCAAATCGATATAGTGGTATATCATGGGGAAAACATGTGATTGTTTATAATTAGAATTAATCAACACTACGAACTAGCAAAGCAAACAACCAACACCAAAAATTAGGGAGAATGTTAGAAACAATGTCTGAAGTTAATGATGTGCAAATATTTGACGTTATTTGAAAGCATTTTGTCAACAAGTGTACAACTTATACTATTTTAAATGTATTAGGATTTATCTTGTCATCAATCACAAGATTTACTAAAACTTACAAATATTGAAATCATCTGCAATTATAACTACTCTCTGATTATTAGCAAAAACATTGTGCAAAGTGAACAGGCAGCTAAGAGGATAGAGTTCTTACAGCAATTGACTTGGTGTATTGGTGCAGAGTAGTAAAGAGGCCAAATTGGGGTAGTTTTGAAGTAGTTTTGAGACATATAGGGGTACCAGTGTGGAGTACTGAAGATGTCAGATAGGGGTACCAGTGTGGAGTTCTGAAGAGGTCAGATTGGCGTACCAGTTTGGAGTACTGATGAAGTCAGATAGGGATACCAGTGTGGAGTACTGATGAAGTCAGATAGGGGTACCAGTGTGGAGTACTGAAGAGATCAGATAGGAATAGCAGTGTGGAGTACTGAAGAGGTCAGATAGGGGTACCAGTGTGGAGTACAGACGAGGACAGATAGGGGTACCAGTGTGGAGTACAGAAGTGATCAGATAGGGGTACCAGTGTGGAGTACAGAAGAGATCAGATAGGGGTACCAGTGTGGAGTACAGAAGTGATCAGATAGGGGTACCAGAGTGGAGTACAGAAGAGATCAGATAGGGGTACCAGTGTGGAGTACAGAAGAGATCAGATAGCTGTGCTCTCGCTGTCGCTCGCAAATGTCGTAAATTACGAAATTTGGACAAGATTTACGAACAAAATAAATATCTATTAGTAAGATTTACGAACACATTTTGTACAAAATACCCTCGCAAATCGCCCTCATTTAATTGTCAAGACTCGACTGTGATCATCACGCGTGTTACGGTTCGAGTGATTGCCATTTTAAAGTTAAACAATGTCCCGTTATCGTTAAAGTCCTATTATAAACCGCGGTTTATATTACAATGTATCAATTTAAAAATTGGGATCAAAAGCTCAAGTTCGGGGTGCGGTTTCTATTACGTACATATTGCAATCACTAAATGGGCGTGGTCATTTTTTGTTCACAACACATGCACAAAACAAACAATATACCGTACAATCTCTTGAATAGGCGTCGGGGAAGAGTGAAAGGCCTTATTTTGGTTCTAAAATAGGCGTTACGAAATGTTGAAAAATTACAGTCAATCAAAAAAAATTCTACATGATACAAAAAATACTCAGTATTTTTAATGTAATATGCATTTATTTTTTTTAATTTTCTTGGTAACGAAAAGTATATTCAAACAGAAGTTTCAAATAAAAACACGAATGCACTGCTTAGTAGCAAATGATCACATAACAGTAGCTCGATCCGGCCATGCTGCTGGTCACAAGTGAATAACTTACTTCTTTTCGAAGTGTTGATATTGGTGATTATTATTTAGTAGTGATTACAATAACGCACGAAAAATAAATTCGTTGAATTGTTATAAAATGCAAGTAAAATTCAACTTAGTTTCCCCGTAAGCGAATGATTTCAGTCACATGTAAACAGCCGATACGATATCCGCCATGCTTTTGAATGCTCACGTGACGTATTATTGACCGGATAGGTCAAGTCGCTAATTAACCAATCAAAATGCTGGATGGTGCCCACGTGTCTAAATTACATAGCTCATTTAAATATGTTAATGACAGTTCAGCGACCTCATGGTGAACGCAACACGGAAGAGATTTACCGAGAATGTAGTGCGATCTTTTGCCTTTGATTTCCATAGGAAAGCGGCATGATTTTTTTTTTAAATCAAGAAATTATTTGTTTTCGAAAGATAAATTATTCTTCAATGCTCAGTTTAACACTTTTACGGTGATAAAAGCTCATTGTCTAAAACTTACAAAACACAGACGTATTCAGAAAGAGTATTGACAGAGGTCGCCGCCAGAACAAAAGCAGTTTCATTGCCTGTCTGACATCTTATCACCGCTGAACAATAAATAGGTGTGAATATTTTTAGGCATGTTGTCGAAACAAATGAATAGGATTAGGAACAATGCCGTTTTGGAACAGCTGGTTGAAACAATGAAGTCAGTCACGGTCTTGTTGAATTGGGGGTGCGGTTAGTAATAGGTACTTTTCAAGTTTTCAATTTTTGTTAAGAACTCTTTAACCCCGAAGCCGGAATTGGGGGTGCGGTTACTATTACGTATGCGGTTTATATTAGGACTTTAACGGTACTTCTAAGATTGCAACAATTGTTACATGGTGATCTCGATCAACACGGAACTGCCACTGAATGTATTTTTCCACTCTAAAGTTATTTTGGTGTCATAGCACATGCGTAGTTTAATCGACATGCGTTTCAAGATACCCCGCGACATTACTCTCAGTATGGGACGGTTTCGTGTCGCCCTTATCAAACACGTGATTTGTTAATTTATTAAAAATGGAGACTACGTCAAAAAGGAGTAGACAACTGCTCGACGAGTATTTTTCACGACGAGATGGAGAAACCGCTAAATCGTGTTCAGAACCAGAAACCCATGGGTGTCCTAACCCTGACATCACCAAGAAACAGAAAGTTGATCGTACTGCAGCACGATTTCAGAAATAATGGAAGGTTAGCTGCGGTTCCGTAGCTCTTTGGTGCGACATACAATCTAATTTTGCCCTAACAATTTCACTCGGACGTCTTGTTTTTATTTTTGTTGTTGTATGTCGAACATGGGCCGGTCAGTGTCTATCACGTAAATAATGCGATCGGCAACAAAGGGCTATGATTCCACAGCTAATGGAAGGTGAGACAATGTTAGCGAATCGATCGAAAAATACTATAATTTGTGTAACATTCTTACCGGGCATTCTTAGCATTGAGATCGAGTTACGAGACCGAAAGTTACTTTAGTTACTTTTTCACTTTAATTCAGAAATTTCGATGAAAATAAATAGTCATTTTGTGTCGTCATAAACGTCAACATGCGGGTTTTTCATGATGAACACGGGAGATTACTTCATAATAATATACAGCTTTTTGATTGGCATAGAGTTTTTTTCTGAGAAATTTCCCGTGAAAATTTATTCACAGGATGACTTGTGTTCTTGGCAGTGAACTTAGTGAACTTTTGAATGATGACTATTTTTCCCAACTGTTAACAATGTGAGCTTATCATGAATATGTTTAATTAATACTGAGTTATTCAAATAAAGGTTCTTCTGTCTACATTGCATATTTTGTTGTGATGTTTTGTTGTACCATCATAATGGTACATTTTGTGAAGCAGACTGCCTAATTTGATGCCATGAAATTACACACAAAATTAGAGCTCAGGTTGCACCAGCAAGTACCATTTTCAGCATGCTGTTCTTGTTTTTGGCGGACGACAGAGGGGACACCTACCTCTCCTTCTCTCTTCCTCGTTGTGTTCTGTCACGGGAAAATGCTCCCCAGTTTCCAGACAAAATTTACTAATACTTTTTTTTCTTGATTAGTAAATTTACTATTACCTAGCAAATTCCAGAGAGAGCCCAGGATAGGGGTACCAGTGTGGAGTACAGAAGTGATCAGATAGGGGTACCAGAGTGGAGTACAGAAGAGATCAGATAGGGGTACCAGTGTGGAGTACTGAAGAGATCAGATAGGGGTACCAGTGTGGAGTACTGAAGAGATCAGATAGGGGTACCAGTGTGGAGTACTGAAGAGATCAGATAGGGGTACCAGTGTGGAGTACTGAAGAGGACAGATAGGGGTACCAGTGTGGAGTACTGAAGAGATCAGATAGGGGTACCAGTGTGGAGTACTGAAGAGATCAGATAGGGGTACCAGTGTGGAGTACTGAAGAGGTCAGATAGGGGTACCAGTGTGGAGTTCTGAAGAGGTCAGATTGGGGTACCAGTGTGGAATACTGAAGAGATCAGATAGGGGTACCAGTGTGGAGTACAGAAGAGATCAGATAGGGATACCAGTTTGGAGTACTGATGAAGTCAGATAGGGGTACCAGTGTGGAGTACTGAAGAGATCAGATAGGGGTACCAGTGTGGAGTACAGACGAGGACAGATAGGGGTACCAGTGTGGAGTACAGAAGAGGACAGATAGGGGTACCAGTGTGGAGTACAGACGAGGACAGATAGGGGTACCAGTGTGGAGTACAGAAGTGATCAGATAGGGGTACCAGTGTGGAGTACAGAAGAGATCAGATAGGGGTACCAGTGTGGAGTACAGAAGTGATCAGATAGGGGTACCAGAGTGGAGTACTGAAGAGATCAGATAGGGGTACCAGTGTGGAGTACTGAAGAGGTCAGATAGGGGTACCAGTGTGGAGTACTAAAAAAGTCAGATAGGGGTAGCAGTGTGGAGTACTGAAGAGATCAGATAGGGGTAGCAGTGTGGAGTACTAAAAAGGTCAGATAGGGATCACGGTTAGCAAAACTAAAGTCATTAGGTTAGAGTTGGAGTGAGAAGAACTGAAGCGGTGCTCACCTGCTGCATGGCAGCGTCTTGTGGAAAAGGAATGTCTCGGAAATCAGCATCATCGTCTTCACTTGATGAATGTAATGGATGACCACCGACCTAGTACAAGAATGTACAATTATTACTTGACAAATATCACTGGTCAGATTGGTCATAACGACATGACAGCAACTAAACATATGCTAGTTCGTTTTTAGTGCTTCAGAAAAAGCCTGAAATCAATAAAACCTGTGCGAGCCTTCATCTTGGAAACCAACAATGTCTAATACACCCATGCCTCTGCGTTACATGTCATTTTATTTTGAAGAGGCTTCATGATATTAATGGCCACCATCTCATGGACACAAATAAACCAAATGAATTATTTGATATTGACAAATAATATTTGTCTTCATATTAATTTTTTAAATAGTTCAACCTCAAATCAAGATGGCAGATTAACTTGACTTTACGCAACAGTCACTGGTTTCTGTATAACCAATACTGTTTTTCTCTTGAGACTGTGGCCCATGGAAGGAGTTAAGTAAGTTTTTATGTTCAACCCCAAGTAGGATTTAATCAATACTCACCAAATCTGTTGAGTTTTTCTTATTTGTTTCTGCTAAAGACCCTGACACAAATACATCCCACCTTTCGCGGTCCTCTTGTGAAATGTGTTCTGTAAGGAGAAAGAAACCACCATGGGTTCATTAAATGTTAATTACGGAATGATGTTAATATCACCTTAGATAATTCTGGTAGAAATTGTGTTAGCACTTGTGTATAGTGAGTCTTAATAAGAAATAGACAATTTATTATGTGCCTCTTTATTATAAATGGAATAAAGCGTGTCCCACAAATCAACAACAGAATGACCTAGGTTATAAAATATAGTGATGAAAATGAATACAATAACGAAAGATCTGAAAAATAAATGACATACCTTTAAAATGAGTTTTAATAAGTTGACTATTACATCCTTTGTCCATTGCATGAACTATGTCGTTACATATGCGTGTGAGGTGACCCATGTAACCCTTTCTCTTGCCAGTATTCTTGGCTTCTAGCTGGTCATTTTCTTCCCAGCAATCTAATATTCTCTCAATTAATTTACAATCAGAAAATAACTGTGAAAAAAGATGCATTTGTCAAGATTACATTTGAATATCAATGAGCATGATACCAAAACTTGTAATTCATAATTACAGAATATTTTAGTGTGGAGATACTCTAAGACTCTAACTATATGAAATACTTACATAAGCCAACATAGCTTATTTTCTGTCTTTGTTTCTATCCTTGTAGCGGAGCTATGTCACATATGTTAACGTTCCACGTTATGGGCTCAGCGCGCACTGCTGAGGAACATGGAACACCGAGCGAAAAGCCAATGAAAATTCGAAAAACAACAGGAACTTAACTTTGAAGTAATCATGAACAATCACATTTATATGCATTACACACACAAAGGTAATCTTGTTACACTGTTCAGGGGAGTCTCAACAACCATCCCAAAGTACCGTTTTCTGAGAATTTTCACTGTGATGGTTGCCATGCTGTAAAAATGCCTGCCCCGAGAATTCAACACTCCTCCCACATACGCCCAAAATGCATGTACATGAAATACTTACATAAGCTAACATTGGATGTTCTTGTTTACCGTCTTCAGACTCTGTGGCTGTATTGCTAATAACTGTATTTATACACTGTTCTACTTGAGTATGAAGAAAATTATTCCATGTATACTGGAAGAACAAATCCTGATAAACAACAGAGAGAGACATAATGTTAACACAAATTATTATACATTGTCACCATAACGCCATAAGTTACAGCGTGCCATAATTTTGCGGTATTTTACAGAGTATTTTCATCCTACCATATTAGGAAATGTGAATTCCAAATATGGAATGATTATGCGCGTAAGCACCCTCTAATAATAAAAAACAAACATGGCTGCCACCAGGGTTTGACCGGACTCCATACAAAGAAGTTCCCTGATTCTGTTCTGAACTTTTTGAATTTCGGCATTCCCATGATGTATTCGTGGAAGGAAAAAATGTATAATAATAAGGTTATCATTAAGATACCTCAAAGTATGCACTCAGACAGTATGCTGTCGCATTGACCTCCGCTGCGCGTCGGTCGATACTGCCGTTGTACTGTCTTCGTGCATACTTTGAGGTAACTTCGTAATAACCTTATATTGTTTCATGTATACTGGAAGAACAAATCCTGATAAACAACACAGAGTCCTAATGTTAACACAAATTATGTATACAGTCTCACAAATCCTGAGTGCCAGAACTTTGCACAGACAATAGAATACCTAGTGCTAGAAAACAGTGCACAAGATGTCCAGGAAATCATATTCATGCCCTGAAAAAAAATGTACTCACCAATAATGTTTTAAGTGTTGATAATTGGCAAAGTTCTTTATTAACTGTATGAGTATTTGTTAATAATAATGCTGCTATCAGTCGAGCTACTTGTAACCGCGTGTTCCCAAGAGGGGGTTCTAACATTCCTATCGTTGTAGGCATTGCACGGTGCTGAAAAACAAAGCCAATTGTCACAAATTCACATAATAAGTATATAATTCATATCACAAAGTTGGTTTATTGAAATAAAATGCAAGATATGGCATCACAGTCACACACTATAAAGCTAAGGTATTTGGTTTAAACACAATCAGACTCAATAAAGACAATGATGTAAAATGTGAGAGTAGGACTTTTCTAAAATCATACTGTAAACAGTATCATTACAATGATTAAAAGTCAAAAAAATAAAGCCAAATCAATACTGGAAAAGTTGACCCAGCTAAGTACTGATGATTGGTTGTCACACTACTTAGGCTAGGATAGTGTGATATATTTAGTGAAACATTCCTTGCCAAAAGGTATTTTGAATTTGAGAAAATTGTCAAACATTTGTGCACACCCCTTTTGTCAAAGAAATCAATTGCGGGCTACCAAAAACCCTTTCATTAGAACTTGACTTCAACAAGAAGTTGAAAATATCACTTTTTACCAAAAATTACAAAAATATTCACCAAAATTAGAGAATTAAAGATATCATTATGAAATGAACGAATCTGAGAGAGGTTCACATGTAGTACCTATATATATGTTATATATAAGCAAGTGGACTTGCGGTTTTCAACAAGAAGTCAAAAATATCCCTTTTTACCAAAAATGACAAAAATATTCACCAAAATTAAAGAATTGAAGATATAATCATGAAATGAACAAATCTGAGAGAGGTCTACCCAAGGTACAAATACACCAAGTATCAAAGCATTCAGGCTTGTAGTTTTCAAGAAGAAGTCGAAAAAGTAAAACATTGACACGGACAATCACTCATATGATAAGCTCTGCTCGACAAAGTCGACAGCAGAGCTTATAAAAAATAATGTTTATTACAAATGTAGCAGTATTTCAGCATGACTTTTTATAATGAAATCTTTTTTTTTCTTATGCATATTATTCTATCATTTTCAACATACTGCTGACTAATACTAAAACAAATATATGTAGACAGAATTTGACATATATTGTCACTGTTACAGGTGCCCATGTCAAAAACTTACAAGTAGCATTCTACCTTAGGGAAAACACTGTAGATTATAGAACTAGCCACCATGGTTTTTCCCCCCAAGTACCGTTAAAGTCCTAATATAAACCGCATACGTAATAGTAACCGCACCCCCAATTCCGGCTTCGGGGTTAAAGAGTTCTTAACAAAAATTAAAAACTTGAAAAGTACCTACTACTAACCGCACCCCCAATTCAACTAGACCGTGACTGACTTCATTGTTTCAACCAGCTGTTCCAAAACGGCATTGTTCCTAATCCTATTCATTTGTTTCGACAACATGCCTAAAAATATTCACACCTATTTATTGTTCAGCGGTGATAAGATGTCAGACAGGCAATGAAACTGCTTTTGTTCTGGCGGCGACCTCGTCAATACTTTTTCTGAATACGTCTGTGTTTTGTAAGTTTTAGACAATGAGCTTTTATCACCGTAAAAGTGTTAAACTGAGCATTGAAGAATAATTTATCTTTCGAAAACAAATAATTTCTTGATTTAAAAAAAAAATCATGCAGTTTTCCCATGGAAATCAAAGGCAAAAGATCGCACTACATTATCGGTAAATCTCTTCCGTGTTGCGTTCACCATGAGGTCGCTGAACTGTCATTAACATATTTAAATGAGCTATGTAATTTAGACACGTGGGCACCATCCAGCATTTTGATTGGTTAATTAGCGACTTGACCTATCCGGTCAAATATACGTCACGCGAGCATTCAAAAACATGGCAGATATCGTATCGGCTGTTTACATGTGACTGAAATCATTTGCTTACGGGGAAACTAAGTTGAATTTTACTTGCATTTTATAACAATTCAACGAATTTATTTTTCGTGCGTTATTGTAATCACTACTAAATAATAATCACCAATATCAACACTTCGAAAACAAGTAAGTTATTCACTTGTGACCCGCAGCATGGCCGGATCGAGCTACCGTTATGTGATCATTTGCTACTAAGCAGTGCATTCGTGTTTTTATTTGAAACTTCTGTTAGAATATACTTTTCGTTACCAAGAAAATTAAAAAAATAAATGCATATTACATTAAAAATACTGAGTATTTTTTGTATCATGTGGAATTTTTTTTTTTGATTGACTGTAATTTTTCAACATTTCGTTAACGCCTATTTTAGAACCAAAATAAGGCCTTTCACTCTTCCCAGACGCCTATTCAAGAGATTGTACGGTGTATTGTTTGTTTTGTGCATGTGTTGTGGACAACAAATGACCACGCCCATTTAGTGATTGCAATATGTACGTAATAGAAACTGCACCCCGAACTTGAGCTTTTGATCCCAATTTTTAAATTGATACATTGTAATATAAACCGCGGTTTATAATAGGACTTTAACGGTAGGAACCCAACAATTGTGAACAACTTAGTGACAAATGTGCCTGAGGTTAGCTTACCTTTGGGGGGTCTGTGAGAAGCTGATGCAAATCTCTCAATTTAGGAGTTACACCTTGTAGAGCGCTACTAACACCTTTAGCCAGCCGTTCAGCATCCAGGGCTGTTAACTGTTCTTGACCATCAAGTCTAAAAAGGAAGGACATCCACCTACACATTGAGATAAAACAGCTGAACTTTTAAAGATGTGAACATTGCAACTAAGGACAGGACAACAATAATATTGTGACCAGCTAAGTTTTTAAAGATATAAACATTGGACAAATTAACTATGGACAGAACAACAATAATATTGTGACCAGCTAAGCTTTTAAAGATATGAACAATGGACATCGCAACTATGGACAGAACAACAATAATATTGTGATCAGCAAAACATTGGACATCTCAATTAGGGACAGGACAACAATAATATTGTGACCAGTTAAGTTTTTAAAGATATGAACATTGGGCAAAGTAACTAGGGATGGGACATCAGTTCTGCCTGATGACAGCGGAGCTAAAATGGCATAGTAAGCTGATAGCAAACATAGAAGTGATGTTACACCTGGCTGTACTGCAACTAAAGATGGTACAACAAATTCATTGTGTTCGATATCAATATTTTCAAGAAAATTCACATGCTATTCACATGTTACAACTGAAGTGTTTCCCCAAAGAATATTAGGAATAGCACTCTAAGAAAAAAGCCATTTCAAGCAAAAGAGAGAGACAGTCAGTTGTTGTAGCATTACGCTCATTTCTGTAAGCTTACCCATTCTTCTTGAACTCTGTGAGTGCCAGTAACACAGCAATTCCATTAGCTAAAGCAGATTCAGACTTCTCTTCATGTAACATATGATTCATCAGTTCAGACACAGTTTCCTGCCTGCAGAGTAAAACATCATAGTATTTATAGTGAAAACTAGTAACCTGGCAAAAACTATCTAGTCTCCAGACTTGAATGTTTACATGACCTCTAAAAACTGAATAAAAAACATTGTGTACTTTCACTTTCGCAAGAGTTTTGCAAATTATATTTTCTCAGAGCTTCTGTCCACCATTTTCACATACGTATAAATAATTTTGTTGACAAATAAGCCCTTCATAGATGTATACATGTAAATATGTAATCAAGCTCAAACTTCGGGGCTAAACCAATAACTAAAGGCTGCAATCATGACACTGTTACATTTTATCAGACTTTGTGTTGGTTGTTTACAAAGTTCAGTTTCTCTGTCATTTTTTCTGGCCACTACGCCCCACATAATGTCGCAGTAATACAGTTCACAGTCACAGTTCAATTGATCCGATATGTAGCAATATTTTGAACAGTGTTTAGAATCAACTTTCCCAGAGAAACACACAGAATAAAATACTTGTAGCTTCAAACCTTGCTGTATGGCGGCTTGAGTCACAGTTCCTGGATATTAATTTTGATGTGCTTCACTGGAACTACATACACTGTTCCCAATTGTTGAATAGCCCAAGACTGAACTCGTTCATAACAATCATGGGAATTAACGTCACTCAAAACCTATGGTGCTTGTGTTTTTTGCGTGTTTGTAAGGTGATTCTCATCTCCACGAAAACTCCCCACATGTTTTTCCAGGAGGCTTTCTCATTCACACGGGTGCAAGAAAAATAAAAATCCTCTGAAGTATTCATACTAATTCATGGTAACTACACAATCATGAATGTGGCTAGGTTTACTTTTCTTTAAGTCTCTTTCACAAAACCAAGCATGTAACTTTGGCTAATCATCATTATTGCTAACATTATTTGTCAGCATTCAGCAGGACATGCATGCATGTATATCCACAATAAGTCCATTTGTCTTACAATGGCTCCATAAATACATGTTTATAATTTGTTCATTTTAGGAAGAACATTCACAAAGGTCAAGTTCCTGAAAGGTTACCGTAAATCCTAGGGCATAGCAACCATTGCAAACACTGAAGCACAATATATAAGTAATTTTAGTAAAGCTTACTGTTCCATGGTGGTAAGTAACGGATCATCATCTGCACTTTCCTGTAGTTGAGACATGTGTTCCCTACCAAGTCGTATTAGCTCACATAATGTAAGCGAAGCATTACTGTGCTTTTCTTCATCGTGTGTAGGGTCTATTGAGCCAACTAAACGTTGTATAAGCCTCTGATCATTCAACCACTGGACAAAAAAGATGATACATTATATATTTTAACAATTGACAGTTTTAAATAAATGTGACAAATTTTATCTTGAAATATATTTGTTGTTATCCTACTTTGTTCAATGACTTTATATAGGACAGGTCAAATAAATGTTCATAAACTATATGTACATCAACAGAAGCTTTGGAAATCTTTTGTTGCAGGTGCTCCTGTCTGACCTGGCTGATTTCACAACATGTCGGAAATGTATATAAGGCGGCATACATTCAGCTAAGACAGATAAGTTTGATTCGCCATTATTTGACCCCTGATGCTACCAAGACTCTAATCGGTGCATTTGTACTCTCTCATCTAGATTATTGTAATAGTCTACTGGCCGGCTGTCCTCTCACTATCACAAACAAACTGCAACGTGTTCAAAACGCAGCTGCCCGGTTAATTTGTAAATCAAAGAAATCGGATCATGTCAGTCCACTTCTAAAATCACTGCACTGGGTACCAATTACATATCGTATACATTATAAAATCAGAACTACAGTCAAACCTGTCTATAAAGGACAGTCAGTGGACTGAGCCAAACTGTCCTTTATAGACAGGTGGTCTTTATATGGAGGTGGCCTAATTTATTCATTTAATCATGAATATTAATTAGGGTGGGAATTTTAAGGGAGATCATAAGCAAAACAAACCTACAATGAATTGGTCTTTTTAATAAGTCACTCATTTTCATCTGGATAATTACACAGTTTTACTTTTTTACTACAAATTATATCATGTAAATTCACTGAAGCCAAGTGATTCTGCCCATGGATTCATTGGTGTATTTAATGCATAAGAACGATTGTCAACGATCGGCCGCATTGGCGTTTCAGCTCGGACTTTCACACTCTCGCCAAGCTCTCGTCTTATTCCCCAGCCCATCACAGGCGGTAATCAGTCCCATCGTTAGTATTGTCGATTGTACACTGTGACAAAATGCACAGGCAAAGTTGCCGTGTTTGAAAAAACAAACAAACAAGCATTAAAAATGAAGAAGCATTGGTAATAAACAAAATTTACCAAACTCGTAACGATTGCTCCAACTCTCGGCGTTGAATCAGAAAGTCAAACGAACCGGAAATGAAACACGATGATCGTACACGCAATTTTACAGTTATTTGTTGCAAGCATCGACGCATCAAAACTGCCCAAACGAAATGAATTTTTCTCGAATTATTGATATTACCGTTTATAAAAAAAGAGGATCAAAATAGAAATCATTTTCCTTGAGAATAACCCCGAGATGACCCCTCAGTTTTGCCCATGCGCTAGCTTCATTAGCATAATTTATAACGATCAACAACAAACAACATGGCGGCCAAAATAGGTCGGATTTTGCAATCCCGCGATGAGAACGAAATAATCGAATGTTTTATTATTTTGTTCGGGTATTTCATGTCGACAGGGTAAATAAAACATCTCTCATTTAATTAAACTGGTTCATTTTTCTTGTCCACAGAAGTGCCACTGGCCGGCTGGGGATCGATAGTATACCGGGGTAGTACCGATCGGAAACAAGCTAGTTTTTCATTTCCAACTTTGAATGAAACTGCTTTAATTTGTTGTTAAAATCTTTCCAGTCTCCAGACGTTACATTCAGATGATATTCAACTTTTTTTTTTTTTACTTTTTCGCAACTTCACAATCCAAGTTGCGATTGTCACCCCTGTCTACAGATTGCGTACTCGGTAATCTGAACGTAACATATGGCCACTTTCCTGTTAGCGATTCACAAGTAGCTATTGTCTTTTTGCTGAGGCCGTCTGATGGACATGTTGGTGGTCGTTATACAAAGGTTAAAGTGTGAATAGGTATACAATAGGGTGGTCGCTGGTCGCGTTGGACAGGTGGTCGCTATATCCAGTGTCTTTAACGTGTAAATTGCGAAGGGACTGTACTGAGGTGGTCGCTATGAGCAGGTGGCCGCTCTGCACAGGTGGTCGTTAACACAGGTTTGACTGTATTTGTTACAATTCCATAGCTGCCATCGGTCCATCATACATATCACAACTACTTCAACTATATACTCCTGCCAGACAACTTCGTTCTTCCTTTTCTTGAAACCGTGCGTTTCAACAAAAACATATGGTGAACGCACATTTGCTTATATTGGCCCCGCAACCTGGAACAATCTACCATATGATGTCCGCCGCTCAAGTTCTCATGACACTTTTTGTAATAGGTTGAAAACTCACCTATTTGATTTGAATTGAATTGAAATTTACTTTTTTGTTATGTGCTTAGAGCTAATTTAGGTTAAGCGCAATATAAATACTCTTCATTATTATTATGTTCTAGTCATATACAAACTGTCAAAACTTAAGTTTCACTGCTAGGAATTTTATGATTTATTGTTTTTACGGCATTTGTTAAGACAATATTTAAAATCAAACTTACATAGGAAATATCTTGTCTAAGTTGAGCTGTTTCAGCACAGGAAGCAAGTCTCAAAATGAGATCCATGATGGCAGAGGTTCCGATGTGATTCACTAATACTCCAATAGGGTCGTCTTTGGTTTTAATAAATTCTATAATACACTCTGTCTTTCTTGTTAACAGCATTGCCATACATTTACTAAAAAAACTTGCCAGAAGAGGATTCAGTGGAGGCTCTGAATCTAAAAATCCCCATAATTTGTTCAGTAATACCTAAAATAGAAAAAATCAAATTTAGAGTTTTACAGAATAGTTAGTAGATAGTGAGCAACTCTCTATTTTTTTCCAATTCAGAAACTGTATTGACTTGAAACAAATATAGAGAATACAAGAGAGGTTACAATGAAAGCGTGAATGAAGTTATTTTACCTCAGTTTCACCTAGTTTATCATTAATAGCCGCTACATCTGCAGTCAATAGTTCACAAGCTGAGTTACTGTGTTTATATTTTAGTGCTTCATCTATGTTTTCTGGTGGTTCTTGGATTACTAAATTCACCATTTCTTCCATGATTTCTGGTTGAACCAGACTGTAAATAAAAATAGTAAAAAAAATTTTAAAAGAGCATCGGTCAAATCATGCATACCTGGATTGGAAAGACTTTTTTTAATCAATTATGCAAACTCACAAGACTGCACAGACATCACATGTGTACCAAGTTGCAAATAATTGCAGAAAAGTTAAAATATAAACAAAACATACTGAAAGTTAATAAGTATGCAAATTAAATAATTAATAAGGACAAATTAATTAAAAACTAGGATTGGACATTCAACTAAATACAGTGAGCAGGTAACACATTTCAACCAACTGAGAAAGACATTATGATACAGAGTGAAGAAACAGAAAACAGTAATTAGTAAGCTATGTACACTATGTAATGTACTAAAATTAAATTAAAATAAATGAATTAGCTAATTAAAATAAACAGAGACTATTATAAACCAATGATAAATGATATGTACATGATTGTAACATAATTCAACACATTCTTTTATACAGAGTAAATCAAACCAGACTAAAGAAGTAAATAAACAAGCTACAAACAGTATGTACCTAATTAACATGTACAAATTTGTACCAAAATCTAATCAGGCCAGCCATGTTTCAATTAAACCCTTAAAATGGTTGGAACCGGGAGCATAAATTCATGAGAATCTAGATTATCGTTATGTGTGCAAATACTAGTAATTCCCTAACACTATGAATTGATATTTCACAATTGTTTTGTCAGTGTAGTTTAGTAATGAAAAAATAATGTATATAAAATAATAAGTTGTATTAATCTAATTATTTGAATTTTCAGACCTCATATATCTTCATGACTGTAGATGCAAGCTACCGTATTACCCTGGGCACGCGCCCCTCTTTGGGCAAGCGCCCACCGCCCTGTTTTCACAAAAGTTACATGTTGGGGACATCCTCGGTTAAACGCCCAGGGTGGCTAATTACTAGTTTTTCGGAAAAACCATGTCGTTTATTCGCTGAAATCAATTCCAACAGATCGTACTTCAACATTGATAATTCACTTGCGCATTGCGTTACCGGAAAGTCTTCGGGAATTTCCAAAGAATTGCGTCAGTACAACACAACATTCTGATTGGTTAATAACCAACTTGACCCATTAGGTCAAAGGACGCTGCTGCAGGTCAAATCTGCAAATGCATCATGGCAGAAAGTGATTTTCATCGAGAGTTTGCACACGATCCAACACCTTCGTCAGTGGAGATAATACGACAATTTTGACTTCAACTGTGTTCCAACAGACTCAAATGTTTTTAATTTCGTAAATTCTGGTGGTACGTAATTAATTAATATTGTAATAAAATATGCATATTTTTGTAATCATTTCTGTTTCTTCATTGATTTTCCCTCAAAGACGTAATCTGTCACTTGATGAATCAAAATTTTCATTTTCAGCGCCCACCCCTAAATAATCATGATTTTCTGAGTTGAGGCCCCCTGGGTGCTAACGTGGTCGAGTACGGTATTATTATATATCTTTTTCTTCCAAAAATACATCATGGGAATGCCGAAATACAAAAGGTTTAGAACAGATTGAGCGAACTTCTTTGTATGGGGTCTGTTCAAACTCTGAGGGCTGTCATGTTTGTTTTTTATTATTAGAGGACGCTTACGTGCGTAATCATTCCTTATTTGGAAGGAAAGGGTAAAAATACTCCGTCAAATACAGCAAAATTATGGCACATCGTAACTTATAGCGTTACAGTGACAGATGTACAATAATACCATATATTTTAATCCCATATACAACACACATTAAATTCAAAATTGTATTAACCCGATATTGTGCTTTCCAGACTGCTTCAAATAGTGTAATATTGATTTTTTATCCCATATAATTCAATTCTATATGATATCATTAATAACTTACAAATCAATGAGCTTTCTATTTTGTGCTTTACATTCCTGTAGAATGTCATCTTCATCCAATAACTCGCTTAAAGTTACATCCTGTTGGACAAGGAGCATCATAGATTAAACGACAATAGTTGAATGCAAATTGTAAGACAAGTTATGTTGTACCTGTGTCGATCTATTTACATTCAAGATAAAAATCAAGCAGACAACTCAAGATTAACAAATTATGAATACAATATGGAACATACCTCTTTGTCTAGTAGTGTATCAACATGTGACGTAGTGTGGAGATCAAACTTCCAAAACATGATGGCTAGCAACAATCTGTCAAACAAACATAGAAAAAACATAAATCTGAGCACATTCAGTCATATAAATCTTAGCAATACACTATGATTTGATTAAAGTCACACACATAATTTGAATATTCAACTTAGTTTGATACTGCACGACTACTGTAAAAGGATTAATTATTTACTGGGTTTTAATTTTGCCTATTTCGCTGACTGGGAAATGCGCCAAATTAAAACCCAGTGAATATGTAAAATTTAGCATAGAACACATTATCTCAATGATGAAACTGTAAAATTAAAACCCACTGAATATGCCTGAAATGGTAAATCAGCAAAATTTAAACCCAGTGAAAATTAGTCATTTTACATTATTCTACTTTTATAACCAATTTCTGTATAGGGCTTAATTTAGCCGAGTTTTATTTTCACTTTCATATTTTGAATGCCTCAATGCTTAATCAATTGGAATACTTTTCTGGTAACCTATTTGAAAATTCACAATTTATTAATTTCTAGAGTGACACGTATGTAAACCAAAAGAAACACAAATGTTTTATTTGTCATTTTCTTTGGCATTTCTCTAATTCTGAATTAGATTAGTTTACTACCTTAAAAACAATACTCAGAAATCCTCAAAATCACGGCAATAGGGTTATGGGGGACTGTCATGTTCAAAATTTTGATTTAAAATATATGGTCTTCAAACTAAGTTTTCCACTAAACACCCCCAAAAATTGAATACTGTAAAACATGTCTTTTTCGCGAATTTAGCGAGAGAACTGATTCGCTAATTCAAGATGTCGCTAATGACTTTATTATAAATTCAAAATGGCCGCCAAACAAAGAAATCAACATTGAAAAGAGAGATTCGCTAAATCAACATTTCGCTATCACTTCATTTTACCACAATTCGCTAAAATTGCATGCTGCTTTTTCAACATGTTTTACAGTAGTTTACAATTGGTTCCTATGGCAGAAACATTCCAGCATATCTACAAATTTTGTACTAGAAGGCTACATATGACTGTCACAAAAAATGGAAGAATTTTGAGTATTAGTATATTAGTTATCCACGAAATAATGCGTTTACATGGAATCCTATGGAAAATGTCCCAAAACGGACATATTTTAGATTATTTTGCATATGTTTTCTTAAAAACTCATGCTTTTTTCCCCGTGAAACATTAAATATGAATGACATGCATGTAATTGAATCATCATACAACAATTTTTGAATCATTTACAGTGATCATTTTTTTTCATGTTTTAATGGTATTGAACTACCTTATGATAGGAGGTGGAGCATAAATTGGCTAATATAGGAATGTAATAGCAAAGATATCATGTTTTGTAAACAATTTAAAAACGTATTTATCTATATTTAGAAGTGATGCGAGTTTCATTTAAATATCTAATTTTGGTATTGATTTCAAATTTGACGACAGTGATGGTGAAAATTGATGCAATTTATTTACATGTTTGGAAAGAATCGAAAAAGTGAATATGACAAAAATCATCAAAATCAAAAATTATACAGAAAACTATCTAGATGTCCCATCATACTACAGAATGCCATTTAGATGTCCCACCATACTACACAACGCCATTGGATGTCCCACCGTACTACAGAACCCATTTAGATGTCCCGTCGTACTACAGAACCCATTTAGATGTCCCACCATACCACAGAACCCATTTAGATGTCCCACCGTAGTACAGAACCCATTTAGATGTCCCATCGTACTACAGAACCCCATTTAGATGTCCCACCGTACTACAGAACCCCATTTAGATGTCCAATTGTACTACAGAACCCATTTAGATGTCCCATCGTATTACAGAACCCCATTTAGATGTCCCAACGTATTACAGAACCCCATTTAGATGTCCAATCGTACTACAGAACCCATTTAGATGTCCTATCGTACTACAGAACCCATTTAGATGTCCCGTCGTATGACAGAACCCATTTAGATGTCCAATCATACTACAAAACCCATTTAGATGTCCAATCGTACTACAGAACCCATTTAGATGTCCAGTCGTACTACAGAACCCATTTAGATGTCCTGTCGTATGACAGAACCCATTTAGATGTTCCACCGTACTACAGAACCCATTTAGATGTCCAATCGTACTACAGAACCCATTTAGATGTCCCACCGTACTACAGAAGGCCATTGGATGTCCCACCGTACTACAGAACCCATTTAGATGTCCAATTGTACTACAGAACCCATTTAGATGTCCCACCGTACTACAGAACGCCATTGGATGTCCCACCATACTACAGAACCCATTTAGATGTCCAATCGTACTACAGAACCCATTTAGATGTCCAATCGTACTACAGAACCCATTTAGATGTCCCACTGTACTACAGAACCCCATTTAGATGTCCAATCGTACTACAGAACCCATTTAGATGTCCAATCGTACTACAGAACCCATTTAGATGTCCTGTCGTATGACAGAACCTATTTAGATGTCCAATCGTACTACAGAACCCATTTAGATGTCCCACCGTACTACAGAACGCCATTGGATGTCCCACGGTACTACAGAACCCATTTAGATGTCCAATCGTACTACAGAACCCACTTAGATGTCCTGTCGTATGACAGAACCCATTTAGATGTGTCGTATGACAGAACCCATTTAGATGTCTTATATTACAGAACCCATTTAGATGTCCCGTCGTACTACAGAACCCATTTAGATGTCCCGTCGTATGACAGAACCTATTTAGAAATCATACTACAGAACCCATTTAGATGTCCCATCGTACTACAGAACGCCATTGGATGTCCCACGGTACTACAGAACCCATTTAGATGTCCAATCGTACTACAGAACCCACTTACATGTCCCGTCGTATGACAGAACCCATTTAGATGTCTCGTTGTATTACAGAACCCATTTAGATGTCCAATCATACTACAGAACCCATTTAGATGTCCTGTCGTATGACGGAACCTATTTAGATGTCCAATCGTACTATAGAACCCACTTAGATGTCCAATCGTACTACAGAACCCATTTCGATGTCCCACCGTACTACAGAACACCATTGGATGTCCCTTCGTACAACAGAACTCCATTTGGATGTCCCCTCGACCTCGTACTACAGAACTCCATTTGGATGTCCCATCGTATGACAGTAAGCAAATCCATCGAAGGAATATTTTCATATGGTATTTTCATACTGCAGGTCTCTGAAGCCGTCAATTCCCTATTTTTTTTTAAACATTGACCCACATTAGAGAACTGCAGGTGTTGTCAGACAGAAATAGCAATATTTACCAAAAAATGACAAAAATATTAAAACAAATTAGAGAACTAATGTTATCGTCCACCAAAGGTATACTAGATTATAACCTAATGAATAATGTATACAAGATTTATCAGAACAACACTGTTGTGTACATAAATTAATTCTCTCCAAACAAGCTCTTGAAAAAACTTTCATTTTTAGATTTAGTTTTCATGTAATTGTTTTTATGGCACTAAAGGATCACTCAGGAGCTGAAACAACGCCTATGATTGATCTTTTATGGTGGGCAATGTTACAGACCTATCATTTCATCCCATGCCTTTTGAATACATTGCAGTAATAATAGAAAACAGCAGTGAATTAGCTAGGGTTGTTGAACCACAGTGCAAAGGATGATGACACCTCAATGGCACAATAATCTCTGGTTATATCTGATCTCAATAAATAATCTGGAAATGTACACGTCTGTAACAATAACCTGGAAATGACCCAATCACCAAGCAACTGTCATAAATTCTTGACCACACAGCCTTTTTCTGAAACAATAATGTGCTTAAGCCACTGCTCTGTAATTTGAATGACCTGCACATTGTTTAAGGTTACATATATTCCCAGATGTACTAACATCTTACATATTGCAATATGCAGGTCTGATTAAAACATCAACTTTTAGACGGGAATGACATTTAAACTATTGTTGAAATTATAATCTACAAGTAATTATGATTGTATGTGACAGAATATTACAGTATTTCATGAATTCTGATGATCTAAATAAAACAATTCAAGCAGCACTTCGACCAGATGTATTGTCATGGACTGTGATTTGCAGTCTGAAAACAGTCACCTTGAGAGTTTGAAACTGTGCAACAGTTTCAGTGAGAACGCGAGTTTATCGAGTTACAGCAAGCACAAAAAAGATTCATTCAGGGAGATGGCAAACCTATGAACATTTTGATATATCGAGGGACTTGATCTAGAGCAGCCCTCTAGGTTGCGACGATTTTGGTCGCCATGGTGATTAAATTTAATATACAAGTTTACAGCAGAATAATGCAATTAAAAGCAAAATTTATTTTGTTAGTGACTTAGTGGCGGACAATGCAGTGTTCTCCACAAGGGGTTTTAGGTGGCGGCCCGCCCATCAAGTTTTACGGCCGCCTAGTAACTCTCAACACCCGCCCACCAACGTACATCCAGCTGAAATTATTTGTAAAAAGCTTGCATTGTTCTTCCCAAGCCTAAACAAAAGAGTAGTTGCCCAACCCTTTATTTTGCTATTGTTTCAAGAGTCCAAACATAAACAATGACCACTGGAAGTCTGCAAGCAGTTATCAAGTGTATTCATGGCAATGTGTCAATCGCCTGAATTAATCGTCGCCCGACATTGTTGCCACTTATTGCTCACGATACGCAACTACAGTGGTTTCAATTTACAGCTGTATTTTTAATAATCGTCTTCCAATCACGAGAGAAAGAATTAAATACGAACGAAATGTATATGCACAGAAAATAAACAAATATATTAGCATATTGCATGTAAACTCGAACAAAAATTAAAATTCTAGCCGTATTTACAACGTTCGCTCGATTTTCATCGTGAAAACAGCATGAAGAAGGCAAACTAGTGACCTTTTGGCCTACCCCATTCATCGACCGTCGGCCACCCACCGGTGTTGGCGCTGTAACGATTTAGTATCCAAGTTGCATAGGGGAGCAGCGCATTCTGGGTGTTCGTGTACTGAATTCGGAAAGCGGTAATAAACATCAAACATGGCTGCCGGATTAGTTTACCGCGAGTATTTGTAATTGAATAATATTTTAGTTATCTTTTCCACGTACTTTTTTTCATTTATCCATTTTTTATGTCTAATCTTTCGAGAACATAGCAGATTCTTTTATTTTGCCAATTGCTAGCATTTTTCTTGAATCCCAAAACAACGTGTGAAAACGCAACGTATCGTGACCGTACATGCGTAAATGCATCTTACCGTCCGTCGACACGGGTGAGTACTGATGCCACAAATAAAAAATGTTATGAGTTTTATTTTGACAAATCGTCCGTTTTAGCGTCGGGAACAAATCACCTCGTATATTTTCTACATTATAACTCGTACTTGCTCTTGGTTACTCGAATTGCATTTCTTGAAAGCAGAATATTTTGCGAACGTATAAATCACCGATTTCAAACTTTTTGCATTTCGTAAATATTAATAGTGACCAATCTGTTTGTATTTCAAAAAATTGTAACATGTTTCAATTAAATTAAAAAGAGAATAGTAAATAACTTAGTGTGTATTGCATTTTATGACATAAATGCTAGAAAGATGTATGTAAATGACATGCAAATTAATATGCAAATTTATGCTAATTAGGCCGCCCACCAGCTATTTTGGATTGTGGAGAACACTGCAATGTTACAGGGTACATCAGATCTACAGTTGAAAATGATGGGAAGTGAGACAAAATATTCTAGTTTGTTACAGAGTCAAGGCAGTCATGGAGTGTTGACCAAGATAGCAGTCCAAGTGGGAGAAAATTTAAATTGCATTGGTCAAAGATGTGTCTTTCAGGGTAAAATACGAAAACCTTACTTTTTGTTCATTCCAACAAAAATGAGAGTGCATAATAAAATTAGCATGTCGCATGATTACTGTCTGTACACCAGTTATATCATGTATGCCTAAATAAGTATCTGAAAAAACACAAATTTCTGTAGTTTATTACGCAAATTATTATCGTAAAACAATAAATTCTGGTGACCAACAATTTTGTACTTAGCAACTAAATTTTTCAGTTGCCACCAACAATTTTAAGTTGGTTGCCAATGGCAACTAAAAAAATTCAACTTTGAGTGTTGTAATGATCTAATGTTATGAAAACAATTTGCTACATTTGTGACAATCTCACTTCCACTGGTGCAGCTTGATTTTGGACTAATTAATTTTTGTCTAAGTAAATACTATGGCTAAGTTGTTGTCTATTTTCATATTGCAATAACTACACATTTGTAAGTTGTAATTATCTGTATCATTTTGCTTCAACCATCTGGTGGGGGGGGGGGGGGTTGATGGGGTTATTGGAACATTGATAAGCACTTTCCCAGAGAAATTTCACGTTACCCAGTACCTGTACAAATCTTGTCATTCCAGTAGTACTGCTGACATTTTTGTGTCAGATGAAACTAATTGATATCTCACATCCATATTTGAAACAGAAAATACAACGATCATTTCCTGTGCCTAAATATACATTTAGCAGTGTAGAAAATGCAAAAAATAAATCATAGCATGCTCATTGCTGGATAGATTTCTCTAAATATAAAACTGGAAAGACCATAGAAAGTTGCTTGAAGGGAGTGAAAGTAAACACCATGGACACTGAGTGCAGACAATAAAAACAAGTTCATCCCTGTCAGTTCATTTCGGACTTGTGAATCTCCTGAAAAATCATTTCTAAAATTACATCTCATGACTTTTTGTTTACATAATTGTTTGTCTAATTTAAATTATTCATGAACTGATGATGTCACTCAAATCATCACTACAGTAACTGTACAGTACTATAAATATAATCATGTGGTACAAATACTATCTATAAATATAGCAGTCTCTGTAGTGACCATGGATTTATGTGGGCAACAATCATGAACTTTGGATTATTCAAACAATGACTGACATACCTACTTTAAATAATGTAGGTCAAACAAATTATAACTGTAGGTGTGGTTTGTCAATGGGAGACAACTTTAATCCTCTCAACAAAACATGATTCAAAAACACAAGAATTTCAACAATTCTGTTTAGATAAATATCACAAGAAAAGACAACAGATCTTGTCATATTATATAGACTCATCTGAATGACGTCACTTGGCCAACGTAGCACGTACACCAATTGCCATTATATTGTGCTTAGTCTGTATGACACTGACAGAGGTCAACATGCCTTCATGAAACCCTTTGCAATTCTAGTACTCTTTTCAGCCATTTAGAATAATAATATGTTTTTGTGGTACTGATACATTGCTCTGGAGCTTAACTGTTAAACTGTTTACCACTTTTTCAGCTAGAACACGGGCATAAAAGTATGTTAATTTCGTCGTTCATTTCAGCTGTTGGATAGGCGGACTTACTGTATGTCCGGTTGACGGTGGCCTGTGTTTACTTGACGATTTACCGGTACTTCCCGGTACGGTTTTAGCACCCACTCGGCAAAATTGTGAAACCAATCCGAGCGATCAGTTTAACTGACAGCCATCAATACATTTAAGTATGTACTGGTCAATATTAAGGGCCGCTATTATGTCTTACTAGCAAGGAAATCAGAAAATAAAGTATGACTTGTTATGTTAATAGACTGAGTGAATGTCGTCAGCCGATACAGTGGTTCTAAAAACTTAAATTTGGAAGAAAATTAAACTGCCACTCTGAACAAGTGTCAGTTACATCCACCAAACGAACATGGCATCTCATTAAATCAGTAGTTTGGACTTACCACAACGGTGTATGAAGTTTTTCAAACGGAAAGACTTCCGAACACGTGAAAATGATTTCGATGTCACGTCGGATCATACAGGAAGAAACATCAACATTCACGATCTGAACGACATGTACAGGTTCGAAACAACCGGCTGTATCTCCACAAAAACGCAAGTGATTGCAATCAAACGGGTCTTAGTGGCTGAATAAAATGTGTGTTCATAAATTTTACACCCGTCGATGCGACACAGGACACGCTTCAGATGTTCAGGATGTTAAAACTTCAGCGGCAAAACAGGAAATTTTGAACCAAGATGGCGTAGCGGTAAAAACTGAACCATTCAGCATCCCATAATACTCATCAGATCACGTGACGACTAACCGTCCGATGACGTCATGTACTTCTGGAATCGCACTACTGAGCGCCTAATAGAGCGCTTACTAGTACTTGCGTACTATGTGTTTATAGAAAGTAAATTACAGTAAAATAAGAGAAACACAACAATAAAATGCGCATTTAATGATTAAAACAATAATAATTAGACTGGCACTAATACTAGAGATGCTTGTATTTTGAAAGATCGCTCTTATAATAACTTTTTTCACAACAATCAAAGGTTATTGTATTCAATAAATCAAACAGAGCCCTGAGCAATAATATATTCTTCTTCACTGAAAAAGAAATTGCCATTGTTAAGCAAATTAATTACCTGGGTATAACTATAAGTGCTAATGGCAAACATAAAGAGGGTATCAATAATTTAAAAAATAAAGGGATGAAAGCTCTCTTTGCTTTGAAATGCAAACTCGGTTATGACAACTCACTAAGCATACCCCTCCAACTATCTTTATTTGACAAACTGATAAGACCAGTTATTGTATATGGTAGTGATGTTTGGGGTGATGAAAGCACAACTAAGTCTGCAATTGAGGATGTTCATCTTTCATTTTGTCGGTTCATTCTTGGTCTCTCAAAATTCACACCAAAAATGGCTGTTTATGGTGAGCTAGGAAGGTACCCCATTGACTGTTTTATCAAGAAAAATATTTCAACCGGGTAACAAACTCTGATAACACATTACTAAGAGAAGCCTACTTAGTAAATAAGAATGTAAAAAGTAAATGGTTTACAAGTGTAGAAACAAGATTTAGATGTTGTCACCATTTAGATGTTTAGATGTTGTCACCATTGTAAACTCAAGTGAAAAAATAATTAAGAAAAATTTAGACTTTATTCATAAAAAAATAAACAAATCATTTGAGAACCAATTTATCTTAGACATGCATAATGATAATAGAAAACAAACCTTGGCTAAAAACAAACTAAGAACATACAGACTTTTCAAACAAGATTTAAAAATTGAAAATTACCTAATTAATATGCAGAACCATGGTCTTAGAAGGTTAATTGCAAAATTCAGGACAAGCAACCATGACCTTAAAATTGAGAAAGGCAGACATAATAATGTGCCGCTGGATAAAAGAACATGTGATATGTGCAGCCAAAATATAGTTGAGGATGAGCAACATTTTGTAATGAAATGTCCAGCTTACAGTCACCATAGGGACAAATTATTCCTGACTGCACAAAATAAAATTCCAAATTTTGATAAAGAAAATAGTCAGAATAAATTCATTTTGATTATGGCAAACCATACTCTAGCACCAGCCTTAGCTGACTTCTTAAAAAACAGCTATGGAACAAAACAGCAACAACTATCAGTGTATTAGGCCACATTTTGTGTTCATTCTATATTCTGTATTCACCATTGGCTGCAAATTGTATTTTTTTGTTTTTGACTTGTTTTTTTTTTTTTTTTTTTTTAGAAAAGTTTTTATTTCTTGTTTTCTTTTTTAGATTGTAGTTTTTTTTTTAATTTCTTTCTGTAAGACCCTTTTTATCCTTTCCTAAGGATTTTATGCATCTAATAAAAAAAATATAGTAAAAAAAAAAAAAAAAATAGTACCATGAGAGAGCACGTAGGAGTATGGTTAAAACAGAACTTCAACATCCAGTTTCCAAGGAGTTGTTTTAATTCATATTCACAAATTAACATGAAAGGTTTTTCATCTTGAATTGTATTAGATTGGCATTTTTGCACAGCCTTTTCTCAAGTTCCATTTTGGGTTTACCACACTTCTTCGTTCTACCTAATTATATTTGCAGGTTTGAATGGTATCTACATAATTTTCCAATCCCTAACTGACTTTATATAATACAGGTATATAACTGACTTTATATAATACAGGTATATAACTGACTTTATATAATACAGGTATATAAGTTCTAAGTTTATCTCCTTGGTTTTTGTTACCTTTGTTACAGTCATTCAATTGACCCATGACCCAAAAGTGTTTGTTTGTTTGTTTGTTCATGTATTGATTTTTTTCAACATTTTTATTCAAATTTGAATTCATTTTGACTGCTTCTGTTAGTGCATATTTTAATGTGTTATTGTTTGGCAGTTTATTTAAACAATGTTAAGATTTTATTTGGGCAACTAAAGATTAAATATTAATATGACCTCTATCTAATTCTCCCTTCATTTCAATTGTTAGAGTCATCTTATTGACCCCAAGGATGGTGCGATAAAAGATATTGTCAACTTCTGAACTATTTTTCTCATCTGTCCATATATGTTGTATAGCAAAATTGGTGAGACTAATTGATCTAATAGTTTTAAACACAGTTTTGGTGAAATCATTTTATTATACAGCCTTCATAGCTTTATTCTTCAGGGTGGTGATTCTTCTAGGTAATTAATTAATTTTTGCTTCACAATTGTAGTGAATAATTTCAAAAGAGAACTTGTGAGTCATAGCTCTGTAGTTTGGGATATGATTTGTCATCACCAGATTTGTGTAGAGGAACCAACATTTTTCACTTCTATCTATTCTGAGATGCTTCCACTTGAATATTTATATTCATGTATTTGTATCAAGTTATTGTCTTTATTTCAAAAAATTATAAATTATTTTTATGGTTACTAGTATATAGTATATGTTAAAGAACACGCCATTTCAAAAGACGTGTTTTAATTGTAAACGAAAGTTTAAATTTTTAAATGCCTTGAGGGCGTATCTATAAATATGCATGTGACCTGCAAAGTGAATGAATAACAAACTTCTTTGTGCATTTCTGTCTCGGCGTGCGGGTAAGTTAGCTCCTGTATTTTCATCTATTTTTTCTTGAGTTCGCGAGTGTCTTAAAATCAAATTCGACATATACACGGAGGAAGACAATTTGAAACACATTGTAAAGTTTGGTAACATTTCACCGTAAATATTTTGCGTTTTCAGAGAAAAGTTTTCATATTCATTGTCTGGCTTCCATCGAGACATTTTGGATTAGCCAGTGCATGTGTGTATGGGAGACACATGTCCTTGTTTTTGCATGAGCTTTGTGTTTGTAGTCCTTCTAAAAGTTGATAGATGGTGCCAATTGCATCAAGGTCTGCACATATTTAAGGTTTATGTATGGAAAACGATCCACGGCGATAACGTGTTATAACGTAAATTTTAAATTATTTTCGCGTTGTGGGGGGATGTACCGTGCAATAAATAACGATGACTCACATAGTATACTGTTTCCGATTCGCATCAGTCGTCCTACAAAAACGTGTTTTCGCAGATCACTTTACTATAATTCAATTTAACCAAGCTATAGTTTACTGGCGGATTTCTCGTATCTATCGAATGTCATCTTCGCGCCACTCATCGCTTGTCTTGCAGTTTATTTTGATATGTGCCGATCCCACTGTCATTTCATCACTCGATGTCCCCGTGTTGTGTTTGCCATGCCAATATTTGACATAATTAGTAAAACCGTGCATTTACCAAAATGATCACTTATTATACTTATTTTTGCGTCATGATTTCTTTTGGAAATAGTTTTTTTTTCGAACTCAGCAGTGATGAAGCAGATTGCTTATTTTTTGTTGACTGGCATCGGTTCTTAACAAAGAAACAAAGGCAGATGCAGTGAAGTTTGGCAGCGGGCACGCGAACGAAATTTTACTAACAAAGGCCCTATTTGGACTCTATTCATACGATTATTGTGGAGCCAGCTGCCTACTAGCAAATAAAAGACCGAGATGGGGAACGTCTATTGAGACATTCTTAAGAAAGTTTCAAGTGTTTTGTGTTCAGTCGCGTGGCCTTCGTGATTTATTTTGCATATTTTGATGCTGTTTAGTGTTTTTGAAAGGTGTCATATGTGGGTGTAATTTGAGTAAGGGGTAATTAATAAAACTGAGATATTATCACTAAATATTAATGTTATTTTGTTACTCCAAAGTTCTTGTTTTATTTTTAAACTTCTACTGTCATAAACACAATTTCTCCCATGAATGCTCTTTCACTTCTTCCAAAAATACATGAAACACTCCTTTGCAGCTGCACAATGTGGTCTGTGTATAAATCACAAATAAGCAAATCTGCCGATATTATCTCGTAAAAAAATTAAAGAATACATATTTTTACACAAGACGATTTTATTCAATGTTGTGTGTATGTTTTATCATGTAATTTTAGGCTGGCGATGGGAAGTACAGCTACGTCTAAGACTTTTTCATTGACAGTCGTGTGGAAAATTCCACATTTTTCCCTACTTGAACATGTGTCATTTAATTCCACACATTTCCCAGAAAAATAGCTCACATTCGGAACAAATTCACACATTTATAAAGTTGTATCAATTATCTTCAAATTTGTATATTTAAAAAAAATGTGTTTTTTGAGGAAAATTGCTGCATTTGTTGTTGTGACTATATGATGTAACAGTGAGTCATGCCTTTAAAATTCAAATGAGTATTTGACCATAAAACCTTTATTAGTCAGGCATTTTAAAACTCACTATTCTACAAATTCAAGTATTTTGACAACTTAATGAAGTGTTATTATTAGTTAATTATTTGTGTAATCTTTTCCAATTAATTAATTAAATTAGTCTACTAATTGCAGAACAACATGTTTTGTGGTTTTATAAAAATAACTACGGTATTTGTTTTTTATATTGTCAAGTGATTAACAGCAAACCAATAATGCAGAAATTTTAAAATTGTTATTCGATTTTTTCAAATGTGTCATTTGTTTTTGTTCAAATTATTTTTAAATGAGTTTTAATTAATCACAATATTTATGAAAATTGTAATATTAATTTATTTTTATAGTTTATTTGCAAAGTAAGAACATTATAATACAATAAATGTTCCAGTTTAGAGTAAATTCAAAAGATCTTTGTCCACCACTATGCACTACGCTTGCATATCTCTTTGTGCCTGTACATTACCTCCAGTGTCAACAACAATGGCAGGTGGTCGACTGCTCCAATCTGGGACAACCTCACCAATAGGAATTGCTTTGATTAAAAAGTTGCTTTTTTTGGCTTGAGGGGAAAGGGGACGCAAAGTTAAAGAGAAAAAACAAGTATGTAAACAAACAATAATAAAAATGGTAAATTTTATGTCTTTAATATCAAAATGTAGAAAACCCTGAAAATCAGTAGTTTGTTTGATCTGTCTATTTTTGGTAACTTAAGTATACAACTACACTTTTTTGTATATTTATTAATAACATTAAAAAACAATTTAATAAACATTGTGTTGAAAATAAAATAATATTACAAAACAAATCTTTGTTATTTTGATTGGTCTTCGCTATTACAAATATTATAGATGTTGGTTGTTTTATTTTTATTTATTTATTACGCTATGAAAAAAAATATAAAGGTGGCAAAGATGACCAGCACCTATAAAAAAAAACTTGCACAAATATATTATAATAATAATACTTCATTTACATATTAAATCTGTCAACAAAAGACAAAGGTCGTAGTCAGGATATTAAAACATAGCGTGATATTTAAAATATGCAAAACTATTTTTTTTATGTATTTCCATGCTTAATAATGATAAAATCCATGATAATGGTAAAATTCGATGAAGTATATTTAAATGCCGTTTTTCTCTGTGAAAGATTGTTATTTTTGGCATTAAACTATAAAGAAAGAAATTTAAGTTCAATTTTTTCAGCATACATTTCACTTTTTCATGCATTGCCCGGTACTCAAGATTTCATAGTGCATAATAAACCATCTTTTGTCTGAAATGACACTGACATGTTTGTGTGCATGTCTAATTATTTTGTCGAAAATGATCAGCTAATTTGGATCGTTACAATTAAATAAAAGTAATGAATATTTAAAAAAAAAAAAGTGAAATGCAAGCTATAAAAGGTCATAGGTCATTAAATATGCAAGCATGTTCTCTGTATCATTAACTGTTTACTTAAAAGGAATGAGCATTGCATGCTGCTTCCAAATCAAATGCTTTCATTAATGTTGTATATTCTACGAGTGCTGGAGATAGAACTGCATACAATGTAATTTAAATAATTTTTTATATTATATTTTTATATTTATATCACTTTTTTGTTGGTATTATTAATATCTGTCAGCAAAATAGTTTTGCTTGTTTGCTCATTCAGACAGAAATAATATATATATTTTACTATTTTCCGAGCATATGCTCTTACATGAGGGAAAAAAAATTGGGGTGTGTGAGAATGTCTATCGTCAAAATAAGTCTTATTTTAAATGACTCGGCAAACAATAAACGCAATATTTGTTTCATATGAATCTCTGTTGGAGATATTAATAAAGTATATGTGGTATTAATAAAAAAAAATAAAGAGAAATTGGCAAAACAATTTGATGCAAACTGTTAGATAAAAAAAGAACTGTATATAGTGAATGTAGATTGAGTCATTCATTCATGCTGTAATGCTATATAAGGTAATAATGTATTCTGATGATGCCATCATCTAGTCTTGACTCAGGATTAATAATCCAGGTACCTAGTAATTGACCTGTGACTAACATATGACAAATCAAACCACTCTTGACAAACTTGTTCATTCAGTTTACTGCTGCGGATTCAAAGTGAAGTTCATTTTTGTTATCTAGCGTCCTCAGTCCTTGCCTTCCTTTTTTTCCTGCAGGTCATAAACTATATTAGTATTTTGAAAACATTCTCTTTAATTGTTCTATAATTGCATATTATTTATGAAATATTATTTTTTGCTATCTTTTTACACCTTTATAAATTTGAGACAATTTATTGATTTCTGCTTTCAAAACATCATATAAAAACATGAATCTTGTAATCTCATCATTGTAATCTCTAACCTCCCTAATGACCTCTGACCTGACACTACCCTCATATTCAATGTTATTTAATATTTTACTTATGATTTCTTTTTCTATAAAGCCTGGTGTAAACTATAGCAATGATATCATTCTGTTAACGTGGTTTTAACATACATATTGTTTCTGTCTTCCCAGTTTGTAATGTAATTAGAGAATCATGTTCAGCTTCCATAAACCTAAAGTATATCGCAGTGTCAATGGATGTTGTATTTGTAAAGCTAAATCATCAAGTTCAAGATTCACAGGTATATTGTCATATAAATATATTTATGTATTGTTTGTACATTTGTTTGTAATTTTTTTTCATTAGTCCCCGTTTGGACGAAGTCCGAAAACGGGGACTTATAATTCGGTCTGTGCGTGCTTCCGTCCGGAGTCATATCTCAGAATCCCTTGGACAGATTCCGTTCATTCTTTGCATGTGCCTAGTACTTTATGTGGGACATATGCACATGCAGTGGTTTAGCGATTCGATTTAAAATGGCCGACTGGCAGCCATCTTGTTTTTTGAAAATGTTGTATTTTGGACATGCTTTGTCAGTTGTCATTCAAACTTGGTACATAGACTACTCATGTTAGGATACATGTCCATGATGATTTATTTGACAATTGGATCAAAGATGGCCGACTGGCAGCCATCTTGTTTTTTGAAAATGTCGTATTTTGGACATGCTTTGTCAGTTTTCACTCAAATTTAGTACATAGATCATACATGTTAAGATATATGTCCCAGACCGTCTGTGAGTTCCTGAGTCTATCCGTCTGTGTGTCAGTCTGTCCGTGCGTCAGTCTGTCCATAGTCATATTTCAGAATCCTGTGGACAGATTCCGTTCATTCTTTACATGTGCCTAGTACCTTATGTAGGACATATGCACATGCAGTGGGTTTAGCGATTCGATTTAAAATGGCCGACTGGCAGCCATCTTGTTTTTTGAAAATGTTGTATTTTGGACATGCTTTGTCAGTTGTCATTCAAACTTGGTACATAGATTATTCATGTTAGGATACATGTCCATGATGATTTATTTCACAATTGGATCAAAGATGGCCGACTGGCAGCCATCTTGTTTTTTGAAAATGTTGTATTTTGGACATGCTTTGTCAGTTGTCATTCAAACTTGGTACATAGATTATACATGTCAGGATACATGTCTATGACGATTTATTTCGCAATTGGATCAAAGATGGTCGACTGGCAGGCATCTTGTTTGTTTTTTTATGCAGTATCTTGGACGTGCTCTGTCAGTTTTCATTCAAATTTAGTACATACATGTACTTTATACATGTTAGGATGCATGTCCATGACAATTTGTATTAAAATCTGGTCAAGGATGGCCGATTGACAGCCATCTGACTTTTTGGCCTTACTATATTTCCACAATTTATGTACCATTTTCATTCATATTTGGCACATACATCATACATATCAGTGTGTTTCATAATCAGATCAAAGATGGCAGAATAACGGCTGTTTTTATTTTTGGCCATATTACTACAGTGAACACATGTTTTGATGTAAATAAACAATCTGTTGTATACGCCACTTGGAACTCAAGTTTCAAGGACACGCTCGCGACAACCTCTCCGCTTTAATATGACGAGCACAAAGAGAACTTAATTTAACGGGGACTGTGTCATTTTCAATGACTTGTTTATTTGGGTATTCTACAGAATCATGTCCTGTTTACAGGCTTTTTGCAAAAAACATGCATTATTTACCAAACAAAAATACATGTACATGAAATATAAAAATACAGCAGTTAAAATTATTATATTGCACATCATATAATATAAATTATTCCAAGACCTCACAGAGGCTTTGAAAGCAATTGCCTTGAATTCCAAGCACTGCTTGGTGACCTTTGAAAAATACAGATTTTCCCACAGATTGCCGTGTTGGTACCAAATGCCTGCAACAAAATTACATGATTTTCAGACTCGCGAAATTCATGTAAATTAAAGGAATTTACAATACGTCCATCTGTAATTGCAATTTTGTGTCTGACTCAGTAATGTATCTAAATAATTACAGTATTAGTTGTTGGCAAATAATAAATATTCCACTTTTAAAGTTCTTGAAAGACATTTAAATTACATACTCCGCAGTTTCATTTTATTGGCATGTGGTACGCAACTCATTTGCATAATTAATCATGCTTATCAAGTTATGTAGGTTTACGTGTCAGTACTAGTATTCAATCTTGTGCTCTGATTGAATTGTTTGCTCACTACAGACTGATGTAATAATAATAATAAATAAATAAATAAAAATACTAATGTTTTTTTCTCGTCTTCTGCAGACAGTAAAAAGTACGAGTCTGACTTTGAGAGGTGCTTTCAGCTGAAGAATGATAAAAGAACTGGTGAGATTTGTAATGCATGTGTGTTATTAGTGAAAAGATGGAAGAAATTACCCAAAGGAACAGACAGAAACTGGCATCACGTAAGTTTAGAATCTTCTATTGAAAATTGTGAGAATTTAGTGCATTTAAGCAAAAAGCGCCCTCTGGTGGCAGGTTTCGGAATACAATTCAAAATGAATTTCTTGTTTGAATATTTTTGTACCATTTCAGTCAGAAAACATTTGCCTCGCATACACACCAGAGATTTTAGTAACAGTTTTTTCAAGAAACTTGTTGATCTTCAATCAGTGTTTCATCCTTTTTATATGGTGATAAATGTCTGTCTTAATTTTTTAGAACTATTGCTACAGTGTATATGTATTTGATAAACCCAATACAAGGACTTTTCTGGAATATAAAGTCTGACCGAAGATAAAATTAGGTCACAGTCTGATACGTATTAGCAAAAGTAGGAGCGTGTGCTCTATCGGACTTGAGTGCTCCTTCTTCCAAAACTTCATAGATATACATTTTGGGGAAATTCTTATACTTGAAGGCATTTAGTAAGTCCTGTCAACAACTCTGCATGAAATTTGCAGTGCAATATTTTCTAATGTAATATGCTAAGTCCTTGATATCTCATACATGCATTTGCATTGAATTTGGACAATGTGCAGTCTTGATTGTTCTCATAAATTTGCATTTTGAAATGGATACACATGAGCACTATACACTAGATCTGCATAACAAATTATTAATACTCTAACTTGGAACATCATAGTACAGTAAAAGTGTTTTCTTTTTGATGTCAGGTTCATAAGAATAACAAAAATGGGATTTGAGGGAAAAAAGACATACTCTGAAATGGGACATTTAGTATTTGTAAAATTTCTATAATGGAGCATTCTGATTAGTAAAGAAGCAAAAGATTGGTCTTAGTATGTATATTGTATACTTACAGGTGGTAGATGCAAGAGCTGGGCCGGGCACAAAAGCAATAAACAAAAGAAACAAATTAAAATTGAACAAGCGACCATTGAAGAAGAGGAGACATAGGAGGTTGTTGGCAATGCAGAAACGGGACAACTCGGAATCTGATGATGGATGTGGTAAGTTTTCTATCTGTTTTACCTCTAAAGAAAATAAAACTATCCCATCTACAATTGTTCAATTGTTCCAACTACAATTGTTCCATTATCAAATAGGGGTAAACTTAGAAACTTTGTTTTCTTTTAGGTAATGATGATGACCATTATTTGCCATCTCGTCGCCGTCATCGTCATTCAAGCGGGAATATCCCGAGTCCTACACCCAGTGACTGTAGCTCAGATGACGGCTTGTTTGGTTCTCTGACCTCAAATCGTAGAAAGAGGCTTACCCAGGATTCCCTTGCACCAGCTGCGTTTCCACCATCAGTCAGGGCGTTTCTTGACTTGTCTTTTTGGAAAAAGTAAGTTGCAATCTCTCAGACTTTTGATTATATAGATACAATAATTACCTATGATCATTTGGAGTTTGGGTAGATATAGATATAATAATGACCTGTGATCATTTGTAGTTTGAGTAGATATAATAATGACCTATGATCATTTGTAGCTTGAGTAGATATAATAATGACCTATGATCATTTGTAGTTTGAGTAGATATAATAATGACCTATGATCATTTGTAGCTTGAGTAGATATAATAATGACCTATGATCATTTGTAGTTTGAGTAGATATAATAATGACCTATGATCATTTGTAGTTTGAGTAGATATAATAATGACCTATGATCATTTGTAGCTTGAGTAGATATAATAATGACCTATGATCATTTGTAGCTTGAGTAGATATAATAATGACCTATGATCATTTGTAGTTTGAGTAGATATAATAATGACCTATGATCATATTTAACTTGAGTAGATATAATAATGACCTATGATCATTTGTAGCTTGAGTACGATATAATAATGACCTATGATCATTTGTAGCTTGAGTAGATATAATAATGACCTATGATCATATGTAGCTTGAGTAGATATAATAATGACCTATGATCATTTGTAGTTTGAGTAGATATAATAATGACCTATGATCATTTGTAGCTTGAGTAGATATAATAATGACCTATGACCATTTGGAGTTTGAGTAGATATAGATATAATAATGACCTATGACCATTTGGAGTTTGAGTAGATATAGACCTATGTTATGATTAAATTCTAACCAGTGGTTGTGTTTTGTTGTTTACACAGAGAAGAAGTATGTTGTGGTGTAATATTCCGGGGGCCAAGAGGTGAAGTGCTGGTAGATCCACAACTACTAAAACCATGTAAAGGCTGTAGACAAAAGAACCAACCAACATTTGCCAAGACTGACTCTGCCGGGGAGGAGAGTGAATGTTCCAGCAGTACTGCCAGTTCTCCGACATCGAAAGAACCTACAGAAAAAATGGATTTTGAGCAGCATGATATTGCCATGGTGATGAAAGATGAGATGAATACAGATGAACCGTCAAACTCTCTTGTCAAAAGTACAGTTTGTTCTCTTCAGCAGCAACAGTTGGTGGCATACTAACTGATATTAAGTCCCCCTTTACCATTACGAACTTTTCCACCCAAGTGCCCTTTTAAAAATTAGTTTTTAGACTCCACACATTGGTCGTTGTCTTGTGCCAATAAAAATCTACTTATATGCTTAACTTTCAGCATAGGTTCCATGCTAGCTAGCAAGAATTCTGATTTAAATTACTTGTATTTATATAATTTTTGAAATCACAATTTCACTGCCATATTTTTAGTTTTGTATAATTTAAAAACAAAAATACCATAAAAAATATTTATAATACAAATCTAGCAAGACAATAAATTCTGTTACTCTGAGCAATGATGTTGTAAAGATATTCCTGAATTCCTGATAGCGTGGAATCAATTTTGCTGAAAAGTTGATCATAGATTATTTTATTTTCAACTGTTAATACGTTTTGTTGAGAAATTCAATTGAACTTAAACTAATCACCAGCATCTATAGAAATGAATGTAGTATATAAACTGAAGATGTCATCACAGTCCATGACATTCATTCTATAGGATACCTTATTGTCTGTGCTGTCCATAGTTGTCATTTCATAAAACACAATGACAAACAAGTATAGTTTCTTAACTATGCAAACATAGGGGCCTTTATTCTATGCAAATAGTTTCGCTGCTTCCATTTACAGATTTTTTTCTCATAAACCCGGAATAGAAAATAAAATGCCAAATGCTACACTTTTCTGCCAGTCGAAAAAAAAAACAAGTATATCCTCAGAAACAAAATAAAACAAAAGAATCAGGACATAAAAACAAGGCAAATTGGATCATTTAAACAAACATTTTTTTTAAAAACTTGCAAGGTGAACAAGAGGTGGAACAAAGATTTTGTTTTTATATTTTGTTGATAAAAGTTGTCCTTAAGTAAACTGAATCTAAATTTATCAGTGTTACGTTTTAGAGATTTTTTTTTATTAAACTACTGATTAATCTTTATATTTTATATGATAAGAAATATTTTTTTTTTAGAAAACAAGAAAACACTGAAGATTGATTATTTCGCTGCTATTTATATATAATAAAAACATTATTTTTTTACTTTTGGACTTTGTACCCTGGTCTTCCCAAGCTTAACTGCTTAAAAACAAATGTATTGTGTATGTTGTTTTGTCTTGTGTATAAATCCCCTTCCTTATAGTTTCCAATGACAAATAATCCATCCCACTTTTATAAAATAAATCAAATCATTTTAAGCAGTATATATATTTTTTCAAGAGGTTATACAAATAATAAAAACTTCAATGCTTTTTTTTACTCCGATAGCGCAAAAAGTTTCATGGAAACAAAATATTGATGACTATTTTAGTCATTTTCAAAATCTTGTTTTAATCAAGTCAAGATTTGTTGTCATCTGCTGAGTAAATGTGTAATGTATTTGAAGCAGTTATTCACAGTTTTAGACTGTTTTACTTTAATACTTTAATTATGCACACTGCAATTATTTGCGTATTTATACTACATACAAAACATTCCATTTGATTAGCTAAATTGCTGTTTTTTATCAGTGATATTTAGAAATGTTATAAATTATCTTGTTATTCATTTAACTTATGCAATTTTATCTAACCTACTTTTATATTTTGAAATTGATTCAAAAACGTGTGGGTTTTAATTGTTTAAATGTCTTTTGTTGCTTTCCACAAAATAAACATCCATAACTTTTTGAACGATTTCATTAAATCCAAAATTAACAAAGAAATATTTGAAAAATGCATAAAATATGGTAAATGTCATGCCAGAATTATTCAGGAAAATGTTACCATAGAAACGGTTAAATTTGTGTGCAACTGAATTGAATTCAGCTCCAGTATTTAACATACTATTGAAAATAAATTTAAACAACAATCTTTCCATTTCATTATTTTATAAAAGGCTTGTTTAGTCTATTTATTATTTCTTTATTTATTTATTCAAAGTTTGATACTTGTTAGTTAGTTTGCTTTATGCTGCAGCATTGTTGCTGCTTTGGTAGAACTGCAGCTGTTATTCAGCAGCAGTGCCACCACCACTGCTCATGCTGCCTCTTAAACTGAATTATTTGTTGTATTCATACTAATGGTAGCTGTACTGTATTTCGTTGTGATATATATCAATATACTCTGCTGAAAATATACCACAGAATAGTGTATCTATTGGCTGTAGGATGTAGGATGTACCATGCTATATTATATTATCAGATACACTGCACTATATTGCATTCATTGTCATATACATCACAGTAGTAGTATTATGTATTTTAATGATACATAACAGTCATATGTAACTAGATGCATGATTATTTCATACAACACAGTAGTGTATTGTCAAATACACCAGCTTGTTTATTGTTTATTATACAAGACATTTAATATATAGCTTGCCTGATACATCACATTACATATACTAACACAGCAAAGTATTTCTACTAATACATATTACTCTAGTCTATTGTGGGTGCTTTAGAGCATATAAACTGTGTTTCTAATATATATTTTAAAACCAACCAATATTTATAAATCACTGTATGTATACTATATATGTAGTGTATAATGCCAACCAGTCACCGTCCTGCTATTAGACACAGCACAGTAATGCAGCTAACAATCTCCTTCGGTTAGGTTACATATTTTGTTAAGCTTCTCAGGATATGTAAGCTGCTTGTAGGCTTCATTTCTGGAAGTAATTTGCATAAATCTCCCATGATGCATTGTAATTCTAATTTTTAACATGTGGCAAATTGCTGCTTCAAAGTGAATGGACTTCAGAATCATGTGAGGTTCATAATAAAGTTCACAAACTTTACACAAGAAAATCACGAAATATTTACAAATAAAAGGAGATTGTTGCCTGTTAGAAGTGACTGTTACTTCTGTGTATCGTAGTGTAATTGTGAGCTTATATTAGTGTATAGTTTACTGTGCACTCCTGCATGTTATGTAAGGAAGATGTGCGCAAGGTATGGATAAGTTGTAACATTTTGTATTTTTAATAATGTGACAGGAAATGAAAGTTTTGAAATGTACATTTATGTCAACATTGAGACTTAGAGTGTACAGATTAACTGTTTGAAAACAACTGTAATTGTGTTGAAGGGTCATGCATAATTGTGATCATGTGACCAATGTATTGATGACTGAAAGCTTGTCTACCAGTGTACTAGTAACAGAGTAATGCGTTTAAAGTCCTATATATTTTCTGAAAGTATGCATTGCTACTGTTGTTGGTGCATGGCAATGATAAATTCAATAAGCATTGCAAATTATCGACACACTGTACATCGATAATGATTTTGGTTCTTTAAACTTCAAAACATCAGACAGTGTAAATGCCATGATTATATATTTTTTAAATTTGTAAAACAAAGTTGGCACAATAAATATTTACCTGCACATTGGTCACTACTTTAATTTCTACAAATGAATAATGTAATAAGAAAAAAGGGGCCAAA
The DNA here is from genome assembly GCF_978046115.1 of Saccoglossus kowalevskii. NCBI lineage: Eukaryota > Metazoa > Hemichordata > Enteropneusta > Harrimaniidae > Saccoglossus > Saccoglossus kowalevskii. The sequence continues at coordinate 35,832,947 of NC_140652.1, read as the reverse complement.
GGGTTAGTCAAGTTGGGGTGTACAGTAAATGTAGATATCTTGGTGCAGCTTTTACTGTTTTATATATAACCATTCTTTTTTAATTCACAACTCTTGTTTCTGTGTAAAGATTATTTTATATATTTGTGAAAGTTCTTGCAAGGTCTTTTTCCTCTTTTCTTTATAGGTATTTAAAGCAGTATTTATGATATGTATATTTATGTCATGTGTTCTTACAATTAAAAGGAAAAGAACTGCGTATTTTATTGTCTCATTTTTAGCTCCGCTGTCAACTTTGTCGAGCGGAGCTTATCATATGAGAGATTGTCTGTCGTCGTCCGTCTCAATGTTTTACTTTTTTGACTTCTTCTTGAAAACTACACGCCTGAATGCTTTGGTGTATATGTACCTTGGGTAGACCTCTCTTAGGTTTGTTCATTTCATGTTGATATCTTCAATTCTCTAATTTTGGTGAATATTTTTGTAATTTTTGGTAAAAAGTGATATTTTTGAATTCTTGTTGAAAACAGCAAGTCCCATTGTTGATACTATACATATTGTTCATTTTCTAATGATATCTTCTGTTCTTTAATTGAAATGTGCATTGCTAACAGCGGAGCTATCTCAGCCGAGAGGCTGCTTGTTTATTATAAAAATGTTGTATATGTAACAGGTAGCTGATTAAATTCAAAAAAACTGGAACACCGAATCATCATGAATCTGAGTTCACTAATCTGCTGGTGAGCCACTCTGTCAATGTGTGAAATCATTAATCTGGGTTCACTAATCTGCTGGTGAGCCACTCTGTCAATGTGTAAAATCATTAATCTGGGTTCACTAATCTGCTGGTGAGCCACTCTGTCAATGTGTAAAATCATTAATCTGGGTTCACTAATCTGCTGGTGAGCCACTCTGTCAATGTGTAAAATCATTAATCTGGGTTCACTAATCTGCTGGTGAGCCACTCTGTCAATGTGTGAAATCATTAATCTGGGTTCACTAATCTGCTGGTGAGCCACTCTGTCAATGTGTAAAATCATTAATCTGGGTTCACTAATCTGCTGGTGAACCACTCTGTCAATGTGTGAAATCATTAATCTGGGTTCACTAATCTGCTGGTGAGCCACTCTGTCAATGTGTAAAATCATTAATCTGGGTTCACTAATCTGCTGGTGAGCCACTCTGTCAATGTGTAAAATCATTAATCTGGGTTCACTAATCTGCTGGTGAACCACTCTGTCAATGTGTGAAATCATTAATCTGGGTTCACTAATCTGCTGGTGAGCCACTCTGTCAATGTGTGAAATCATTAATCTGGGTTCACTAATCTGCTGGTGAGCCACTCTGTCAATGTGTAAAATCATTAATCTGGGTTCACTAATCTGCTGGTGAGCCACTCTGTCAATGTGTAAAATCATTAATCTGGGTTCACTAATCTGCTGGTGAGCCACTCTGTCAATGTGTAAAATCATTAATCTGGGTTCACTAATCTGCTGGTGAGCCACTCTGTCAATGTGTAAAATCATTAATCTGGGTTCACTAATCTGCTGGTGAGCCACTCTGTCAATGTGTAAAATCATTAATCTGGGTTCACTAATCTGCTGGTGAGCCACTCTGTCAATGTGTGAAATCATTAATCTGGGTTCACTAATCTGCTGGTGAGCCACTCTGTCAATGTGTGAAATCATTAATCTGGGTTCACTAATCTGCTTGTGAGCCACTCTGTCAATGTGTGAAATCATTAATCTGGGTTCATTAATCTGCTTGTGAGCCACTGTCAATGTGTAAAATATATTCTAAAATTTTGTACATTCCAGTCTAAAAAAAGAATCAACTTACATTTTTACATCCACACCTGCCTTGGCCAGTTAGTCAAACCTGTGAATAAAGACAACTCGTCTTAACCTCCATCTCAGCAACATTTTTTGCAGATTTGCCTGTTCAGATATCAAAAAGTTAATTACCATTTCATTTGTAAAACAATGTTTAGCTCTACTGTTGACTTTGTCAAGCGAAGCTTATACGAGTGATTGTCCGTCGTCGTTCGTGACAACTTTTTATTTATTCAACTTCTTGAAAACTACAATTCTTATTGCTTTGATACTTGGTATGTACCTTGGGCAGACCTCTTTTGGATTTGTTCATTTCATGATGATGTAATGGTGTATTGTAAAAACTATACGAACGAGGTTATGGAGCTTTACTGCAACCAATGTCGGGTACCAGTCTGTGTCTAGGATTGATTAGTCACGAAGTTATTGATATACAAGTAGAAGCATATAAGCTAGTACGGTGAAAACAAATTACATGCAAGACTTGAAAACGAAACAAAGTAAACTTTATAAGATACACCATCCAATCCCCACTGTAGACTTCTTTCAGAGTTTTATGTAAATATTAACATTTCTTTGATGTAAATGGGTTATCATTAAATGTGTAAGTAAATAAATAAATCGAATGATTTGGAAAAACACAGACCGAGCACGAAAAGATCTGATATGATAAAATTAATAAAATGTTGACAACAACAATCACATTTATTGACATTTTAATACCTACGGCACAACAGATAAACATCATGACGTCACAGCAACATCAGTATCGCACACTTTCGCGTTTTCATCCCGGTGACGTAACACTGCAAGGAAGCCGAAGGAAATGCCAAAATGCTATCCAAAAACGTTCATGTAAGAGACCAGTGCATCACGGTACAAATCCATCAATCATGAAACAAGCCGCAAAGAAGCAAAACAAATGAGAGAAGAATGCTAATTAGAAGAGTCCCTCCTATAATAGAAAGTGACGATCAAAACCATTCCTGGCTCAAAATGCGCAATATCCTGAGTAGAAAATCTAACTGTATATTCATCTCACCGTCTAAATTGAATGACCGTAAACACGCCATGAAACCGCTTCTTCTATCCTATATTAGCATGATAAAATTATGTTTCTTCGTTGTGGCAATATTTTATAAACTTAACTGTCTCCCCGCGAACATACAGGGCAGTTACCTGAAACATACCAGAGTTTTTTGTGGAAAAGTTGGGCTGACAGGGACGAACGAGGGGGCGTATGTGTGATAACAATCGGCCTTTGGAGGATTTCAGCGAAGTAATGTACATGTGTATAGCTCCACGGAAGCCTCTCTGCCTCTCCCTTAAATTATGTACCTATTTCATACATAATCAGTATTACCCCTAAGCCAGTTACCATGGCAGCTTGGTGTGTCATCTCACAAGAGATACATCTTAATGTCGCGTCTCCACACCATGCACGTATTAGGGATCCCTTCAAAATCATGAGAAATGGTTGCGACCAGTGCAATTATTTTCTCGCGGTGTCTTTTTTTAATGTGCTAAATTTGTTTATTGCAACACCATGCAGGCATTTTTTCTACAGCGTCTTGCTTGTAAATATTTAAGCCACCCACATTCGTTCAAATGGTCGTGTATTAAACATGGAGAACAGCGCCCCCTGTCGATAAATATTCAATAAATGGATTTGACAAGCAGTGAGCAGTAAAATCGCCCAATGGCTCATTAGTCACGAGTCTCATTGAGAATAGTTCTGCCTCCTTCTCACAGGTCTTTGCGCTTCACTGATATGTACCTGTGCTACAGGTAGCCTCACCACAATACCCACGATCATATTTCTGCAGTTGTGACTACATAAAAAATGTACCACACAACGCTCGCAACTATGAAGAGAAGTCTGAATGTGTTCATACTCTAGTAACTATGGACAGAAGTCTGAATATGTTCATACTCTAGTAACTATGAACAGAAGTCTGGATAAGTTCATACTCTAGTAACTATGGACAGAAGTCTGAATATGTTCATACTCCAGTAACTATGAACAGAAGTCTGGATATGTTCATACTCTAGTAACTATGCACATAAGTCTGGATAAGTTCATACTCCAGTAACTATGAACAGAAGTCTGGATAAGTTCATACTCCAGTAACTATGAACAGAAGTCTGGATATGTTCATACTCTAGTAACTATGAACCGAAGTCTGGATATGTTCATACTCTAGTAACTATGGACAGAAGTCTGGATATGTTCATACTCTAGTAACTATGGACAGAAGTCTGCATATGTTCATACTCTAGTAACTATGGACAGAAGTCTGGATATGTTCATACTCTAGTAACTATGGACAGAAGTCTGAATATGTTCATACTCTAGTAACTATGAACAGAAGTCTGGATATGTTCATACTCTAGTAAACAGGAACAGAAGTCTGGATATGTTCATACTCTAGTAACTATGGACAGAAGTCTGAATATGTTCATACTCTAGTAACTATGAACAGAAGTCTGGATATGTTCATACTCTAGTAACTATGAACAGAAGTCTGGATATGTTCATACTCTAGTAACTATGGACAGAAGTCTGGATATGTTCATACTCCAGTAACTAGGAACAGAAGTCTGGATATGTTCATACTCTAGTAACTATGGACAGAAGTCTGAATATGTTCATACTCTAGTAACTATGAACAGAAGTCTGGATATGTTCATACTCTAGTAACTATGGACAGAAGTCTGGATATGTTCATACTCTAGTAACTAGGAACAGAAGTCTGGATATGTTCATACTCCAGTAACTATGAACAGAAGTCTGGATATGTTCATACTCTAGTAACTATGGACAGAAGTCTGGATATGTTCATACTCTAGTAACTAGGAACAGAAGTCTGGATATGTTCATACTCTAGTAACTATGAACAGAAGTCTGGATATGTTCATACTCTAGTAACTATGGACAGAAGTCTGAATATGTTCATACTCTAGTAACTATGAACAGAAGTCTGAATGTGTTCATACTCTAGTAACTATGGACAGAAGTCTGAATATGTTCATACTCTAGTAACTATGAACAGAAGTCTGGATATGTTCATACTCTAGTAACTATGAACAGAAGTCTGGATATGTTCATACTCTAGTAACTATGGACAGAAGTCTGGATATGTTCATACTCCAGTAACTAGGAACAGAAGTCTGGATATGTTCATACTCTAGTAACTATGGACAGAAGTCTGAATATGTTCATACTCTAGTAACTATGAACAGAAGTCTGGATATGTTCATACTCTAGTAACTATGGACAGAAGTCTGGATATGTTCATACTCTAGTAACTAGGAACAGAAGTCTGGATATGTTCATACTCCAGTAACTATGAACAGAAGTCTGGATATGTTCATACTCTAGTAACTATGGACAGAAGTCTGGATATGTTCATACTCTAGTAACTAGGAACAGAAGTCTGGATATGTTCATACTCTAGTAACTATGAACAGAAGTCTGGATATGTTCATACTCTAGTAACTATGGACAGAAGTCTAAATATGTTCATACTCTAGTAACTATGAACAGAAGTCTGGATATGTTCATACTCTAGTAACTATGGACAGAAGTCTGGATATGTTCATACTCTAGTAACTATGGACAGAAGTCTGAATATGTTCATACTCTAGTAACTATGGGCAGAAGTCTGGATATGTTCATACTCTAGTAACTATGGACAGAAGTCTGGATATGTTCATACTCTAGTAACTATGGACAGAAGTCTGAATATGTTCATACTCTAGTAACTATGAACAGAAGTCTGGATATGTTCATACTCTAGTAACTATGGACAGAAGTCTGGATATGTTCATACTCTAGTAACTATGGACAGAAGTCTGAATGTGTTCATACTCTAGTAACTATGAACAGAAGTCTGGATATGTTCATACTCTAGTAACTATGGACAGAAGTCTGAATATGTTCATACTCTAGTAACTATGAACAGAAGTCTGGATATGTTCATACTTTAGTAACTATGGACAGAAGTCTGAATATGTTCATACTCTAGTAACTATGGACAGAAGTCTGAATATGTTCATACTCTAGTAACTATGGACAGAAGTCTGGATATGTTCATACTCTAGTAACTATGGACAGAAGTCTGGATATGTTCATACTCTAGTAACTATGGATAGAAGTCTGGATATGTTCATACTCTAGTAACTATGGACAGAAGTCTGGATATGTTCATACTCTAGTAACTAGGAAAGAAGTCTGGATATGTTCATACTCTAGTAACTATGGACAGAAGTCTGGATATGTTCATACTCTAGTAACTATGGACAGAAGTCTGGATATGTTCATACTCCAGTAACTATGAACAGAAGTCTGGATATATTCATACTCTAGTAACTAGGAACAGAAGTCTGAATATGTTCATACTCTAGTAACTATGAACCGAAGTCTGGATATATTCATACTCTAGTAATTATGGACAGAAGTCTGGATATATTCATACTCCAGTAACTATGAACAGAAGTCTGGATATGTTCATACTCTAGTAACTATGGACAGAAGTCTGGATATGTTCATACTCTAGTAACTATGAACAGAAGTCTGGATATGTTCATACTCTAGTAACTATGGACAGAAGTCTGGATATATTCATACTCTAGTAACTATGAACAGAAGTCTGGATATGTTCATACTCCAGTAACTATGGACAGAAGTCTGGATATATTCATACTCTAGTAACTAGGAACAGAAGTCTGAATATGTTCATACTCTAGTAACTATGGACAGAAGTCTGGATATATTCATACTCTAGTAAACAGGAACAGAAGTCTGGATATATTCATACTCTAGTAACTATGGACAGAAGTCTGGATATGTTCATACTCTAGTAACTATGGAGAGAAGTCTGGATATGTTCATACTCAAGTAACTAGGAACAGAAGTCTGAATATGTTCATACTCTAGTAACTATGGACAGAAGTCTGAATATGTTCATACTCTAGTAACTATGAACAGAAGTCTGGATATGTTCATACTCTAGTAAACAGGAACAGAAGTCTGGATATGTTCATACTCTAGTAACTATGAACAGAAGTCTGGATATGTTCATACTCTAGTAAACAGGAACAGAAGTCTGGATATGTTCATACTCTAGTAACTATGAACAGAAGTCTGGATATGTTCATACTCTAGTAACTAGGAACAGAAGTCTGAATATGTTCATACTCTAGTAACTATGGACAGAAGTCTGGATATGTTCATACTCTAGTAACTAGGAACAGAAGTCTGAATATGTTCATACTCTAGTAACTATGGACAGAAGTCTGGATATGTTCATACTCTAGTAACTAGGAACAGAAGTCTGAATATGTTCATACTCTAGTAACTATGGACAGAAGTCTGGATATGTTCATACTCTAGTAACTAGGAACAGAAGTCTGAATATGTTCATACTCTAGTAACTATGGACAGAAGTCTGGATATGTTCATACTCTAGTAACTATGGATAGAAGTCTGAATATGTTCATACTCTAGTAACTATGAACAGAAGTCTGGATATGTTCATACTCTAGTAACTATGGATAGAAGTCTGGATATGTTCATACTCTAGTAACTATGGACAGAAGTCTGGATATGTTCATACTCTAGTAACTAGGAACAGAAGTCTGAATATGTTCATACTCTGGTAACTATGGACAGAAGTCTGGATATGTTCATACTCTAGTAACTAGGAACAGAAGTCTGGATATGTTCATACTCTAGTAACTATGGACAGAAGTCTGGATATGTTCATACTCTAGTAAACAGGAACAGAAGTCTGGATATGTTCATACTCTAGTAACTATGGACAGAAGTCTGGATATGTTCATACTCTAGTAAACAGGAACAGAAGTCTGGATATGTTCATACTCTAGTAACTAGGAACAGAAGTAACTGCTGCAAGACATTGATTACTAGTTTTATTTATTGCACAAATTCCATAATATATTACATACAAGTACAAATTAGTTTAATTACTAAAAGCAGTATATAGAATCATATTAACATGAAATGAACTAAGTTTAAAAGCATTTCAGGATTTGTAGCAAATTTGACTACATTATTTGGCATACTAAAAAAAGCACAATTTGATGATACAAGATATTCAAATGAGCACTATGTTCCATGTTTACAGTCAAATACTTACACGAGAAAATGGCTATTACAAATTGTCAACATTTCGCGTTCACAAACACTTTTTTTCAAATATTAAGTTTGAAGTTAATGAATTTATGTAGGTTTTAGTAAGCATAACTTGTATTCCTCTGTAATACGTTTTTAACACCAGCACCCTGAACCAAACAAGACTACTATTACAGTCTTTGAGTTCAATTTTATACAAAAATTACATTCGCAAGCACAAAAGACACTTTTATAACAAGCACTGTGTCATTAAAAAAATGAAAAAAAAAATGATAGTTGTGGTCCATTATGTTTATTAGTTTTATTGAAATATAACAAATCACATTCTACTCAGCACAATTGATGACGTAAAAAGTACATTGTTGTCAGTATATTTCAATGAACAATGTATAAAACAAATTAATTAGTCACTAAACACCATGCTGACAACATTAGACATTTTGATGTTGACAGGAGGAATTATTTATGATGTAATATATATTTGTACACTATATTTATACATTCATTTTGTATCAGTACTGCTATTGTTATCTATTTATACATCCATTTTGTGTCCATACTACTCTATTGTTACATATCAATATATTGTATTGTAGTGGTATCCAGGCTACCATTGTACAATGATTCCCATACTAGCATTGTTCTTTATCTTTGTATCTATGGTTACTACTGTTGTGCATCTGTATCCATAGTTTCCAGTAAATGTGCTATTTCTCTTCTTTGCGTTGGTGTCATGTGTTGTGTAATGTGCACAATGGAATCCATGGCAACCTCTGGATTATCTTGTACCAAACTACATACAAAACAAAACGTATGTGATCATAAAAACTGAACTCACGTAAAAAACACCACTTTCTTTATCTGTTTGTTATCAAGACTTCATACATTTTAATCAGTGTTCATTATACAAGCACTGGTTTGTAAAGACTAAAGCCAATTTATTTAACGACAGCAGAAATCACACACTCAAGACATTAGTTTATTCATGTACACAAAGACACATAAGTCACATGTCAATGTTATGACACATGTGTTGATTCAATTATATAAATACTATACATGCATTGTCAAAGATTACAAAGAGAAAAACCAACAAAAGTAATTGTCCCACTTTGTATTCACTAATATTTGCCACTGTATTGCCATTATTCCACAGGGTGCCCACACTCGATCACAGGGTGCCCACACTCGACCACAGGGTGCCCACACTCGACCACAGGGTGCCCACACTCGACCACAGGGTGTCCACACTCGACCACAGGGTGTTTCCAGAGCATTTCAATGTACATACCTTCGTATCTGTTGTATAGCTCTATCTCTTTTCACACATTTCATATTATCTAAGTTAATAGATCTTCCAGTTTCTTGTTCTTCTTTCTCTTGGTCTAACAACCACTGCACTACAGCTTCATTGTTTTCCCATAGATATCCCTGTAGAAACAAACATTCAATACTTGAGAAGCTCATTGTTTTCTAAAAGATATCCCTGTAGAAAACAAAATACATTGAATACTTGAGAAGCTCATTGTTTTCTCATAGATATCCCTGTAGAAAACAAAAAACATTGAATACTTGAGAAGCTCATTGTTTTCTCATAGATATCTCTGTAGAAAACAAAACAACATTCAATACTTGAGAAGCTCATTGTTTTCCCATAGATATCCCTGTAGAAAACAAAATACATTGACAACTTGAGAAGCTCATTGTTTTCCCATAGATATCCCTGTAGAAAACAAAAAACATTCAATAATTGAGAAGCTCATTGTTTTCCCATAGATATCCCTGTAGAAAACAAAATACATTGAATACTTGAGAAGCTCATTGTTTTCCCATAGATATCCCTGTAGAAAACAAAATACATTGACAACTTGAGAAGCTCATTGTTTTCCCTATAGATATCCCTGTAGAAAACAAAAAACATTCAATAATTGAGAAGCTCATTGTTTTCCCATAGATATCCCTGTAGAAAACAAAAAAACATTGAATACTTGAGAAGCTCATTGTTTTCCCATAGATATCCCTGTAGAAAACAAAATACATTGACAACTTGAGAAGCTCATTGTTTTCCCTATAGATATCCCTGTAGAAATAAAATAACACTGAATACTTGAGAAGAATTACAACAAGCTAATAAAAACATGATAAATACAGGAAAGCCTAGAATGCATAGTCCTATTGAATATCATTTGGTTCAGTGATTGAATAAAGATTGAGATGTCAAGTTTACCAGCTTTTCTTGATTATGCCTAGGATGATTTAAGCTGAACTTGCTCTGAAAATCAAATATTTTTCTTAAATTAATTTGGTGACTTCTACTTACTTTGACAGTTCCTTGAGATTCAATAAACCATCTTCTTAACATTGAATTGATTGCACCTTCACTGAGTTCACTGATGGTAGAATCAAAATAATATAAATAAAAATCTCCAACAGTTTGATGTTGGAAATTATTTGCATTCAGCACCAATGTACTGTATAGTACAGTGTGGAAGTTATGCATTCAGTACCAATGTACTGTATAGTACAGTGTGGAAGTTATGCATTCAGCACTAATGTACTGTATAGTACAGTGTGGAAGTTATGCATTCAGCACCAATGTACTGTATAGTACAGTGTGGAAGTTATGCATTCAGCACCAATGTACTGTATAGTACAGTGTGGAAGTTATGCATTCAGCACCAATGTACTGTATAGTACAGTGTGGAAGTTATGCATTCAGCACCAATGTACTGTATAGTACAGTGTGGAAGTTATGCATTCAGCACCAATGTACTGTATAGTACAGTGTGGAAGTTATGCATTCAGCACCAATGTACTGTATAGTACAGTGTGGAAGTTATGCATTCAGCACCAATGTACTGTATAGTACAGTGTGGAAGTTATGCATTCAGCACCAATGTACTGTATAGTACAGTGTGGAAGTTATGCATTCAGCACCAATGTACTGTATAGTACAGTGTGGAAGTTATGCATTCAGCACCAATGTACTGTATAGTACAGTGTGGAAGTTATGCATTCAGCACCAATGTACTGTATAGTACAGTGTGGAAATTATTTGCATTCAGCACTAATGTACTGTATAGTACAGTGTGGAAGTTATGCATTCAGCACTAATGTACTGTATAGTACAGTGTGGAAGTTATGCATTCAGCACCAATGTACTGTATAGTACAGTGTGGAAGTTATGCATTCAGCACCAATGTACTGTATAGTACAGTGTGGAAGTTATGCATTCAGCACCAATGTACTGTATAGTACAGTGTGGAAGTTATGCATTCAGCACCAATGTACTGTATAGTACAGTGTGGAAGTTATGCATTCAGCACCAATGTACTGTATAGTACAGTGTGGAAATTATTTGCATTCAGCACTAATGTACTGTATAGTACAGTGTGGAAGTTATGCATTCAGCACTAATGTACTGTATAGTACAGTGTGGAAGTTATGCATTCAGCACCAATGTACTGTATAGTACAGTGTGGAAGTTATTTGCATTCAGCACCAATGTACTGTATAGTACAGTGTGGAAGTTATGCATTCAGCACCAATGTACTGTATAGTACAGTGTGGAAGTTATGCATTCAGCACCAATGTACTGTATAGTACAGTGTGGAAGTTATGCATTCAGCACTAATGTACTGTATAGTACAGTGTGGAAGTTATGCATTCAGCACCAATGTACTGTATAGTACAGTGTGGAAGTTATGCATTCAGCACCAATGTACTGTATAGTACAGTGTGGAAGTTATTTGCATTCAGCACTAATGTACTGTATAGTACAGTGTGGAAGTTATGCATTCAGCACCAATGTACTGTATAGTACAGTGTGGAAGTTATGCATTCAGCACCAATGTACTGTATAGTACAGTGTGGAAGTTATTTGCATTCAGCACTAATGTACTGTATAGTACAGTGTGGAAGTTATTTGCATTCAGCACTAATGTACTGTATAGTACAGTGTGGAAGTTATGCATTCAGCACCAATGTACTGTATAGTACAGTGTGGAAGTTATGCATTCAGCACCAATGTACTGTATAGTACAGTGTGGAAGTTATGCATTCAGCACTAATGTACTGTATAGTACAGTGTGGAAGTTATGCATTCAGCACCAATGTACTGTATAGTACAGTGTGGAAGTTATGCATTCAGCACCAATGTACTGTATAGTACAGTGTGGAAATTATTTGCATTCAGCACTAATGTACTGTATAGTACAGTGTGGAAGTTATGCATTCAGCACCAATGTACTGTATAGTACAGTGTGGAAGTTATGCATTCAGCACCAATGTACTGTATAGTACAGTGTGGAAGTTATGCATTCAGCACTAATGTACTGTATAGTACAGTGTGGAAGTTATGCATTCAGCACCAATGTACTGTATAGTACAGTGTGGAAGTTATGCATTCAGCACTAATGTACTGTATAGTACAGTGTGGAAGTTATTTGCATTCAGCACCAATGTACTGTATAGTACAGTGTGGAAGTTATGCATTCAGCACTAATGTACTGTATAGTACAGTGTGGAAGTTATGCATTCAGCACCAATGTACTGTATAGTACAGTGTGGAAGTTATGCATTCAGCACCAATGTACTGTATAGTACAGTGTGGAAGTTATGCATTCAGCACCAATGTACTGTATAGTACAGTGTGGAAGTTATGCATTCAGCACCAATGTACTGTATAGTACAGTGTGGAAGTTATGCATTCAGCACCAATGTACTGTATAGTACAGTGTGGAAGTTATGCATTCAGCACCAATGTACTGTATAGTACAGTGTGGAAGTTATGCATTCAGCACTAATGTACTGTATAGTACAGTGTGGAAGTTATGCATTCAGCACTAATGTACTGTATAGTACAGTGTGGAAGTTATGCATTCAGCACCAATGTACTGTATAGTACAGTGTGGAAGTTATGCATTCAGCACCAATGTACTGTATAGTACAGTGTGGAAGTTATGCATTCAGCACCAATGTACTGTATAGTACAGTGTGGAAGTTATGCATTCAGCACTAATGTACTGTATAGTACAGTGTGGAAGTTATGCATTCAGCACTAATGTACTGTATAGTACAGTGTGGAAATTATGCATTCAGCACCAATGTACTGTATAGTACAGTGTGGAAGTTATGCATTCAGCACCAATGTACTGTATAGTACAGTGTGGAAGTTATGCATTCAGCACCAATGTACTGTATATGTATAGTACAGTGTGGAAGTTATGCATTCAGCACCAATGTACTGTATAGTACAGTGTGGAAGTTATGCATTCAGCACCAATGTACTGTATAGTACAGTGTGGAAGTTATGCATTCAGCACTAATGTACTGTATAGTACAGTGTGGAAGTTATGCATTCAGCACTAATGTACTGTATAGTACAGTGTGGAAGTTATGCATTCAGCACTAATGTACTGTATAGTACAGTGTGGAAGTTATGCATTCAGCACTAATGTACTGTATAGTACAGTGTGGAAGTTATGCATTCAGCACCAATGTACTGTATAGTACAGTGTGGAAGTTATGCATTCAGCACCAATGTACTGTATAGTACAGTGTGGAAGTTATGCATTCAGCACCAATGTACTGTATAGTACAGTGTGGAAGTTATGCATTCAGCACCAATGTACTGTATAGTACAGTGTGGAAGTTATGCATTCAGCACCAATGTACTGTATAGTACAGTGTGGAAGTTATGCATTCAGCACTAATGTACTGTATAGTACAGTGTGGAAGTTATGCATTCAGCACCAATGTACTGTATAGTACAGTGTGGAAGTTATGCATTCAGCACCAATGTACTGTATAGTACAGTGTGGAAGTTATGCATTCAGCACCAATGTACTGTATAGTACAGTGTGGAAGTTATGCATTCAGCACCAATGTACTGTATAGTACAGTGTGGAAGTTATGCATTCAGCACCAATGTACTGTATAGTACAGTGTGGAAGTTATGCATTCAGCACCAATGTACTGTATAGTACAGTGTGGAAGTTATGCATTCAGCACCAATGTACTGTATAGTACAGTGTGGAAGTTATGCATTCAGCACCAATGTACTGTATAGTACAGTGTGGAAGTTATGCATTCAGCACCAATGTACTGTATAGTACAGTGTGGAAGTTATGCATTCAGCACCAATGTACTGTATAGTACAGTGTGGAAGTTATGCATTCAGCACTAATGTACTGTATAGTACAGTGTGGAAGTTATGCATTCAGCACTAATGTACTGTATAGTACAGTGTGGAAGTTATGCATTCAGCACCAATGTACTGTATAGTACAGTGTGGAAGTTATGCATTCAGCACCAATGTACTGTATAGTACAGTGTGGAAGTTATGCATTCAGCACCAATGTACTGTATAGTACAGTGTGGAAGTTATGCATTCAGCACCAATGTACTGTATAGTACAGTGTGGAAGTTATGCATTCAATACATAGACATCTGAATACTGATACCTGTCAGTCAATATTGTTTAACATTCAATAACATGTACACAAATCTTATTTATTACATTACTATAATACAGTTACCATTTATTACATTACATTACAGTTACAATTTATTACATTTCAGTTACTATTTATTATGGCATAGTTACCATTTATTACATTACATTACAGTTACAATTTATTACATTTCAGTTACCATATATTACATGAGTTATTATTTATTACGGCATAGTTACCATTTATTACATTACAGTTACAATTTATTGCACTACAGTTACAAGTTATTACACTACAGTTATTATTTATTACAATACAGTTACCATTTAATATGCTAGTTACTATTTATTACAATACAGTTACCATTTAATATGCTAGTTACTATTTATTACAATACAGTTACCATTTAATACGCTAGTTACTATTTATTACAATACAGTTACCATTTAATACGCTAGTTACTATTTATTACAATACAGTTACCATTTAATATGCTAGTTACTATTCATTACAGCATAGTTACCATTTATTATACAGTAATTATTATTCACCTGTTAGCAGCAGTAATTCTTGATTTCACACTGTCTTCCAACAAAAGTCGACGTAATCTCCAGTAGAAAAATTTACGAGATGACTTCCACTTCAAAACATCCTAAATTAAAAATCAATAAATTAACAACATTGTATTGTACAATACAATTTCATAATTCCTATCATGCTTCACTGAAATATGAAAATTGCACTTCTTTTTGAAAGTCAAACAATAAGAAATTAACTTTTAATAACATCCCACATACATTTACATAATAAAAAATAGAGTAGAACTTACTGATATAACTCCTTTCTCTACCATTCTGACAGCAGTATCATGTAAATCAGCAAACATTACAGCTACTGTATGGTAGATAGGAAGTAACTGGTCCTCTCGTTTTTTCAGTTTTTTTTCAATCTCTACAGAGAAAGCATACGTACATATGATATGCAAATTATCCACTTACTATGCATAAATACTAATTGAACAACCTATTCAGTCAGTTACTATATGAAACAAACAACTCATAATGCAGCATTTAAATATTGCACACTATGATATGCAAATTAGCCACTTAATATGCATAAATACAAATTGTACAAACTATTCAGTCAGTTACTATATGAAACAAGCAACTCATGCAGCATTTAAATATTGCACACTATGATATGCAAATTACCCACTTAATATGCATAAATACAAATTGTACAACCTATTCAGTTAGTTACTATATGAAACAAACAAGTCATAATGAAGAATTTAAATATTGCACACCATGATATGCAAATTACCCACTTAATATGCATAAATAATAATTGTACAAGCTATTCAGTCAGTTACTATATGAAACAAACAAGTCATAATGCAGCATTTAAATATTGCACACTATGATATGCAAATTACCCACTTAATATGCATAAATACAAATTGTACAACCTATTCAGTTAGTTACTATATGAAACAAACAAGTCATAATGAAGAATTTAAATATTGCACACCATGATATGCAAATTACCCACTTAATATGCATAAATAATAATTGTACAACCTATTCAGTCAGTTACTATATGAAACAAGCAACTCATGCAGCATTTAAATATTGCACACTATGCTATGCAAATTACCAATTTAATATGCATAAATACTAATTGTACAAACTATTCAGTCAGTTACTATATGAAACAAACAAGTCATAATGCAGCATTGAAATATTGCACACTATGCTATGCAAATTAGCCACTTAATATGCATAAATACAAACTGTACAAACTATTCAGTCAGTTACTATATGAAACAAGCAACTCATGCAGCATTTAAATATTGCACACTATGATATGCAAATTACCCACTTAATATGCATAAATACAAATTGTACAACCTATTCAGTCAGTTACTATATGAAACAAACAAGTCATAATGCAGCATTTAAATACTGCAGACTATGATATGCAAAGTAACCAACTTAATATGCATAATTAATAATTGTACAACCAGTTCAGTCAGTCACTGTATGAAAGACAATGCAGCATTTAAATACTGTACACAGTGGTCAGTAAATATTTATTATTTAAAAATATTATTCAGATTTGACTTGCGACCAACCTGTTTTCTTTTCTGGTGTCAATTCAGGCTGAGATAACTCCTCTATCAATTTTATTGTCACATTATCCAATCTTCTCATCGTGGTTACCAGGTCTTTTCTTTTATATTTTATTTCCACTGTTCCCTCCGGTTCTAACACCCCACCCCTGTCAAAGACAATTCACAAACTTAATGCCCATGCTTGACTCGGCAGCCCCCACCAAGTTTAAGTTGAGCCCAAATTATAAGTCAATTAATGTAACTTTTGATCATTTTACTTATTCTGAATAGATAAATTCTAACAGGTAAACAGGTAAACGTAAACTACACTTTGACAATGACTTTCAACAGTGAATGATGTTAAATACAGTACAACACAGTATCATTATGATTGGTTGGTAACAGACATTATCCATCAGGTGAGAGAAAGTTTTGACAGTCAAAGCTTGTAACAAAACTTGGTGGAAATTTTATTAAGAGTTTGTGTATGATTAAAAATCTTGGACAGTAAAGACAATGAAGACTGTTTTCCCAAATAATTTTTTACACAAGGAATTCTGATAGAAACGTAATATAACCCAAAACTGGAACATGTTGAATGAAAATTGTCATTTTGAAAATTTGTTTCAGGTGCTCGACTAAACAGCCATCTATTGAAATTTGAGCAAAACTGTATACATTTAATAAAAACAAAATGGCTGCCAGTCGGCCATCTTGAGTTGAATCACTAAACCACTGCATGTGCATATGTCCCACATAAAGTACTAAGACCAGAGGGTTCAGAAATATGACTTCAGATGGATGGACTGACAAAGAACAAATTATAAGTCCCTGTTTTTGAATTTTGTTCAAAAGAAAACTACCGTAAATATAAATGAAGTACAACATATTATATATACATGTAGTACTTCATATCAACATTACCTGGAATCTTGATCTGCATACATTTCCATTCTCATAGGGTTAATTGTGGGATCAATAACGACCCAGGAACCTCCCCGTAGCTCAGCATTTGGCGGTATATAGATCAACACAGGTTGTTTATATTCAGAGAAACCATCCACGATATACGACCCATACTTTAATACTTGTTCATACATATCTAGGTATATAAATCAACACAGGTTGTTTATATTCAGAGAAACCATCCACGATATACGACCCATACTTTAATACTTGTTCATACATATCTAGGTATATAAATCAACACAGGTTGTTTATATTCAGAGAAACCATCCACGATATACGACCCTTACTTTAATACTTGTTCATACATATCTGGGTATATAAATCAACACAGGTTGTTTATATTCAGAGAAACCATCCACAATATACGACCCTTACTTTAATACTTGTTCATACATATCTAGGTATATAGATCAACACAAGTTGTTTATATTCAGAGAAACCATCCACGATATACGACCCATACTTTAATACTTGTTCATACATATCTAGGTATATAGATCAACACAGGTTGTTTATATTCAGAGAAACCATCCACGATATACGACCCATACTTTAATACTTGTTCATACATATCTAGGTATATAGATCAACACAGGTTGTTTATATTCAGAGAAACCATCCACGATATACGACCCATACTTTAATACTTGTTCATACATATCTAGGTATATAAATCAACACAGGTTGTTTATATTCAGAGAAACCATCCACGATATACGACCCTTACTTTAATACTTGTTCATACATATCTAGGTATATAAATCAACACAGGTTGTTTATATTCAGAGAAACCATCCACGATATACAACCCTTACTTTAATACTTGTTCATACATATCTGGGTATATAGATCAACACAAGTTGTTTATATTCAGAGAAACCATCCACGATATACAACCCATAATTTAATACTTGTTCATACATATCTAGGTATATAGATCAACACAGGTTGTTTATATTCAGAGAAACCATCCACGATATACGACCCTTACTTTAATACTTGTTCATACATATCTGGGTATATACATCAACACAGGTTGTTTATATTCAGAGAAACCATCCATGATATACGACCCGTACTTTAATACTTGTTCATACATATCTGGGTATATAAATCAACACAGGTTGTTTATATTCAGAGAAACCATCCACGATATACGACCCTTACTTTAATACTTGTTCATACATATCTGGGTATATAGATCAACACAGGTTGTTTATATTCAGAGAAACCATCCACGATATACGACCCATACTTTAATACTTGTTCATACATATCTAGGTATATAAATCAACACAGGTTGTTTATATTCAGAGAAACCATTCACGATATACGACCCATACTTTAATACTTGTTCATACATATCTGGGTATATAGATCAACACAGATTGTTTATATTCAGAGAAACCATCCACGATATACGACCCTTACTTTAATACTTGTTCATACATATCTAAGTATATAAATCAACACAGGTTGTTTATATTCAGAGAAACCATACACGATATACGACCCTTACTTTAATACTTGTTCATACATATCTGGGTATATAAATCAACACAGGTTGTTTATATTCAGAGAAACCATCCACGATATACGACCCTTACTTTAATACTTGTTCATACATATCTAGGTATATAGATCAACACAGGTTGTTTATATTCAGAGAAACCATCCACGATATACGACCCTTACTTTAATACTTGTTCATACATATCTGGGTATATAAATCAACACAGGTTGTTTATATTCAGAGAAACCATCCATGATATAAGACCCATACTTTAATACTTGTTCATACATATCTAGGTATATAAATCAACACAGGTTGTTTATATTCAGAGAAACCATCCACGATATACGACCCTTACTTTAATACTTGTTCATACATATCTAGGTATATAAATCAACACAGGTTGTTTATATTCAGAGAAACCATCCACGATATACGACCCTTACTTTAATACTTGTTCATACATATCTGGGTATATAAATCAACACAGGTTGTTTATATTCAGAGAAACCATCCACGATATACGACCCTTACTTTAATACTTGTTCATACATATCTGGGTATATAGATCAACACAGGTTGTTTATATTCAGAGAAACCATCCATGATATGAGACCCATACTTTAATATTTGTTCATACATATCTAGGTATATACATCAACACAGGTTGTTAATATTCAGAGAAACCATCCACGATATACGACCCTTACTTTAATACTTGTTCATACATATCTGGGTATATAAATCAACACAGGTTGTTTATATTCAGAGAAACCATCCATGATATAAGACCCATACTTTAATACTTGTTCATACATATCTGGGTATATAAATCAACACAGGTTGTTTATATTCAGAGAAACCATCCACGATATACGACCCTTACTTTAATACTTGTTCATACATATCTGGGTATATAGATCAACACAAGTTGTTTATATTCAGAGAAACCATCCACGATATACGACCCATACTTTAATACTTGTTCATACATATCTAGGTATATACATCAACACAAGTTGTTTATATTCAGAGAAACCATCCACGATATACGACCCTTACTTTAATACTTGTTCATACATATCTGGGTATATAGATCAACACAAGTTGTTTATATTCAGAGAAACCATCCACGATATACAACCCATAATTTAATACTTGTTCATACATATCTAGGTATATAGATCAACACAAGTTGTTTATATTCAGAGAAACCATCCACGATATACGACCCTTACTTTAATACTTGTTCATACATATCTGGGTATATACATCAACACAGGTTGTTTATATTCAGAGAAACCATCCATGATATACGACCCGTACTTTAATACTTGTTCATACATATCTGGGTATATAAATCAACACAGGTTGTTTATATTCAGAGAAACCATCCACGATATACGACCCTTACTTTAATACTTGTTCATACATATCTGGGTATATAGATCAACACAGGTTGTTTATATTCAGAGAAACCATCCACGATATACGACCCATACTTTAATACTTGTTCATACATATCTAGGTATATAAATCAACACAGGTTGTTTATATTCAGAGAAACCATTCACGATATACGACCCATACTTTAATACTTGTTCATACATATCTGGGTATATAGATCAACACAGGTTGTTTATATTCAGAGAAACCATCCACGATATACGACCCTTACTTTAATACTTGTTCATACATATCTAAGTATATAAATCAACACAGGTTGTTTATATTCAGAGAAACCATACACGATATACGACCCTTACTTTAATACTTGTTCATACATATCTGGGTATATAAATCAACACAGGTTGTTTATATTCAGAGAAACCATCCACGATATACGACCCTTACTTTAATACTTGTTCATACATATCTAGGTATATAGATCAACACAGGTTGTTTATATTCAGAGAAACCATCCACGATATACGACCCTTACTTTAATACTTGTTCATACATATCTGGGTATATAAATCAACACAGGTTGTTTATATTCAGAGAAACCATCCATGATATAAGACCCATACTTTAATACTTGTTCATACATATCTAGGTATATAAATCAACACAGGTTGTTTATATTCAGAGAAACCATCCACGATATACGACCCTTACTTTAATACTTGTTCATACATATCTAGGTATATAAATGAACACAGGTTGTTTATATTCAGAGAAACCATCCACGATATACGACCCATACTTTAATACTTGTTCATACATATCTAGGTATATACATCAACACAGGTTGTTTATATTCAGAGAAACCATACACGATATATGACGCATACTTTAATACTTGTTCATACATATCTGGGTATATAGATCAACACAACTTGTTTATATTCAGAGAAACCATCCACGATATACGACCCATGCTTTAATACTTGTTCATACATATCTAGGTATATACATCAACACAGGTTGTTTATATTCAGAGAAACCATCCACGATATACGACCCTTACTTTAATATTTGTTCATACATATCTAGGTATATACATCAACACAGGTTGTTTATATTCAGAGAAACCATCCACGATATACGACCCTTACTTTAATACTTGTTCATACATACATGGATCTAGGTATATAAATCAACACAGGTTGTTTATATTCAGAGAAACCATCCACGATATACGACCCTTACTTTAATACTTGTTCATACATATCTAGGTATATAAATCAACACAGGTTGTTTATATTCAGAGAAACCATCCACGATATACGACCCATACTTTAATACTTGTTCATACATATCTAGGTATATACATCAACACAGGTTGTTCATATTCAGAGAAACCATCCACGATATATGACCCATACTTTAATACTTGTTCATACATATCTGGGTATATAAATCAACGCAGGTTGTTTATATTCAGAGAAACCATCCACGATATACGACCCTTACTTTAATACTTGTTCATACATACATGGATCTAGGTATATAAATCAACACAGGTTGTTTATATTCAGAGAAACCATCCACGATATACGACCCTTACTTTAATACTTGTTCATACATATCTAGGTATATAAATCAACACAGGTTGTTTATATTCAGAGAAACCATCCACGATATACGACCCATACTTTAATACTTGTTCATACATATCTAGGTATATAGATCAACACAGGTTGTTCATATTCAGAGAAACCATCCACGATATATGACCCATACTTTAATACTTGTTCATACATATCTGGGTATATAAATCAACACAGGTTGTTTATATTCAGAGAAACCATCCACGATATACGACCCTTACTTTAATACTTGTTCATACATATCTGGGTTTATACATCAACACAAGTTGTTTATATTCAGAGAAACCATCCACGATATACGACCCTTACTTTAATACTTGTTCATACATATCTAGGTATATAAATCAACACAGGTTGTTTATATTCAGAGAAACCATCCACGATATATGACCCATACTTTAATACTTGTTCATACATATCTGAGTATATAAATCAACACAGGTTGTTTATATTCAGAGAAACCATCCACGATATACGACCCTTACTTTAATACTTGTTCATACATATCTAGGTATATAGATCAACACAGGTTGTTTATATTCAGAGAAACCATCCACGATATACGACCCTTACTTTAATACTTGTTCATACATATCTGGGTATATAAATCAACACAGGTTGTTTATATTCAGAGAAACCATCCATGATATAAGACCCATACTTTAATACTTGTTCATACATATCTAGGTATATAAATCAACACAGGTTGTTTATATTCAGAGAAACCATCCACGATATACGACCCTTACTTTAATACTTGTTCATACATATCTAGGTATATAAATGAACACAGGTTGTTTATATTCAGAGAAACCATCCACGATATACGACCCATAC
Source organism: Saccoglossus kowalevskii (assembly GCF_978046115.1). NCBI lineage: Eukaryota > Metazoa > Hemichordata > Enteropneusta > Harrimaniidae > Saccoglossus > Saccoglossus kowalevskii. The sequence goes on along the minus strand of NC_140652.1, from coordinate 35,810,039 downwards.
TTTAATACTTGTTCATACATATCTAGGTATATACATCAACACAGGTTGTTTATATTCAGAGAAACCATACACGATATATGACGCATACTTTAATACTTGTTCATACATATCTGGGTATATAGATCAACACAACTTGTTTATATTCAGAGAAACCATCCACGATATACGACCCATGCTTTAATACTTGTTCATACATATCTAGGTATATACATCAACACAGGTTGTTTATATTCAGAGAAACCATCCACGATATACGACCCTTACTTTAATATTTGTTCATACATATCTAGGTATATACATCAACACAGGTTGTTTATATTCAGAGAAACCATCCACGATATACGACCCTTACTTTAATACTTGTTCATACATACATGGATCTAGGTATATAAATCAACACAGGTTGTTTATATTCAGAGAAACCATCCACGATATACGACCCTTACTTTAATACTTGTTCATACATATCTAGGTATATAAATCAACACAGGTTGTTTATATTCAGAGAAACCATCCACGATATACGACCCATACTTTAATACTTGTTCATACATATCTAGGTATATACATCAACACAGGTTGTTCATATTCAGAGAAACCATCCACGATATATGACCCATACTTTAATACTTGTTCATACATATCTGGGTATATAAATCAACGCAGGTTGTTTATATTCAGAGAAACCATCCACGATATACGACCCTTACTTTAATACTTGTTCATACATACATGGATCTAGGTATATAAATCAACACAGGTTGTTTATATTCAGAGAAACCATCCACGATATACGACCCTTACTTTAATACTTGTTCATACATATCTAGGTATATAAATCAACACAGGTTGTTTATATTCAGAGAAACCATCCACGATATACGACCCATACTTTAATACTTGTTCATACATATCTAGGTATATAGATCAACACAGGTTGTTCATATTCAGAGAAACCATCCACGATATATGACCCATACTTTAATACTTGTTCATACATATCTGGGTATATAAATCAACACAGGTTGTTTATATTCAGAGAAACCATCCACGATATACGACCCTTACTTTAATACTTGTTCATACATATCTGGGTTTATACATCAACACAAGTTGTTTATATTCAGAGAAACCATCCACGATATACGACCCTTACTTTAATACTTGTTCATACATATCTAGGTATATAAATCAACACAGGTTGTTTATATTCAGAGAAACCATCCACGATATATGACCCATACTTTAATACTTGTTCATACATATCTGAGTATATAAATCAACACAGGTTGTTTATATTCAGAGAAACCATCCACGATATACGACCCATACTTTAATACTTGTTCATACATATCTGGGTATATAAATCAACACAGGTTGTTTATATTCAGAGAAACCATCCACGATATACGACCCATACTTTAATACTTGTTCATACATATCTAGGTATATAGATCAACACAGGTTGTTTATATTCAGAGAAACCATCCACGATATACGACCCTTACTTTAATACTTGTTCATACATATCTGGGTATATAAATCAACACAGGTTGTTTATATTCAGAGAAACCATTCACGATATACGACCCTTACTTTAATACTTGTTCATACATATCTAGGTATATAAATCAACACAGGTTGTTTATATTCAGAGAAACCATCCACGATATACGACCCTTACTTTAATACTTGTTCATACATATCTAGGTATATAGATCAACACAGGTTGTTTATATTCAGAGAAACCATCCACGATATACAACCCTTACTTTAATACTTGTTCATACATATCTGGGTATATAAATCAACACAAGTTGTTTATATTCAGAGAAACCATCCACAATATACGACCCTTACTTAAATACTTGTTCATACATATCTGGGTATATAGATCAACACAGGTTGTTTATATTCAGAGAAACCATCCATGATATACGACCCTTACTTTAATACTTGTTCATACATATCTAGGTATATAGATCAACACAAGTTGTTTATATTCAGAGAAACCATGCATGATATACGACCCATACTTTAATACTTGTTCATACATATCTGGGTATATACATCAACACAGGTTGTTTATATTCAGAGAAACCATCCACGATATACGACCCATACTTTAATACTTGTTCATACATATCTGGGTATATAGATCAACACAAGTTGTTTATATTCAGAGAAACCATCCACGATATACGACCCTTACTTTAATACTTGTTCATACATATCTGGGTATATAGATCAACACAAGTTGTTTATATTCAGAGAAACCATCCACGATATACGACCCATACTTTAATACTTGTTCATACATATCTAGGTATATAAATCAACACAGGTTGTTTATATTCAGAGAAACCATCCATGATATAAGACCCATACTTTAATACTTGTTCATACATATCTGGGTATATAAATCAACACAAGTTGTTTACATTCAGAGAAACCATCCACGATATACAACCCTTACTTTAATACTTGTTCATACATATCTGGGTATATAAATCAACACAAGTTGTTTATATTCAGAGAAACCATCCACGATATACGACCCATACTTTAATACTTGTTCATACATATCTGGGTATATAAATCAACACAGGTTGTTTATATTCAGAGAAACCATCCACGATATACGACCCATACTTTAATACTTGTTCATACATATCTGGGTATATAGATCAACACAAGTTGTTTATATTCAGAGAAACCATCCACGATATACGACCCATACTTTAATACTTGTTCATACATATCTGGGTATATAAATCAACACAGGTTGTTTATATTCAGAGGAACCATCCATGATATAAGACCCATACTTTAATATTTGTTCATACATATCTGGGTATATAGATCAACACAAGTTGTTTATATTCAGAGAAACCATCCACGATATACGACCCATACTTTAATACTTGTTCATACATACATATCTGGGTATATAGATCAACACAAGTTGTTTATATTCAGAGAAACCATCCACGATATACGACCCATACTTTAATACTTGTTCATACATATCTGGGTATATAGATCAACACAAGTTGTTTATATTCAGAGAAACCATCCACGATATACGACCCATACTTTAATACTTGTTCATACATATCTGGGTATATAGATCAACACAAGTTGTTTATATTCAGAGAAACCATCCACGATATACGACCCATACTTTAATACTTGTTCATACATATCTGGGTATATAGATCAACACAAGTTGTTTATATTCAGAGAAACCATCCACAATATACAACCCATACTTTAATACTTGTTCATACATATCTGGGTATATAGATCAACACAGGTTGTTTATATTCAGAGAAACCATCCACGATATACAACCCATACTTTAATACTTGTTCATACATATCTGGGTATATAGATCAACACAAGTTGTTTATATTCAGAGAAACCATTCACGATATACGACCCATACTTTAATCCTTGTTCATACATATCTGGGTATATAGATCAACACAAGTTGTTTATATTCAGAGAAACCATTCACGATATACAACCCATACTTCAATACTTGTTCAAGTGTGAAGGGAACTACTTTTATAGAGTGGTGAACATTGACAACAAGCGTGATAAGGCAAATAACCTTATTACCTTTCATTCCGCCTGAGAATCCTCTCCAGTTAGCAAATACCATCAGTGGCAAACCTTCTCGGTTGAAATCTTTGATGGCTTGTGCAGTTTTATATGCAGAGTCTGGAAACCATACTTGACCAGCTTGTGATATCAATTTAGCCTCAGAATCAGGGTTACCAGGGTCAGCAGGAATCTCTACATCAACAGTTCTGGTTTCCACAGCGATCACACCAAGAGGAATACCCCCTAACCTGATAAATAAAGCAAAGTTGAAGATGACAACAACAGACAGAGGAACTTGACATCAAAGCTCACATCATATAGCAAATAGTGAGAAATATCAGAAATAATAATGTACATCACTTTCCATATTTGGGCATTCAGTGGCATTGAAATCATTTATTCACTTTAATGATAAAGTTAATCTACTGTATTGTTTTTCAATTGTACTTCGCAACCACTATGGCATTGTGGGTAATGGCAGCATTGTAGTTATTGTGTTGAATTCAAATAAAAAGAACAGTATGTTTAGTCGTACAAATAGTGAATGCTGTTTGTACTTACTTTGCTCTGCCACACACTACAGTCTGTGCCCAAGGCTTCATGATTTCCATAAAAGAATCTTTGTCAAAGAATCCACTTATCCACTCAGCTTGATCTGAATTCAGAACATGTATAATTGTTTAAAAAAAAAACAGTTTTAAATTCTTGGCATATATGTAATTTGAACATTCGTGAGTCACACTGGTTATCATTTTAGACAATGACTATTTTGCCAATATTATTATGACGTGGTTCCCATGGAAATGATATTCCGTAACGTAAAATGTTATTTTGAGATACTAAGGTCAAATTTTTTCAAATAATAACCTGTTTTTCATACACAGTTTATTCTGTATTTTGCAGACTATCATACGGTTTGGTAATTTCATTTTTGTCTTTTTATATTTCCATGGTGAAGTCATATGGTATTCTTGAAAACAATGGCTTTTTTGTAATTAATCATTTTGATTGATTGTGTTTAATTATTTGTTTGTCTTTTTACCAGAATCAACTCTTCCATTCAACATATGTCTTGGATCATAAGGGTCTTTACTTGGGAAGAAATCAATATCTCTATCAATCAGATCAACAGATGGTGTGATTGGGATTTGTTCATTTCGAGCCTGAAAACAAAAAAATACAGTCAGTCACAGAATGTTTCAGTGATATATGTAAGCATCACAGAAATCAAGTCTCATTTTTCAGTCTTCAGTCGCGTAAAACCTCATAAACTTAATATTTAAAATATTGTTTTCAGAAATGACTCGTCGGTGACAGAAAGAAGGGTGACATTCAAATTATAGCTCATATGCTTTAGTTGAAACCAAAGTATTTGGCGAATAAACTTCTGAGACTTGTTGTAAAACAGCATCCAAAGTAATATCGGAATACCAGATGATTGGAAAAAGTAATTTATTTTAATTTGAGGTTAATGCTCAGACAGTACACGGTCGCATTACCCTTTGCTGCGCATCGGTCGATACTCCCACTGGACTGTCTTTGTGCATACTTTGAGGTATCCTCGTAATAACCTTATTATTATACATCTTTTTTTTTCAAGGATACATCATGGGAATGCCGAAATCCAAAAAAAGTTTAGAACAGAATCAGCGAACTTCTTTGTGTGAAGTTCGGTCAAACCCTGGCAGCAGCCATGTCTGTTTTTATTATTAGAGGACGCTTACACGCGTATTCATTCTATATTTGGAATTCGCATTTCTTTATATGGTAGGGTGAAAATAACCCGTAAAATACAACAAAATTACGGCACACTGTAACTTATGGCGTTACGATGATAGATGTATAATAATAATATTTATATTGAATGATACTATGCACAATACAATTGATATAATGTTTCAATACATTGCCCTCAAAAGAAAACTTTTACTGAGCTCTCAGTGAGTGAATGTAAATGATCAACACAAATCACACCATGCCATGTATTCTTTGCCATATAAACTACTGTAAAAAAAGAAATGTTCACTGGACTTAGTTTGAATGGATTTAAATTCACTCGATTGTGGAGGAAACAATACATTATATACATGATTTACTAGGTTTTTATTTAGTTATTATCAAAATAAATAAATATTAAACCCAGCTAAGTGCATTATTCCATTCTTTAATACTTTCATCTAAAGATTATCAACAAAATAAAGACAATGTTTGTTACCTTAGGAATATACGACAGCCACTTGAGTATCGTAAGAACACCTTCAAAGTCATCTTGTGATGTAGCATGACTTACGCCATTGTTATGCATAATTTGAATACCTCCTAGCTGATTATTTGATGTGTACACTTGACGACCAAGAACCTATTATAAAAAAGAAATTTTGATAAAACCATGTGCTAGATGACCTTTGACCTAAGTTGTACTTTATACCATTTTATTATAGCATGAAATCTTGAAATTAAAAAAATAATTCCATTATAAAAGTTGATGTTGCAATAAAATAGAAACAATGCAGGGGACAAGACAATGAAGACCACTAAATACTGCACACCTTATATTGTGCATACTTGTCATGAATGTTACAGTAATAACAGAGTGTCGGTGATCTACAATTCACTGCAAGATATTGTGTAATACGCGAGAGGCACAGATTGAATGTCTGCCAATTTTTCAAGAAGGATGTATTGGTGAGCTATTCTTACTTTATCACAACACTGAAAATCATCAAATGTGTAAATCACATTATTAAAGGGGAACCTTCCAAGCCAAAGGGTTGCACCAAAGAATCATGGGACACTATTGTTTATGTTGTTTACAATGTTAATCTGTTTTGTTATCCATGGTAATTTTAATCCATAAAGTAAATTTGTTGTGGAAGTGTCCCTTTAAGCCTGGAAATACCCAAAATGCTTTCGTCTGTAGAATCTCATGTTATGTTTTAATGCCAATGCAATGATCTTTGTTTGTTCATATGTTTCATTTCACACATAACACAGGATCTGGCAGTGCACAGAAAATGATCTATTAAGAAATGCACATAAGGCCACACCAACTTAATTTTATGGATGACATCCGCACGCGCATTAGTTTTCGCCTGTTCTCAAAAAAAAAAAAAAATCTCCCATGACGAGTCTCCACAGATCGGTTTTCTGTCCCGAACTTGCCGACTCATATTGTCACAAAGCGGCGGCTTGTCGTAAAACTCGTTTTGGACTACCTCAAAGCGTGCCAATTTTGTCGTAAATGATTCCAACATGGCAATCATGCCACCAAAATACGTGAGCATAAAAGTACAGAAGAAAAACAGAGGGATTGTTGTAGACTGGTACGCAATTGACGTCGGCCAGGGAGATGTGACGTTTACATAACTATACGAAAGATCGGTAGCGGCAAGCGAGTTTCACCCAGACAACTTTAAGGACATATTGTCCAGAGTGGCTGTCCCGCGTTTCTTCTGCAACGATGAGAGAAATGGGAGAGAAGTGGAGGTGTAGGTGGCCTAAAAGTTGGTCAGGTGACAAGTCAGTTCGGTTGCTTTGTTCGCATTGAAGTCGACAAAACTGCAACGAAAGCAGTTCGCTTTCGAGATGAAGAAAATGTTCTTATTTTTTTTTCATTTTCTGATTCGAATAATTTGCTTGCACTCACAGTGCAATGTTTTGTTAGTTATTGTCATAAAGTAGGGATATGTACATTAGGCCTTGACTTGAACTGAAAATGGTGTTCATGCTGTACCATTAATGCAGTGTTTCTGACTGAAGGTACTACATCATGACTACATGTACTAGAGCTTGTCTGAAATGGTTATACCTTTGACAGTAATACAGTACGAGATGTGTACATCAACATGTGCCTCCTACAAATAAAGACTTCTTGTTGTTTTTTTTTGATACACTCTGTTCTTTGGTTCAATTTGTAATACCAGCCCCGTAGTCCTGTGGTTTTAGCAGGATTTTTTTTTTTTTGGCAGGATTTTTTTTTTCGCCCTCTCGCATTAGTTTTGGGGTCTCCAGAGGATGTCATCCATACAATTAAATCAGTGTGGCCTAAGTACAAATGTACTTATAACTAGGAATTAAAAGAGAAGGCAAGTATAATGGTGTGAATTTGACCTAATAAAATTGAAGTGATATTTCTATTCAAACTAACATTTTGAAACTTTTTTTATAACAATTTTTGAGATTCAGATCAATAAGAGTATATGAAATTTTCAGTCCATGTCACTGCACTACCACTGAAGTGAAATGTTGCATATAATCTCAAAATTTGAAAATATATGTAATTCTCTTCATATTTATAGCATGATGTAGAAAATAGTGTAGATATAATAAATGCACCAGTGACACATGAAGATTTGTCTCAGACACTAGTTGTGCTAATTCATTTGCATAACTGAAAATCAGAAAGTCAAATATTCTTATATATTAGTGATCTATAGTTATAGAATTATAGAATTTGTAATTTGATAAAATTAAATTCATATAATATAGACAAAATAAGAATGAGAAGGAAGGAAATCAGGTGTCACAACATGTTTGTCTATGTCTCAAGTCACCTATAGAATTTAATTTTTTTCTTAAGACAGATCTTTGCAGCAGCCAAGATACAGACCCATGTTGACTCAAACTTACTTTATTGAGAGCTGAAGCACCTGTCAGTATTATTGATGAATTCTCTACTTGTACTATACGCTGACTCAAACGTACTAGATATGAACCAATTCCAACTGCACGACATGTGACCTAGTAAAAAGAAATTATGTTGTAATATTCACTTAATATGGTATACAGAGATGACATAAATCACATTATTAGTTGGATGTGATTAGTATCAGTGCTGGTTTATATACAAAACTCAATGGTGTTCAATATTCTCATCTGTCAGTCACAGCTATAAGTATAAGCACTACCCCCATAGTACCGGTATTGGTCAAAACACAGAATTGGTCAAAACACAGAATAGCATGTACAAAGGCACTACCCCCATAGTACCGGTATTGGTCAAAACACAGAGGTTCATAATTCAAAGCTAGTACTGTTACTCAAAGTTTTGTCTTCAAATAGTCGATCACAGAAAACAACTTGCAACATTTCAGAAAATTCCTGTCAAAAATATTAGCTATTCCTCTTTTAGTGTGGTATTATATAAAAAACACCCAAAATTTACACCACACAGAAAACAACATTATCTGAAAATTTAATGAATTTACATTATTTTTTCAAGGTAATTTGAAGTGGTGTATTTTTATGGTATTTGTTTATTGTCATTAAGAATGATTTTCCCACAATTCGTTGTAATTTTATGAGAATTATTAAAAAACAGCTTTTCTTGTTCAGTACCTCACATGCTGTAGGAAATAACACCATTTGGACATGCATTCAACTTTAATGTATTTTATGTCTTAGTATCACTACCAGTCACTTACCAAGCTAATAGTAACAATTTCATCATATGCAAGCGATGATTCACCAGCAATCATTCCACTACCACGTAAATTCTCTACTCCAAGGCCATCTTCTTTACCTGCAATTACAACAAAATTAAAACTGAAAACTAGAGCATCTATGTAACAAGTTTCATCAAAATCCAATGAATGGCTCTTTAGATATCAGTGGAACAGTCATGGAACAGCTAAAAATTAGCTAATTAACATGCAAATTAGGTAATTAATATGCATGGTTTCAACCAAAACCTAATCAATTCTGCGCATTAGCCCAGAGCATCTATGCACCAAGTTTCATTAAAAATCAACAAACGGTCATTGAGATAGCAGTGGAACGGACAGACACACACACACACACACACACACACACACACACACACACACACACACACACACACACCGTACATACAGACAAGTTAACTGCAAAGACTCCCATTGTGTGCTTCGTACACGTGAGTAAAAAATTCAAATAAAACCAATAAACTTTAATTAACAGTGGATGTAACATAAATCTACAACTGAAGCATCCACTGTGGTATTCAATCAGTTGTTGAACATGTGTGATGCGACCACAGCAGTCTTATTTGTTTTAACCATTTAGACTTTATATATATTATAGACTTACCGATAACATCAGTTATTTTATATCTGGATTCTCCTTCATCTTCTATTAAAACAGCTCTCAATGAATTAGATGCACTCAACTTCTTGAAGTCTGCAGGAGTCAGGTAGATATATTTAAAACCCTACAAGTGAAAGAATGACATATAAACTGGTCACATGACATATACACTGGTCACATGACATATATTACAATACAAGTACAATCAACAGTTATGATGGAAATCAATGTTTGTAACTTTCATCAAAATTGTTCAGTATATCAGTGACTATTTTTGTATTAGTTAGAATTAGAAATGTTCACATTTCTAACAATTATTTACATAAATCAAATTAAGTATTTCTTAGTACATGTACTTTGATTTCACACAACAATTACAAATTGTATGGATGACAAAGGACACAGGATCATGCAGCAGGACTAAGTCCAACTGAAGTGGGATCTCTAATCAATGTCTGTTTGTCTACCTTTTCTGGCTGTTTAGAGTCCTCCCATGCAATCTTGTACAGATGTTTGACTTCTTCTGCAAGACCTATCCGAGCACCACTATTAGCAGAAATGTAAATACGGGGTATACCAAGCTGTCTGGCCATCTCAGATGCACTCTGTAATTAAAGAACACATTTGTTTTCTTATTATGATTGTTCACAATATAGTTACAATACACTTTTTATAGTAATAATGCACATTTAACAAACATTTTATAGAAAAGATGCATCTTTATCAAATAAAATAATACAAAATTGATGGCAATATCCTGTTTTTTTTTAACTTAAAATGATTTAACCAAATGTTGCAAAGCATTTCATAGTAACCTGTCGAAAGCATTCACAGACAGCAAACATGAATGGGAAAAACAAATTTAAAATCACCTTTAACATCATTTATAGTAATGATGCACCTTTAACATATATTTTAATTTTAATGATGCATTTTTTAAAGCTTGTCACAAATACCTTAAATAAGAGATCTTCTTCAGGACCAAACGAGCCAATCAGAAAGGTGATATCATTTGCTATGACAATTAAATCTCTACCCTCTACATATTCTGGCGTCTTTATTGTCATCTTCCAAGCTACCATACCAGTTTGGTTCTCACCATGGTTACGATTTATAGTCACTAAATCACCATGACTATCCAGTATCAACTCAGCACAACTCACCTTTCAAGGAAATCAATAAATTTAATAACTTTAAATACTGGACTGAAAGGCAGAAAAAAACAGAAATTTTGAAAAGAGCCGATTTCACTGTGGAATATGTTCAACTGGTAGCCACTGGTGATGACCCAGAAACTGACACTTAATCGAATCAAAGTAAGTATAACAGTTAGTAGTAATTGTGCATTTTTACCTAAAGACGAACAAACCACGGAACGTCTCGGGTACACAGTTTTTTTGCACCTGAGAATTTTTTCTAGTTTCACACATAGTTACATGTATGTTATGTAGAGGCCAGTCAAAGATGTGTTAGGTGAAAGAGAGCCAGACAGTTGAACATGATTCATGAAATCTACTTAGAGCAAAAAACTGCATGTAGACTAGCACAAATTGTGGATTGGTAAACTATCAACTAACACTGGTACATCCTAATTGTGAAATATTAAAACACATAACAAATAATAGAAATATTAATTAATACATTTAACATTTTCACCACTAGACTTTCTGGTCCAATTTTTTCTGCACTTTCCTCTTATACTCTTTAATATTTCTAAAAATGAACCCTAATTTTGGAGCTAACTTTTAAAACTAGCGCCGAAGGCGCATATTAGTTTTTATGTTTATATAAGAGATTGCATACTTACCTTTGGTTAATGAAATTTTAATTTCATAAACAAATGGGATAATTGCCAATTATCATATAATACTGGTTAAATAAAATCGAAATAACAGTGGATAGCTCCCGTAGGGGGCGTCCTTCCCCTGTCATCTGATTTGCATACTTCCAGATCTTTTTGACCACGATATTGATTCGTAGCTATTTATCTGGGGTGGTTTTGGGTGGGAAGGTAAGTATGCAATCTCTTATATAAACATAAAAACTAATATGCGCCTTCGGCGCTAGTTTTAAAAGTTTATTACAGAGTATTGCATACTAACCCCTTTGGTTAATGAAATTTTAATTTCATAAACAAATGGGACAGATTACCAGAGAATATCTCTTGGCAGATAAATACTACCCCACCTGATTATGGAATTGAAAAAAATTCCATCCCCCCAACTGTATAACTCCCGCTAACTGAATAATTCTTGCAGTTGCGGAAAGTTGCATGCCCTATTGTTTCGTTACAACTTGGCCTGTCACTAGGTAGCCTAACGAGTGTAGGCCCTGTGACTCGGCCGCTAGGTCTTTCAGGTAATAAGAGAGAAAAGTGTTGCTAGTTTTCCAGGACCCGGCTGCTAGCACCTGGGCTAAAGAAGCTCCGCTAGCAAATGCCAGTGTATTACCTATGCCTCTTAAGTCATGCATCTTGGCAGTGACTTTGCCTGCCTCTGTGCTCAAATACTTATCACTATAAGCGTGGTAAACCGTCTCTTTTACCCATCTCGCTAACGTGAATTTCGACGCCGCTGAGCTTTGTTTACCTTTTTGGTAACAAACGAACATCGACCTTTGACCCCTTCTGACCCCGGAAGTACGTTTCTTATAATAAGCTAGCGCACGTACCGGACAAAGAATTCTGTCTTGTTTTTCATTGGAAATATTGCTCAGTGCCGGGATAACGATCGGAGTCGCCGTCTCGTGCAGTTTCTGATTTTTTTCCTCTGAATTTTACTGATGTCATTAAAATCGCTTTATCGGGATAAAACACCGTAAAATTGTCTTCAAATGACAGAGCGTGTATTTCGCTAACTCGCCTCCCTGAAGCGAGTGCTAGTAGAAAAACAGTCTTTTTCGTCCAGTCCTGTAGTGACGCCAATTCCTTCGGTTCGTATGGGAATTGTCGTAGCGCTTCAAGGACTACTGACAAGCTCCATGCAGGTGCTTTGTACCTCTCAATGAGGCCCGCCTGTGTAATAAAGCCCTTGAACAGATCGGAGATTGTCGGGTCATCCGAAATGTTTTTGTCTAGGCTTAGTTTGAGTACAGAGTTGATCGCCGATTTATAGTTTTCTACTGTCCCCGGTTTCAACTTTTTTTCGTTGATCAAATAAGAAAAAAACTTCGCTACTTGGGGCAAAGAGGGATAGAGTGGATGTATATCCCCTGCAAGACACCAATTACGAAATTTTTCCCAGTGGTATTGATACAATCCATTTGAGGAATCCCTAAGCCCGGCCGTCGTTGTTTGCGACACTTGGCTTGAAAACCCTTGCGCAATTCTAAATTGCTGGATAGTTTCCACACGTGAAGTTGGTACAGCTCCGGGTTGGTTGGTGTATAACCGCCGGGTTGTGTCAACGTGATTTCTTGTGGCAGGCTTCTCGGATGGTCCGTTAGCAGAGACAGCAGTAACGGAAACCAAGTCTGAGACGGCCAGTTCGGTGCCACTAGAATCATGTGCGAGTTCTCCGATTGTTCCAGTTTTTGTAACGTTCGGTGGATCAATGGAAATGGTGGGAATGCGTAACTGAACATTCCGCCCCACTCCATCTGAAGTGCGTCCCACGTCAGTGACTGTTTGTCCGGATAACGCGTCACAAAAACGGGACGTTTTTTGTTTTCCGGTGTTGCAAACAGATCTACCTGGGGTTCCCCCCACATGTCGAACACTAGGTTTACTGCCGTCTGTGACAGCTCCCATTCTGTGTCGTCGTAGGGTTTCCCCCGGGATAGCGAGTCCGCTACACCGTTTTGGACTCTCGGTATATGTTTGCACATCAGCTCGACTTTGTTTTGTGCACACCACTTTAGCACTGCTACAGCATGGTCGTTTAACGACTGTGATTTCGTTCCCCCTTCCTTGTTGAGGTAAGCTACTACAGTCTGATTGTCGGATCTTATTAACACGGCCCGGTTTTTTACCGCTTTTTTGAAGGATTGCAGGGAGAACTGCACCGCTAGCATTTCCAGTCGGTTTATGTGAAATTTCCTTTGTTTTTCGTTCCACTGACCGTGTGCAATCCCGTCCATGCAGTGCCCTCCCCAGCCCGTCATGGATGCGTCCGTCACCAACGTTACTGTCGGTTTCGCCTTGTCCATGGGAATCCCCGCCGTGAGGTTCTTGAGGTTGCCCCACCACGGAAGTGATTCCAGAAAGGCCGGTGTGAACAGTACCGGTTTTTCGTATTTTATCCCGTCCTTTGATAGTCGCACTAGGCGTTGGATCGGTCTGGACTGTAGCGCCGCTCTCGGTACTAAGCCCCTCATCGAAGTTAACATCCCCACTAGTCGCATTACCTGGCGTAGTGTGGCTTGTTTTTGTTTTAGAAATGATTGTATCATTTTTTGTACATTGTCGATTCTGTGCTGGGCTGGTCGGATCATGCCTTTCTCCGCATCCAGTTCCATGCCCAGAAAGACTATTTTCTGCGTCGGTATTAATTCTGATTTTTCCATATTTATCAGAAAACCTAGCTTTAACAGTAGACTGACAGTCCGCTCGGTTGATTGACAAATCAGGTTCCGATTTTGACTTTTTATCAGCCAGTCGTCTAAGTAGGGGTTGACGTCTGCTGCGTTCTTGTGCAGTAACGCCACCACTGTGCGTAGAACTTTTGTAAACAGAAGTGGGGCTGACGTCAGGCCGAAAGGTAGGACGGTGTACTGATACGTTACACCGTTCACCACGAATCGTAACAAGCGCCTGCTTTCTGTGTGTATTGGTATGTGCAGGTAAGCGTCGGTCAAGTCGAGGGACGTCATCCAGTCCCCTTTTTGAATTGACGCTCTCACTAGTGCCGGAGTTAACATTTTGAACGTTTCTTTCTTCACAAATTTGTTCAACTCCTTTAAATCCAGCACCAGCCTGTACCCACCGTTGGATTTCTTGACGGGAAATAACCTCGAGATGAAAGAATTTTTCGGGTTTTGTACCCGCTGAATTACCTTTTTTTCGAGTAGTATTTCCACGCTTTCTTTCAGTATTGTTGACTGAGTAGAGCCCGGTTTCCCCGAAATACATGTTCTTTTTTTGCATTTCGGTTCTTTTATCAACGGTATTCGATACCCGTGTGTTATTATCGATATCACATACGGATCGTTTATAGTTTCTTTCCACCGGGGAATACATTTCTGCAGACGCAGTGCCACCGGCGTCGAGGGACTCACCAACCCTCGGTCGCTTGTGGCGGTATACATTGACATCGCCGATTTCTCCATTTCCCCCTGGAGTGAATGCGGCGTTATATCCCCGTTTAACGTCCTTCCCCCCCTTTTTTTCCAACCTGGAGGGGAGTAGGGACTCTGCCTTACGGGTTTCTGTTTTTTTCACCGGTCGATGCGTCATTCTCCCTAGGTCCACGCATTCGGCCGGTTGTTTGTTTATACGATCGCCCACCGACCTGAGGTGCGGCCGACCGTGTTTTTGTTGTGCACGATTGAGTTCCCGCCATCCTGGGCACTGAACAAAATCGCTTAATGCACGATGTTTTGCACGACTTGGTTCCCGCCGACCTGGGCACTGAACCGAATCGTTTAATGCAAGTGGTATATGTGTAAGGGGATCTGTGGTTTGATTTGTTTGACAAAAATACTCGGAGACTTGAGTAATATTTGACATGTTTAATCGCACCTTGTTTTGATACATTACCATATTTGCTGACGTATAGTCAGGAAGACTTTTTAGTGTTACCAGTCTGTTTCGAGAATTGTTTATTCTGTCGCTGCTGGTTTTCACTTTTTCCTTTTGCCTGATTCGGGTTTGCCTTTGCGTTTCCCTTGGGCTGACCCGTAGTAGCTTGGTTAACTGGCTTCGCCTTGGTCGCGATGCTCTGTTTGTTATTAGCGGCTTGCTTGGCTTTAAAGGCGCCTTCGATCATCACACGGTTAACTTTTGCCGCTGCTTTCTCATTCAACTTAGAATTCACAGCGCTGAGTTTTCCGTCGAATAATTTTGGTCCCTCTGAAATCGATCGTCGCCAATTCGTTCTTGATTTCAGCGTTGGCGGCTGTCTTTAGCATAGCGGACCAAACTGCTGCACGGCGAGAGTGTTGAATAGTCGCTCGTAACTGGAGGTGACTCTGTATTATGTCAGCGTCGACGACGTTAGTCGCGACCAACAGCGGCTCTAATGTGCTAAACAGTTCATCCTTGGTGATGTTGCCTGTTTTGAATTTCGCTAACTGAATTTGTGTAGTAGTAGTGAAAAATTCTCTATGGCTTAATGCAAGAGAAGTGTCCCAAACGTTGTTTTCCAATCTACATAGCGTTGACTGGGACAGGCAATACGGGATGTAAACTTGTGGTTTGCCGAGTGGATGTTTCGTTATACTTCCTTCGGCGACCATTTCCCGGACGCATGGCTCCAGTTCTGGTGGTTGTACGCCGAGAGGTCGTTCGTGCAGGCTGGCGTCGGTACCGACCGGTGTTTTCCACTCATCAGCGGGCGGTATGACTTTTTGGTAGCGTCTGCTCCAATCGTCCCGGTTAGTCCCCAAGAAGTCGTCCTTGGTGGCTGTAGCGGTTTTCTCGGTAACTTCACGATCCCATTTGCCTCCTCCGATCACGCGTTGTGTTATAGCAGCGCCCTGTGTCAGTCGGGGAGACCATGGTAGCATTGCTGAAGTCGTAAAAGTGTCCTTTTTCGGCAGTGTAGACAAACCGATCAAGAAACGTGGGGCGTCCGCCATCGGTGGAATCGGTAGAGGTAAGATTTTCTTGACCATAACCGCACCTTTCGTGATAGCATCGGAGCGGATTTTGAATTCGGGGTCCTCCTTGTCGGTACCACTCGCTGTTGTGGTTTTCGACGAGCCGGCCTCCCCCGCGTTGCTTGTAGCATCTTCAGTAGAAAAAATCACGCCTGCCTCAGCCAGTGCGTCTTCAACATTTTCTCGCACCACTGTTGTGTAAGATTTTTTCTTTTCCGCCTGGAGAGCGCTGACACTCCATGCTTTTGGTGGTACCTCTTCGTCTACTGGGTTTTCCAAAACTTTAATTTTTCTGGTCAGTAGATCCACCTTGTTCTGTAAATGAGCTATAACACTTTGCTCATTGTCAGTCTCCTTTGGATGTTTTTGGCTGGGTTCGTCTGCCAATAGTTCGTCCTCAGCGTTGGTAGGTACCGATGAAACCGAAGACTCCTCCAAATGACGTTTTTTGGATTTCTTCTTTCCTGATTTTCCCGTTGACTTGCGTAGGCGGGAATCCCAGTTCCAAGTTTCTATCGGCCAGGCGAGGCAAACACCGCAGTTGATGTGCCCATTACATTTTCTGCCACATGGAATGCAAATACGGTGATCATCGTAAGTGAGCATCGATATATGGCACTCTTCACACTTTCGTCCGAAAGTGTTTGAATCCGAAGTGCTGGGATGAACGGTGTTCAACTCTCCGGTATCCATATTTTCCGCCATCTTGAAACTGAAGGCGGGCTTTTGAGTTTCGTTACTAAAACTACAATTTTTTACTTAAGGTGACTAAGTACGAAGTTCTTGATGTCCACAAGAGCTTCCTGACACACTAATAGTTCGGTGGCTGTGTTGATGGGTGGTAACAATGTATTTCCACCGCAAAAACAATGATATTTTGGCAAGCCCAAATTTCAACCGTGAATCAATCTCGTGGTTAAAAATGGAAGTATGCAAATCAGATGACAGGGGAAGGACGCCCCCTACGGGAGCTATCCACTGTTATTTCGATTTTATTTAACCAGTATTATATGATAATTGGCAATTATCCCATTTGTTTATGAAATTAAAATTTCATTAACCAAAGGGGTTAGTATGCAATACTCTGTAATAAACTTTCAAAATTTGTGGTTTTTACTCAAAAAATTATTTTTTAATAATGAGTATGAAACTGAATACACAGTAATATATAAATACATACAGACAGACAGACAGACATACATACAGACAGACAGACAGACAGACATACACATGACACCATCTCAATTAAATGTCTCACCAAGTCACTAGGCATTGTATCTTTTTTGTGTTCAGTGTTGTACTCCAACCAGATGTTATTTACTGCCTGTAATCAATAGAATTAAATTTTTATTATTATTAAATCAATATTAAAGCAATAATTTTAAAATTGAATAAACCTCAGGTGAGGTAAACCAACAATGACTTCTGCTAACCTCATACCATCCACGAATGGTGAATTACTTATAGATTAGGCTACAATTAGAAAAACATAGTGTTCCATATGAAGTGTATGATAAAATCAGTTGTAATTTCTGTAGCACCAATGTCTTAACACATTTTTTCTTTAAATAAAGCAAACTACAGAATGTTTCAGATTTACTGGGGCAACTAATTAAACAACTAATTTTAATAGTTTTAATCATTTTTATACAATTTTGTCTATATATACTCTTCAAATTTAATTAGTGAGAACAAATTCATATGATTTGTTCCATTGTGTTAACACCATCCTTAATACAGTGAATCCTAGGCAGGTTGGCTGCATAGTTATAAACTGGCACTATCAAGTCTGAAGTGCTGACAACCAATTTGTGAGTTAGTTTGCTAACTTAATACTTTTGCTGTAATGTGGTACCTGTCTGAACATCTCAGGGAAATCATACACATAGGTTGTGCCATTCTTCTGTGCTTGGAACCGTTTTGCCTGGAGATGGTCCTTAGTCATGTATGGTGTACTAACTAGTAGTCCATGTAAAGGTCCTTGCTTCACACCATATGCTTCAAACATAATCTAGAAATAGAAACAGTAGCATGATAAACACTATTTACAGAGAGCAAGATTAACAGCTTTTTTCTCATTCATTTCAGCTATTCATGAAGGATTTCTGCAAGCAGTGTAATAAATAATTAGTATGCATGGATTGATTGCAATGGTACATACCTGTCCACTATTAGGGTCTGTCACCTCCTTATACAGACTGATATCCAGATAGTATCCAGACTCATTGGTGAGGAACACACAGATTTCAATGGTACATACCTGTCTACTATTAGGGTCTGTCACCTCCTTATACAGACTGATATCCAGATAGTATCCAGACTCATTGGTGAGGAACACACAGATTGCAATGGTACATACGTGTCCACTATTAGGGTCTGTCACCTCCCTATACAGACTGATATCCAGATAGTATCCAGACTCATTGGTGAGGAACACACAGATTGCAATGGTACATACCTGTCCACTATTAGGGTCTGTCACCTCCTTATACAGACTGATATCCAGATAGTATCCAGACTCATTGGTGAGAAACACACAGATTGCAATGGTACATACGTGTCCACTATTAGGGTCTGTCACCTCCCTATACAGACTGATATCCAGATAGTATCCAGACTCATTGGTGAGGAACACACAGATTGCAATGGTACATACCTGTCCACTATTAGGGTCTGTCACCTCCTTATACAGACTGATATCCAGATAGTATCCAGACTCATTGGTGAGGAATACACAGATTGCAATGGTACATACCTGTCCACTATTAGGGTCTGTCACCTCCTTATACAGACTGATATCCAGATAGTATCCAGACTCATTGGTGAGGAACACACAGATTTCAATGGTACATACCTGTCTACTATTAGGGTCTGTCACCTCCTTATACAGACTGATATCCAGATAGTATCCAGACTCATTGGTGAGGAAAACACAGATTTCAATGGTACATACCTGTCCACTATTAGGGTCTGTCACCTCCTTATACAGACTGATATCCAGATAGTATCCAGACTCATTGGTGAGGAATACACAGATTGCAATGGTACATACCTGTCCACTATTAGGGTCTGTCACCTCCTTATACAGACTGATATCCAGATAGTATCCAGACTCATTGGTGAGGAAAACACAGATTGCAATGGTACATACCTGTCCACTATTAGGGTCTGTCACCTCCTTATACAGACTGATATCCAGATAGTATCCAGACTCATTGGTGAGGAATACACAGATTGCAATGGTACATACCTGTCCACTATTAGGGTCTGTCACCTCCTTATACAGACTGATATCCAGATAGTATCCAGACTCATTGGTGAGGAACACACAGATTGCAATGGTACATACCTGTCCACTACTAGGGTCTGTCACCTCCTTATACAGACTGATATCCAGATAGTATCCAGACTCGTTGGTGAGGAATACACAGATTGCAATGATACATACCTGTCCACTACTAGGGTCTGTCACCTCCTTATACAGACTGATATCCAGATAGTATCCAGACTCATTGGTGAGGAACACACAGATTTCAATGGTACATACCTGTCCACTATTAGGGTCTGTCACCTCCTTATACAGACTGATATCCAGATAGTATCCAGACTCATTGGTGAGGAATACACAGATTGCAATGGTACATACCTGTCCACTATTAGGGTCTGTCACCTCCCTATACAGACTGATATCCAGATAGTATCCAGACTCATTGGTGAGGAATACACAGATTGCAATGGTACATACCTGTCCACTACTAGGGTCTGTCACCTCCTTATACAGACTGATATCCAGATAGTATCCAGACTCATTGGTGAGGAACACACAGATTTCAATGGTACATACCTGTCCACTATTAGGGTCTGTCACCTCCTTATACAGACTGATATCCAGATAGTATCCAGACTCATTGGTGAGGAATACACAGATTGCAATGGTACATACCTGTCCACTATTAGGGTCTGTCACCTCCCTATACAGACTGATATCCAGATAGTATCCAGACTCATTGGTGAGGAATACACAGATTGCAATGGTACATACCTGTCCACTACTAGGGTCTGTCACCTCCTTATACAGACTGATATCCAGATAGTATCCAGACTCATTGGTGAGGAACACACAGATTGCATAGGTACATACCTGTCCACTACTAGGGTCTGTCACCTCCTTATACAGACTGATATCCAGATAGTATCCAGACTCATTGGTGAGGAATACACAGATTGCAATGGTACATACCTGTCCACTACTAGGGTCTGTCACCTCCTTATACAGACTGATATCCAGATAGTATCCAGACTCATTGGTGAGGAATACACAGATTGCATAGGTACATACCTGTCCACTACTAGGGTCTGTCACCTCCTTATACAGACTGATATCCAGATAGTATCCAGACTCATTGGTGAGGAACACACAGATTTCAATGGTACATACCTGTCCACTATTAGGGTCTGTCACCTCCTTATACAGACTGATATCCAGATAGTATCCAGACTCATTGGTGAGGAATACACAGATTGCAATGGTACATACCTGTCCACTACTAGGGTCTGTCACCTCCTTATACAGACTGATATCCAGATAGTATCCAGACTCATTGGTGAGGAATACACAGATTGCAATGGTACATACCTGTCCACTACTAGGGTCTGTCACCTCCTTATACAGACTGATATCCAGATAGTATCCAGACTCATTGGTGAGGAACACACAGATTTCAATGGTACATACCTGTCCACTATTAGGGTCTGTCACCTCCTTATACAGACTGATATCCAGATAGTATCCAGACTCATTGGTGAGGAATACACAGATTGCAATGGTACATACCTGTCCACTACTAGGGTCTGTCACCTCCTTATACAGACTGATATCCAGATAGTATCCAGACTCATTGGTGAGGAATACACAGATTGCATAGGTACATACCTGTCCACTATTAGGGTCTGTCACCTCCTTATACAGACTGATATCCAGATAGTATCCAGACTCATTGGTGAGGAATACACAGATTGCAATGGTACATACCTGTCCACTATTAGGGTCTGTCACCTCCTTATACAGACTGATATCCAGATAGTATCCAGACTCATTGGTGAGGAATACACAGATTGCAATGGTACATACCTGTCCACTACTAGGGTCTGTCACCTCCTTATACAGACTGATATCCAGATAGTATCCAGACTCATTGGTGAGGAATACACAGATTGCATAGGTACATACCTGTCCACTACTAGGGTCTGTCACCTCCTTATACAGACTGATATCCAGATAGTATCCAGACTCATTGGTGAGGAATACACAGATTGCAATGGTACATACCTGTCCACTATTAGGGTCTGTCACCTCCTTATACAGACTGATATCCAGATAGTATCCAGACTCATTGGTGAGGAATACACAGATTGCAATGGTACATACCTGTCCACTACTAGGGTCTGTCACCTCCTTATACAGACTGATATCCAGATAGTATCCAGACTCATTGGTGAGGAATACACAGATTGCAATGGTACATACCTGTCCACTATTAGGGTCTGTCACCTCCCTATACAGACTGATATCCAGATAGTATCCAGACTCATTGGTGAGGAATACACAGATTGCAATGGTACATACCTGTCCACTATTAGGGTCTGTCACCTCCCTATACAGACTGATATCCAGATAGTATCCAGACTCATTGGTGAGGAACACACAGATTGCAATGGTACATACCTGTCCACTATTAGGGTCTGTCACCTCCTTATACAGACTGATATCCAGATAGTATCCAGACTCATTGGTGAGGAATACACAGATTGCAATGGTACATACCTGTCCACTATTAGGGTCTGTCACCTCCTTATACAGACTGATATCCAGATAGTATCCAGACTCATTGGTGAGGAACACACAGATTTCAATGGTACATACCTGTCTACTATTAGGGTCTGTCACCTCCTTATACAGACTGATATCCAGATAGTATCCAGACTCATTGGTGAGGAAAACACAGATTTCAATGGTACATACCTGTCCACTATTAGGGTCTGTCACCTCCTTATACAGACTGATATCCAGATAGTATCCAGACTCATTGGTGAGGAATACACAGATTGCAATGGTACATACCTGTCCACTATTAGGGTCTGTCACCTCCTTATACAGACTGATATCCAGATAGTATCCAGACTCATTGGTGAGGAAAACACAGATTGCAATGGTACATACCTGTCCACTATTAGGGTCTGTCACCTCCTTATACAGACTGATATCCAGATAGTATCCAGACTCATTGGTGAGGAATACACAGATTGCAATGGTACATACCTGTCCACTATTAGGGTCTGTCACCTCCTTATACAGACTGATATCCAGATAGTATCCAGACTCATTGGTGAGGAACACACAGATTGCAATGGTACATACCTGTCCACTACTAGGGTCTGTCACCTCCTTATACAGACTGATATCCAGATAGTATCCAGACTCGTTGGTGAGGAATACACAGATTGCAATGATACATACCTGTCCACTACTAGGGTCTGTCACCTCCTTATACAGACTGATATCCAGATAGTATCCAGACTCATTGGTGAGGAACACACAGATTTCAATGGTACATACCTGTCCACTATTAGGGTCTGTCACCTCCTTATACAGACTGATATCCAGATAGTATCCAGACTCATTGGTGAGGAATACACAGATTGCAATGGTACATACCTGTCCACTATTAGGGTCTGTCACCTCCCTATACAGACTGATATCCAGATAGTATCCAGACTCATTGGTGAGGAATACACAGATTGCAATGGTACATACCTGTCCACTATTAGGGTCTGTCACCTCCTTATACAGACTGATATCCAGATAGTATCCAGACTCATTGGTGAGGAATACACAGATTGCAATGGTACATACCTGTCCACTATTAGGGTCTGTCACCTCCTTATACAGACTGATATCCAGATAGTATCCAGACTCATTGGTGAGGAACACACAGATTGCATAGGTACATACCTGTCCACTACTAGGGTCTGTCACCTCCTTATACAGACTGATATCCAGATAGTATCCAGACTCATTGGTGAGGAATACACAGATTGCAATGGTACATACCTGTCCACTACTAGGGTCTGTCACCTCCTTATACAGACTGATATCCAGATAGTATCCAGACTCATTGGTGAGGAATACACAGATTGCATAGGTACATACCTGTCCACTACTAGAGTCTGTCACCTCCTTATACAGACTGATATCCAGATAGTATCCAGACTCATTGGTGAGGAACACACAGATTTCAATGGTACATACCTGTCCACTATTAGGGTCTGTCACCTCCTTATACAGACTGATATCCAGATAGTATCCAGACTCATTGGTGAGGAATACACAGATTGCAATGGTACATACCTGTCCACTACTAGGGTCTGTCACCTCCTTATACAGACTGATATCCAGATAGTATCCAGACTCATTGGTGAGGAACACACAGATTTCAATGGTACATACCTGTCCACTATTAGGGTCTGTCACCTCCTTATACAGACTGATATCCAGATAGTATCCAGACTCATTGGTGAGGAATACACAGATTGCAATGGTACATACCTGTCCACTATTAGGGTCTGTCACCTCCCTATACAGACTGATATCCAGATAGTATCCAGACTCATTGGTGAGGAATACACAGATTGCAATGGTACATACCTGTCCACTACTAGGGTCTGTCACCTCCTTATACAGACTGATATCCAGATAGTATCCAGACTCATTGGTGAGGAACACACAGATTTCAATGGTACATACCTGTCCACTATTAGGGTCTGTCACCTCCTTATACAGACTGATATCCAGATAGTATCCAGACTCATTGGTGAGGAATACACAGATTGCAATGGTACATACCTGTCCACTATTAGGGTCTGTCACCTCCCTATACAGACTGATATCCAGATAGTATCCAGACTCATTGGTGAGGAATACACAGATTGCAATGGTACATACCTGTCCACTACTAGGGTCTGTCACCTCCTTATACAGACTGATATCCAGATAGTATCCAGACTCATTGGTGAGGAACACACAGATTGCATAGGTACATACCTGTCCACTACTAGGGTCTGTCACCTCCTTATACAGACTGATATCCAGATAGTATCCAGACTCATTGGTGAGGAATACACAGATTGCAATGGTACATACCTGTCCACTACTAGGGTCTGTCACCTCCTTATACAGACTGATATCCAGATAGTATCCAGACTCATTGGTGAGGAATACACAGATTGCATAGGTACATACCTGTCCACTACTAGGGTCTGTCACCTCCTTATACAGACTGATATCCAGATAGTATCCAGACTCATTGGTGAGGAACACACAGATTTCAATGGTACATACCTGTCCACTATTAGGGTCTGTCACCTCCTTATACAGACTGATATCCAGATAGTATCCAGACTCATTGGTGAGGAATACACAGATTGCAATGGTACATACCTGTCCACTACTAGGGTCTGTCACCTCCTTATACAGACTGATATCCAGATAGTATCCAGACTCATTGGTGAGGAATACACAGATTGCAATGGTACATACCTGTCCACTACTAGGGTCTGTC
Organism: Saccoglossus kowalevskii; assembly: GCF_978046115.1. NCBI lineage: Eukaryota > Metazoa > Hemichordata > Enteropneusta > Harrimaniidae > Saccoglossus > Saccoglossus kowalevskii. The sequence continues at coordinate 35,784,993 of NC_140652.1, read as the reverse complement.
ACCTCCTTATACAGACTGATATCCAGATAGTATCCAGACTCATTGGTGAGGAACACACAGATTTCAATGGTACATACCTGTCCACTATTAGGGTCTGTCACCTCCTTATACAGACTGATATCCAGATAGTATCCAGACTCATTGGTGAGGAATACACAGATTGCAATGGTACATACCTGTCCACTACTAGGGTCTGTCACCTCCTTATACAGACTGATATCCAGATAGTATCCAGACTCATTGGTGAGGAATACACAGATTGCATAGGTACATACCTGTCCACTATTAGGGTCTGTCACCTCCTTATACAGACTGATATCCAGATAGTATCCAGACTCATTGGTGAGGAATACACAGATTGCAATGGTACATACCTGTCCACTATTAGGGTCTGTCACCTCCTTATACAGACTGATATCCAGATAGTATCCAGACTCATTGGTGAGGAATACACAGATTGCAATGGTACATACCTGTCCACTACTAGGGTCTGTCACCTCCTTATACAGACTGATATCCAGATAGTATCCAGACTCATTGGTGAGGAATACACAGATTGCATAGGTACATACCTGTCCACTACTAGGGTCTGTCACCTCCTTATACAGACTGATATCCAGATAGTATCCAGACTCATTGGTGAGGAATACACAGATTGCAATGGTACATACCTGTCCACTATTAGGGTCTGTCACCTCCTTATACAGACTGATATCCAGATAGTATCCAGACTCATTGGTGAGGAATACACAGATTGCAATGGTACATACCTGTCCACTACTAGGGTCTGTCACCTCCTTATACAGACTGATATCCAGATAGTATCCAGACTCATTGGTGAGGAATACACAGATTGCAATGGTACATACCTGTCCACTATTAGGGTCTGTCACCTCCCTATACAGACTGATATCCAGATAGTATCCAGACTCATTGGTGAGGAATACACAGATTGCAATGGTACATACCTGTCCACTATTAGGGTCTGTCACCTCCCTATACAGACTGATATCCAGATAGTATCCAGACTCATTGGTGAGGAACACACAGATTGCAATGGTACATACCTGTCCACTATTAGGGTCTGTCACCTCCTTATACAGACTGATATCCAGATAGTATCCAGACTCATTGGTGAGGAATACACAGATTGCAATGGTACATACCTGTCCACTATTAGGGTCTGTCACCTCCTTATACAGACTGATATCCAGATAGTATCCAGACTCATTGGTGAGGAACACACAGATTTCAATGGTACATACCTGTCTACTATTAGGGTCTGTCACCTCCTTATACAGACTGATATCCAGATAGTATCCAGACTCATTGGTGAGGAAAACACAGATTTCAATGGTACATACCTGTCCACTATTAGGGTCTGTCACCTCCTTATACAGACTGATATCCAGATAGTATCCAGACTCATTGGTGAGGAATACACAGATTGCAATGGTACATACCTGTCCACTATTAGGGTCTGTCACCTCCTTATACAGACTGATATCCAGATAGTATCCAGACTCATTGGTGAGGAAAACACAGATTGCAATGGTACATACCTGTCCACTATTAGGGTCTGTCACCTCCTTATACAGACTGATATCCAGATAGTATCCAGACTCATTGGTGAGGAATACACAGATTGCAATGGTACATACCTGTCCACTATTAGGGTCTGTCACCTCCTTATACAGACTGATATCCAGATAGTATCCAGACTCATTGGTGAGGAACACACAGATTGCAATGGTACATACCTGTCCACTACTAGGGTCTGTCACCTCCTTATACAGACTGATATCCAGATAGTATCCAGACTCGTTGGTGAGGAATACACAGATTGCAATGATACATACCTGTCCACTACTAGGGTCTGTCACCTCCTTATACAGACTGATATCCAGATAGTATCCAGACTCATTGGTGAGGAACACACAGATTTCAATGGTACATACCTGTCCACTATTAGGGTCTGTCACCTCCTTATACAGACTGATATCCAGATAGTATCCAGACTCATTGGTGAGGAATACACAGATTGCAATGGTACATACCTGTCCACTATTAGGGTCTGTCACCTCCCTATACAGACTGATATCCAGATAGTATCCAGACTCATTGGTGAGGAATACACAGATTGCAATGGTACATACCTGTCCACTATTAGGGTCTGTCACCTCCTTATACAGACTGATATCCAGATAGTATCCAGACTCATTGGTGAGGAATACACAGATTGCAATGGTACATACCTGTCCACTATTAGGGTCTGTCACCTCCTTATACAGACTGATATCCAGATAGTATCCAGACTCATTGGTGAGGAACACACAGATTGCATAGGTACATACCTGTCCACTACTAGGGTCTGTCACCTCCTTATACAGACTGATATCCAGATAGTATCCAGACTCATTGGTGAGGAATACACAGATTGCAATGGTACATACCTGTCCACTACTAGGGTCTGTCACCTCCTTATACAGACTGATATCCAGATAGTATCCAGACTCATTGGTGAGGAATACACAGATTGCATAGGTACATACCTGTCCACTACTAGGGTCTGTCACCTCCTTATACAGACTGATATCCAGATAGTATCCAGACTCATTGGTGAGGAACACACAGATTTCAATGGTACATACCTGTCCACTATTAGGGTCTGTCACCTCCTTATACAGACTGATATCCAGATAGTATCCAGACTCATTGGTGAGGAATACACAGATTGCAATGGTACATACCTGTCCACTACTAGGGTCTGTCACCTCCTTATACAGACTGATATCCAGATAGTATCCAGACTCATTGGTGAGGAATACACAGATTGCAATGGTACATACCTGTCCACTACTAGGGTCTGTCACCTCCTTATACAGACTGATATCCAGATAGTATCCAGACTCATTGGTGAGGAACACACAGATTTCAATGGTACATACCTGTCCACTATTAGGGTCTGTCACCTCCTTATACAGACTGATATCCAGATAGTATCCAGACTCATTGGTGAGGAATACACAGATTGCAATGGTACATACCTGTCCACTACTAGGGTCTGTCACCTCCTTATACAGACTGATATCCAGATAGTATCCAGACTCATTGGTGAGGAATACACAGATTGCATAGGTACATACCTGTCCACTATTAGGGTCTGTCACCTCCTTATACAGACTGATATCCAGATAGTATCCAGACTCATTGGTGAGGAATACACAGATTGCAATGGTACATACCTGTCCACTATTAGGGTCTGTCACCTCCTTATACAGACTGATATCCAGATAGTATCCAGACTCATTGGTGAGGAATACACAGATTGCAATGGTACATACCTGTCCACTACTAGGGTCTGTCACCTCCTTATACAGACTGATATCCAGATAGTATCCAGACTCATTGGTGAGGAATACACAGATTGCATAGGTACATACCTGTCCACTACTAGGGTCTGTCACCTCCTTATACAGACTGATATCCAGATAGTATCCAGACTCATTGGTGAGGAATACACAGATTGCAATGGTACATACCTGTCCACTATTAGGGTCTGTCACCTCCCTATACAGACTGATATCCAGATAGTATCCAGACTCATTGGTGAGGAATACACAGATTGCAATGGTACATACCTGTCCACTACTAGGGTCTGTCACCTCCTTATACAGACTGATATCCAGATAGTATCCAGACTCATTGGTGAGGAACACACAGATTTCAATGGTACATACCTGTCCACTATTAGGGTCTGTCACCTCCTTATACAGACTGATATCCAGATAGTATCCAGACTCATTGGTGAGGAATACACAGATTGCAATGGTACATACCTGTCCACTATTAGGGTCTGTCACCTCCCTATACAGACTGATATCCAGATAGTATCCAGACTCATTGGTGAGGAATACACAGATTGCAATGGTACATACCTGTCCACTATTAGGGTCTGTCACCTCCCTATACAGACTGATATCCAGATAGTATCCAGACTCATTGGTGAGGAATACACAGATTGCAATGGTACATACCTGTCCACTACTAGGGTCTGTCACCTCCTTATACAGACTGATATCCAGATAGTATCCAGACTCATTGGTGAGGAACACACAGATTTCAATGGTACATACCTGTCCACTATTAGGGTCTGTCACCTCCCTATACAGACTGATATCCAGATAGTATCCAGACTCATTGGTGAGGAATACACAGATTGCAATGGTACATACCTGTCCACTACTAGGGTCTGTCACCTCCTTATACAGACTGATATCCAGATAGTATCCAGACTCATTGGTGAGGAACACACAGATTTCAATGGTACATACCTGTCCACTATTAGGGTCTGTCACCTCCTTATACAGACTGATATCCAGATAGTATCCAGACTCATTGGTGAGGAATACACAGATTGCAATGGTACATACCTGTCCACTATTAGGGTCTGTCACCTCCCTATACAGACTGATATCCAGATAGTATCCAGACTCATTGGTGAGGAATACACAGATTGCAATGGTACATACCTGTCCACTACTAGGGTCTGTCACCTCCTTATACAGACTGATATCCAGATAGTATCCAGACTCATTGGTGAGGAACACACAGATTGCATAGGTACATACCTGTCCACTACTAGGGTCTGTCACCTCCTTATACAGACTGATATCCAGATAGTATCCAGACTCATTGGTGAGGAATACACAGATTGCAATGGTACATACCTGTCCACTACTAGGGTCTGTCACCTCCTTATACAGACTGATATCCAGATAGTATCCAGACTCATTGGTGAGGAATACACAGATTGCATAGGTACATACCTGTCCACTACTAGGGTCTGTCACCTCCTTATACAGACTGATATCCAGATAGTATCCAGACTCATTGGTGAGGAACACACAGATTTCAATGGTACATACCTGTCCACTATTAGGGTCTGTCACCTCCTTATACAGACTGATATCCAGATAGTATCCAGACTCATTGGTGAGGAATACACAGATTGCAATGGTACATACCTGTCCACTACTAGGGTCTGTCACCTCCTTATACAGACTGATATCCAGATAGTATCCAGACTCATTGGTGAGGAATACACAGATTGCAATGGTACATACCTGTCCACTACTAGGGTCTGTCACCTCCTTATACAGACTGATATCCAGATAGTATCCAGACTCATTGGTGAGGAACACACAGATTTCAATGGTACATACCTGTCCACTATTAGGGTCTGTCACCTCCTTATACAGACTGATATCCAGATAGTATCCAGACTCATTGGTGAGGAATACACAGATTGCAATGGTACATACCTGTCCACTACTAGGGTCTGTCACCTCCTTATACAGACTGATATCCAGATAGTATCCAGACTCATTGGTGAGGAATACACAGATTGCAATGGTACATACCTGTCCACTACTAGGGTCTGTCACCTCCTTATACAGACTGATATCCAGATAGTATCCAGACTCATTGGTGAGGAATACACAGATTGCATAGGTACATACCTGTCCACTACTAGGGTCTGTCACCTCCTTATACAGACTGATATCCAGATAGTATCCAGACTCATTGGTGAGGAACACACAGATTTCAATGGTACATACCTGTCCACTATTAGGGTCTGTCACCTCCTTATACAGACTGATATCCAGATAGTATCCAGACTCATTGGTGAGGAATACACAGATTGCAATGGTACATACCTGTCCACTACTAGGGTCTGTCACCTCCTTATACAGACTGATATCCAGATAGTATCCAGACTCATTGGTGAGGAATACACAGATTGCAATGGTACATACCTGTCCACTACTAGGGTCTGTCACCTCCTTATACAGACTGATATCCAGATAGTATCCAGACTCATTGGTGAGGAACACACAGATTTCAATGGTACATACCTGTCCACTATTAGGGTCTGTCACCTCCTTATACAGACTGATATCCAGATAGTATCCAGACTCATTGGTGAGGAATACACAGATTGCAATGGTACATACCTGTCCACTACTAGGGTCTGTCACCTCCTTATACAGACTGATATCCAGATAGTATCCAGACTCATTGGTGAGGAATACACAGATTGCATAGGTACATACCTGTCCACTATTAGGGTCTGTCACCTCCTTATACAGACTGATATCCAGATAGTATCCAGACTCATTGGTGAGGAATACACAGATTGCAATGGTACATACCTGTCCACTATTAGGGTCTGTCACCTCCTTATACAGACTGATATCCAGATAGTATCCAGACTCATTGGTGAGGAATACACAGATTGCAATGGTACATACCTGTCCACTACTAGGGTCTGTCACCTCCTTATACAGACTGATATCCAGATAGTATCCAGACTCATTGGTGAGGAATACACAGATTGCATAGGTACATACCTGTCCACTACTAGGGTCTGTCACCTCCTTATACAGACTGATATCCAGATAGTATCCAGACTCATTGGTGAGGAATACACAGATTGCAATGGTACATACCTGTCCACTATTAGGGTCTGTCACCTCCTTATACAGACTGATATCCAGATAGTATCCAGACTCATTGGTGAGGAATACACAGATTGCAATGGTACATACCTGTCCACTACTAGGGTCTGTCACCTCCTTATACAGACTGATATCCAGATAGTATCCAGACTCATTGGTGAGGAATACACAGATTGCAATGGTACATACCTGTCCACTATTAGGGTCTGTCACCTCCCTATACAGACTGATATCCAGATAGTATCCAGACTCATTGGTGAGGAATACACAGATTGCAATGGTACATACCTGTCCACTATTAGGGTCTGTCACCTCCTTATACAGACTGATATCCAGATAGTATCCAGACTCATTGGTGAGGAACACACAGATTGCAATGGTACATACCTGTCCACTACTAGGGTCTGTCACCTCCTTATACAGACTGATATCCAGATAGTATCCAGACTCATTGGTGAGGAATACACAGATTGCAATGGTACATACCTGTCCACTATTAGGGTCTGTCACCTCCTTATACAGACTGATATCCAGATAGTATCCAGACTCATTGGTGAGGAAAACACGGATTGCAATGGGTGGCGAAGAGGCAGTCAGTCTAAAATAAAAATAAATATCTTTGTATAAATTTTCATATCATTCATGTCACTACTGATTTAAATACTAAATCTGTAGACATTTTGTGTACAATATCACTGAGTTTGTTTTTGTACAACATGCTATGTCTATTCAAACAGCTTTCCTATATTTTATTTATACACTATGTATTATTACTGACAAATGAATTAAATTCATGTGATTTTTATACTTGTAGAAAATGATTTAGGGATGAATGCATCACAAACTTATCACTGGATGCAGATGATGCAGACATTCCCTGCAAAGTTATTCCTTGTCAAGTTATTCCTTGTCAAGTTATTCCTTGTCAAGTTATCCCCTGTCAAGTTATCCCCTGTCAAGTTATTCCCTGTCAAGTTATCCCCTGTCAAGTTATCCCCTGTCAAGTTATTCCCTGTCAAGTTATCCCCTGTCAAGTTATCCCCTGTCAAGTTATCCCCTGTCAAGTTATCCCCTGTCAAGTTATCCCCTGTCAAGTTATCCCCTGTCAAGTTATCCCCTGTCAAGTTATTCCCTGTCAAGTTATTCCCTGTCAAGTTATTCCCTGTCAAGTTATCCTCTGTCAAGTTATTCCCTGTCAAGTTATTCCCTGTCAAGTTATTCCCTGTCAAGTTATTCCCTGTCAAGTTATTCCCTGTCAAGTTATCCCCTGTCAAGTTATTCCCTGTCAAGTTATTCCCTGTCAAGTTATTCCCTGTCAAGTTATTCCCTGTCAAGTTATCCCCTGTCAAGTTATTCCCTGTCAAGTTATTCCCTGTCAAGTTATTCCCTGTCAAGTTATTCCCTGTCAAGTTATCCCTGTCAAGTTATCCCCTGTCAAGTTATTCCCTGTCAAGTTATCCCCTGTCAAGTTATCCCCTGTCAAGTTATTCCCTGTCAAGTTATTCCCTGTCAAGTTATTCCCTGTCAAGTTATTCCCTGTCAAGTTATCCCCTGTCAAGTTATCCCCTGTCAAGTTATCCCCTGTCAAGTTATCCCCTGTCAAGTTATCCCCTGTCAAGTTATCCCCTGTCAAGTTATTCCCTGTCAAGTTATCCCCTGTCAAGTTATCCCCTGTCAAGTTATCCCCTGTCAAGTTATCCCCTGTCAAGTTATTCCCTGTCAAGTTATTCCCTGTCAAGTTATCCCCTGTCAAGTTATCCCCTGTCAAGTTATCCCCTGTCAAGTTATCCCCTGTCAAGTTATTCCCTGTCAAGTTATCCCCTGTCAAGTTATCCCCTGTCAAGTTATCCCCTGTCAAGTTATCCCCTGTCAAGTTATCCCCTGTCAAGTTATCCCCTGTCAAGTTATCCCCTGTCAAGTTATTCCCTGTCAAGTTATTCCCTGTCAAGTTATCCCCTGTCAAGTTATCCCCTGTCAAGTTATTCCCTGTCAAGTTATCCCCTGTCAAGTTATCCCCTGTCAAGTTATTCCCTGTCAAGTTATCCCCTGTCAAGTTATTCCCTGTCAAGTTATTCCCTGTCAAGTTATCCCCTGTCAAGTTATTCCCTGTCAAGTTATCCCCTGTCAAGTTATTCCCTGTCAAGTTATCCCCTGTCAAGTTATTCCCTGTCAAGTTATTCCCTGTCAAGTTATCCCCTGTCAAGTTATTCCCTGTCAAGTTATTCCCTGTCAAGTTATCCCCTGTCAAGTTATCCCCTGTCAAGTTATCCCCTGTCAAGATATCCCCTGTCAAGTTATCCCCTGTCAAGTTATCCCCTGTCAAGTTATCCCCTGTCAAGTTATTCCCTGTCAAGTTATTCCCTGTCAAGTTATTCCCTGTCAAGTTATCCCCTGTCAAGTTATCCCCTGTCAAGTTATCCCCTGTCAAGTTATCCCCTGTCAAGTTATCCCCTGTCAAGTTATCCCCTGTCAAGTTATCCCCTGTCAAGTTATTCCCTGTCAAGTTATCCCCTGTCAAGTTATCCCCTGTCAAGTTATTCCCTGTCAAGTTATTCCCTGTCAAGTTATCCCCTGTCAAGTTATCCCCTGTCAAGTTATTCCCTGTCAAGTTATCCCCTGTCAAGTTATTCCCTGTCAAGTTATCCCCTGTCAAGTTATCCCCTGTCAAGTTATCCCCTGTCAAGTTATCCCCTGTCAAGTTATCCCCTGTCAAGTTATCCCCTGTCAAGTTATCCCCTGTCAAGTTATTCCCTGTCAAGTTATCCCCTGTCAAGTTATCCCCTGTCAAGTTATCCCCTGTCAAGTTATCCCCTGTCAAGTTATCCCCTGTCAAGTTATCCCCTGTCAAGTTATCCCCTGTCAAGTTATTCCCTGTCAAGTTATCCCCTGTCAAGTTATTCCCTGTCAAGTTATCCCCTGTCAAGTTATTCCCTGTCAAGTTATCCCCTGTCAAGTTATCCCCTGTCAAGTTATCCCCTGTCAAGTTATCCCCTGTCAAGTTATCCCCTGTCAAGTTATCCCCTGTCAAGTTATCCCCTGTCAAGTTATCCCCTGTCAAGTTATTCCCTGTCAAGTTATCCCCTGTCAAGTTATTCCCTGTCAAGTTATCCCCTGTCAAGTTATCCCCTGTCAAGTTATTCCCTGTCAAGTTATCCCCTGTCAAGTTATTCCCTGTCAAGTTATCCCCTGTCAAGTTATTCCCTGTCAAGTTATTCCCTGTCAAGTTATCCCCTGTCAAGTTATCCCCTGTCAAGTTATCCCCTGTCAAGTTATTCCCTGTCAAGTTATCCCCTGTCAAGTTATTCCCTGTCAAGTTATTCCCTGTCAAGTTATCCCCTGTCAAGTTATTCCCTGTCAAGTTATCCCCTGTCAAGTTATTCCTGTCAAGTTATTCCCTGTTAAGTTATTCCCTGTCAAATTATTTCAAGTTATTACTTGTCACTGGGTATTTGTAAATCTAATAAAACACTTGTGTATACCAAAACTAGTTTAAGAATTATAAAGCTCAGTTGGCTGCCTGAACAGAGTATAGCATTATGGGAAAAATAAAGTTTTTGTTTCTATTAAAACAAGTTTGGGTAACCGTATTTCAATATTTTTTTGAATTTAGCCAATATCAGAGAGTGTACAAGTATATATGTACCTGACTGTCAACTTAAGTTCTGCCTGTAACACTCTCAGTTTCCATAACCTAGCACCATATCGTAACACCATAGAACGAATGTCCTCTTCTATCTTGCCAGGGTCCATGATAACAGTTGGTACAAAGTTCAGAAAAACATGATTACAATCAGTACGCTTGGCCTGAAATAAACAACAAGTATTATTGTCATGATTCAGTAAATTACAGTGGATGGAAATGGCTGACATGACATGCAACTCCCATCAAATATAGGACAGTTGTATGGTCATTTGAAACAAATTATTTCGAAAAGAAAACAATATACATGCAATAATATTCATGTAAGTTGACTTGTATGGTAAAGTGGTTCCAAATTATTGATTGTGAAGATAACACAACATGTAAGACTGAGGGTACCTAAAATGCATGGTACAAATAGGATAATATAATCAAGTTTAAAACAAGATATGACAGAATAATTTACCAGGGAATGGGAGGATGAATGACTTACCAGAGGATGGGAGGATGAGTGGCTTACCATGGGATGGGAACATATGTGACTTACCATGGGGTGGAAGGATGAGTGACTTACCAGAGGATGGGAGGATGTGTGACTTACCAGAGGATGGGAGGATGTGTGACTTACCAGAGGATGGGAGGATGAGTGACTTACCAGAGGATGGGAGGATGAGTGACTTACCAGAGGATGGGAGGATGAGTGACTTACCAGAGAATGGGAGGATGAGTTACTTACCATGGGATGGGAACATATGTGACTTACCATGGGATAGGAACATATGTGACTTACCAGAGGATGGGAGGATGTGTGACTTACCAGAGGATGGGAGGATGTGTGACTTACCATGGGATGGGAACATATGTGACTTACCATGGGGTGGAAGGATGAGTGACTTACCAGAGGATGGGAGGATGTGTGACTTACCAGAGGATGGGAGGATGTGTGACTTACCAGAGGATGGGAGGATGTGTGACTTACCATGGGGTGGAAGGATGAGTGACTTACCAGAGGATGGGAGGATGTGCGACTTACCAGAGGATGGGAGGATGTGTGACTTACCAGAGGATGGGAGGATGAGTGACTTACCATGGGATGGGAACATATGTGACTTACCATGGGATGGGAACATATGTGACTTACCATGGGATGGGAACATATGTGACTTACCATGGGGTGGAAGGATGAGTGACTTACCAGAGGATGGGAGGATGAGTGACTTACCAGAGGATGGGAGGATGTGTGACTTACCAGAGGGTGGGAGGATGTGTGACTTACCAGAGGATGGGAGGATGTGTGACTTACCAGAGGATGGAAGGATGTGCGACTTACCAGAGGATGGAAGGATGTGCGACTTACCAAGGGATGGGAGGATGTGTGACTTACCAAGGGATGGGAGGATGTGTGACTTACCAGAGGATGAGAGGATAAGTGACTTACCAGAGGATGAGAGGATAAGTGACTTACCAGAGGATGAGAGGATAAGTGACTTACCAGAGGATGAGAGGATAAGTGACTTACCAGAGGATGAGAGGATAAGTGACTTACCAAGGGATGAGAGGATAAGTGACTTACCAGAGGATGAGAGGACAAGTGACTTACCAAGGGATGAGAGGATAAGTGACTTACCAGAGGATGAGAGGATAAGTGACTTACCAAGGGATGAGAGGATGCTACTTCCATTTCATCTAATGCTTCCAACAATCTTCTTTCACCTTCATTTTGCATATATTCAAATGATGCTTCCTTAGTCACCAAGTCAGAGTGGCGGATGATTGCTCGTACAAAGAAGCGATAATCCGTCACTTCCTGACCTTGTTCTACCTGTGTAAAGATAAACATGTATATTGTTGAAGAAAAGAACAATGATCCACAAAAGACGAGTTCACAGTTTGTTACTTTACTAAGTAAGCACAGTGAGGATTTCATAAATATTCACAAACTGTTACAGTAGATTTTTTACAAGATTTGCTTTGTTTCTTTGTGTGGTTACCAAGATGTCACAATTTGTCTTGCACCATCAGCATGTATAAATACAAAATAAGTTTCTCATATTTTACAACAATTTTGTAAGTGTAGCTTAAAGGATGACAGGGTTTTGAGGTGATGAGACATGCTTGTCATTCTATAACTGGCTTCTAACATAGTTGCAATGCATGCCAACGTTTACTCCAATTGATGACTTATTCAGTCAGATCGCTATATTGATTCTAACACGGGCATACTTCAATCTGATTGGTGAAAATGGCCCAACCATGTTAGAAACATTGTAAGGCAAGTACCATACTTGCAAGAGCAACACTTTCACCGTCTGACAGCTGACTAGAACCTGAAACTGACTTATTGGTTGGAAAGAGTTTGTGGGTTTTAAGGCTGTATTTAGAACTACTGTAACAGTGTACAAAACTTCCATGGAATCACATCTCCATTATTTGTATGCTAAATAACACAGATTTACCTCTGTGAAACCTTTTCAGGTTGTTTAGGTTTTTTAGGTGGTTCCCCAAGAATAAATAAATTGTTTGGCTGGTACTACAACTTAATAACCACTTACTTTGGCTGATCCAAGATACAGATGCATTCGGTGATTCTCAGTGTACATGGCTTGAAGGTCAAAGTTACGCATTCTGTTGATTTCAAGTTGAAAGGCTAATGCTGGTTCCAAGTGGCGATAAATTCGGTCCTCTTTAAACTGCAAAAGAGATGAAATTGAGATTGTCTAAAAATCAGAAAAATTACAATAGAGAAAAAAATGTACAAACCAGCACACAACTCCCAACACAAGAAGACATGCAAAAAAGTATAATGAGAAGTGGAAAGATTTAAAGGGAAAATGGAATCTTACCAAGGGTTCATGAGGAAAAGGATTTATGACTTCTACACTGATGTGATGTAACAAGTGGTAAGATTTGTGTAAACAGTGAGATCTTACCAAGGGTAGATGAGAAAAAGGGTTTGTGACTTCTACACTGTTGTGCTGTAACATGTGATAAGATCTGTGTAAACAGTGAGGTCTTACCAAGGGTAGATGAGAAAAAGGGTTTGTGACTTCTACACTGTTATGATGTAACACATAAGATCTGCTAATGAGATCTTACCGAGGGTAGATGAGAAAAAGGGTTTGCGACTTCTACACTGATGTGATGTAACAAGTGATAAGATCAGTGTGAACAGTGAGATCTTACCAAGGGTAGATGAGAAAAAGAGTTTGTGACTTCTACACTGTTGTGATGTAACACATAGGATCTGCTAGTGAGATCTTACCAAGGGTAGATGAGAAAAAGGGGTTTGTGACTTCTACACTGTTGTGATGTAACAGGTGGTAAGATCTGTGTGAACAGTGAGATCTTACCAAGGGCAGATGAGGAAAAGGGCTTGTGACTTCTGAACTGATGTAATGTAACATGTGATAGGATCTGTGTAAACAGTGAGATCTTACCAAGGGTTGATGAGAATATATATAGGGTTTGTGACTTCTACACTGATGTGATGTAACAGATGGTAAAATCTGTGTGAACAGTGAGATCTTACCAAGGGTAGATGAGAAAACGGGTTTGTGACTTCTACACTGATGTGATGTAACATGTGATAAGATCTGTGTGAACAGTGAGAACATAATGATGACATACCAAGAGCTCCACATAATTATGACAAACTAGGGGGCTATAATGAATGATGACATACTAGGGGGCCCTAATGAGTGATAACATCTGTGTTAAGCGATAACATGAAAGATCCCATGCAGTGTCGGATATGGGACGATAAAACAATGGTAGTCTAAATCAGGGTGGTTGAGTCAATTAGAAAAGAATAAACAGAAAAAAAAACATTATATCAAATTTGTTAGATCAAAACTGAATACTAAACATACAAACAAAAAATAAAACTATATGTCAAACAGTGCCTGAAAAGATGATGAAATATTGAAATTAAATAATGAATTAATAAATATATTACTGAATTTGAAATAGTCGTAAAATGAAACAAACACAGCAGATGGTTATGATTTTTTTCATTGATCAACATTAGTTCTGTTAGTAATAATTAAATGCACTAGTATGGATAACACTTTACAGAAAAACAAACATGCACTATTAGTTGATGTATTCATACAAACATAATAATGGCGGTTGTGATGTAGTTAAAATGAAAAGATAGGCCATGGATGGTTAAAAAGGTTAAAGATTTATCACCAGTAGTTATTATGTTACATACAAGGTTATTGACCAATTAAATTATTGCACTGTTTTAGAATTATTTGTACGAAGAATGATTAACACCTTTAATTCTTTCACTATCGAGATAATTCCTCACCAGAGGTCTAAGGAATCCTGCTGAATGATGACATACTAAGGGCTCCTATCAAGTGTTGATATACTAAGGGGTCCTACTAAGTGATGATACACTAAGGGGTCCTACTAAGTGATGATACACTAAGGGGTCCTACCAGGTGATGACACACTAAAAGGTCCTACCAGGTGATGACATACTAAGGGGTCCTACCAGGTGATGACACACTAAAAGGCTCTACTAAGTGTTGACATACTAAGGGATCCTACCAAGTGATGACACACTAAGGGGTCCTACCAGGTGATGACACACTAAGGGGTCCTACCAGGTGATGACACACTAAAAGGCTCTACTAAGTATTGACATACTAAGGGATCCTACCAAGCGATAACACACTAAGGGATCCTACCAAGTGATGACATACTAAGGGGTCCTACTAAGTGATGACACACTAAGGGATCATAACAAGTAATGACATACCAAGGGATCCTACCAAGTGATGACATACTAAGGGATCCTACCAAGTGATGACATACTAAGGGATCCTACCAAGTGATGACACACTAAGGGATCCTACCAAGTGATGACACACTAAGGGATCCTACCAAGTGATGACACACTAAGGGATCCTACCAAGTGATGACACACTAAGGGATCCTACCAAGTGATGACACACTAAGGGATCCTACCAAGTGATGACACACTAAGGGATCCTACCAAGTGATGACACACTAAGGGATCCTACCAAGTGATGACACACTAAGGGATCCTACCAAGTGATGACACACTAAGGGATCCTACCAAGTGATGACACACTAAGGGATCCTACCAAGTGATGACGCACTAAGGGATCCTACCAAGTGATGACACACTAAGGGATCCTACCAAGTGATGACACACTAAGGGATCCTACCAAGTGATGACACACTAAGGGATCCTACCAAGTGATGACACATTAAGGGATCCTACCAAATGATGACATACTGAGGGATCCTACCAAGTGATGACATACTAAGGGATCCTACCAAGTGATGACATACTAAGGGATCCTACCAAGTGATGACATACTAAGGGATCCTACCAAGTGATAACAACCCTTGCACTTTAGTTTTCTTTTTAGTGTTCCTTAATATTTCAAAATTTTGCTCTATTATGGAAAATGATTGTCATATATTTCTATTGATATGACTAATATAGATACACATTTAGCCAGTTTTTAGTGGGTTATTAAACTTTTCATTAAATATTCAATAAGTTCTCTTGAACAATGCATTGCACACATGCTAGGTAACATGCACATGCTAAATTTGAGTTATGCTTTCCATCTCAAACTTGTTAATCACCACATGGACATTTTTAGCTGCTCTGTAAAGCCTAAACAATTCTTTTACTATGGGTAATAAATCATTCACTTTATTAATCAGCCAGGACCTAGAGAAATGATGGTAATGTTGGAATTGTCTGCACATTATTAGAGGGGTGCCATTTTATGTGCAAAAAACATGCATACAGCTTTCATGCAGTCTTTTGTAAATGGTGTTTAGAGATACCTCTAACACTGAGTCGGAGTCTTTTACATCGGCATCAGAAAAATAAAAATAATCTTTGACAGGTGTCTATAAAATAAATGAAAGAAATAACCAAATAAATAAACAACTAAAACAAATTCTAAGTCTAAACTGTCAATATAATTTTGAGGATCAGGGCTACCTATATGACTACACTATGTTTGCTTTCAATGTGTGAAGCTGTCATGTAATGTTATATATGACTACACTATGTTTGCTTTCATTGTGTGAAGCTGTCATGTAATGTTATATATGACTACACTATGTTTGCTTTCAATGTGTGAAGCTGTCATGTAATGTTATATATGACTACACTATGTTTGCTTTCATTGTGTGAAGCTGTCATGTAATGTTGTATATGACTACACTATGTTTGCTTTCAATGTGTGAAGCTGTCATGTAATGATATATATGACTACACTATGTTTGCTTTCAATGTGTGAAGCTGTCATGTAATGTTATATATGACTATACTGTTTGCTTTCAATGTATGAAGCTGTCATGTAATGATATATATGACTACACTATGTTTGCTTTCAATGTGTGAAGCTGTCATGTAATGTTATATATGACTACACTATGTTTGCTTTCAATGTGTGAAGCTGTCATGTAATGATATATATGACTACACTATGTTTGCTTTCAATGTGTGAAGCTGTCATGTAATGATATATATGACTACACTATGTTTGCTTTCAATGTGTGAAGCTGTCATGTAATGTTATATATGACTACACTATGTTTGCTTTCAATGTGTGAAGCTGTCATGTAATGTTATATATCCCAGAGTTATATGCAACTTTGTGATTTCCAATCAGCCAGCAAGATTTTAAATGTCCATCCTTAACAAGGATCATCTGGTGGCAGTCATCTTGGTGTGAGATCTTCTATCTTGTATTGACAGAACTGCATAATTGGTGATTGGGTTGTTAACTGGGCACAACTTGAACAAGTCAATATTATACTGTCATCTGAAGAATTCTGAAGCATTTTCTTAATTCTGATTTTATCGTTTTTTCAGTTGAATTGATAAATGTGATATGACACATTTTTGGGATGAGTGTACCTCATTGCACACAATAAAGAGACATTGTACACTAATGAAAGATTATTCAAGTACACTACAGATGAGAACAACAACAATGCAGACAGACAGATTCACAGACAGACGCAAACACTAAATCTTCATGCCATAGGTCATACCAGGGAAATATATTTTCTACTCACTTTGGCACTTTTATTCTGAGAGAAAACACCACAAGTGATTATTGAAAAAGAGTAATAGTCCCTCAGTATAAATGCATACATTCTAAGTTGAACAGGATAAATGTCATAAAATAGATGTGTGTGCATAAGTGGATGATTGGACAAACAATGGTAAAATTGGCAAATATCAGGAAAACACGTAATAACATTCAAATGAACTGTCATGTTTTGGACCATTTCTTATTTTATAGTAAAATAGTGGAGGGGGAACTAAACTATCAATCCTCAAAATATGATGCTAACATGTTGGGTACACAGAACTGTCTCAGAGATTTGTTGAGAAAAAAACCATGCAACTTGTTTTCACACCCAAATAGTGTTTTATTCTCTACCATCATTGTGACTCTGTCGTAAATACCATGGTAACAAATACCATGGTTACAGAGGTCAGGGAAATAGTGGAGGTAATAACAGTGGAGAATGTAACACTATGTGGGGGATAGAAAAAATCTTATGGCTATTTCATTCTCAATAAGATCTTGATGACCATTAAAGCAAGACAATTGGAATAATGTCATTTGTGTCATCAATGGCTAAGATTCATTACACAGAAAAACCTGAAATATATATCACATTACTAAAGTACTATTTTCGATCACGGACTGACATCACACTTTTCAACTTTGCAGTGGAAGTCCATGGGGGGGGTTCACACATTGAGGAAAGTGCAGTGAAACCCATCGGTGAATCACAAGTGGCTATTTTTTTCACTCTATGGTAATTTTTGCTGAAAATACCATTTTGAATAACATTTCGTTGTTTATTTGTTTTTTGTTGGTTACCCAGATTAAAGGCAAGAATATAAATCTTCTGCCTATTAAGCGAATAAAAAAGTTGATAACTAATTAAAAAAAACAATATAGTATCAGCCAACAAAGGATTAGATAGCGTACTGTAAACTTGATTTGTTTTTTCGATTGTGTACTGCTCAAAACACGTCAACGATAATAGTAAAATGAATAAAATGACAATCAGTAACTTACATCAAACCTTGCTCTGTACGTAAAGAACTTTGGGAATTCTCTTGGCTGCAGTACTAAAAAGGTAAGTCTTCTTATTCCATTTTGGAACAAAAGTTCTTTCTGTAAAAATAGAAGAAACAAACTATATTGTTGACAATGTTGTTTGGATTTCATAATTGGTGATTGGGTTGTTAACTGGGTACAACTTAAACAAGTCAATATTACACTGTCATCTGAAGAATTCTGAAGCATTTTTTTAATTCTGATTTATCGTTTTTTCAGTTGAATTGATAAATGTGATATGACACATTTTTGGGATGAGTGTACCTCATTGCACACAATAAAGAGACATTGTACACTAATGAAAGATTATTCAAGTACACTACAGATGAGAACAACAACAATGCAGACAGACAGATTCACAGACAGACTCAAACACTAATCTTCATGCCATAGGTCATACCAGGGAAATATATTTTCTACTCACTTTGGCACTTTTATTCTGAGAGAAAACACCACAAGTGTTTATTGAAAAAGAATAAAAGTCCCTCAGTATAAATGCATACATTCTAAGTTGCACAGGATAAATGTCATAAAATAGACTGTTAATATTGTCATACTGCCATCGATCCAATGGTGGTAAAGATGAAGAAATGACAGATAAAAAAATGTTTGACACCAATAAATGGCTTCTTGGAAAACAAACAAACAGAGTAATTAGCGACTAATTTCAGATGTTAGTCAAATCACTTTAAGACATGTCTATGATGATAACATTTCCATCCTGTAACCTGTTGCTATGACAACTCACCTTGCTCTGAGCATATCTGAGAAAAGTCTCTGATAGTTCATTATCATCAACTTTATCAGACTTCAAGGCAACATTGATAATGTGAATTGGTTCATCCATAGAGTCTGCATCAGTCTATTAGAGAGGAAACAGTAACCATGACGATGATAATCGGTTTAGCAGTTATGAAACAAAGAACTGCATACTGATTAACAGCTAAATTGAGTTTAAATTCTAAAGTCACTTTTGGGATTGAGGGCATGTAACATTCAGTATTATTGAGGGGCCAATTGAATTGGAAAGCATATTGCATATGGACTGTATAGGGTGTATGCCAAAGTGGATTCGGTGTGCTGTAGTGGGTACATGGTATTTATTAAAAGAGTATTGAAAGAGTACAATGAACTGGAATTGTACAAGTTACCTGAGCACTGTCGTATAGTTTTTCTGTGCTAGATGTTTCCATATAACCTGGACTCTCAGGTGGACTATGTGAAAACATCTCAAGTATTCCATCAAAATGGCTGCAAAACACAACAATGTCACTCAAATTAAGTAATCTATACTAGATGTCAAAATGTTTGTTCTTGTAAACAGTGTTGTAGGATTGACAGACATCGCATTTCACCAAATTAGTAAAGACTTGAACTCAGATATTCCATGCATGTGACCAGAGCAAAACTACTACAATGTTATCAATGTTCAAGATTAACCTATGATATGTTGACAACAAAAATGAGCGGCATTTTATTTTAAACATTTCATAATAAAGTAAACTTTAAATTTGTGTTTGATAATAAAGTAATTCTTCATAATGTCTTACTTTTGAAAGTCATCTTCACTGTCAAAGGCACACATCACACCCATTCTCTGACAAGGGGGTGGCTGATTATCCAAGTCAACCATATCTTCACTTAGACTGGCTACACGAGGTGGACTGTCAATATGTTTTTGTTGAATCATCCTGAATAAAGAACAACTCAGGAAATAAATATTTTCTTACAAAAACTTACAATATTTGTAATATTCAAATAGTGAGCACCTGTCCGTAGTGAACACCTGTCCGTAGTGAGCACCTGGCCACAGTGACCTGCCCACAGTGAGCACCTGGCCACAGTGACCTCCTGGCCATAGTGACCACCTGCCCACAGTGACCACCTGCCCACAGTGACCACCTGGCCATAGTGACCACCTGGCCATAGTGACCACTTTCAGGCAGTCTCAATACATAACATAAGTAATCTGTGTATAAAGACAACCTGTCTGATGTGACCATTTCAGCAATATTTTTGTAAATTCACCTTTGCTCAGAGATAAAAATAATAATTAGCACTCTGTTTATGAAACAATTTCAAATTTTATCAATCAAATTTATTTGATTTTGATAAACTTAAATAAATGTTTTGTACAAATAGTATCATCTCATTATGTCATGTGTATGAGTTGGCATAAAAACATAATTCAACCTCTATATAAAGACCACCTGTGTATAAAGACCATTTCAATGAAGTCCCATTGATGGTCGTTATATACAGTGTATAACTGCTATGCAAGCAATAGTGGAATTAGTGTGTTAAGAATCAATAATGTGACTGGTAGTGGCCCTGTAAAGCACGTGTTAATGTCACATGGCCTATATTTATGATAATAAAAACAAAAATTAATCTCCAGCAGTTCTGCATGCTAAGAGCATTAGCCCCCCCCCCCCCCCCATGTATTCATTAGGTACCATTTTTCATTAGAAATCTAAGACAACAAACAAATGATATTGTTCTATGTTAATTTGCAGTGCCATGCAAAGTGACAATATGTTCCTGTTTTTATTTTGAGTTTATCAAACCTGAATGCAATCACAGAGTACAACTGTTCATTTACATCATTACACGGCCAAACCAATCAGAATGTGTTTTATTCATACAATTAATTCTATTGCACACATACAGTGAAAAAAGTTATTAAAAACTAATTAAAAAATAAATAAATTACAAAACATGCAATTATACTGACTAGAAAATAAAGTTTGGAGTTATAGCATCTCATGCGTTGAAATAAACAATCAATCAATGCTTACAAAACAAACATCGTGCATAGATCAGTAACAATAGTTTGCAAATAATAATTGCTATTCAGATGATAGTAGTTCAAAGTACACTTAAATCTTATCTAGTGATTGTGATAATAATTTAAATAATGGTTTTCTGTAAAACATATCTCGCATGATTTAATCATGTCTACCTTTCAACATAACTACACATCTAAACTAGCACCATACTTTAGACTAGGTTTTCCTTTCATTCAGTTATGAGTTACATTTGTCTTCCTATAATTGTCTTTCATCAAATATTTGTGAGATTTATTTAGTTTTTTTCCTCTATCGAAATCCCTATAGATTTTTATTTATGTGCAGATTTGTCTTCAAAGTTCACAACCCATGACAAGTTCTTCAAAAAAATAAAATACCTAGTTTGTACAGTTTGATGTATTCACATTTCTAAACACATTCATTATGATTTAGATTGTGTTTCTATGGGTTGTGATGAATAACTGGATTTCATTTCTCCAGACGACAAATATAAAAAATGTATACAAGTATAAATAAGTATAAATAAGTATAAAAACAAAGAGAATCAGGTACTACAATATTTTAAAGTTTATTCCTTCAGAAGCTTCTACAAAATCAAAATTAATCCTCAATTCATGAGAAAATATTTTCACGAATCAGCAAATATTGTGAAATCTCAACATATACTC
This sequence comes from Saccoglossus kowalevskii, assembly GCF_978046115.1. Lineage (NCBI taxonomy): Eukaryota > Metazoa > Hemichordata > Enteropneusta > Harrimaniidae > Saccoglossus > Saccoglossus kowalevskii. Next base: position 35,763,207 of record NC_140652.1, on the reverse strand, counting down.
ACTGTATATATAATTAAATTACTAAATCATGTATTACTGGTAGCAGTAACATCAACAATAGACAGCAATTCAATTCAATCTACAATTTACTTATACTAAAAACAATTTGGCTTAATAATATTAAATAAGGTGAAATATATAATGAGAAGATCCACATGCCACAAAATACACACACATTTACTATGACTTGTGAGAAGAGATATATTGATGTGAAAGGAATAATAACTCTTCCAACAAACCAGGTTCAAAGTTATAGATAATATTATAATACTATTACCTTTGACGTGGAAATGTCACATGACTTGAGTGCAAAGAGAACAAGATGGAATAACATTACAATTTGTTAAATGATACAAAATGTTAAATGTCACACATATGTGACATGCATCTTCCTCATTCACATCATATAAAGGCCTTGTCTGTAATCCCTGGGATCTCACACCATCACATATTGTTAAATAACTCATTTCTTTGACATATTTACTCCCAGCATGGAAGGTTTAGAGGAGAAAGATGACTTTTAATCTGATTTAATTGCATTGTTTCAAACTCAATCCACTGTAAACCACTTGTTTTAGGTGCTAGAAAGGAAAAAGACTTTATGACATTCGTAATAACACATTTTCCTGAAAGCCATTGACACTTCATGTTGTAAGACAGCAACAAAATGTTCACAGCAACAACTCTCAAAATTTGTGATTAAAGCAGTATTTTCTTATCAACATGAGTGCCCTGATTTTTGTTTTTGAGATAAAGATCAGCAGTGTTATTTACTCAACAAAACATGGTGAACTCATAATTTCTGTGATAAAACATAATTCTAATTGTGCAAAAAAAAACAGTATATATCTGTAGTATGGTTGAAATAACTATTCTACAAAAGATGGTTGATGGCTTTGCTGACATACTCAAAATAACCCGACTTCTAAATCTAGAAAAACATGTCCTGGAAACTCTGATCCTTTTTATGTGTGCTGATGTGTGCTGGTGAAATAAACATGATTTTCACTTTGACCACTTTTGTTTTGATAACTTTGGTACAAATGAACATAACTTTCTATTGGTTGTAAGCCTTTATTTAAATTTAAAAAAAATAATAAACAAGCAGCCTATCGGCTAAGATAGCTCCGCTGTTAGCAATGCACATTTCAATTAAAGAACTGAAGACATCATTAGAAAATGAACAATATAAATAGTATCAAAGCAATCGGACTTACAGTTTTTAACAAGAACTTAGAAGTCGAAAATATCACTTTTTACCAAAAATTACAAAAATATTCACCAAAATAAATTAATTAGAGAATTGAAGATATCATCACAAAACGAACAAATCTGAGAGAGGTCCACATGTAGTACCTATATATGTAATATCAAAGCAATCGGACTTTAATACAGTTTTCAACAAGAAGTCAAAAATATCACTTTTTACCAAAAATGACAAAAATATTCACCAAAATTAGAGAATTGAAGATATCATCACGAAATAAACAAATCTGAGAGAGGTCCACATGTAGTACCTATATATGTAAGTATCAAAGCAATTGGACTTGCGGTTTTTAACAAGAAGTCGAAAATATCACTTTTCACCAAAAAATGACAAAAATATTCACCAAAATTAGAGAATTAAAGATATCATTACAAAATGGACAAATCTGAGAGAGATCCACATGTAGTACCTATATATGTAATATCAAAGCATTTGCACTTGCGGTTTTTAACAAGAAGTCGAAAATATCAGTTTTTACCAAAAATGACAAAAATATTCACCAAAATTAGAGAATTAAAGATATCATTACAAAATGAACAAATCTGAGAGAGGTCCACATGTAGTACCTATATATGTAATATCAAAGCAATTGGACTTTTGGTTTTTAACAAGAAGTCGAAAATATCAGTTTTTACCAAAAATGACAAAAATATTCACCAAAATTAGAGAATTAAAGATATCATTACAAAATGAACAAATCTGAGAGAGGTCCACATGTAGTACCTATATATGTAATATCAAAGCAATTGCACTTGCGGTTTTTAACAAGAAGTCGAAAATATCAGTTTTTACCAAAAATGACAAAATTATTCACCAAAATTAGAGAATTGAAGATATCATCACGAAATGAACAAATCTGAGAGAGGTCCACATGTAGTACCTATATATGTAGTATCAAAGCAATTGGACTTGCGGTTTTTAACAAGAAGTCGAAAATATCAGTTTTTACCAAAAATGACAAAAATATTCACCAAAATTAAAGAATTAAAGATATCATTACAAAATTAACAAATCTGAGAGAGGTCCACATGTAGTACCTATAGATGTAATATCAAAGCAATTGCACTTGCGGTTTTTAACAAGAAGTCGAAAATATCAGTTTTTACCAAAAATGACAAACATATTCACCAAAATTAGAGAATTAAAGATATCAACATGAAATGAACAAACCTAAGAGAGGTCTACCCAAGGTACATAGACACCAAGTATCAAAGCATTTAGGCTTGTAGTTTTCAAGAAGAAGTCGACAAAGTAAAACATTGACACGGACGACGGCGACGACGGACAATCACTCATATGATAAGCTCCGCTCGACAAAGTCGACAGCGGAGCTAAAAATTATATAAAATTAAATAACGGTGATCATTGTGGGTGGCAGAGCAATAATATTCTCTCTCCTCCAATAATAACTTCCATGCTTCCAGTTTATTGCCATTGAAAAGTCTGCTCTCATGAGATGAACCTCAAACCAAAGTTTGATTATATAGCGCTCTCACATGTGACAGACAAATACTACTGTTTCTTAGAATTTTTTGGGGTTAAATTTGATTTGTTAATTTTGGGTTTCTGTCATACAAATTTTGAGTAATTATGGGATAACAAACCCTTAAAGTGAATGAGGATGATCATAGTGAATGCAATGCACATAATTAAATATAAATATATACAACATTATTGATATGAATGGTTCATCAGCCAATGATGCATCAATGAATACAAGTTGACACAGGATATACAGTGTTAATTTCAACTGTCATAGGGAGTACAGGGTTAATCTCAATCAACCTACAAAGTACAAAGTTTATCTTATTTCACTCAGGCAGAACATCATTAAATGACATATAGAGTATACTGCCAATCTTATCTGACCAAGGAAGTACATGATTAATATAATAGGGAGTACACAATTTACTTCATCTGACCTAGGGAGTACATAATTCATTTCATCTGACCTAGGGAGTACATAATTCATTTCATCTGACCTAGGGAGTACATAATTCATTTCATCTGACCTAGGGAGTACATAATTCATTTCATCTGACCTAGGGAGTACATAATTCATTTCATCTGACCTAGGGAGTACATAATTCATTTTATCTGACCTACGGAGTACATAATTCATTTTATCTGACCTACAGAGTACAAAGTTTATCTTATTTGACCTGGGGAGAACATCATTAAATGACATATAGAGTATATTGTTAATCTTATCTGACCTAGGGAGTACATAACTCACTTCATCTGACCTAGGGAGTACATAATTCATTTCATCTGAACTAGGGAGTACATAATTCATTTCATCTGATCTAGGGAGTATATAATTTACTTCATCTGACCTAGGAAGTACATAATTCATTTTATTAGACCTAGGGAGTACATAATTCATTTTATCTGACCTAGGGAGTACACAATCCATTTCACCTGATCTAGGGGGTACATAATTAATTTTATCTGACCTAGGGGTACATAATTCATTTCATCTGACCTAGGAGGTACATAATTCATTTCATCTGACCTAGAGAGTACACAATCCATTTCACCTGATCTAGGGGGTACATAATTAATTTTATCTGACCTAGGGGTACATAATTCATTTCATCTGACCTAGGAGGTACATAATTCATTTCATCTGACCTAGGAAGTACATAATTCATTTCATCTGACCTAGGAGGTACATAATTCATTTCATCTGACCTAGAGAGTACACAATCCATTTCACCTGATCTAGGGGGTACATAATTAATTTTATCTGACCTAGGGGTACATAATTCATTTCATCTGACCTAGGAGGTACATAATTCATTTCATCTGACCTAGGGGTACATAATTCATTTCATCTGACCTAGGAGGTACATAATTCATTTCATCTGACCTAGGGGTATATAATTCATTTCATCTGACCTAGGAGGTACATAATTCATTTCATCTGACCTAGGAGGTACATAATTAATTTTATCTGACCTAGGGGTACATAATTCATTTTATCTGACCTAGGAGGTACATAATTCATTTCATCTGACCTAGGAGGTACATAATTCATTTCATCTGACCTAGGAGGTACATAATTCATTTCATCTGACCTAGGAGGTACATAATTAATTTTATCTGACCTAGGGGTACATAATTCATTTTATCTGACCTAGGAGGTACATAATTCATTTCATCTGACCTAGGAGGTACATAATTCATTTCATCTGACCTAGGAGGTACATAATTCATTTTATCTGACCTAGGAGGTACATAATTAATTTTATCTGACCTAGGGGTACATAATTCATTTCATCTGACCTAGGAGGTACATAATTCATTTCATCTGACCTAGGAGGTACATAATTAATTTTATCTGACCTAGGGGTACATAATTCATTTCATCTGACCTAGGAGGTACATAATTAATTTTATCTGACCTAGGGGTACATAATTCATTTCATCTGACCTAGGAGGTACATAATTCATTTTATCTGACCTAGGAGGTACATAATTAATTTTATCTGACCTAGGGGTACATAATTCATTTCATCTGACCTAGGAGGTACATAATTCATTTCATCTGACCTAGGAGGTACATAATTAATTTTATCTGACCTAGGGGTACATAATTCATTTCATCTGACCTAGGAGGTACATAATTCATTTTATCTGACCTAGGGGTACATAATTCATTTCATCTGACCTAGGAGGTACATAATTCATTTCATCTGACCTAGGAAGTACATAATTCATTTCATCTGACCTAGGAGGTACATAATTCATTTCATCTGACCTAGGAGGTACATAATTCATTTCATCTGACCTAGGAAGTACATAATTCATTTCATCTGACCTAGGAGGTACATAATTAATTTTATCTGACCTAGGGGTACATAATTCATTTCATCTGACCTAGGAGGTACATAATTCATTTTATCTGACCTAGGGGTACATAATTCATTTCATCTGACCTAGGAGGTACATAATTCATTTCATCTGACCTAGGAAGTACATAATTCATTTCATCTGACCTAGGAAGTACATAATTCATTTCATCTGACCTAGGAGGTACATAATTCATTTCATCTGACCTAGGAGGTACATAATTCATTTCATCTGACCTAGGAAGTACATAATTCATTTCATCTGACCTAGGAGGTACATAATTCATTTCATCTGACCTAGGAGGTACATAATTCATTTCATCTGACCTAGGAAGTACATAATTCATTTCATCTGACCTAGGAGGTACATAATTCATTTCATCTGACCTAGGAGGTACATAATTCATTTCATCTGACCTAGGAGGTACATAATTAATTTTATCTGACCTAGGGGTACATAATTCATTTCATCTGACCTAGGAGGTACATAATTCATTTCATCTGACCTAGGAGGTACATAATTCATTTCATCTGACCTAGGGAGTACATAATTCATTTCATCTGACCTAGGAAGTACATAATTCATTTCATCTGACCTAGGGAGTACATAATTCATTTCATCTGACCTAGGGAGTACATAACTCACTTCATCTGACCTAGGGGGTACATAATTCATTTCATCTGACCTAGGGAGTACATAATTCATTTCATCTGACCTAGGAAGTACATAATTCATTTCATCTGACCTAGGAGGTACATAATTCATTTCATCTGACCTAGGGAGTACATAATTCATTTCATCTGACCTAGGAAGTACATAATTCATTTCATCTGACCTAGGAGGTACATAATTCATTTCATCTGACCTAGGGAGTGCATAATTCATTTCATCTGACCTAGGGAGTGCATAATTAATCTCATCTGACCTAGGGATTCCTGACCTAATTTCATTCAACATATTCTGCACAAAGACATGTTTACTATAAACTTATGTTTCAGCTACTGACCTGTTTGGATGTGATGTTGGCAACATAAACTGAAACTCCACGACACAGAGACCATTTTTCAACTGGTGATGCTGCAAACAATTCAACTCATATGCTATATATGCACGGCGCACATAAACCTAAAAACAGAAATCAAGACAATTCAATCAAACAATATACACTCAATGCAGCACAGGTAAACTTGAGAACAGAAATCAAAGAAAAGGACAAAACAAAAATGCCACACTTGAGTAAAAATGGAAATGGAGTATATATGCTGACCTGACAAATACAGAAAGATACAACATATTTTCAGATCTACGAATTTAACATCTGATACTATTAATATCAAAAATCACAATTCGTTTTTGAGGTGTATTAATTAATTTGAAGAAGCACAATTAAGCACTACTGAAAAGACAAATATTTAGTTCACAGTATCACAAAAACTTTTGTAATAATTTCTGTCTAAGTAAGAAATTCTCACCTCAATGGCCGCCATCCTAACAACCAGGTTACTATGGAAAAAGAAATCTGGCAAAACATCAAAGATGGCTGTCTCTGACATGATGAGCTTCTTAAGATTATCAGGACAAAACTGATGCCCATACATGTCAATGGCAGATAGAAAGATGGACTCCACTTGATTGCGTCGTAATTCATATGATGGTTGATGAGCAGCGATAAGAACCTGAAATAAAGTTGGAATGTGTGTATATGCATGCAACAGATAATGTTGACAACTACTGTAGTTGACAGTTTCACAGACCAGACTGTATATGCGACAGTTTAGATCTGAGAGCTACTTTAGAATAGAACACTGACCTGTCTAGATCTGAGAGCTACTTTAGAATAGAACACTGACCTGTCTAGATCTGAGAGCTACTTTAGAATAGAACACTGACCTGTCTAGATCTGAGAGCTACTTTACAATAATAGAACACTGACCTGTCTAGATCTGCGCGCTACTTTAGAATAGAATAGAACACTGACCTATCTAGATCTGAGTGCTACTTTAGAATAGAACACTGACCTGTCTAGATCTGAGAGCTACTTTAGAATAGAACACTGACCTGTCTAGATCTGAGAGCTACTTTAGAATAGAACACTGACCTGTCTAGATCTGGGTGCTACTTTAGAATAGAACACTGACCTGTCTAGATCTGGGTGCTACTTTAGAATAGAACACTGACCTACCTAGCTCTGATAGCTACTTTAGAATAGAACACTGACCTGTCTAGATCTGAGAGCTACTTTAGAATAGAACACTGACCTGTCTAGATCTGAGAGCTACTTTAGAATAGAATACAGACCTGTCTAGATCTGAGAGCTACTTTACAATAGAACACTGACCTGTCTAGATCTGAGAGCTACTTTACAATAGAACACTGACCTGTCTAGATCTGAGAGCTACTTTACAATAGAACACTGACCTGTCTAGATCTGCGCGCTACTTTAGAATAGAATAGAACACTGACTTATCTAGATCTGAGTGCTACTTTAGAATAGAACACTGACCTGTCTAGATCTGAGAGCTACTTTCGAATAGAACACTGACCTGTCGAGCTCTAAGAGCTACTTTAGCATTCTCTACTTTATTCAGTGTAGTCAGCTCATTGAGGATGGAACTAAGATCATCTGTCAGTCCTGACTCTTTTCCACATAGATGGTCCTATGAATAAATAAAAACTGTACATACAGTAGTGTTCTCTCCATTTCACAGAAATTCACAGAATGTTACTCTACACGTATGTTGCTACTCTAGATTTTTTCCAAATTTTAACACTTTTCCATGCACCTTCTGAATTCCCAACATTTTTCCAGACATTATACAATGTATTTAATATATTTCTTCTTTTAAATGAATTTGTTATTCATCTCTGCCAAGAAAGTTATGTTTTTGCCAGCATTTGTTTGTGTATCTGTATAACTCAAAATGTTATGGTAAGGTCAATGTCAATGACCAAGTATTATTACTATATGAATAATGTCAAAACATATTGTTTGGATGGTGACATGTACATTATGTAATACACTATTATATAACAGTTATGCCAAAATATATTGGTAAGTCAAACATGAAATGATGCCTACTAGTGGATAATCTACTGTGACAATATTGCACACAAGTTGTTTAATTAGCCAGGACACATAGATGTACAACAACATTATTAATGACAATGTTATCTGCAGCTGCAAATGACTGGTTGTTACTGCTAACCAGTTATTGCCCACCAGCTAAAATGAAAATAAGTGCGCCCTCATATAGTATACTCACAATAAGTAATATAATCAGCGTATTCTTCTTAGCAACCATGGAATGTGAATAAATGTAGGTCACAACCTCTGACATTCGACCTTTATGCTTGTCACGCAATGCCAGTATACATTTATCGTAGGGAACCTGTTGAAACTGAGATTCCACTTGTATGTACATACGAAGTAATTCTTGTACTACAGAACGCATATGACCACGAATACCATTACGATATCTGCAATCAAAAAGTGGCATTAATGTAGTCATGATATTTTGCCAAATATGATCAAGAGCAAAAAATGTTAAAATGGCAATTTAGCCATACTGAATCTGACTGTCAAACAAATGCATTTGCATATGTACAACATGATTTATATGATCAGTCAATGTTTCCCTATCTGCTCGTTTATTGAGAGTTGCTTACTTTTGTACTAACTGTACGATTCCCTGTGTGTGCATGAAGAAAGCATCCCTATCTGCTCGTTTATTGAGATTTGCTTACCTTTGTACTAACTGTACGATTCCCTGTGTGTGCATGAAGAAAGCATCCCTATCTGCTCGTTTATTGAGATTTGCTTACCTTTGTACTAACTGTACGATTTTGTGTGTTCATGAAAAAAGCATCCCTATCTGCTTGTTTATTCAGAGTCGCTTACTTTTTTACTAACTGTACAATTCCCTGTGTGTGCATAAAGAAGGCTTCCCTATCTGCTCGTTTATTGAGAGTTGCTTACCTTTGTACTAACTGTACAATTCCCTGTGTGTGCATGAAGAAGGCTTCCCTATCTGCTCGTTTATTAAGAGTTGCTGCCAATCTATCAATAACATTAGCAATCTGCAAACAAAATAATTAACATAATTATCAAACCATGACATCACATGTTCCAAACACAGCGCTAAACAATACACAAATGCTGCAGAAATGTTTTCAGCAAAATAAAATAGCAATAAAGCATTCTTCTATGTTGTGATAACAATGACTAAAACAAAAACTTTCTGATGCTTGTTCATATATGTAGTGCTTTTGTTATACATCTGACACTAGAAACAGTAGAAAGTTTTAAGAACAGGTTTGAATTCATGTCACGTTTTACAGTTCAGATGCAGACGTGTGTGATGGAAATACAACCCCATCACAGAACACAAACAAGTTTCAAAAGATGTATAATAATAAGGTTCTCACTGTGACATGAATACCACAAGGTATACTTTTGTGCATACTTTGCGATATTCTCGTATTAGCATAATAGTATACTGGGTCAGGTCAAGATTGATAAACCGTGTTCCCTAAAAATTTTTAGAAATTGTTGATACTTTGTGAATACAAGATTGCTATACGCTAATACATTAGTAATAGAATATGCTTTTACACACAACTCCTGTGCATACACTTCAAACCCACCCATGTTTGTCTTACTTTATTGGTCCTAACTTCAATGTGTTCCAGCCTTTTACTTATTATAATTGCAAACATTGAAAACATAAAATATAATACTAAACTTAATGACATTAGCAGAAAAAATGGTTCAGACTGGCACTTGACTGTTGACCTCCTTTCCCATGCTAAACTGGATGCCTCTCAGTAAGCCTGTTCAAAACCAGATTAAACTGGTTTGGACTGGTTCTCACCTGTTGACTTGGAAATTGACACAGCACTGATGTAATGTTGCTACTATACGATGCAAGTAATTTCTTAATCCCTTTCTCAACAGGAACAGGGATTCTTCCTGATATACTGGATATCATTTCTTGCATTTCCAATAATGGCAATGCTGGATCTCGTAAACACTTCATCAATGTCTCTACAGTCTGACGACACTAATAGGAACAAATGTTATTATAGATAGTTAATCTAGTCAAATAATGTAATTTGTAATGAAAACCGTTCATGATGTCATCAAATAACCAGCGTATACTAGTTATGATAAGTAATGGCTGACTGTACTTCTCTTTAACTTGCCATAAAAGTTTTAATTTTTTTTTCTTTCACTTTTTCTCACATTTCGCATTCATTGTTCTTGTGTTAACACCTAAAGCTAGATTTGACTAACTTGCACTACATTTTTCAATTACACTTTACTTGATTAAATTAGATTCCAATACCAATAGTGTATACCAGTTTTCACCAGTGTTGCCAATCAGCTTGATTTACCTTATCAAAAGAAGTTTGTATCAGTGTTGCCAATATCAACAATATTTCACTCATCTACACAGGATATGTTAGTTCTTCAGTTATAAAACAATAACAAGGTAAAGTGCCTCCAGTGTTACCTCCATTAACTATATTTCATTCAATACTAACCTTAACTAGTGTTACCTCCATTAACTATATTTCATTCAATACTAACCTTAACTAGTGTTACACTATCAACCAGATTTAAATCATCAATGCTAGTACTTACTAGTGTTACTATTTTCAACTAAACTTTAACACTAAAAATGTTACCACTATCAACTATTCTTCACTTTTTACACTAGTGTATACCAGTGAAAACAAGATACAACCAACATGTAACTTCTTACCTTCACTTTTTACACTAGTGTATACCAGTGAAAACAAGATACAACCAACATGTAACTTCTTACCTTCACTTTTTACACTAGTGTATACCAGTGAAAACAAGATACAACCAACATGTAACTTCTTACCTTCACTTTTTACACTAGTGTATACCAGTGAAAACAAGATACAACCAACATGTAACTTCTTACCTTCACTTTTTACACTAGTGTATACCAGTGAAAACAAGATACAACCAACATGTAACTTCTTACCTTCACTTTTTACACTAGTGTATACCAGTGAAAACAAGATACAACCAACATGTAACTTCTTACCTTCACTTTTTACACTAGTGTATACCAGTGAAAACAAGATACAACCAACATGTAACTTCTTACCTTCACTTTTTACACTAGTGTATACCAGTGAAAACAAGATACAACCAACATGTAACTTCTTACCTTCACTTTTTACACTAGTGTATACCAGTGAAAACAAGATACAACCAACATGTAACTTCTTACCTTTGCCAGGAAATACTCATCTGGTAAGCAGTATCCATTCATAATATTTGCCAAAGACTCCTTACTTTTTGTAAATATCTGATGTAGTTTGATTCCATGTGTTTGATGCTTTGCTTTGGGTTCAGGGAAAACCCCTGCATATGGCTGTGCCTAAAAATGATATTAAGAATATAATAATAAAAATGAAAAAAACAAATTGACCATATTTGTTCCATTAGAAGTGCATACTCTTATGTAAAATGAAATGCAAACAACATTTAGCAATTCAGTTTGTAATCCCACCAAGACAAGACTGGATGGGGTGCACCTATAATGGTTGAATTTGAAAATACATGTAGTGTTGGGATTAAACAAATGATAAAAGTAATCTCACCAAAGTAGTATCAATTTTTTATTGTGTTGTTTTGTAAAAAGTGTATTTTAGCTGTAGATGCAAAGCCAAATCAAATTTTTACGAGTGTGTCTCTTGACTTGAATTCCATTTAGAGATATCCTCTAGCTTTATTGGGACAATTATGTGAAATAATTGAGAATATAACTGAGTGCAATTTAACTGATTGTTTATAGTTTGTGCTTTGCTTTGAGTATGGAGGTATGTAAGGGTACACATACAGGGTACGGTAGTTGCATATGATACAAACCTTGTTGACACGTGTTGGATCATCTAAATTTAGATTAGCTATAATACTGCCTTGTTCAAATACAGCACCAGGACGCTTCACATACATTAAACTGAAAAAAACAAAAACACAGTTTGTATTAAAAATGCATAAACAGTAAATAAAGACCATCACATTCAGACATATACAACACAAGAATAGGCATCTCCAATGAATGACCATGTGTGTCAGAAATCCAAAGTTTAATTGATTTCCAAGTATTACCCTCTCTGTTAGGCTTATAAGCTTTTAAATACATACGTAATTTACATAGAAAGGGAAATAATTAATTATTTTATTTTATTTTATTATATTAATTAAACTCCTTGAACTTGAACTTACCATCCATTTTCATTGATAGTGAGTGACATGCACATTTTCATAACTTCTATCTCAGCGTAGGACTGACCAGCGAAGACATGATCACCGTCATCAACTAAATACTTGATAAGCTTACCAGCTGATGGACTACGTAAAATAGATGGATCGTTCTCCTTTTCAAAGATGCAAGTTTTATTTCCAATCACAACTCGATACCTAAAATGAGATTTGTGTTAACATATCACCTGTATTCATGGAATGCAAAATTGAATAAAAAAAAACGTCAGAAGATGATGTGATAATAAACATAGTATAACTATTACTACCGGTACCATATTTAATGAGAATCTAGATTAAATAACAAATGGATGGATGAATAAGCAGACAGTAAAGATCTTTTCTTGGCAAGGTAAGAGTGAGTACAAAAGTTTTGAAACAATGCAATAATATATCTAAATATTTTATCTACACATGTACAAGTAACAAACTAAGAGTACATAGCAGACCTATATTAATGGAAATTAAAGGACCTACGTTAATGGGAACTAAAAATTTATGCTGAATTCTGATAATGTGATGGGTAATCTTCAGATTATCATTTAAAAAATCTTGCATGTAATTTTTAATTTTTTTAGCAATCATAAAAGAATGTAGTTTAATGGCTTCCAATAAATGTGACAATTTTAAGACGATGAAGAAAACTAAAGGTACCTGTCTACTTCTTCTTTCATGTAAGTTGTATAACTATGACCATCACAGGAAACCAACAAACTACCATCTCTATGTCTAGAAAAAGAGAACGAAAACATTCGTAACAGTTAATGGTAGCTGAATTGAAAACATGCTTAAAGTGAAATATTTAGAACATTAAAAAATCTCTGTATTACAATAATAAATGATGATGACGTCATCGTATGTCCAAATATACACAGAAGTTTTCATTTTATGTGTCACATGCAAGTGCAAACAGTGCATATATTTTGCCACAGATATCATATTCATATAAAATATCATATACTTTATTTTATAAATTACTTTATTGCTGTACACGGATAGAAAAGTTATTTCTAAAGATGCAATAAAACATTATTATTCCAAGTTTGAAACTACAAAACACAGCTGTGTGACCATCGTGATCATCTCAGTGGCAGATCCAGGTTTTGAATCCGAGTACTGTCGAAGACTGAAATATTTGTCATGCCATTCAAATTCTGGTGAATCTGAATATTGCACAGCCGTAATAGGCTGGGTGTCCGGATCAGCCCCTGCATTTTCCTATCATAATACTGACACGTTAGTTTCAATGTTGATCATCATTAAGCAGGCTCAGACACCTAATGACAGTAACCAAGGTTTAAGAATCACCACGTTTATACATGATGAGATACTTACCTATAGACGTCAACTTCCATAGAAGAATTATTTAATACAAGAAAATAACTATTTGGTCCTTGCTTTGAGACTTGTACACAGTATTTAGTGGACTCATAAATTAATTCAACATCACATGTGTTATGGAGTGTCTTTGATTCAGAAGGTGAAATAGGTTGACCCCTGCAAGTTTGTAGACAGAAATAAGTATTAAGATCAGTTGTTCATAGAAATTCAATCTATTAAATGTTTTTTTAACCAAAATTGAATAAGTTTGGAATAAAACATACAATTTCATAAAAGAAAATAAAAAGCATTTCTCAGAATTTTCTAAAACACATAATTTGTGAATCAAGTTAACCACAAAATGATGAGACCATCCACAATTTAACATTTTTTTTGTGGAAATTGTTTTCATGCAAACAGCAATTGTAGTTTAATTTGATGATCATGTGTTTATTTTGGTTTTGAAACTTTATTGAAAACATAATTTAAAAATAAATACTAAATGGTTGCTGACTGACACTCACCTTTCCAGACTATTAAATATATTATTATAGCTGTTAGTTATGGTATTATCGGCAATGTGTACGGAACCACATATCACACCAAGTATAAGGTCTGGTCTTTCTGCCTGTAATAACAAACACGTCAGATAGTATGAAGTCTGACTGTAGAAGCAGTATGCCTTGGAGTAATCTTTGAATTACTGCATAATCATATCATTATAGATGCATATAGTTTGTGCATTAATGCAAAAGTCTTGCCAGCTATAAAATATGAAGATACAATGTTTAATTTGTATAATAATTTTTTTTTTTTATTTATTTATTATTTATTTTCATTTTACCTGGACTTTCTCAGTAATCATCTGATCTAGCCAACCTGTGTCGATTTCATTATTTTGAAATATCTCTGTCTCTAATATCTTTATCAGGTACTCCACAGTTGTTCTGAAATCGCCAACAATTGAGAGTTCTTTCAAAGCAACCACCATATTCCTGTGTGGATACAGATGGTATACATGTAATTGATGCATAGTTTGAAAGTGACAGGTGTGTCAAAAATATAATATATTACATGGATCTATTATTATTAATGCATTTTTAATACAGCAGCAACACAAGCCTACAGTCATGTTTTATGTAAACACTTAAAGGTATAGGCATTGAATTATTCTATATAAATAACAAAAATAAATCATCATAATATTTAGTAAGAAACCATTTTATGAGATACAAGACCTTTTCACAAAAGGAACCAATGATAAATGTTTTTATTTCAAACAATAAAGACAATTTTTCCTCCGATGCAGCTATCAGAATGACAGATCAGAAATCAAATTCAATAAATGGATAGGTTTCCATGGTAACTTACTCTCTAGCATCCTCTCTGTCTTCACCCCAAGAGAAACAATGTCCAAACTGTGAATCTGCATATTCATGCAAACCACCTGAGGCAGCTACGCTAAAATAACCCCAAACATTGCGACTACTACGGAAGTTCAATTCCTGCACAGTGCCTGAACTTGGTTTGAAACCCTGCAAGCAGAAAGACACGTATGTTAGTTACTATTTTCATGTTTTTGGTTGGAATTGTGGGATAGTTTTGAATCACAAAATGTCCCCACTTATCCAACCTGAACTAACTATCCCACAATGCACTAAAATTTAGGATATAATTTATGGTACCATATATAGGGAGTAGGTTCCTATTATAGATGCATGTATATATCCACCAAAATTACATTTTGAAAATTTGTTGTTTTCATTTCTCATCAATATCACTGTATAGCTAGTGGCTGTGCAGTAGTGTTGAGATGATCAGGGAAGAACAGATCTTGACTATTTATGAAAAAAAAAGAATGTTGAGGACTCTAGCAAATAATTATGCTACACATACTTATTGGTAAGTGGAGGATAACAGAGCAAAAGTTTTGAAAAAAAAAGTTAATGTTAATATTACAATGTAACTAAACATTAATTATACTCTCCAATTTTGTGAAACATGTAATAATACAGTACACATGAAACACAACCACAAGATATTTATACAGATAGATAATTCCCAGCAACTTTGCAGCATACCACTTTAGTTTTACAGTTGCTGTAACTGAAGACATGATCAATAAAAGAAACCTACCTCATCAGGATTTTCACTGGTAATCCTACAAGCTATAACATGACCTCGTGGCTGTGGTTGTAAATTTGGACTGCAAGAAATAATGATTAGGTATGTAAACCAATCACGAAACACTACATGCATCACTAAGGTATGTAAACCAATCACAAAACACTACATGCATCACTAAGGTATGTAAACCAATCACAAAACACTACATGCATCACTAAGGTATGTAAACCAATCACAAAACACTACATGCATCACTAAGGTATGTAAACCAATCACAAAACACTACATGCATCACTAAGGTATGTAAACCAATCACAAAACACTACATGCATCACTAAGGTATGTAAACCAATCACAAAACACTACATGCATCACTAAGGTATGTAAACCAATCACAAAACACTACATGCATCACTAAGGTATGTAAACCAATCACAAAACACTACATGCATCACTAAGGTATGTAAACCAATCACAAAACACTACATGCATCACTAAGGTATGTAAACCAATCACAAAACACTACATGCATCACTAAGGTATGTAAACCAATCACAAAACACTACATGCATCACTAAGGTATGTAAACCAATCACAAAACACTACATGCATCACTAAGGTATGTAAACCAATCACAAAACACTACATGCATCACTAAGGTATGTAAACCAATCACAAAACACTACATGCATCACTAAGGTATGTAAACCAATCACAAAACACTACATGCATCACTAAGGTATGTAAACCAATCACAAAACACTACATGCATCACTAAGGTATGTAAACCAATCACAAAACACTACATGCATCACTAAGGTATGTAAACCAATCACAAAACACTACATGCATCACTAAGGTATGTAAACCAATCACAAAACACTACATGCATCACTAAGGTATGTAAACCAATCACAAAACACTACATGCATCACTAAGGTATGTAAACCAATCACAAAACACTACATGCATCACTAAGGTATGTAAACCAATCACAAAACACTACATGCATCACTAAGGTATGTAAACCAATCACAAAACACTACATGCATCACTAAGGTATGTAATGGTGATAACACAATTTTTTTTTTTATGTTTTAACAATAATATGAGGTTATTACAAGGATACTGCAAAGGACCCTTGTAATAACCTTATTATTATACATCTTTTCCTCTCATGGATACATCGCATGGAAATGTTGAAATCCAAAAAGTTTAGAACAGAATCAGCGTACTTCTTTGTGTGGAGTCCAGTAAAACCCTTGTGGCAGCCATGTTTGTTTTTTATTAGAGGACACTTGTGCGTGTAATCATTCTATATTCGGAATTCATGTTTCCTAATATGGTAGGATGAAAATACCTAGTGCAATATCGCAAAATTACGGCACGCTGTAACTTATGGCATTACTGTGAGAGTGTATAATAATAATTAATACATAACTTATTCATCCCATATCACCAAGTATATTTTGAGTGTGAAAACAAGTTTAAATTATCTAGAAACTACCTCATTTTGTTTTTATTTTTCGGTAGCCTGCTGACATGAACCCATAATAATGTAAGTATGACAAGATAACATATAATCTTATAAAAACTCTACTTACTCATTAAAATTAATGGGTGAATCTTCATAAGAATGTTCTCCATACAGAATACGTATATCCTTTATACGATGTAATGGAATGCCCATCGCAATCTATAAAACAAAAGTTGACTACAGTTAAACCTGAATTGAACCTGAATCAAAAGTCATGAACTGATCACATGACCTGAACTGTTCACATGAACTGAACTGATCACATGACCTGAGCTAATCACATGACCTGAGCTAATCACATGACCTGAGCGAATCACATGACCTGTGCTAATCACATGACCTGTACTAATCACATGACCTGCGCTAATCACATGACCTGTGCATGTTTGACACCTAATAATTAGGAATTTTAGTTTAAACAGCTTTCACATACAGTACAGTTCTCGCGGAAGCTTTGGCTTCACTTCAGCTTCACCTTCGCTTCAGCATCGCATCATTATGGCATTGTTATGGCTTCAGCATCGCTTCAATGTCGCGACATTAAAAAGTTAGGCGAATATCGCTTCGCTTCATTGTGGCCTCATTATGGCGACAATGTGGCATCAGCATCGCTTCATCAAACAAAGAAGTACTGTACTCATTTCCCCCAAACCTCTTGACCGCTTCCGCTTTTGACCGATCAATTTCCGTTTCATTTTCGACCGTGCAACAATTCGGACTACTAAAAATTTTCTGGTTTTCATAGATCACGGTTACTAGTTTAGTAACCGTGCATAGATGTTGAACAACCGTCAAAAGTTCAAATACTTTTTGTTTTAACTATCTATAATTATATGCACGCAATCTGACCTTTTGACCTAGATTTGGATGGGATTGAATATTTTATTTTAGACAATATTCCAACGTGACTCACTGCTACAAAATGTATTCAACAGAAGTACAACATGGTTGTCTGGGTTTCTTTTCCTGATTGTGTTGAGTTTACGATTTGTATAATTATTGTTGTTTCCCCCCAAGCAGAAGACAAGCCGAAGGACCATGAAGCTAAATAGAATTCCCACGCATGGACGTGGACTGAGTGAAAGAAAATATTTCTAAGGCTAAAATAAAAATGGCCTACTATTACACATCTTTGTGTATTTGTCAATTTTGTATATATTTGGTATGACTGAATGATCGTAAATACCTAGAATAATCTCGTCTTTCGTTAATAATTTCATTTGTTTGAAATGTCTACCGACCGTAATTTGTTTCCCCAAACGGTCCCGACGTCCGTCATTCAACACAATCAGCATTTATTTATCGCAATTCATGGGGATCATGTCCCGTAATTTGCGGGCTGTAAAACCAAATAATTAAACAAGTACTATTTATTGTATTTTTGTTTTACCTCGCGAAACTACAACAGAGCGTAGAGTTGTCGCGGTTAAATAGTCGCCTTGAAATCGATGGAACTTCAACTACTAGTATCCATTTCTCACCTTGAAATAAAAAAATCGAAGAGCATCGGGGGATATATTATTAACCAGTCTTACGAATCGCTAGCTTTATTTTATTCGAATTTATACAATTCACGAGTTTTTGACATTTGTTGGCAACTTCCGCGCTAAAATGGTTGAAAATGTGGGTGTGGTTTTCTCGCAAAGTCCTGTTGATAATACGGACTAATATGGTTCTGTGACCCAGGTCGTGCTCCGATCAGGTGACTCTCAGCCAATCAATGATGTTGTAACAAAACATATTTAACGCAAATTGAAGGGTCGTCGTACCATCCAATCTCCATCGTCGATTCACAAAGTTTTTTTGTGTGCTGTGACAGGCTTTGCAATTATTCACTGGAAAACATCGGTATATTTTGACAAACGGGTGGGATTTTACCTCAGTTCAAAAAAAAGAAAAAACAAAACAAACAGGGCTGAGATACAAATCAGTTTTGCAAGTTGGGAAATAAGGTAAACCAGACTGGGGTCGATGATTTTCAGTATCGAAAGACTTCCGTTTGAATCATGATTTTCAAATTGTTCATCGGCTGGTGACCAAATATTTACGGCCACACTAAATGGACACGTTTTTTTTTTCTGAAGCCCAATAAATTATTCCTGCATGTCAAGCGCTATTCGATTTTTTACAGGGCATGGCTCGTTTTCATTCGAAAATATGTTTGTGAGAATAATTTTAAAGTACGTATAGATCGAGCTCAGATCACTGATCGTGACTTAATTTTGAGAATTGGTTGTCAAATTTTACCAGACCGACGCCACCACAACCATCCAATCATATGTTGGAAATGTACGCACTTGTTTTGGAACTTTGTATCAAGATGACTGGCGACGACGCCGACGCACCCGGCGGCGTACGTGTGTGTTGCATGTTTTAGTAGTCCGGGCATGGGGTCGGACTCGGCTAAAACTAAACGAAACACAGAAAAATACCACCGAAATGAGGAATCTGAATCTGCTCTTCTAGCAGCAAATAAAATGAGCGAAAAAAGGTAAATTTTATAACAAGAACAGTTTCACTTCGTATACAGCAAATTGTGTTGTATCAGAACGACGATTGCATCGTGTGATTTGAATTTATCACGATTTTCCTTCCAGTCAATATGAAACTCGTCACCTTGCCGATTGTAATGTACTTCGCAAAGTTTTTGGTGCCCAATACTCGAAACACTAAAATAATTAAACAAGATATCTTTTTAAAATGTCATTTTACTCTTGATCATATTATTTTATTCGCCTTGAATTTCAAATCGATTACATATCGAACTTCTGTACATGTTTTTGTCTACTGCCCTTCTGCGTGCAAATAATGAGGTCATACTCATGTCACAATACTTTGAAGCTGATGCCATGTTGATGCCATGAGACTGCGAAGCTGAGGCCACGATGATGCCACAAAATAGCGAGGCGAACACAGCTTCAATTTTCAATGACGCGAAGCTGATGCCACAATGATGCGATGCTGAGGCGACAATGAAGCCATGCGTAGGCGACAATGATGCCACAAAAGCCAAAGCTTCCGCGAGAACTGTACTGTACCATTTGCGGGATGTAAATAGTACAGTGACAATACTATCATGGTGCATGTAGTTATTGAGTTAATACCCTGCACTGACTTGGGACCTATCCCCCCTACAGTACTTATAGTATGTTCTCACCTGTACTTGACATGCTGGCAAATTCACATCCGCAACCATTTCTGTACAGGGGTGTTCAACTTGAAGACGAGGGTTGAGTTCCAAAAAGTAGAATCCTTCAGCTTCACTGTACAGGTATTCTACCGTTCCTGCACTAATGTATCCAACCATCTTTGCCAGTTTTACTGCAGCCTACAAAACATAGTCAAACTATTGTAACCTTACCCAAAACAAATATAGCCAAACATTAGTGACCATCTTTATATATACCCATAATACATCATTGCACAATTTTAATGTAATTCACATTAAGTATTAAATTTGAAGATAGGAATATTAATATTATTCTCATCTTTAAATATTTAAATATAAACTGCCTTTTTTGTCAAATTTTTCTTTTAACAAATTAATCCACATACAAATAAATTCTATTAGTATAAAGGTCAATCACAAAAAATCTCTATTTTTCGCATCATTTCCTGACACCTAAATTAGAGTCTAATTCAGGTTTTTCATAGTCACTGATGCCTATTCAAGAATACAATATTTATTATTGTGGCTAGTGTGAATAGGTAAACTTCATTTTGACAATAAGCCATCAACATTGTAAAATATGTTAAATTCTTCTCCAATTGTCAGCTTATCTTTAGAAAACTACTACAGTTTTCCCACCAAAATCAATGCCAAAAGATCATACTACAACATTGGTAAATTTTTTCAGTGTTGCTGAATTGTCACTAACATATTCAAATGAGATATGATAATTTGAACTCCATCCAACATTCTGATTGGTTAATTAGCAACTTGACCTATTAGGGTCAAAGAACACTGTTTTGTGTCAAATTGTGTATGGAAAAAACATGGCGGATATCGTATCACATTGTGCATTTTCCTTTTGATAACAATCCAATTTATTTTTTGTGTGTTACTATAATAATTACTGAGTAATAGCCTCAATATATAGGTTATATAAAGGTTGATTAAAGATTAATTTTAAAGATAAACAGTATGTATCAATGTATGATTTGAGTTTGGTTGCAGAATATTACCATGGAAACAAAACAAACTGACAATCATTTTGGAAGAAAGAACACAGCACTCATGTGTGACTCATAAAATACCAGATACAAGCTTATTTTATCAGACTGCATGTCAGTGCAGCCTAAGAATAGGTTTCTATTATTGTAATACTCACCTGTTCCATTTCTCGGAATATTTCAGCATCTGCCACTGTCACTGGCGCTTCTTCCATAATTTTTTGATGTCGTCTTTGTATTGAGCAATCACGACCAAATAAGGAAACAGCATTGCCATATTTGTCAGCTAATACCTGTACCTCAAGATGACGAGCACTGAAAAATAAGAAAACTTGAATTAAAGCATGGTGCAAGCTGAAAACAAGTTTTGGAAATTGAGATTCTAAATGTCTACGTCATAGTGCTCTTACATGTGTTTGGTTAACAAGACATTCAAAAAGCGTAAACACAAAGAGGATTCATGGTCACTAAATTACACACAATAAAACTAAAATATTTTACTTCTGATACTATATAGTTCACTATTTCCATTTATTACAAGACCTCTGTCCCATAAACAAAGTGAAACCAAGCAAAAGTACAATAAAAACTAAGTAAATTATAATCACAAAGGACAATCAATTGTTGATGCTTGATGCTTGAAAGCTATATACACAAACTGAAATTGCATTCAATAACTGTTTTATCTGTTCTGCCAATACAAACATAGTGTCTTACATATAATACAACTCAAAAGTTGTGAGCAATTCACATGTATGTGTAGGTTATGATTTAAATTTAAGCAACAGGGTTAGTTTGAAATGTAGGTAGTTATTTGTACACTAATAGCAGGCAGTTACCCCCCCCCCCTCCCTCTCAATGAGTTTAACATTGCAAATATTGCTTAAACATTGTCAACAAACATACCTATCAACCTCTCAGATGCTATATATGAAAATTACTCTTCAAAATCAGTTTTTAATTATGTATTAATAATGCATGAAAGTTAAAATTGAGTCATTTTATACCTTTTTGCTAATTTCATAATGAATATTGGTGATCCTGGAATTTCTGATTGCACTTGTCTGAAAGCATTAGCGAAATCCTCTTGGTTTTCCACTTTACGTATTCCTTTACCACCACCACCCTCAGATGCTTTGATCATCACCGGAAAACCGATTTGTTGAGCCGACTGAAAAAACCATAACAATATAAATTAGTCAAAGTGTGAATGATATGCATGATGATATAAAAATTTATAAAATGACGTGCATCTAACAGATCTCAAAGAAATAATGATATGCAAATTTATGCAAATGATGTGTATCTTATTCCAAATTTTATTGGTTTAAGACATAAAGGCAGTGCAGTGATCTTATCAACTGACACATAATGCAGTCCAGTGCTGCCTAACAAGTTACATTTAATTTCATGAGATTTGTGCTTGCAACCATTGCTTGTGTTCAGGAATGGGATTCAATTTCTGTCACGTGAACACTTTTGCTGTGTTCGATATAAAACAAAGGAAAATGTTCAAAAGTAATGTAAATTCATGTACGATGCACATTTGCAAAAAGGAAGATGTCCATATCCCATTTAAACACATTCATAACACTGTTGTACAAAAGAAGAATGAATTGTATCATTTTCCCTGTTAGATGTATAATATTATTTGCTAATCCACTTTTGAACATGATTGATTGTCAAATCAATGTTGATATACAAATAAATATGAATCCTATTTAATTTTTGGTTCATTTGTTATGCAAATTCATGAGGTTACCATAATTACACCGATAAATGAATGAAAAAATATATTTTGACATAGTACACATAGATACCTGAAGTCCTTCTTCTATGCTGTTAACACACCCCTTTTTATAGAGATCATCTGGCACTGTCACTATCTCTTTATTTTCAATGTCGTTTTCATCCCATTTAATTTTCAAATCACTTCCACTCCATGGTAACGTTGGAATACCCGCACTCTGTGCCACTATGGATGAGGCTATCTTGTCTCCTAGCGCCCACATGGCCTTCTCTGGTGGACCTTTATTTTAAAAATACACTACGTTATTCTCTATGTATGGTATAATCATAAAACACATTATGAGTATGCCATGTATATATGGTCATACTAGGAGGTTATTACGAGGATACCTCAAAGTATGTATGAAGACAGTAGAGAAAGATTATCGAACGATGACAATGGTGTATTATCTGAGTGCATACTTTGAGGTATTATTATACATCTTTTCTTTCCAAGGATACATCATGGGAATGTCAAAATCCAAAAAGTTTAGAACAGAATCAACGAACTTCCTTGTGTGGAGTTCTGTCAAATCCTGGTGGCATCCATGTTTGTTTTTATTATTGGAGGACGCTTACGCGCGTAATCATTCCATGTTTGGAATTTGCATTTCCTTACATGTTAGGATGAAAATACCCTGTAAAATACTGCAAAAGTACGGCACACTGTCACTTATGACGTTACGGTGACAGATGTATAATAATAGTATATAATATGCCACTGTTCATCTATTATATCAAAGACTTGAATTAAATTATTTTATTTTCTATATATGTTTTTCATGTACATTAGTATAATTATATTGTGCCATTTTATTTTTAGTTGTTTGTATCAAAGTATAAAGAAAATAAAAAATAAGTAAACTATAGAGTAAATAAAATTAAGTTTTACCAATAAAGACAATATTATTTCTGTGTAACAGTTCTGGTAATTTTGGGAACTCGGATGCATGTCCCCATCCTGCCCAGACCGCCTCCACACTTAGTCTCTTAGCAACGTCAACAATCAGATCTACGTTAGCATAGTTGTTATTATTTGTACCACCCGGTACAGGCACATACTGATCAGCCATTCGAATATATTCTGTGGAAGAAGAAAAAAAAGTTTTACAAGAAGTCTTTTTTTGGATTTGGTTTTGTACAGACTGAATTAATGAAGAGAAAACTAGTCATACTGTGAAAGCAATGACATGGAAAACTAGTATACAGGACTGACATGTAAAACACTACACCAACTTATCAACTTCACTTAATGGCAATAAATAAAACTTGGATGTATAGAAAGACTATTTCGACCAAATATTACGGCATATTTGAGTCACAATAAAAAACAAAACAATTTCAGCAGTTTATCGTTGATGGCGCTGTTGTGAAGATACAAGTGAGAGTGGATTCTGCATGTTATAATCCTTAAAATGTACATGTACATTTTTCGTTTGTATGAAGATCCTTTTGAATAAAACTGTGCTTTATATTATAACTGTACCAATATTGCAAAGTGTCATTAACAAAATCCAAAAATTTGAGAATTCTACCATAACCCTCAAGACAGCTGTGTTTGAAAGAGAAATCAGTGCCAGGTGGCTATGTGGACTGCATTATAGCACACAGATTGGCAAAAGATTGGTTTCATAATTTATTTCAAAATTTGGTCAAACAATCTTGAGAAAAGCCAAATTTCAAATATTGATTTTATTTTAATCACGTAAACAAATCACACAAATAATCACATTAGAACTAAGCAATCTTAATGTTGATGAAACATTGACGGTACTTAAAAAAGTGCTCATGTCGTCTGACCATTTACAACTGTAAAAAAAAATATTGTATTCTTTAACAGTTACATCGACCTGTCTGTGCACTTTGTGGTTTCCTCAAAAACATTATTACCCCCCCCCTCCAGATAGTAATAATTTACCTGCATTGGCGTTGAGATCCTCAGGAGTCACCATGGCAACAAACTGGATTGCTCGCTCATTCCGGAATATTTCGTAAGCCCATCTACGAATTGAACGCATACACTTGACAGCAGCAATGCCATTATTAGCAATTAGAATCTAGAATATAGAAATGAATCTCAGTTTTATTTTTAACAAAACAATAGATTTCATACATGTACCTCGTTAGTATACAAGTTTATAAATCATCGAAAACACGAATGGGAGACAGCGTACAGTTGATCAGGTACGTTTGATGTACGATTGGCGTACAATTGACTTACAATTGAAATACTTTTACACAAATGTTTATACAATGTATATAGGAATTTTTGTGTATGACAATAGGGGTCAACCTATTTTCATAGTTATAAATAGTCCCAGTCTTGCTCACATTGGAAGACACATTGACTCAAACAAATGTTAATAGCTATAGAAACGCATAAATATATTTAAAAGAACATATAATAAAATATATACCGGTAGTCTCAAATTATCACCACTCTTTAAAGCAAAAAATCTTTGAAACAAGGACGATGCTTTTATACTATGAAAGTATTTATATCCTTGATTTCCATGGAAAATACTAAATTGATTCCTATTTTTCCACATAAATGTCCTGTAAAATTGGCTGAAATTCCTATATATCAACATTCATATGAATTATAGGTATTTCAACAGGAGTATCACAAACAGAGAGATGTCAGTTCAAATATTGAATTTAAATTTCTGACTATCAAGTCATTTATGTGGAGTATCAAGACAGAATCCCTGTTTTGAACCCTATTTTGTTGTTGGAATATTTGACACTATGAGATTCCTATGTGACAGCCTGAGATGCAAGCTTTCCAGGATTGACCTAGGGTAACATTGCTGATTTCACTTGGTTTACAATTGACCTAACTGCTACATAAGATTATCACCCATAAGTCTTTGTATATAGCTATTGTATATAGCTAGCTGCATTCTGAGACAAGCAACTTCCTTCTGACGCTACAAATCGATCTTTGATGGGCTAGATTTAGTTTGACCACTAAATCTAGCCAAAATACTTTTTGACAACTAAATCTAGCCCATCAAAGATTATATATAATATCACATTATCAAGTGTGGGATGTCATCTTCTAAGTAAAATAGTCAATGAGTAAGTTTGCTAACTTGGTGAGACTTTAGAGATGAAACAAACATATATGTACCAATAGCATATAGCATATATCAATAGCATATCTTAACTTTGTAACCATGTACAAGTTATACATTAAAAAAAAATATTGCATACACATCTATGTTTGTGTTTATATTGGATAAACGATACATACCTTGTTGATGACAGTATCACCACCAAACTTTCGTACAAATTCCTCAGGTGTAGCGATGATAAAATCTTTCAATGAATCTTTGCGTTTAAGGTGTTTAGGACAACCATCAGTTCGCACAAGACTCATGCCAGACATCGAGTGTCTATGTAAACATGCACAAAACAACACCATCAAGATTTATTTTGTAACATACAAGAGAACAAAATTGAATTCCCAGTAACTTGAATACAATGATAGTGCAACATTAAAAATTGCAGAATTCAAAGTTTTTAGGGGTTTTGAAGTGCATGGAAATAATCTAATAGCAGAGTTATTTCTGCCAATCTGTGCCTTGTTATTTAGAGTCACTGAAATATGGCATGAATGAGATAGTTAGCTTTAAAGAGCGGCAGTCGCCAAGCCACGTCCCGTTCGATATGGGACTTATAGCAACGTATACAACGCGTGTAAAATACATTGTTTATTTACATGAAATTCGAACACGCGCTGCGCGACGACCACCGCACTTTAAGGTTATTAGTTATGGTTTATTCTACATGCAAATGACCTCTTTGACACCCTTTTCCCATGATGCAATGTGAATGAAAACATTCCAAAACCGCACACTTTCATATTCACTATACTGAGATTTTACATGTGTTCTTAGCACATTTAGAAAATATTCTAGTAGACATCTGCACTTTCTGTTATTAAGTCTTACATTTCACAATTATAATAATAATTTTACTTTGAAATTAGTATTTTATTAATAACATTTTATTGTTGTCAACCAATATAAATTGTATTTCAAAAGATGAAATGAATAAATTAGTAATATTCAATATATAACTCCATGTGTGTGAAATATGGGGTTTTATTTAGTTACATTGTATCATTATGAAAGCATCAAATCAGATGGTGCTATAGAACACACTATGATATTAAAATATTTTCAAAATAGTTTGGATTGACAAAGTGATAATTAGCATGTAACCAGTTAGTAAACTTTGCTATCAAATAGTCACATCAAGTCATACTCCAAGATAATTATATGTTATCATTTCACATATTGCTAGGTATCGTACTGTAAAAAATTACACTTTATAATGGTTCAGTGCATTTAAATATTGCAGAGACAAAAAAT
Source organism: Saccoglossus kowalevskii (assembly GCF_978046115.1). Classification (NCBI taxonomy): domain Eukaryota; kingdom Metazoa; phylum Hemichordata; class Enteropneusta; family Harrimaniidae; genus Saccoglossus; species Saccoglossus kowalevskii. The sequence continues at coordinate 35,735,455 of NC_140652.1, read as the reverse complement.
CATCTTACCATTAATAATACTCTAAGCTATCTTCTGCAGTCTAAACAGCAACGAAATCATCAGTGATTCATCGTTTATATTTAGAGTGAAAATATTAATGGTCTTGAACCACGCAATGTGAGTACACTGACATTATTAAATACCTCACATACTAGTGTACTGGGATACACACACTGACAAATCCACTGTAATCTCTCCAGGAAGACAACTTTAACCTTTAACCCCAATAAATCATTAAAAGACAGTGCTTGTTGTCTCATTTCTATTCTTCACACACATGTCATTGAAAATGTAGTCAGGTTGACATAATATTATAAATATTTGATTTGTTACACGGTCCAGCTAAAATCTCGTATGATTTGTTTTGAAGTTTTCACTTTTTACATACATACATATATATATTTTGTTGCTATACATAAAAAGTAAGGATGCAATAAACCTTTACTTTGATTTACTTACTGTATTTTTATTACTTTCTGATTTTTTGTAGTTAATAGAACTTTTAAATTTGTAGTTATTTTTAGTTGCTTTATTTTACACTATTTTTGTAGTTACCGGTATTTTTAGTTGCTTTATTTTGCACTATTTTTACCTTACTGTATCCACAGCAGATTACAGTTGCGTAATAAACTATTATTATTATTATTATTATTATTAATATATGGAATTATGGCATGCACTATATTTATGGCAATTTAACCTTTGTCATATCTAATAAACACACATGGTAAATGTTAGGATGTAAACATAACCTAGACAGTTAGCAAAGTAAGTAAGTAATTTTTTTGATCAACAATTTATTTTTCAGTTATTTGCATGCTACTATCATAAACAGACACTATTTGACAACATTACAATGTTTTTTTTTTTTTACTCACAAATGGAATAAAAATAATACAATGTCATGTCAGAATTTAATACTTCTGGTTTTGATGCATAGAAGCCCTGCATGTCTCTTACCTGTCTTAGAATTATGTACACACACATGTATACATGGACACATGAAAACATGGACACATGAAAGCATGGACATATAGCAACATAAAAACATGGAAATATGGACACATGAACACATGAAAATATGGACACATGGAAATCTGAACACATGGAAATATGGATACAGATATATGAACACATGGAAATATGGACACATGGAAATATGAACATAGAAATATGAACACATGGAAATATGAACATAGAAATATGAACACATGGAAATATGGACACATGGAAATATGAACACATGGAAATATGGATTTATAGAAACATGGACAAGTAGAAACATGAAAACATAGACACATGGACAGATGTGAACATAGACAAACATTTACCCAGATGCACCAACATAACAATGGACAACATTAGTGCTGACGATAATAATATAAGCAGTATTTGTGCATTTATTAACCTTTCGGTTTTCTTAGTACTTTGCTTTGTATGGTGATGGTGGTGATGATATGAGGCTGCCATAGGATTGACACTGTTAAATGAAACAGAAATATTACGTTACTTTAGCAATTACTGATTTACAATGAAAGTCAATGCTGTATTAAAGGGCGACAGTCGTCGTGCCGCGTCCTGTTCGATAGGGTAGCGACGTATACAACGCGTGTAAAATACAATGTTTGTTTACATGAAATTCGAACACATGCTGCGCAACGACCACCACTCTTTAAATATACCCCCAAATATAATGGAAGTAAACATTACATCTCAGGCTATTGTCACTATAAATATTTGTTCTGCATTGTGGTACTCCCATGATGCATCTTGTTTATGTGAAAATAGTTTGTCACATAAAGTGAGCTACATCACGGCACTAGTTGAAGGGTTTCAGTGACAGTAGTGATCTTGATATAATTTTCTGTTCCATTATACATTGTAATTATAAAACTAACACCATGACATCACTGGCTTCCCATTTAACATGTTACTATGGATGCAGATAACATTTAGACATATTACAGACTTAATATACATGTATAATACAATGTAAACCCTGTATTACCATGGAGACAATACAAACATTGATCCTTCAACATGTAATGAAAGTGACCATAGTGTTTAGGTACAATTCAAGCTAGTAGGTAATATTGACTTATCTCTCCATGCCTCATCACATATTAACTCAGTGAACTACTGTAAAATACTTTATTTTTGCTATTTCGCTATATACCTTTTTGCTTATATTTTACATTCAACTCGTTAAAAATCAGTGAAAATAAATTCCATACAAAACACCCAAAAAGTTTTTCAGCGAAAATTTATTCCAGTTGAAATAAAGTATTTTACAGTATTTCAGTATTCCCACAAGTACATACATGTAGTCAGGTGCAAACAAATCACTAATACAGGACTATAGAGGGTGCTTGACATACCAGTATAGGGGGGGTTATGAAAATATAACTTGTCACCATGTATATTAGCCTAATTTGTAGGTATAGTAGCGCCCTCGTCGACAAAACGGCATCTGACCTGTGTTGGGTTTGGAGCATCGCGGAGGGCGCAACTCGCACGACTCGTCAGGCTACATGTAAGTTGGCATTATTAATATTTGATACAAATTATAAAAGCATTTATTCACTAATTTGAGATTTACAAATTCTACTACTTAACTAAAGCAGAAATTGAAAATTGAGAAATCTGTGTATCAGTCACATGGTACAAGACTTCTATAAAGTGAGATTTTTGTGTTACACCACAATATAAATGGTTGTAACCCTTAGATTGGTTGCACCTGAGTTAATTTCCACAGCTTTATTGGTACTATGACGATACATACATACATGTATGTGCAAATTAAATGCAAGAAAAATCTGAGCAAATTAAATTCAAGTACACACAATAAAAGCTGAAATAAACAACATTAAAACGTACTTAAAATCATTGAAATTTGAATGTTTTTAAATATAAAAATGCATATCTTCAAATATTTCAGATAATAATAAAATGACCAACATTTTGTAATTATTTGTACTTTCAGATATGTATTTTGTTCCTAATTGATTTATTCCTTTGTGTGTAGCTGAGATAGCTTTGCTGTTAGCAATGCACATTTCCATTAGAGAATTAATGATCAGGGAAAGGTTCACCTGAAGTACCTACATGTGTATGTATAATATCAAAGAAATGGGACTTGCAGTTAAAAAATATAACTTTTTTTCAAAAATCACAAAAATATTCATTAAAATTAGTGAATTAAAGATATCACCACAAAATGAACAAATCTAAGAGGTCTACGCAAGGTACATATACACTAAGTATCAAAGCAATCAGACTTGTGGTTATCAAGAAGAAGTTGAAAACATAAAATGTGAATGACTATGGACAATGATTAATATGGTTAGCTTATTCACTCAATGAAGACGACAGCGGAGCTAATATAAATACCTTGAAATAAATACCCCAGTAGATGCCATTATATTATGACTCAATGCATGAATTAACTGTACATTCACTGTATGTGCCAAAAACACTGAAAGTACCAGCTATCGTGTCATTTTGTCAACAATCAACATTCTAGTTGCAAACTAACATTCTAACATAAATAAAATAACCTAAATTAAAGCCATACCTGTTATATAAATAGACTGAATTTTACTTGTGCTTGCATTTCAAGACTATTACATACATGTCTTACATTAAAATCACTTGTCACTATGTACCGGTATGTTAGCTTGACATGTAGGCATAGTAGCATCAGCTACATGTGTAGTTAGCAGCAATGCAGACTTTTCAATAGTAAAACAATGACACACACACACACAATGCATTTCATTGCATGAGGTATCTATTGTGATTACTTGAATTCAACCTTGGAAGATTACTAGTACATTACATAATCACTAATTAGGTGTATCAGATTGAGGGACTGTGTATAAACCATTTCCATGGGTGTATGGAGTCCTGAAGGCTTCTACAATGCATTCAATGAAGCACAATCAGTGTGCATGGTGAGGAAAGTTAATTAATACCAACACCAAATTATAATTAATTTACTGAAGTATAGGATTTTCTTATTGAAGTGAAAAAAAAAATAATAAAAACAAGTCATTGAAAACGACACAGTCCCCGTTAAGTTCTTATTGTGCTCGTCATATTAAAGCGGAGGGGTTGTCGCAAGTGTGTCCTTGATTGAGTTCCAAGTGGCGTATACAACAGATTGTTTATTTACATCAAAACATGTTTCGTGTCATAGTAATATGGCCAAAATAAAAACAGCCGTTATTCAGCCATCTTTGATCTGATTATGAAACACACTGATATGTATGATGTATGTGCCAAATACGAATGCAAATGGTACATAAATTGTGGAAATATAGTAGACCAAAAAGTCAGATGGCTGTCAATCAGCCATCCTTGACCAGATTTTGAAACAAATTGTCATGGACATGCATCCTAACATGTATAAAGTACATGTATGTGCCAAATTTGAATGAAAACTGACAGAGCACGTCCAAGATACCGCATAAAAAAACAAAAACAAGATGCCTGCCAGTCGACCATCTTTGATCCAATTGCAAAATAAATCGTCATGGACATGTATCCTAACATGTATAATCTATGTACCAAGTTTGAATGCAACTGACAAAGCATGTCCAAAATACAACATTTTCAAAAAACAAGACGGCTGCCAGTTGGCCATTTTGAATCGAATCGCTAAACCACTGCATGTGCATATGTCCCACATAAGGTACTAGGCACATGCAAAGAATGAACAGAATCGGTCCACAGGATTCTGAAATATGACGTTGGATAGACTGACGCACGGACAGACGGACACACGGACGGTCGGACGAACAGACTCAGGAACTCACGGACGGTCGGGGACATGTATCCTAACATGTATGATCTATGTACTAAATTTGAATGAAAACTGACAAAGCATGTCCAAAATACGACATTTTCAAAAAGCAAGATGGCTGCCAGTCGGCCATCTTTGATCCAATTGTGAAATAAATCATCATGGACATGTATCCTAACATGAATAATCTATGTACTAAGTTTGAATGAAAACTGACAAAGCATGTCCAAAATACAACATTTTAAAAAAACAAGATGGCTGGCAGTCGTCCATTTTGAATCGAATCGCTAAACCACTGCATGTGCATATGTCCCACATAAGGTACTAGGCACATGCAAAGAATGAACAGAATCGGTCCACAGGATTCTGAAATATAACGTTGGATAGACTGACACACAGACGGTCGAACGGACAGACTCAGGAACTCACAGACGGTCGGGGACATGTATCCTAACATGTATGATCTATGTACTAAATTTGAATGAAAACTGACAAAGCATGTCCAAAATACGACATTTTCAAAAAACAAGATGGCTGCCAGTCAGCCATCTTTGATCCAATTGTGAAATAAATCATCATGAACATGTATCCTAACATGTATAATCTATGTACTAAGTTTGAATGAAAACTGACAAAGCATGTCCAAAATACAACATTTTCAAAAAACAAGATGGCTGCCAGTTGGCCATTTTGAATCGAATCGCTAAACCACTTCATGTGCATATGTCCCACATAAAGTACTAGGCACATGCAAAGAATGAACGGAATCGATCCAAAGGATTCTGAGATACGACTCCGGACGGACAGAGACCGAATTATAAGTCCCCGTTTTCGGACTTTGTCCGAACGGGGACTAATAAGCACAAACATATTTGCCATTGAAAGATACCCATATAAACTCTGCTACTATTTACAATTGTCAATTATATAATGTATTGTTGTCATAGAAACACATGGAATAAATATTTAAATCTGACAGATTTACTTCTTTTAAAGTGTATCTCTCATTTATCTTGTTCATCATAACAATTACCAACTAAGCAAAATTTTGTCAAACTAAATCAGAGAAAAGTATTTAAGGTAAATGTAACTGTCAATGAAATACATTCATAATAATATTTTGGCTGATAGTTTTGAGGAAATAAATGAGCAAATACCGGTATACTGGCTTCATGAACATATATGGATGAAAAATATGAAGCAATCTCAATAGAAAGCTAACCAACATTACTAAACAACATAAAGTAAGCAAATAACACCGAATAAACGGCAAGGTAAAGACAGACTTGACTTGCCGAAGTGCCCGGGTGTCGATCATAAAAAGTGAGGATAGCTGCTAGAATTCGCCATTCTGTTTCAAATTTTGAGCATAAACAAATATTATACAGTACAAAGATTGCTGCCGCTGCCCCGCGCGTTAGGTATTTCCCCTTGTTCGCCCCTGAGCTTGCCCGGACAGTCCCATGCGTGTCCGCGCATTAATCAGTAGGACTGCAATCTCATGGATGGTTTTGCTGGGAATTAAGAAAGGTCACTGCATATATAAATTATTTAAACTACCAGTAAAAACCAATGTATGAATACAGACAAGTGAATTTAAATAAAGGATGTCACTGCACAGAGTCTACTATAAAACATGTCTTTTTCACGAGCATGTCTTTTTAGCGAATTTAGCAAGAGAACTAATTCGCTAATTTAAGATGTCGCTAATGACTTCATTATAAATTCAAAATGGTGGCCAAACAACGTCTTTTTCTCCACACACACACTTCGTAAACAACACAAAAAACGTAATAATCTGGAGCGCTTCGGCCTTATTACACTTGACAGTTTTTCTTTGTTTTTATGGAGGTGATAACTGTGCATATGTTTTGGCATGCCACAGACAAGTATTGTGAAAACAGGAAATCAACAAAGACAACAGAGATTCGCTAAATCAACATTACGCTATTACGTCATTTTGCCACAATTCGCTTTTTCAACATGTTTTACAGTATTTAAACAACAATACATTGTCTTAGTACTGGTATATTACATTGTGTCTAATATATGTGTGTATGAACGTCATATTTCAACATGGCATACAGTATTTAAACAACAATACATTGTCTTAGTACTGGTATATTACATTGTGTCTAATATATGTGTGTATGAACGTCACATTTCAACATGTTTTACAGTATTTAAACAACAATACATTGTCTTAGTACTGGTATATTACATTGTGTCTAATATATGTGTGTATGAACGTCACATTTCAACATGGCATACAGTATTTAAACAACAATACATTGTCTTAGTACTGGTATATTACATTGTGTCTAATATATGTGTGTATGAACGTCACATTTCAACATGTTTTACAGTATTTAAACAACAATACATTGTCTTAGTACTGGTATATTACATTGTGTCTAATATATGTGTGTATGAACGTCACATTTCAACATGTTTTACAGTATTTAAACAACAATACATTGTCTTAGTACTGGTATATTACATTGTGTCTAATATATGTGTATATGAACGTCACATTTCAACATGTTTTACAGTATTTAAACAACAATACATTGTCTTAGTACTGGTATATTACATTGTGTCTAATATATGTGTGTATGAACGTCACATTTCAACATGTTTTACAGTATTTAAACAACAATACATTGTCTTAGTACTGGTATATTACATTGTGTCTAATATATGTGTGTATGAACGTCACATTTCAACATGGCATACAGTATTTAAACAACAATACATTGTCTTAGTACTGGTATATTACATTGTGTCTAATATATGTGTGTATGAACGTCACATTTCAACATGTTTTACAGTATTTAAACAACAATACATTGTCTTAGTACTGGTATATTACATTGTGTCTAATATATGTGTGTATGAACGTCACATTTCAACATGTTTTACAGTATTTAAACAACAATACATTGTCTTAGTACTGGTATATTACATTGTGTCTAATATATGTGTATATGAACGTCACATTTCAACATGTTTTACAGTATTTAAACAACAATACATTGTCTTAGTACTGGTATATTACATTGTGTCTAATATATGTGTGTATGAACGTCACATTTCAACATGTTTTACAGTATTTAAACAACAATACATTGTCTTAGTACTGGTATATTACATTGTGTCTAATATATGTGTGTATGAACGTCACATTTCAACATGGCATACAGTATTTAAACAACAATACATTGTTTTAGTACTGGTATATTACATTGTGTCTAATATATGTGTGTATGAACGTCACATTTCAACATGTTTTACAGTATTTAAACAACAATACATTGTCTTAGTACTGGTATATTACATTGTGTCTAATATATGTGTGTATGAACGTCACATTTCAACATGTTTTACAGTATTTAAACAACAATACATTGTCTTAGTACTGGTATATTACATTGTGTCTAATATATGTGTGTATGAACGTCACATTTCAACATGTTTTATAGTATTTAAACAACAATACATTGTCTTAGTACTGGTATATTACATTGTGTCTAATATATGTGTGTATGAACGTCACATTTCAACATGGCATACAGTATTTAAACAACAATACATTGTTTTAGTACTGGTATATTACATTGTGTCTAATATATGTGTGTATGAACGTCACATTTCAACATGTTTTAAAGTATTTAAACAACAATACATTGTCTTAGTACTGGTATATTACATTGTGTCTAATATATGTGTGTATGAACGTCACATTTCAACATGTTTTACAGTATTTAAACAACAATACATTGTCTTAGTACTGGTATATTACATTGTGTCTAATATATGTGTGTATGAACGTCACATTTCAACATGTTTTATAGTATTTAAACAACAATACATTGTCTTAGTACTGGTATATTACATTGTGTCTAATATATGTGTGTATGAACGTCACATTTCAACATGTTTTACAGTATTTAAACAACAATACATTGTCTTAGTACTGGTATATTACATTGTGTCTAATATATGTGTGTATGAACGTCACATTTCAACATGTTTTACAGTATTTAAACAACAATACATTGTCTTAGTACTGGTATATTACATTGTGTCTAATATATGTGTGTATGAACGTCACATTTCAACATGTTTTACAGTATTTAAACAACAATACATTGTCTTAGTACTGGTATATTACATTGTGTCTTATATATGTGTGTATGAACGTCACATTTCAACATGTTTTACAGTATTTAAACAACAATACATTGTCTTAGTACTGGTATATTACATTGTGTCTAATATATGTGTGTATGAACGTCACATTTCAACATGTTTTACAGTATTTAAACAACAATACATTGTCTTAGTACTGGTATATTACATTGTGTCTAATATATGTGTGTATGAACGTCACATTTCAACATGTTTTACAGTATTTAAACAACAATACATTGTCTTAGTACTGGTATATTACATTGTGTCTAATATATGTGTGTATGAACGTCACATTTCAACATGGCATACAGTATTTAAACAACAATACATTGTCTTAGTACTGGTATATTACATTGTGTCTAATATATGTGTGTATGAACGTCACATTTCAACATGTTTTACAGTATTTAAACAACAATACATTGTCTTAGTACTGGTATATTACATTGTGTCTAATATATGTGTGTATGAACGTCACATTTCAACATGTTTTACAGTATTTAAACAACAATACATTGTCTTAGTACTGGTATATTACATTGTGTCTAATATATGTGTATATGAACGTCACATTTCAACATGTTTTACAGTATTTAAACAACAATACATTGTCTTAGTACTGGTATATTACATTGTGTCTAATATATGTGTGTATGAACGTCACATTTCAACATGTTTTACAGTATTTAAACAACAATACATTGTCTTAGTACTGGTATATTACATTGTGTCTAATATATGTGTGTATGAACGTCACATTTCAACATGGCATACAGTATTTAAACAACAATACATTGTTTTAGTACTGGTATATTACATTGTGTCTAATATATGTGTGTATGAACGTCACATTTCAACATGTTTTACAGTATTTAAACAACAATACATTGTCTTAGTACTGGTATATTACATTGTGTCTAATATATGTGTGTATGAACGTCACATTTCAACATGTTTTACAGTATTTAAACAACAATACATTGTCTTAGTACTGGTATATTACATTGTGTCTAATATATGTGTGTATGAACGTCACATTTCAACATGTTTTATAGTATTTAAACAACAATACATTGTCTTAGTACTGGTATATTACATTGTGTCTAATATATGTGTGTATGAACGTCACATTTCAACATGTTTTACAGTATTTAAACAACAATACATTGTCTTAGTACTGGTATATTACATTGTGTCTAATATATGTGTGTATGAACGTCACATTTCAACATGTTTTACAGTATTTAAACAACAATACATTGTCTTAGTACTGGTATATTACATTGTGTCTAATATATGTGTGTATGAACGTCACATTTCAACATGTTTTACAGTATTTAAACAACAATACATTGTCTTAGTACTGGTATATTACATTGTGTCTTATATATGTGTGTATGAACGTCACATTTCAACATGTTTTACAGTATTTAAACAACAATACATTGTCTTAGTACTGGTATATTACATTGTGTCTAATATATGTGTGTATGAACGTCACATTTCAACATGTTTTACAGTATTTAAACAACAATACATTGTCTTAGTACTGGTATATTACATTGTGTCTAATATATGTGTGTATGAACGTCACATTTCAACATGTTTTACAGTATTTAAACAACAATACATTGTCTTAGTACTGGTATATTACATTGTGTCTAATATATGTGTGTATGAACGTCACATTTCAACATGTTTTACAGTATTTAAACAACAATACATTGTCTTAGTACTGGTATATTACATTGTGTCTAATATATGTGTGTATGAACGTCACATTTCAACATGTTTTACAGTATTTAAACAACAATACATTGTCTTAGTACTGGTATATTACATTGTGTCTAATATACGTGTGTATGAACGTCACATTTCAACATGTTTTACAGTATTTAAACAACAATACATTGTCTTAGTACTGGTATATTACATTGTGTCTAATATATGTGTGTATGAACGTCACATTTCAACATGTTTTACAGTATTTAAACAACAATACATTGTCTTAGTACTGGTATATTACATTGTGTCTAATATATGTGTGTATGAACGTCACATTTCAACATGTTTTACAGTATTTAAACAACAATACATTGTCTTAGTACTGGTATATTACATTGTGTCTAATATATGTGTGTATGAACGTCACATTTCAACATGTTTTACAGTATTTAAACAACAATACATTGTCTTAGTACTGGTATATTACATTGTGTCTAATATATGTGTATATGAACGTCACATTTCAACATGTTTTACAGTATTTAAACAACAATACATTGTCTTAGTACTGGTATATTACATTGTGTCTAATATATGTGTGTATGAACGTCACATTTCAACATGTTTTACAGTATTTAAACAACAATACATTGTCTTAGTACTGGTATATTACATTGTGTCTAATATATGTGTGTATGAACGTCACATTTCAACATGGCATACGCAGACAAGTAATGTAAACTATAGACTAAATACAGTGGCCCCTCGCTAAGTCGCGGGTGTTGGGATCCAAGCAAAAACCGCGACTTATCGAGGGCCGCGACTTACCGAGGGACGTCGTGAAAGAGGGAGGTCGTGCATTGAAAAACATATAAAAAGCACATATAAACCCTCGGTTTAGTTAATTGATGTATCATCACATGTGTCAGGCAGTATTCGAATAAAATCATGATTATGTTTGCTGTAAACATTGCGTTGATTATTTTGTTTGTGTCTGATATTATGTGGGCCGCTTGCTGTTGCTTGCGACTTCGACGGTAACAGCTTCCAAAATAAACCAGTTTCATCGCAATTATAAACATGTTCGTCAAAATAACCACCTTCATAGATAATTTTTCTCAGTTTTTCGGGAAAAGTTCCGACAGCGTCAATGTTCCCAGATCGAGCTTCGCCTTGGATTGAGAACAGGCTGTATAGCTTTTGCTTTGACATGCTGCTGAATTGAGAAATAGAGATCAGAATTCTATGAATTCAACTCATTGTAGCGAGTTTTTGTAGAGGTATACCAAAATGTGACCGGCCAAGAAGTACGTACGGTCACTACTCGACACCCCTGTTGACACCTTGAGTAAGGCCGCCGTCACCCATTGCATCTCAGCAATTGACGGACAGTGGGTGTTAAGTTGTCTCTTTAATGGTTAGTTAAAAACACTATGCCACGAAACATTAGTCTTTGTACTTTGCTGTCAAAACACAATAGAAATTTTGGGAGCCATCCAAGTACCCGCGACTTAGCCGAATCGCGACTTACCGAGGCGCGACTTAGCGAGGGGCCACTGTATATTTCATGAAGTTAATCATTCTCTCAATGTCAATTAATATCAGTAAACCCCTTTAATTTCACAACAGAATAATTTTCACAATTTCATGGTCAGGAAAGTCAGAAAACACATATAGGTAAAAATGTACGTTCGTGAAAAATGCGTCAATCTCACAAAATCATGCTTTTAAAACTGCACCAGGGATGGACATACCAAACAACCCTTATACTCTAGAGAAATTAACAAATTTAATCATTACAATTAATTGGTACAGGTACTTTTTCTTGGAAGGTTGGTTATCTTGCTCTACCAGGACACCCTCTAGTGGTGAAAAAGAGAAACATGCCAAGCAATTTTTCAATGTGTCAAGTCTAACATTGCTTATTTTGGTGTTCCTTATGACACGTGTTCAAAATAGTAACAGTAACTTATGAAGGACATGTCAGAATATGAAAATATGTCTATTATACACAAGACAACAACACAAATAGCTAGTTTCTCGTTTCTGTGCGCATCATTTTGAACTACTGTAGAATACTTTATTTTCGCTTGGAATTTATTTTCGCTATTTTCGCTGAAGGGATGATTCCGTGAAAATAAAATCCAGCGAATATACTTTTTTTCCTATATTTCACATTAAACTCATGAAAAATCAGTGAAAATAAATTCCAAGCAAAGCGCCCAAACAGCCTTTTCAGCCAAAATTAATTCCAGCGAAAATAAAGTATTTCACAGTATGCGCCTTGAACGTTTTTTTCTTTCTAAAGCATTCCAAAATGCGCTTGTATTCGCACTTGTCTCAAATTTCACCTATTTTAGCTCAGTATTCAGAAAAAAAAAAAAAATCGCCTTGCTGCCTCATTTTAAAATTTCCATGAAATGAGAAACAGAGAATTTTTTCCTGGCCTAAGTGTTACCATTCTTGCTGCTTACTGACATAATAACATAAAATGTTGTCATGCATTGTATATGACAAAGTATTTTATTTGTCAAGTGCTTTTAAATAACAAAATACATTTTTGTATGAGAATTTTTACTACCTCTGCATGTATTGTTCAAAAACCAATGCAGTATGTTTACCCTTCAGTTATAGCAATGTTACTTTTAGACAAGTGTTTGGCGTCTGCTTTTAAATTAGGAACAGCTCTATGTGGTTTCTACCTATAAATAGACAGGTGTGTTGTGAAAGATACCATTATTTTGAGATGTGAATCACTACAGCCTTTTATAAATTGTTTGTTATGGACAGTGTCATATCTGTGTTTTTTTATACATATACAATAAGAAAAACAAACAGTTCCTGTCTTTATTCTCGCTATTACAATTTCATTTTGAAATTTCTAAAAACTGTTTTTCCTATACATACAGGACATGTCAAATTAAATATTTTAAATAAATTTCAGTGTGAAAAACAACTTAAGAGGCCAGATACACAATATTTTTACTATTTTTATTGGACATATGGTATTGATTCACTGGTCTATTGTTGGCATTTGCAACCAGACAAAAATATTGTTGGTTCCACACTCGGAAAGCAACATTGCAAACTGACTAGTTAATTGGTTCCCTAACGCACTGCATTGGTATTTTAACGTTATGTGCAGCGGTAGTCACTGGTTGCGTAATTTGTTAACCAATTGGTTCTCTAATGCACTGCATTGGTGTTCAAACGATACGTGCAGCGGTAGTAAATGGTTGCGTAATTTGTTAACCAATCAGTAATTCAGTTATTCGTCTTCACATTTAATTAACATAAGCATTGGTAAACATGACACAAGGAATGAAAAGACAGGGAAAAAATAAAAATAGAATAGAAAATAATAAGAATTGAAATGATACCAGGAAAATGTACACCTCTTTGAACAACAACAATGTCTTTTTCTGAAAGTGAAAAACAACAAAAATCATCATTGTATGTAGTCATGACTACCATGACATATTATCAAATGTTCTTTTTTAAACAATTGCAGAAGGGGTCATTAACATGTTCCTGGATTAATATCCACATTTGGAGACTGCTAAAACGGATAATACAGATGAACATAAACTAGATACAGAAAGAACAAATGTATATTATTATAGAAATCTAAGAATACAGTGTATGGCTTGAATCTGGAAATAAATAAATTAATAATTAATTAATGTCAATGAGATTACACGAATTACTAATTTTATTCCAACCAAGAGTAAGATTCATTACAAGCAATAGATATGATAATTGGCGATCCGCTTCGCTAGGATTGCCCTTATAATCACTTTTGTGGGTTTGTGTGTGTGTGTGTGTGTGTGTGTGTGTGTGTGTGTGTGTGTGTGTCTGTGTGTGTACATTTCCAGTGTTTTCACGTATGATTTCTTCTGTGATTTTTTTGGCTTGGCCGATTTCTTTCAAACTTGGCAGGTAGGTCACACCTCCACCCTAGTTATAAGGAAAAATCTGTAAAAAAATTTTGGCCCACCGTTGCCATAGCAACAGCCAAAAAACTGATTTTTGGATAGCTTCGCGCCAAATGTATCTCCTCCTACAAATTTGGGATAAAACACTTCAGACATAGCTCATTCTACTCAGCTTGAGTGTGGGCACAAAGTTACCATTTGAATTTTTGATATCTGTTTTCATTACCGAGAAATTTGACCCCAAAGTTGGGGTAACTTTTCACCAGCAACGGCTCGGCTCGTTTTGTTCATACTTCACAGGTAGGTCGTGTCGTCACTAATTGGAAAAAAATCCTGGCCCACCACTGCCATTGCAACATCCAAAAACTGATTTTTGAATATTTTCGCCCAAATGTATTACCTCCTACCAGTTTTGTACACAGTCAGCTGGCATCGGTGTCGCTGGGTGTATATGATAAAGGGAAGTTGTGCAACCAAATTTGCAGAGTTCGCAGTTTTTCGCCAATAAAAAAATAACTAAGGCAACAACTCACGGTTTTTCAGCATTTTTGTAATAAAGACATTATTCTCTATCAATAGTCCGCCCAAAACAGGAACATTTCTACTAATTCTTGTGTTTTTTCCACGTTTTTCGAAAAACCTGCAATTAGGCTGCGAAAGTAGAACATTCCGGAGGGGGCGAAACGGAAGAGCCAAATTTAACGCGTAAAAATAGAACGCGTATTTATGCGGTCGTTGCCAAAGAGCCCCGCGTCCATCGCAGTACTGTCAGTCACGAAAATTGATGAATAAATGAATACACATAAAATATGAATCACGGGCTAATTCAATGGTCACCGAACACTCCACTACTAAACAATCTGTGGCAAGATAGTAGCGTACTGTATATTTGACCCAGATTTGACAAGCGTGGTACAGTTTTTTGCGCGTGTCCGTAATAACGCGCACAAAAGATTTGGGACGGAGTCTTTTATTTGCTGGCATTCTTGACTTTTGACACCAAATTTATCTCCTCCTACAAATTTGGGATAAAACACTTCAGACATAGCTCATTCTACTCAGCTTGAGTGTGGGTACAAAGTTACTATTTGAATTTTTGATATCTTTTTTCATTACCGAGAAATTTGACCCCCAAAGTTGGGGTAACTTTTCACCAGCAACGGCTTTTAACTCCTCTGTGTGTTTTTTTGGTTCGGCTGATTTTGTTCATACTTGGCAGGCAAGTTACGCCTACACTATAGAAAGGTGAACAAATTTGAAAATCTGTTCTGTTCTACTGTTTCCATGCAAAATCAATTTTTAAAGTTGGGGTAACTTTTCACCAGCAACGGCTTTTAACTCCTCTGTGATTGTTTCGGCTCCGCCGGTTTTGTTCATACTTCACAGGTAGGTCGTGCCGTCACTAATTGGAAAACAATCCTGGCCCACCATTGCCATTGCAACATCCAAAAACTGATTTTTGAATACTTTCGCCCCAAATGTATTACCTCCTACCAGTTTTATCGGTGTCGCTGGGTGTATATGATAAAGGGAAGTTGTGCAACCAAATTTGCCGAGTTCGCAGTTTTTCGCCAATAAAAAAATAACTAAGGCAACAACTCACGGTTTTTCAGCATTTTTGTAATAAAGACATTATTCTCCATCAATAATCCGCCCAAAACAGGAACATTTCTACTAATTCTTGTGTTTTTTCGACGTTTTTCGAAAAACCTGCGATTAGGCTATGAAAGTAGAACATTCCAGAGGGGGCGAAATGGAAGAGCCATATTTAACGCGTATTATGACCTCTATGCGATCGTCGCCAAAGAGCCCCGTTTCACCAGTTGCGTTTTTTTGACTAAAATTTGGGCAGTACTGTCAGTCACGAAAATTGATGAATAAATTAATACACATAAAATATGAATCACGGGCTAATTCAATGGTCACCGAACACTCCACTGTGGCAAGATAGTAGCATACTGTATATTTGACCCAGATTTGACAAGCGTGGTACAGTTTTTTGCGCGTGTCCGTAATAACGCGCACAAAGGATTGTGGGGCAGAGTCCTTTATTTGCTGGCATTCTTGACTTTTGACTGCAGTTCTTTTTTATATTTCAGAGTAAATACTTTTGATATGCTCTTAGGTTTCTTAATATCCGTCTGAAATTCTGGACTGTGGTCATATTTTTCGATTAGGAGTCGTATATTTAAATAACTCACCGTGACTAATGTTTTGCATTATGAAGTATATTATTATGAAGGTCAACACACCGTACTTTAGGTAAATATTTACCATCTCGTTATTTCATTATTTCGCTTTCCAGCATTTACAGGAAACGCTTCATTCTAGAAAATGCTATTGCAAAACAGTTGGAAATAATAAATGTAACAGCAGAATACGTCCTAGCACAGTCACTGGACTAGGAGAGTGATTGTGGTCCTAGTAATAAACTAAGTGACTTCCAAAAACTGAATGGTGTTTGCGAACTTCGTATTAGTTATAAACCGACGTTAGCTTCACGTTTATGTCACACCATGGAAACAGCCAAAAACATGGTGCTTGTTTTTGAGCGGAGCGGATCGCCAACCAGCCTACCGGCTTGTACTAAAGGTTGTCACACTTTGCATATAACATCCACAGTAATTTGTCAATCAAAGAGCAAGGTAAACAACCTTTTGGGATTTTTAATCTTATACACGTGCCTCGGTCCCCTATATTTTAAAATTGATTTTTGAGTATGTTTTAGCATTGACAATGCTTTGAAATTATAACACTATCTAGCCACGACTGTCTGGGTAAGAAAAAGCAAAAAAAAAAATTCACTCTGAGAGCCCACGAACCTGCATCTATACCTTATCACAACTGCATTAGTGACTTGTTATCATTTGCAGCATTGTTCACTGCAGATGTTATTATTAAATATATGTGAGCATCATTATCACTACAGATGGTCAGCCAGTACTGATCAGTGAGTGACATTTGCATGTGTTTTGTACAAATGTAAACAAATGACTTCAGAGTGTGACAGTCTGTATAGAGGACTATCATACCTGTACTACTAGTAGTATAAACTGTAGGACAAAGGACACGGCTGATAAACAGTTCAGGGTCATGTACTTAGCCACTAACTAAGCACCATGGTATAAATGCTTAATATTTTGTAAAACAATAAATATGTAATATCAAGTAAACCACAATATGTGTGACAGCCATTTTCAGTTAAAGTAAATCCAGTAAAGCCAACTCATGGTAAGATGGTGAGAGGTGGAAAGTGGTTGGGTTGGGGTGTTATCTTAATAATGGTGATATTACTTATATAACACATGATAATATGATTTATAAAACAAATTTAGATTTTGTGTTTGAATATTTGAAAAAAACTAGGATGGGCAGCTTTTCAACTGATATGTGTACCGGTAATTAACAGAAACTTATTATTTTTTTTCAAATAAAACTAAATGTATTAAATAATAAACATCCTTGAGCTCACCGAATTTTGGCTGAGAATGGTTTACTGGTTACCATGGTAGCATCTTCTGTTCTTGGAATCTTTACATTGACTGCTTCAGTTGCATTAATATTTAAAGTTTCAAAGGATGTGGATGGTGACACCAAAGGAGAGACAAGTGGTGATACTGTGAATTTCACTTTCTTCTCTACTGGTGTCTTGGAAACATCATCATCAACGGTTGTGCCTTTCTCCATCTCTTTGTCAGCAGATGCCATTCTTTTGTTGCCGAGGAACAACTGTGGAACAAACAAAAAATATTAGTAATTTTAATTTTTCAGTTTTATTTATTTGTTTATCCCAATTTAATTTTTTTGAGATTATTGTGCCAGGCGACAGTTCCGGACATTGAATATCACTGTTGTCTTTCCCGATTTTTTTTTAATGTGCAAATTACAAATCAGAGTGCTGAAATATGGCGCATTTTTGCCACAGAAATCATACTCAATGTTCAGAATTGCGTGATAGAGCAGTAAATCATCTTCCAATCATAATTATGTAGGATTTATTCTATTGAGTATGATGCAACAACCGCTATGCTACCAGTGACCGATTTGATTTTCTTTCTTGTATATAATTATACATTTTAGGAAAAGCGATTTAAGAAGACACAATGTTGTTCAGTAATTTTTGTTGTTGAACACAAGACGGCATTAACCATCAACCAAGGTTTGCTATTTTCAGTTTTGATTGTTTATTTTGTAGTGTTTTACATACTGGCATTTTCTGGGAGTATTAACGTAGTCCTATAAATTATTTTTAACCTTTTCACCATCAGTTCTCTCTTTTCATCATAAAATAGTCCTGTTTATAAAGTCTGCACTTTTCTGCAGAAGATTGGGACAAAAATAGCAACATTTTTTGAGTAAATTTACTCAAATTTTGTCTGTTAGGATTCATTTCCAGAATATTGAAGAATATAGACAAAAGTGCCAAAAAATTTGGGCGAGAAAGCCTGGTGGTAAATAGCTATGTTTTCATAATGTTTTTGACTTTGAAAATGAGATGAGTAAGAGATTGGCAAATTATTCTCATCCAACTATCTAAACCACCTGTGTTAAACTGTAACTTGGTCCAATCTGATTAAAATTAGATCCTGGTTTGAGCTTCTTTTTTTTAACTATAGTTTAATTAAAAAAAAAAAACTACCCGTAAAATTCAAATGAAATAAAATTAGAGAAAAAAGCCTACTTCTATTCTATTCTATTCTATTCTATCGACATAATGTGTTTAAATATCAACGAATATCAATGGAATGTAACAATCAAAATGTAAATACACACATGTGATAGATTTGGTCACAATCCCCCTATGATATGGTGAATATACTATTGTGAATGCAAAGACTATCGCTACATTCAAGCAGTAAAATACAAGTACCGGTAGTTTTTCGGGGGAGGGGTCTGCACACACACACATGTCATCTGGGCCACCGTCCCTCAACATTGAGGGACAGTGTCTGGGCTCACAATGGCATATTTTAAAGTTAGTTTCTGTTTGATACATAAATATCAAATAGAACACAAACAAAAAGTGTCCTACATTTAAATGTTTGATTTATTTTTGTTGCATTACGATCACTCACATGTACCACCATGTAAGTACTACCGGTAACAGTGCAATGCATTTGTCAAGTAATGATTCAACCAAAATATTTACCCATGGCATAAATGCAACTACAGAAGTGTAGCAGAAATAAAAATTATTGAATTTGCTTTGAGGCAATGCTTTGATTGAAACCTTGATTCTGTTAACATGCAAACATGTACAAGATTGATAGACTTTTAAAGAACACAGCTAACGTTTTAAAAGCTGATACTACAAGTCATTGGTACCACATTTAGAGGCACTCAATGACCAAATACGTGAATGCACATTTTCTCATTGGACAATCACTTGACCCTGTACAATATTTAATGTGTAAAACCCTGTCAGTATCCCAATTTGTGATTACTAACATATGATCACTATTTACTAACGATGTACTCACTGAAGAAAATAACTAACAAACAATTACAATGTACAAGAAAAAGATCAAGTTGCGTGGTGTGAGTTTCATTTTGAAGACAAAATCTAAATCAAATATTGGCCAGGGAAAATGACAGGAAAAGGTTAGATACTTGGGTTATTTTTTAATGAAAGCTAAAATTGCTATTCTCTCAACAATTCACATGTATGTATGTGCCAACAACAAGCCATATGGGCTACAGCTGCAGTCACATTATTTACAATTACAGGAGGGGGCATTGCTACAATTAACACAATGTTTGTCAATAGAACACAAAAATAATAGTATAACTGCAAAATTTAAATTTGAAAATGACAATATATGTCCATGATACAACATTTCCAAAACACAAGATGGCTGCCAGTCAGCCATCTTTGATCCAATAGCGAAACAAATCGTCAAAAACATGTATTCTAATATGTATTGATATAATGTATGTTCAAGAAAAACTGACAATGCATGCATAAGATACCACAAGATCTGAACAGCAAACTTCATAAATCATAGTCACATACTCATCTTGCATAAGTCAGAAAATCAAAGAATGAACCGGGTTGTTTATTTTATCACACTTTAAATACATTAATCCATCAATTGTCAAATGGTGTAGCTATAATGATAGCTCCATGGTCAAATAAAGTCATTCATATTTCATGTTTATAGTATAATTAATTAATGTATCAAAGTTTTGGTAAACATGGTAAAAGATGTTTATTTCTGCATATCAAGAAATACAGTAAATATTCTTGTAAAGGATTCCAATTGTATTTTATATGCATCAAGTTAGATTGTCTTGTTACCAATACATAAAGGCAGTTACATGCAGACATTATTCCTTCTAGTTTGTAAATAAATATAAAAAAAAAAAAATAGCACAAGGCCTAGCACACTACTGTACATAGAAATTGACAAATCCCTGCACAAGATCGTTAGGATGGACAAAGGTAATGGGACGAAAGTGTATTGGGACGAATGTGAATTATGACTAATCGAATGTGAATTATCTACGCGTCGTTTCGTGGCGTATTGACTTTAGGTTAATGTGTTTCATATCAGGGACTATGTTTTAATGAAAATGAATGAATGAATTTTAGTGAATTGCGTGTGAATTGTAGGGTCAAAATTTTAAATTAATTGTTGCATCAGAACAATCTGACACAGCTGAAGTCAATTAAACAGAGGTTTACAAAATGTGATTATTTAAAGTCATAAACTTACCAATACTGGGGCAGAAGAATCGAGAAATCGGTACAAGCTCAGATCATGTCAAATCGGCGGCCAGGTTACCTTGTGTTGGTGATCTCGCGATTAACTGCACAGCGGAGTGGGTCGGTCGTTACAGCATCAGCACACTATGAATCGATCCTCACTATCGACACGAGCCAACCACGCTATTGTTGGGTGCCTGCACCATTAATAAATAACTCAAAGAAGACTAGTATGCCAAAATGCCGGAATAATTCAATATCAGGCGTTCCATCACCTGATCCATTGACCCCGTAACCTTCGTACCCCTTAGCAAGGTGGTTAGTAACCGTAGGTGGCACTCTATTGAGGGCGCTATTATTCTGAGAAGTTCTTTCGCCTCGGCGAGTGCAGTCAAAGAGAATTCTATGTTAGTTATCTCGTTTAAAAACCTTTATTTTACCCCAGCTGCCTTCTTTCGCTTTCCTTGCTTTGCTCTATTTCTGAAGCGAAACGAAGAAACCCGTCTGAGGCAGTTGTGGTACATTTATTTCTACCCAGACAACTAAAAGTGGTCTGAGATTTCTAGAAAACTTAAGTTTGTATCTTTGCATAATATTCACGTGAAAAACTAATATTGTATTTCAAAACACAGACAAATTCATCTCTCTAATTGTCCTGTGAATCGTCACTGTAAATTGACATCACGTGGCGCTAAGACGGGGTCCCAGTCAGATATTTACTTTCATTATTCAAAGTCGAGAAAACATAAATGAATGGTGTGTTCTATTATTACAGCAAACTACCACCATTTATTGACCAGTTCTACATGTTAATCATTCTGTTACTGTCAACCCAACGAACTCATACAATCAAGCTTACAATTCAAATTAAAACGAGCGATTCTATTGGCCGATGGAATAACATTCGAACGTATTCAAATGGTGGATTGCCTTTATCAGGTAGTGCAATGGTATGTTAGTAATTCCAGACAGAGAATTATTCTGTTAATTAAATAAGATTAAAATTGTTAAATTTGATGTTTCGAAATTTTCGAAAAGAAATTTAAAAAAAACAACCCATCTTACACATAGTGGCAAACTATAACATCGAATCATTATAAAGAAACAACTAACCAACATACATACCAACAAATCAACAACAAGCAACAAATAATCATATCCCCAATATCCAGGTGAAATTCTGTGTGAAAACAAGTATTTCAGTGAAATTTGTTTGTCATTTACAGCGCCATCTGTGCCCAACGTAACTTGTACTTTTGTTTGAATCATAGCTCAGTGTGTACCACGAGAGTACGTATATACGAAAGATTCTATCATCGATGAAATTTATGTGCGCCCTTGTTCAAGAAATGTTAATTGGCTTAGACCGTGGAAACATCAGATTGAGTATTTGTTATTGCTATTGGGTAACCAGTAGCACCTTCTAATGTGTAATTAAGAATACAGATGCCTGAGCATTTGCACATTTATTAATAATTCTAAATTTAAAGGCATTATGTCTGAATATTTTGCGGATTTGTACACGTTTGTGTGCTCTAATTATTCAGTTAAAGTCTGTAATACATAATTAGTATATTCTGCCATAAGCACTATGGGTCAATATTTGTATATTCTGCCATAGGCACTATGGGTCATTATTTGTATATTCTGCCATAGGCACTACGGGTCATTATTTTATATTCTGCCATAGGCACTATGGGTCATTATTTGTATATTCTGCCATAGGCACTATGGGTCATTATTTGTATTTTCTGCCATAGGCACTATGGGTCATTATTTGTATATTCTGCCATAGGCACTATGGGTCATTATTTGTATATTCTGCCATAGGCACTATGGGTCATTATTTGTATATTCTGCCTCAGGCACTACGGGTCATTATTTGTATATTCTGCCATAGGTACTATGGGTCATTATTTGTATATTCTGCCATAGGCACTATGGGTCATTATTTGTATATTCTGCCATAGGAACTATGGGTCATTATTTGTATATTCTGCCATAGGCACTATGGGTCATTATTTGTTTATTCTGCCATAGGCACTATGGGTCATTATTTGTCACATGATATGTAACATGTTTTTTTACATTTAGTTAATAGTTCTAAGGATTGTGACTGTCAACATCAACAAATGCACACAACATGCTAGTATTCACGTATATGGATGGCCCAAGAAACATGTTGAGGATATTATTATTCTCGGGGGCGGAGCTACGTCACGGACGTTCTACGTTGCTAAGACGCGCACCACTGTACCACGTATTTCTATGGGGCTTTGTGCGCGCTGCTGTGGAACGCCGGTGGAGCCGGTGAAAACTCGAGAAAACAACACAAACTCAAATTTGAAGTAATCCTGAACAACCAAATTCATGTATGTTACACACGTAGGGCTAATATTGTTACACTGTTCAGGAGAGTCTCAACAACCATCGCAAAGTACCGTTTTCTGCGAGTTTTTGGTCTTTGTTTTCACCGCGAGGGTTGCCAGGCGGTAGAAAATGCCCGGATGTCCGCCCCCGAGGATAGAAATTTAAAGTCTGTTGATGGAAGACTTTTTAAAATTCCAATAATATTTTACAGTATACATAAGAACACAATAAGTTTGGAGTATTAACTTTTCACATCACATGAACACAATGTAAACACAGAAGAATATTAGCCTGTACTAAAATCTGACGACGGTTTACACTAGATAAATAATGGAAAATGGAATAAGCAAGACAAGATAATTTAAATTAGCTAAATTGTGTTCAATCTTGTAAAAGTACGGTCATCTCTATAAATCATCCCTCACCGCAGTATATAATCCTATGTAACTTGGTTAGTTCTTGGCATCTCAAGGGAGCATTTATGTCAATGGACGGTTCTATTTTGCATTCTTCCTGTGTAGGACACTAAAGACATCTGTGAGAAAGTCATCTACGGTGTCAGCAACCCATTTGCAATTTCCCTGAGACAGACTGGATGGTTGACCTACATGAAGTTTCAAATGACTTATAAGAAGAACTCCCACGACTTCCACCTGATTACATGACAAGCATTCTCGCCGCCAGAGTTTATTTTCGCTTCGAGACTCAACGGAAATAAGACTCTGGCAAAATACGCCTACACACTCCGTATTTTGAATGCTATCATGAATTATTCATGAGAAATCGTCATCAAAACATTTGTCCAATCAGCGATTGTTTTACAAAATGATCGTCAAGCCTATCACTTCCGGTTTCAGTCATGGCCGTCATGATCATGTCTTCGCGGAAGAGTTGTAGAATTTGCTCGAATCTGTTGGATAAAAACTATAGATCACTATTTCATGACAGTATCCACGAGTATCGGGAATATATTGAACTGGTCGTTGGCAATTATTCAGAAAATGATGGTTTTTCGGAACGTGTATGTAATCAATGCCTCAACAAAGTACGACGTTTAGGAAAAACAAAATCTAAAATGAGGCCCATGCAAGAGGAGGCTGACCGTCTGTTGTTGGAACTTCAAAATCTCGCTCCGAAACCAAACGTAACTAGCACCCCAGTGAAAGCAAATAAGAGGAAACTGGCACATACTCCAAGAATCCGTACGCCAATGTCAAAACGGTTTCTTGAGAATAATAGCCCCGTCGCGGCGAGAGAAACGACCACAACCACCGCGGTAGGAGCAGACTTTTCCAAAGGAATTGCAATGCAACAACGCAGACCACGAAAATCCGTGAAAGGGAGTTTCATGTTAAGGTATGTCATCCAAATCACAGCGTTTTACCATGATATGGTTTTATCTACTAGTATTTTGGAGTATGTTGTTTATGATCATTCATTTGCTGTTGACACATTAGGCTTCCCTTGTATTAATTATTTGTAGCCAGTACCACTGAAACTATACCCACTTCTATATATAACAAGTAACCTGTAGAATACTGTGTGGGTAATATTTTTTATATTGATTTTTGTTGCATTTGCAGCAAATAGTTACCAAACAATGAGAAATCTACAGGATTGAATATACACCACAGCTGGCTTCACATGCATTGTTCATAGTTCATATGATGCTTACACCAGAAGTCACTGATGTAGGCAACGAATAACTGCAAGTTGACATAAAGACGAGGTAGTTTATTTAATCAGTGGTCAACTGAAACACGGTAGTAACTGTGGGTGAAAGGATGTTTTGGGGTGTAGTTTACATTGTATATGGAGTGGTAGGGTCGGGTGTAATGTGTTCATTTCCAACTATTATGAAGTCACGTAGAATTTCACTTAATTTATTTTTGCTGACATGTTTTCAAGCATTACATGTGAATCTAATTTTCACTGCGCTGTGTCTCAATATAATATGAGGGAAATGGCATATTCACTGGAATTTATTTCAGGGGAAAATGTTTTCAGTGATAATGAAGTATTATGACAGATACCCTCCCCGTGGCTTTCATTGCGTATGGAAGTTATTTTCACGAGTGATGCGGTGTATCCTGCTGCCGTACTTTCACGAGCGAAGCCACGGGGAGGGTGTGGGGTTCTGTTATTATACACATGTCCCATATTTGATTATTTCATATTAAAAAAAGAACGTGCAACAAACCGGGATAGAAATTTAGATCGGGGAACCCAATTGCCCATTAATATGCTCCAAGACAGTGCTGCGACCTAGCAACGCTTGTCAGTGTAGAACGCGTGTCGCTGTACGTGTGAAAATAAAATAATCAGACGTCTAATTTAAGTCATTGTCCGAATAAATAACTCGTGGATGTTTAAGCGCGGTGGTCGTAGCACAGCGCGTGTTCGAATTTCATGTAAATAAACAATGTATTTTACACGCGTTGTATACGTCGCTGTGAGTCCCATATCGAACAGGACGCGACACGACGACTGTCGCCCTTTAGTTGGGACCACGACAGAACCAGAACTTAAACTGGGCGACTACGATACACGGTTGATGTTGAAGTTAAAAGTTCCTCCACAGATCTGTACATTGGCAAACATGCCGTGCAACTGCAGTACTCCACTGACGGAATGACTTTCGTTGAAATCGGTCGTCGCTGACTCGTGAGCTGCACACTACAACCTCGTTTGTGATGTTGCTTGCTTGTCGTGGATAGACTGAGTCTTGGTTACCGATTAAATTTTGCTAATTTGGCGTTGGTAATCTTTATTTGGAACTGAGTAACGCCGCAACGTCGCCAGCAGAAACCTCATGGTATATCGATGTTGATGGTTGCGGCTCCATATTAATCGGAGATTTTACTGCGGGTCCAGGCAGCGGGTGGATCTTCCGAGAGCCCTTCAAGATTTATAAAACTCAGATTCCAGGTGGTCAACAAACATTAAGTTCTCCCAATCCTAGTATTCTATGTGATGTACATCTAACATGCCAAAAATGCTGGTGAACGATTTGAACCTGACAAAAATACTTGAAATAGATACCTGGAAGGGGAGGGGGGTAAAAGAAAAGTTATATAACATTTTATTATTCAATAATTTATTAAAATACACAAGTTTGTCCAACTCCCTGTGATACAACACCTCAGACATAGCTCATTGTACTCGGCTGGAGTGTGGGCAAAAAGTTACTATTTGAATTTTTGATATATTTTTTCATTAATGAGAAAGTTGACCCCGAAGTTAGAGTAACTGTTCAGCAGGAATGGCTTTTTAACTCTCCTGTGATTTTTTTTTTGGCTTGGCTGATTTTGTCACGGTTCATACTTGACAGGCAGGTCGTACCATCACTAATTGGAAAAACAATCCTGACCCACCGCTACCATGGCAACAGCCAAAGTCTTGTAATAGCAGTGCCCAAATGATCATGCCTTTTATTTTGGCTACATTGCGCACTGGTAAGAGATCACCGGCGCCGACATTGTTACCACTGTCAACGGAATCCCAACGCAGCTTTGAACTTTGAATAAAATGTAAATGCTGCTTCCAATCTAGAAAATACTATCGCAAAACGATTGGAAATTATACATTTAACGGTTGAATACGTCCTAACAATAAAATAAAGTGACTTCTAATGACTGCCATGTTATTTTGCAAACCTCGTATAAGGTGCCCGGTTTTAGTTATAAACAGACGTTAGCTTCACGTTCATGACCCTTCTATGATAACAGCCAAAATCATATTGCTTGTTTTTTACCGGTTTTCATTGGCAACCGAAGTATTTTTATTTTGTAAACAAATTTTCGTCTGCTATTTTTATTCAGTTCAAATCGTTCAGCAACATTTTTGGCATATTAGGTGTACATCACATGGAATACTACGATTGAGAGAACTTGATGTATGTTGACTGAGTTTTATCATAGTACGAAGTACCAGGAAGTTACTCAGTTCCAAATAAAGATTACCAACGTCAAATGAGCAACATTTGACTGGTAATCAAGATTCATGTAATCCATGGCTAACAAGCAACATCACAAGCGAAGTTGTAGCATGCAGTAAGTCATCCCGTCAGTGGAGTACCGCAGTAACACGGCATGTTTGCCATCAGCATTGTATTCAAACGAATCACGTGGTGTGCCGTTCTCGTTCAAACCCGGGATTCGATCAATAGGGGAGTCCCATTAAAAAAACACATTGCAAATCATGCAAGTTCAACATTTTCAAACCAATATACTAAAACAGAAATGCTCAGAGATGTAAATGAAGGATAGATATTACTTTTCACTATACACATCTCTGTTGATACTATCCCTCACATATTCTACTCCCAATTACTCCTGCGTAAAATGGACTAGCCTCTTCATGTTGACATTCAGACTAAAATCACGTGACAGGCTGTTAAAATTGGCTGTTGCATACTCTTTCGCCGGTCTGGAAAATGTGTTTAATTAACTCACATTCAAGCAACAATGCAGATTTCCCAGTGGGAGTGAGACTATTCAAACTCTGCCACTAAAAAATAGGGGTGTTTTCAGCAAAAAACGAATAACCCTGGAATACACACAATATACTGAATTTCGGAACAAATCGTGCATTACTTACAGCAGCAGAATACCACAGAAATATCAGACGAAACATGAAAACACTATATATTGTATTTCGGCCTGAACCCTCTATATTGCAATTCAAGGAATTAACCCCATATGTGCATCCATTTCCCACCTTGGTATCACCCACCCCTGAAAACAAACTCTTAATACCACGCTGAAGCGTTTGGTAATAATACTGTACTGACTGTTCCAAAATACCTGTTTTGTATCATTATTTAGCGGTAGTATTTTATCATTTTTAGTGTTATTCAATGTATCTGTTATCAAAGGAAATTCACCCACTGTAGTTCTTGATGGAGCATTTGTTAGTCCCCGTTCGGACGTAGTCCGAAAACGGGGACTTATGTTTTGCCCTGTGTGCGTGCGTGCGTGCGTGCATGCGTCCGTCCGTCCGTGGTCACCTGTATCTCGAACATGCATGGACCGATTAAGTTCAAACTTCACTCATACATCACACATTATATGGGACATATGCACGTGCATTTTTTTCATTATCCGATTAACGATAGCCGAACAGCGGCCATTTTTAGGCCGAAAATGCATCAAAATCACACATTTTCACCAGTCCGGACCCGGATCTCAGTTATGCATGGACGGATTTCGTTCAAATTTGGTACATACATGAAACATAATAGGACCTTGATGCACGTCATTTTTTTTTTGGATCGGGTTTGAAATGGCCGACTGGCGGCCATTTTGTTTAAATAAATTCAGTTCTGGATCCGTATCCAAGACATGTCTGGATTGATCAAGTTCAAACTTCACACACACATGGTACATCATGTCACAAATAGATATGTGCATTTGTTTCATGATCCGCTTAACAATATCTGAATGATGGCCATTTTAAGGCCGAAAATGCATCAAAATCACATATTTTCACAATTCCGGAACCAGATCTCAGTCATGCATGGATGGATTTAGTTCAGATTTAGTACAATGTGTTGTACATATGCAGGTGCATTTCGGTCATGATCTGCTTTGAATGTATATGTCACTTAAATATGAACGGAACGGGGACGTGTCATTGACAATGACTCGTTGTAATATTGTTTCACGAATTTCAGATGTTATTTTATTTCTGGTTTTGTTTTAAGCCTATGGCTATTTTGACTACTGCTATAACTATTATTTATTTAGTTTTAGACTGGCACATTTCATTTTGTAGTAGTTACAGTATTTCACTTCTATTAGTTAATTATTGATTAATAGTTAAATATTAAAAGACAGACATGTAGCAATTTGGGTGGTTTTAATTCATTATTAATATTTCTTATTTAGATTGTGGTTAAGTATGACAGTCAGATCAAAACAAAGATTGTCAGCAATGAAGACATGCAAAGTATGTGTAAGGCAGTAGTTGGTAACCGTAACCTGGAATCTGTGGTCAAGAAGCTCTATAAAAATACTACAATGAAATGTAAACTACAGAAACTTGTTGTTAAGGACTTGGCAACACAGTGTCAGCAGCTCTGTAGTAAAAAAGCACCGTCATTGCTTAGAAAAACAACTCCAGAGGATTTATTACATATAAATTGGAAGAATTTGATCAGTGAATGGAAACAAAGGTAAATTATCAAAGAAACACTATACCTCACAGCGGGTGCTAAATAAAACTGACGACAAAAACTTATATCAGTTTCCCTTGAAATATTGCAAGATCTATTGAAACATTCCTAGCTGTGTTTGATCTGACTTTGGCACTTTTAATCCTAACAGCCGTGACACACCATTGTCACCAGGGGTGCATGGTGGTTAAAAATCATATACAGTATACACTTCTTCATTTTACCCAATAAACCCACATGTTAGGTTGAGCATGAAAATTCAAATTATTTTTCTAAATGTGGCTGAATATTCCTTAGACGCTGTCATCTATATTAAAATTATAACTGTTGACTATCCCTGTTTTGAATCACGATGCAAGATGATGCCTGTGTGAATGATTGATTTTGTGGGCGATGTTTCTCTGCGAAGATTGTTTTTACAATTTAATTTTAAATTTGAACACCCCATCAAATATAGTTGTTGTTTGAACATCCAAGAATCGAATGCAAAGTCAACGCAAACACTGGATTGGGAGGGTATAAGTATAGCTCGGGCAATGCTTATTTGAACACAACAATCTCCTACACTGTATGTGGTGGTGAGACTGCTGTACTATGTACATTATCCTTAAACTTGTATGTAATTTTCCGCACTACATGTATTATACACTAGTACCAATTTTCCAATTTTTTTCATTAAAATGTTTTTCTGTAGAACTCCTTTATTGTATGATGTCCTGGAGGCAATTGCGGCAAAAGACTATGCACAAACAAAATATGATCCTGAAGTACACCATGCAGTAATTGGGTTTCATGGGGCTGGATTACTCCACGAAAGAAATCAAAACATGTCACGAGTACACTATGCAATAGGCATGCTGTTGGATCATGGTGGAACAAAAAATGAAGTAAGTTTTAAATATTATAGTGAAGAGTATTACTGCAAAGATGTATCAAATAATGTGTTTTATTTCTTGTGTATGTCTGTTGCACTCTGATTGAGGGAACTTCTCAATCAACATGTGATACCACCGGATTAATTAGAGGTGGGTTCATGTCCTTTCTGTAAGCCACAGCCTCTTTACAGCACTCTTCAAGTTTAGCGCAATCCCAAAGCAGAAATAAGCTATGTTGACAAGATTGGTATATGCCAGATGTCCATTTATAGCATTCTCTATTTACAGAGAATTAAGTGACTGTAATCTAAATTTGAAACATGTTATCCAACAAGGTACTGTAAAGGGTTTTAATTTTGCTTATTTCGCTGACTGGAAAATGCGCTAAATTAAAACCCAGTGAATATGTAAAATTTAGTACAGAACACATTATCTAAATGATAAAACCGTGAATTTAAAACCCACTAAATATGCCTGAAATGGTAAATCAGCGAAATTTAAACCCAGTGAAAATTAGTTATTTTACAGTATTGTAATATAATATACCGTGGTCAACTTTCTATGTAGGTCAACACCACTCTTATATGAATGTATAGAACATTCAGTTCATGTTCCAAACTGTCTTGTATGGTATATTATATAATGTAAACCACTTTAATTTCAGGAGAGACACATTTTCACCAGTCAGTGAAATTTTGTATCTGTGACAATTTCTCCTATGTGCTATGACATGGAGTGTCAGTGACTTTCGCATAATTTTGTCATGATGAATGCTATAAAATTATAAAGTCCTACATCAGGCTGTACCATATAATCTATAGAAATTGTCTAGTAGCAAAAATTAAACGGTTTACAGTAGCAACATGAATTCCTAATGATACATTATTATATTTTTGTGTGCAAATATTATGTAATCCAGGGATATTATTTTGTATTCCAAGGTTGTTATTGTGTGTACAGGGGATGTGTAAGTTTGTTAGTCCCCGTTCGGACGCAGTCCGAAAACGGGGACTTATGTTTTGCCCTGTGTGCGTCCGTGCGTCCGTGCGTCCGTGCTTCCGTGCGTCCGTGCGTCCGTGATCACCTGTATCTCGAACATGCATGGACCGATTGAGTTCAAACTTCACTCATACATCACACATTATATGGGACATATGCACATGCATTTTTTTCATGATCCGATTAACGATAGCCGAATAGCGGCCATTTTAAGGCCGAAAATGCATCAAAATCGCACATTTTCACCATTCCGGACCCGGATCTCAGTTATGCATGGACGGATTTTGTTCAAATTTGGTACATACATTAAACATAATAGGACCTTGATGCACGTCATTTTTTTTTTGGATCGGGTTCGAAATGGCCGACTGGCGGCCATTTTGTTTTAAAGAATTCAGTTCTGGATCCGTATCTGAGACATGCTTGGATTGATCGAGTTCAAACTTCACACACACAAGGTACAT
Source organism: Saccoglossus kowalevskii (assembly GCF_978046115.1). Taxonomy (NCBI): domain Eukaryota; kingdom Metazoa; phylum Hemichordata; class Enteropneusta; family Harrimaniidae; genus Saccoglossus; species Saccoglossus kowalevskii. The sequence goes on along the minus strand of NC_140652.1, from coordinate 35,703,208 downwards.
CATGTCACAAATATGTATGTGCATTTGTTTCATGATCTCATTAACGATAGCCAAATGGCGGCCGCTTTAAGGCCGAAAATGCATTGAAATCGCACATTTTCACCATTCCGGACCCGGATCTCAGTTATGCATGGACGGATTTCATTCAAATTTGGTACATACATTAAACATAATAGGACCTTGATGCACGTCATTTTTTTTTTCGGATCAAGTTCGAAATAGCCGACTGGCGGCCATTTTGTTTTAAAGAATTCAGTTCTGGATCCGTATCCGAGACATGTCTGGATTGATCAAGTTCAAACTTCACACACACAAGGTACATCATGTCACAAATATGTATGTGTATTTGTTTCATGATCTCATTAACGATAGCCAAATGGCGGCCGCTTTAAGGCCGAAACTGCATTGAAATCGCACATTTTCACCATTCCGGACCCGGATCTCAGTTATGCATGGACGGATTTCATTCAAACTTGGTACATACATTAAACATAATAGGACCTTGATGCACGTCATTTTTTTTTTCGGATCAAGTTCGAAATAGCCGACTGGCGGCCATTTTGTTTTAAAGAATTCAGTTCTGGATCCGTATCCGAGACATGCTTGGATTGATCGAGTTCAAACTTCACACACACAAGGTACATCATGTCACAAATATGTATGTGCATTTGTATCATGATCTCATTAACGATAGCCAAATGGCGGCCGCTTTAAGGCCGAAAATGCATTGAAATCGCACATTTTCACCATTCCGGACCCGTATCTCAGTTATGCATGGATGGATTTTGTTCAAATTTGGTACATACATTAAACATAATAGGACCTTGATGCACGTCTTTTTTTTTTCGGATCAAGTTCGAAATGGCCGACTGGCGGCCATTTTGTTAAAGAATTCAGTTCTGGATCCGTATCCAAGACATGTCTGGATTGATCAAGTTCAAACTTCACACACACATGGTACATCATGTCACAAATAGATATGTGCCTTTGTTTCATGATCTGCTTAACAATAGCGAAATGATAGCCATTTTAAGGCCGAAAATGCATCAAAATCACGTATTTTCACAATTCCAGAACCGGATCTCAGTCATGCATGGATGGATTTTGTTCAGATTTAGCACAATGTGTTGTACATATGCAGGTGCATTTCGGTCATGATCTGCTTTGAATGTATATGTCACTCAAATATGAACGGAACGGGGACGTGTCATTGACAATGACTTGTTTCCTTTATCTTGCAGACCATATCTATTATGCACAAAATTGGTTGCAGTGTAACCACCACTAGTATTCACAACAAGAAAAAACAACTTGTTTTAAAACATGCTGATATACATGGGGAAATGTTCTCAAAGCAAGTTATTCAAGTTGAAGAGAAGAAAGGTAGCGAATTAGTTCTTTGTTCTTATAAGAATGCACTCACTGCTGTAGGACCTAATGCTAATGCTCAACTGCATGCTCCTTGTAATGTCACCTTGTTAGTTCAACCTTCAGCTGCTGCAGGACCATTTGGTGAAATTTGTTCTCTTTGTATTGCCAGTAATAGCAACATGGTACAGCCTGATGTAGGACCAGTTAGCCAGTCCACTGCTCCTTCCAATAATGTCAGCATAGTACAGCCTGATGTAGGACCAGTTAGCCAGTCCACTTTTCCTTCTAATGTCTACATAGTACAGCCTGATGTAGGACCAGTTAGCCAGTCCACTATTCCTTCTAATGTCAACATGGTACAACATGATGTAGGACCAGTTAGCCAGTCCACTAGTCCTTCTAATGTCTACATGGTACAACCTGATGTAGGACCAGTTAGCCAGTCCACTATTCCTTCTAATGTCTACATGGTACAACCTGAGGTAGGACCAGTTAGCCAGTCCACTATTCCTTCTAATGTCAACATGGTACAACCTGATGTAGGAACAGTTAGTCAGTCCACTATTCCTTCTAATGTCAACATGGTACAACCTGATGTAGGAACAGTTAGTCAGTGCACTGCTCCTTCTAATAATGTCTATATGGTACAGCCTGATGTCAACATAGTGCAGCCTGTTGTTGGGAGTGTTATTAATTATTATCAATCTCCTAACCAGTACACTACTGCCAACAATAATAATAATTCATGTACGTCAACTGTAATTTCAAGTGATTATACTGCAGTTAGTACTAATGAACATTTTGAGATATTGAACAATAATTCATGTTGTTCAGTTGGAGTTGTACATGAGGGATATTTTCTTGAACAGCAGTTCAATGCAGTTAGTGATTGCAAATCATTTTATGCAACAGCAAATAATCATAAAACATCACAGTATCTCTCTAAATTTGTTGAGCATGCATCCCAAAATGAAATTACACCCTTTGAAATAATTGGTGATAATCTTGATTTAACAATTAATCCTACTTATATGACATCCATTAATCAACGTAAAAGCATACACTGGTTCTTAAATGTTGGAATCAAAAAGAGAGTCTTGGGAAACCACCTTCGTGATGACAAGGCAAAAAATGATATATTGAAAGTGCCATGCTCTTATTTCTTGCCAACTATTGATGAAGTTAATGGATTACATCAAAGTTTTGTATATCACATTGTAAAAATAATGGTGAAGTATACTGGTTTTCTTAAATGCATAGCTGATTCTGTACCCAACTGTATTCCGCATCCGTATCTGAGAGAAACGTCGAGGAAGTCTGATTTTTTGATTTGTGATTTAATTGATAAAAGTGAAAATGACAGTGATGGGATAATACATATATTGCAACAAGTACATGATAAGTATGTACCACATACCAAGGGTAATAATCCCCAAACCATCAGCAAGTTGGTGTTTGGGGGAGATGTTTTAACTAATGAAAGAGCTTACAAAGCACAGAGTGCCATGTTAAATGGTGAAACTGATTTTGAGAGCCTTGGAGGGATTATTCACCGACCTGAGGGGTTACACAGGATAATGAACTCAACTAGGGTACCCATAGTAATTTTATAGTTCAGTTTTATGCATGCAGCTAAGAAAGTAAAGGTTTAGACTTAACACAGCTAAGCAAATATATTTAGTAAATCACTTGTTTAATAATATTCCTTGAATGTTTTGTTTTTTCTTTTCATTTATTCAGTTTTAATACTAAACAATGTCCATAGTGTTTTACTTCTGACTTGTTGACTATGTGTGAAGCAACTACCCTGTCAGTCTGACCCTCCCACTGATATCTAAAGAACCACTCATCGGACTTCAATGAAACTTGTTACATATGATAGCTCTTTGATTATTCATAGAGTACTTAGTTTGGGGTTGAAATCCATACATATTAATGCATCGCTGATTCGGTACCCAACTGTACATGACAGACTTTGTTAATTTCTCACACAAAGCGTATTTTTTGTAATTACTATTTTAGCAGTTGGTTTCTGTTATAACCCACAAATAAGAACCATTTTGTCACATTTTTAATCCTTGATGGTACTTATTTTGGATAAAATTAATATATTTTGACTCTTAGCAGAGAAACACAAATATAACACAAATTGATATTCAATGGCTCTTATTTGGGGGTGGAAGCCTGTAAAAGTTTGTTCCTTTGTAAATTATACAGGCATGCATACATAATCTTAGACTATCATTGTGTTGAAAAGATGTATTTCCCGTGTTATTGCAATCCATGTCATTGTGAAATTTGTCTTAAAACATAACATATTTTCTCTGTTAGAAGCGCATAACCAATGGAAGTGCGCATAAACCAAAGATTTTATTTAACATGTAGAACAGATTAAAAAATTACTTATTTTGACCATAGATGCTCACTTGTCATTTGCATTAGCGCATGTTACTAATAGAGCAAATACAGTGATGTGAGCATAGAATATTGGAACTATAGTGTTTTACAATGAATTTAAAAAAGTATTTTTTCTATTTCTCCAGCTGATTTACCAAATATTTTACAAAGAAAAGAGTGCCAATGATAGGGGTACATTGTACCAGCTGAGAAGCTCAATCAATAGAAGAGACGTCAGTGGAGCCGATGGTGTTACCAAGGCATTCAGGTTTGTATTGCAGTTCATCTAAAAACTAGTGCTAATGGCCCTTGTTCGGCCATCTTGAATGAATTGGATCATGAAACAAATGCATGTGCATGTGCATACGTATGATATGATGTCATTGTGTGTGTAAATTTTGAATCTTTTCGGCTCAGGCATGTCCAGGTGCGTTCAGATGGATGCACAAAGTCCTCGCTTTCGGCCTATGTACAAACAGGGACTAATGAAAAAATAATAAATTTTATACATGTAATTGTAATGCATAATATCTTTTGTAGGTCACATCATGCATTTATCGAGGACAGTCTTGATGCTCACATCTTGGCTGCAACAATGGAACATTTTGGTTTATCAGTGTTAGATGACATACCCAAGCAGAACATTCCTCCACACGATGTGTCTACAATGACAAAACAGCAACAAGTAGACTGGATTAATGAGCATGCTGGCATGATACTGAAACGTTATGTGATACTTGACAACAATACAGTGGGTGATATCCGAAACTCCGTTTCACACTTAGATGTGCTTGAGCAGCTAATTTCAAACATGAAATTAAATGATGGCCGATACAAATGTACTGTTGGGAGAGAGCTATGTGGCAAAGTCTACAAACAAATTGGACGATTTAGAAATCATTTAAAGTCATGTCATGGCTGGCTATTCATGCAAACTAATGTTTCACATCAAGCTGCAGAGCAAGATGAGGGATATTTAATGAAAGGTTCCTTTATGAAATGTGCTTTACTTGTTCGTGACACGTATGATGCTTACAAAATGTGTGATGGTGAAAGTGTTTTTCGAAACGCTAAGTTTGACATTTTATTGGACGATGTAACTGGTCACACTAAGTATCATTTATGGCTTTGGAGAATGCTCGCATATGAGCATGCCATTTTAACACCGAGGCAAGCATTTGAGTATAAATGGAATGTATCTAGTAATTTATCTGGTGGTCTTTGCAAAAATATTCCCAATGACAATGTTGTGGAAATCCAAGTCCATACTATAAAGTCACTGCTTAGGTCACAAGGAGCTAATGTGACTTTTCAGTCTGCTCAACTTGCTGCTAAATCTGTGCAAGTTGTAGATGGTATCAGAGCTAACTTTGTTAAACAGTCTAAGGCAAAAACATCATCGCGGAAAAGACCTGATGCTAATAAAGAAAGTGATATCATGAAAATGGTAGTTGAATTGAGAGATGCAAAGATGTTCACATTTTGTCCGGGGAGACAACTTGATGCTTTCCCAAATTTCAAAGATCCCATTGATAAAATTGACTTTTTGAAATATCATAAGTGGGTATGTGAGCAAAAAATTAGGGCAGCGAAGGAGCTTGTCTACTAAGTTAGCTAGTCAAATGAAGACAAAGCTCAACAAAACGGGGTACATAGACTGTATACTACATGCAATGTTGCTAAGCACTTATCATATAAGGTGAAAGATTGAACTGTTGTATTCAAAGGGTTGTTATTGTCTGTCATATTGCATAGTATCCATACAGGTTTCATAAAAGGGGGTGGGGTGATGTACAACAATGTAATTAACTAATTTGCATAGGAACAAATTAGAATAGACTAACACCTGTCATTTAGTTGCATAATATAGCAAATACTATTATTTATATTGTGTGGAGAATTATTTTAAACAACAGTCCTCACTCTTATGGTGGTATTCCTGTGATGCACCTCGCATGTATGTAAAACATTCTCATCGCCATCGCTTATTTTCGCTGATGGAAATGCAAGCTGCTAAATTTTCACACTACAAAATTTTAAAGCAATTTGTTAACTTGCACTGAAGGAATGTCATTTGAAGCATGGAGTGAACCATACTACCGTATTCATCCTATTATATGTGTATCTCCAATAGAAGTGCATGTAAACCAACATTTGCATTTATTATATACCGGATTAATAAAATACAACTCGTTTTAACCGTAGACACATGTCTGCTAATTACATAAGCACATGTGTTATTAATAGAGCAAATACTGCCATGTACTGCTCATTTGAGATGCATCTTAAGAAGACCACAGTGCACATGGGAAGGATGGGGGTTACTTCCGCCGCACATAGCTTTCGGACACCATTGTAACGTGTTGACAAGCAAAATAGCTTCTCAGTAAACAATGTAGCTTTCACAACAGCCACGTCTTTGCATACTGTTTTGAAAGCTACATTGCTACCTGACAAGCAAATTTGCTTGTCAACGTGCTACATTGGTGTCCGAAAGCTACGTGTGGCAGTAGTAATAGTAATGATAACAAAGATATTGTTCTGTAATAATCTGCACACATAAACTGAAACCTTGCAGCATTAATGAAGTCAACACTATTACATGTGTGTTATGGCAGTTACTAAATACAGTCCTTCAAAATGTTACAGATACATTTTTGGTTTTCTATCTGGAATGCTTAAAATAAGAATAGCACATCATTGCGTCTAGTGCACAACTTCAATCTTCATACAAAAATATGCTTAATCATGTGAACATATTGTATTTGCTTTATTAGTATTCTGTGTACGTTGCCATATTTGAAATGTATCTTTAAAAAAAGGTTCATGAAAACAAACCTTCCTTATTTTTACAGGATTTAAAATTCCCCAAACTCGCTGTAATTTGTTAATTCCAAAATTTTAAGCATAGCTTTTTACCCAAGTATGCATTATGATATGCTCCTTCAAAATACACCTTTTCTGGATACAGACATGTACACTGTGGATATGTATAGAAATAAAGTGTATACCAGGTACGTTATTCTCATTTTTGTAAAAATGTGTGTTATTTCATCTGGGAGAGAACTAGGTCAGAGAAATGCCTTATTTCCTCCAATAGAAGTGCACATAAACAAAAAATATAGCATTTATTGTGATGAATTATTAAAGTATTATTTTTTCATACTGTATTTACTCTATTAAAACGCATATAAACCAAAAAATGCATTTATTTTGACCATAATAACATGTGCTACTAATAGAGCAAATACGGTACCCTGACACTTAGCATTACACAAGTGCACACTGGTTATTGAGCAAATATGGTATTGCATAGATTTTGCACTTTGCTGCTCTATCAAATTTTGTATGTTTTTGTTCTTTCATCGGCTTTTTCTCTAAAATATTCACCCCTGCTGTGTTGCCTTTTACAGAAATCATTGGTCCCGTGGCCTTATATTTTTGGCTTTCATGTGCAAAGCACAATGTGAGCCTTTGCACAGTGTCAATAGCAGAAATATCAGTCATCTTGATCAATATACATTTCATCATCATCATGACATAAATCTGAAAATATTATGTCAAATATTTCAATAACATGGGTTGCCTGCTGAAAGGTCCACACATTACACATTGACATCAAATCATCAGTTGTAAATATTTTGTCACAATTGTCAATGATTTGATTAATCAAAGATTTAGTAAAGCCATGAGTGAGCTCAGCTAATATGAATATATTTTCAGTATCACCAAGTGATTCTTTATATTGCTCTAATGCAGCGTGCAAAGATGTAACCTGACTGATACTAACTGTCCGTTTATTGACTATATCACCCAAGCTTTCATCATCAGAATCTGTGTTTACAGAACGTGCTGGATGCTTAAAGGTTTTGCACTGTGGAACTTCACAATCGCACAGTGCTATACACTCATCACAACAAAGGTGTAATGGTTTAGTGTATAAAGTAGGTACATCTGAATAAAATCCACATAAAACAGTTCGCCGACATTTTTCACTGTTACGAACATAGACAAGCATGTCAGGATCAACATTTCGTAGTTGTTGTTTACTATATATCAGTATGTGGAGTGACTGTGAACCATCTCTACCAGCACGGCCAAGCTGTTGAATAAAAGTATCCAGTTCTTGAGGTGGTCCATAATTGACAACACTACTGACACCTTTGAAATCAACGCCCATACCAGCAGCATTTGTACAGATTAGAATCCGTAATGTTCCATTTCTGTCATTCATGTTCAATCGAATCTTTTCTTTAACACGTTCAACAGTACAGGAGTGGTACATATTGAATAAAGGATCTCCATTTGAAGCATGATACATTGAAAGTTCACTTTTAAAAACACTGTAAAGTTTGGCTGTATCCATGATGGACTTACAGAAAATAATTGTACGCGTACACTTTTTTCTCTGAGATTTAGCTTCAGTAATCAACCAAGCAAACACCTCCGAGAGTAGTTGAGTGCTGATTATTTGTCGCACATACAAAGATATGTTATCTCGGTCCGGGGACTCTGAGAATTCAACACATTTCAACATGCACAGCTTCTCTTTTATTTTATGCCGATTCTTTGGCGTAGCTGTTGCAGTTAATGCAAAAAGTGGTATTCCTGGCACCAATGATCTTATTTCACCAAGATTTCCAAACCATTGTCTAAAAGGTTCCTGTCCTCCAGTTGAGACGCCCCTGAAAACCATAGAAAATATTATTCATTTGATGTGTCTACAACATAATTCTAATGCAGTTCACGAAACGAAGGGACACAATTCAAGAAGGGACCATACTATATACATTTTAACAATAATTAAAAGTGTTACCGTACCACTGCATTACAGTGTGAGCCTCATCAACTACGATCAGTTTTAAGTTGTCACTGTAAACCTTTGACTTCAACATTTCACGCCATCTGTCATTGCCCAGTATTGATTCAGGGTTAGTGTAGATAAAAGAATATTTTCCTTCCAATATATCTTGATTCTGAGACACATCCATGCCGATAAACGTGGCACTGAACCCAAGCGCCTGTAACATTTCCACTTGCTCCCTCATGATTGAAATCAGTGGTGAAATGATCAGAACAATGGGTTCCGTACAACGCTGCCGCTCTCGTAAAATTGTCGGCATTGCTTGGTAGCATAGCGACTTTCCACTGCTTGTTCTTGTTGAAAGAAACACATCTTCGCCCTTTAACAGGTGTTTGATCACTTTTATTTGATGTTCGTAAAGCGCATCGATGCCAAAAAGTTCACCAATGTGTTTCATTTCTGCATCAAGAAGTTCGTCCGCCATGTTGAAACACGTTTTGAGACGATTGATTTAATTGGTTCCTTCCATTTTCATCAAAAATGAAAGGGAAGGCGCTGATTGGTTCTTTCACAGAGCTTTTAAATACAGAAATAGACGCGTATTTTACCACGGTCTCGCTGTGTAGGCTTGCCGTAAAAGAGGCCGTGGCGTACGACGATGATGACAAGAGGAATGTTTTTAATTTCACTAATATAAATTGTCCACACCTTCACAGAAATATTCCATTCTCTCCTACATATGGGTATGTATTTCCAACTCATGTACAAGAGCATGACTAAAAATGCCATCAAAGTCACATTTGTACAAGCCCTCCCCTAATGTTGGTGTCCAAGCCTTATAGCTTGGCAGAAGTTTGGTGAAAGTTGAACTAGGAACAGCAATGACGTAAGGATGTGATGATGTAATCTTCTGTGCATGTAATTCCAGTCCTAGAGGAAGTGATATGAATGCCATGGGTTTGCTCCAGTCACATACATGACAACAAAGAAGCCATGGTGACAGACATAGTAACAATAACAAACAACAAATAACAAAAGCATGACATTCCAGTTCAATGATCTATTCAAAGCTGCATTATTTCCAGTCTGTTGCCAGAAGACGATTGCTTTATCATTGAACAATATTGAAGATGCTTCATCATGAGTTGTCTCGCTTCGCTTAACAAACAAAATGGCGCCGCCCATTGACCAGAAGTGCACGTTTTTCAAACTCTTAGGGTGCATCTTAGGGTACTTCTTCCATACTCTTCTATACACATGTTACCTATAGAGCTCGCTATTTTATACATGTAATTTTCAGAGTTTCAAAAAATGATGTTTGCTATGAAATATGCTCATAAACATTTATCGTTGAACACTGTGAGTTTACTAGTTTAGTGACGCATAATTTGAAATGTTCATGTTATTGTTTTAAGAGTCGAGTCATACTGCAAAATACATTCATCATACTGCAAAATACATTCATCTGTATTGACAGTCCAATTGACCATTTTCCGTACACTGCGAGAATCACGCGTTATGCGTGAAATCGAACTAAAAACAGGACAAACAAAGGTCATAGCGCCGTAGTCGCGTCAAACATCGCGTGGGATTCGACAAACGCGAAAGTATTTCGGGGACACTTCCATGCTTAATAATGTGCTGTCCACATTTGATGATAGGCAATTTCGATTAAGTGAGGGTATTCGGAAGCAATATTCCTCTGTCGAAGATCGGCCGGTCAATGTAAGCTGCGAAATAAAGAATTCTAGTTCAAAATCAAATCGTTCGATTTTTGCAGCAGACGTTCGACGCGCGTCTTTCATGCATCTCGCGAGATCTCGCAATTGTTCGGAAAATCACCAATTCTTCTACCCAGTGATAATAGACACAAGCTACTGACCTGTGATATTACTCTGATGCTGAACAGAAACATAACCTGTAATTCTATCTGGTCACAGTAGTGAGTTAACGCGAGTTAACAATTATTAGTAATTTTTAGGTCATTAGTCATTTTTTTAATAAATGATACAATTTTAGACATGTAAATTGTCAATACAATTAATACTGAAGGTGAAATGAGTTAGTTGCAATGTATTGTTTACTGAAAATTGAATGGTGAATTGAATATTGATCATTAAAAGACCCCCTCATAGATTAAGACTGGGTGTAATATCACGTGTTCTTACTTTTCTGCCAGTATCGCTAATCACTAATCCTCACTCATCGAAATATCGATTTTCTTTTATCATTCTGGACATTGTCAATATTCGTCTTTTCAAGCCTGTGACTTTGAAAGACTGGATATTCAGGACAGAATATTGTCTATCCCTATAAGTATATATAATTGCAGTACATCTCATTTTTATTATAAACAATTAGTTCATGCTATTATTGTTGATTTGTCATTATAAAGCTGCAGGTGATCTAACTTTTTGTTGTGGCAAGACATTCTGATCGATTGTCAAATTATCCAGAGTTAGCGGGACCAGCGCAATATAAACGTGACCTTGATAATGGGATTGTTTTTTCCAGTGTGTTCAAATAATAGAAGCTGACATTTTTTGACTAACGTTATGTAATTTAAACACAAGATAAAAGTATTAGATGGATTACAAGTAGTTAATAGTAGTTAATATGGGCAAATGATTTGCTTGAGCCATTGGTAAATTTGGAATTGATTTTGCTGTGACAATGTATACATGTATGAACAATTATGTGAATATGGTGTTGTGTGTTATAGGAAGTAGGTGATGTCTCAAGTCTCTGGTTATGTCATTTGAATCAAGAGGGGGAGGTTAAAGTACTTGATCGGAAAGAATAATTATATTTATTCTTTGGAAGTGAATGGCTTATTTGTACTTGACTGTGACCCACCCACCACTCGAGTGTAATTAGGCCAGCTGCTATTATACATCACTAGCATGACTAGTTGGAAGACAAACCATGTAAAAATAATGTGAATAAAATAAACATCTCTAATAAACAAGGAAGTAATCATGGTGCAAAAACACCACCGACAACCAATTTGGTAGTAGTCATATTGCCAAAAATACGATACCTTGCTGTTTTCAATAATTATATGTGCAGCAACAATAAATTGTACACAACCAGTAGTTAACTGTTTACAACATTGTACAAGACAATATTATAGACCCATATCATGTAAAGTTACAGGGTGTCGTACAAATATACCCCTTTACTTTTAGGCTATTTTATGTTCATCCAAGTGTCCTTTCAGAATGAATAGAAAATAAAATAGGTGCAAAGAGACTATATGAAATGTAATTGTACTTCATAGGAATATCACTGCCTTATATGAATGATATCAATTCCATCAGACTGATGGAACCCGTAAAATTAATGAATTTATTGCATGGCAATGGCAATGTACCATCTGACATATAACCGGAGTGAATTAATTGACCATGTGCAAAGACAGCATTGTTGGTTTGCATATGACAGCCCACACACATGCTATAGGAAGTAAAATCCTGATATCACCAATAAGAGAGCTGTAAATGAGTCAACATCAAACCAGAAACATAGAATGTAAATGCATCGACCTGTTTGTACAGAATACCAGTTCATATTTCATTATTTATGTGGACCATGTTAAAAAGATCTCAAAAATTTATGAAATCAAATATAGACATTATTAAGCTATGGTACTAGATACAACGCCACTGATTGGCTTCAAACTCGCAACTACAAGCACAAAGATGAGCATCTTGTCTATTGATCTATCAGAATTCAATTACAGTAGAAGGTTTTCGAACCGTGGTTATAAATATTCATAAGTTGAATATGCAGAGTACGTCCTCCGTCTGTGACATTGTAAATGTTATAGGAACAACGCCCGAAACACGTGTTCACATTTATATCATTGGCCAGTACAAACCGTTGAGTGGAAACCCCGGAAAACACTAAACCAGTTGAAAAACACTAAACCTATTGAAAAAGACTAAACCTGTTGAAAAAGACTAAACCGTCGTGAGTTCTGTTTCATGTTTTCGCTTTCTTTTAATCAAATATTCACTGGACGATTATGGTACACCCATAATACACCCTTTACCTCGGGTTTAGTGTTTTTATTGTCAGGTTTAGTGTTTTTCGACAGGTTTAGTGTTTTTCGACAGGTTTAGTGTTTTCCGGGGTTTCCACTCAACGCAGTACAAACTGCAGATATAATACACGTAGTGTAAGTCAGATACGAGCACTCACGTCGTGCATTCGTGTACATAGTTGACCTCTACTGAGTACTTTATGGTATGTAGGTAATGTGACGATTTACGAGTAAGACATGGTTTTTCAGCAAGGTGCAGCCTATAGAGCTGTTCATTTTTTCTATTTTTTGTAGGGGGTGGGAAATATCAGTACCCCCAATGGGCAGGGTAGATTTCTTAAAAAAATGCAAGGACAGGGAATCTTTTCTTAGTGGGTAGGGTACTTACATAAACAAATATCGCAGGGTGGGCAAAACAGCCTTTAGGGCAGGGTATAATAAAAATACGCATTGGGGGAAATAACATCTGCTAAATGTGGGCAGCCGTGTGCTATCAATAACTAAAAATATGAGTCACCCACTGATCTGCTGAATGGTTAATGTAGATAAAAAAAATGTTTTTTTAATGAGGAGAGGGGAAAGATGAATTGGTCATCAGGAGGGGAAGACAATTTTGTTTTCAGGTGGAGGGTAGCTTATAAACAGCTTTTAATTTCCCCTCTTTCCTTTATATTCCTTTCATACAAAAGGCCCATGAAATAAATGTTGTCCCAGAGAATTGACTATTTCAATTTATTGCTCGTTGGCTGCACCTGTTTAGCTGTAAAGCTAGTTAAGCAAACATACTCGAGAACTAGACTGGTTAACCTTTTAAAATATCTTTCAAAAAATGTGCTTATTCAATGGGATGGTGTTTGTGTTAAAAAGGTGATACACGCCGAGTCATTATAACAATTCCGGTCTCACAAAATATTGTATTCATTTCGATACCAGAATAACGAAACATGTGATTTTTGACGGTCGGTGAAACAGACTTTTGGAATGTCAGACTAACAGTTCCACAGTGATTACGCAGCTGGATCTTGTGACTACCATTTCCTTGTACATGTAGTAGTTTATATTTATTTATTTATTTATTTATTTATTTATTTATTTATTATTTTATTTCCATTTCTCTAAAGAAATATACCCAACTAACCTGGGGGAACATGTTACAATGCGAAAGTTACAGGCGTGACTTTAATCGCCTCAATAAAATAAAGTGTTATATATATACACATACACACACATATACAACTCATCTATTTGGAGAACTCACACTAACAAATTATATCTAATCTGAAAAGCTGTGTATACAAATCTAGCAATACTTTGGATGATTTCATGGTTATCCTGAGAAAAAATATATGTAAGTTTACGGATAGGCAAAAGGAACTCGAATTGTGGTTCAATGCGGTTAATTTGATCAAAAAGCGGTTTTCGAATATGGTTATATGCTGGACATACTACCAGAAAATGAGTTTTATCTTCAACAGCATCTATACATATTTGGCAGGTTCTATTTTCCACCGGAGTTCCATAATATCTACCGGTCTCAATGTGTAACTTATGATTAGAGCACCGGAGTTTAGTTAAAGCTTGTCTGTACAGGGGAACACGAACGATATCCAAGTAATTCTCATAAAAAATATTTGTTTTAAATTGACGAAACGTTCGTAACTTATTTCTACTGTTTGGGGATCTACGAACATCGTCAAATAAAGCATCTTTTCAACTTTTGAAATAAAAATCTCTCTCTTTCTTTCCAATTAACAACGTTGTTTCATCGATAATTTGGGAGATAAACCTATTCTCCCAAACAGTATGCATATTGTGTTTAATTAATAATTTCTTAATAGCTAAAGCAAAACATGGTTTTCCTATCTGTGCCATTTTTTCAGACTCTCTATATGTATAAGTCTTACCAGCCTTCAACTGTTTTCAATGTAGTCTTTTGAGATTGTATTTGTATTACAAGCCCTGTGTGTAAAACAAATCGACGCCAATCATAGTTATCTTTCATTCACGTGGCATTCATATACAGTTATTGTCGTCGTTGCCATGGATACGAATTAAAAGTCTTATGTTTATCCAACTCAAAATCAATTTTATGGAACGCATTGGCATGTAAACACTAAATGTGTCACGTGACGTGGTTTTATTAACAGTGACGTAGTAATTTACTTCCTCCTAATTCTATAGCTAAAGTATTATAGTTGCCGCACATTGAGTGAACACAGGTGAGTTCAACTAACGAATGACTTATTTGTCGTTACATTGAGAAACTTGATCGAATTTACTAATCAATACCTCAACCCACGCGACGGCAAGATGAGTTTCGGTGTATTTTTATATGGGGCGTCTCTCTTGCCTGATATATGTGAAGATTTCAAGTACAAACTACGCATATAGTTCTTGTGTTTATATTGCAAGTTTTGAGCTACGTGCCATTGCCGTTGTGAGACCATTTTATTCGCTATAGCAGCATCATATAGACCCTGTAGATCACACCAAACTTTGAAGAGCCGTACAACACCAAGTGTTAATCAATGTTTTGTGTATATTTAGCCTTCCCATTGAAGTTGTAACACAATTGCATATCGGTACAAGTTCAACTAGTTGGTGTTTCCAACAATGATTTGAACTCGGGAACTTTTATTCATCATATAGAGCGTGAAGAGTTTGAAGTTGTTTGAGGCACAAATTGTTGAGTATAAAAACAAAAACGAGAGATTCCTCTGTTTTTGTTTGTTTACTACAGTTTACCCAGCCTTATGCTTGTTGTCATGGATTTACAACTCACACTTGGGGTGTGCCTATCAAAGGATTCCTATTCAGTACTTAATAGTATTGTAATAGACAATGGACACCTCCAAGCTCTATGGATAGACCCCCACAACCATATATCAACTTTATTCGAATAGAATGGCAGCATTCTCAATTAAGGTAGTCATTGAATAATTCTTCCCGTCCAAATGTTGTTCACTTTGAAACAAATAAACACAAATTCTATTCGCCTACAGGTGATGGCAGTAATACAAGATTTTTCCCCCATGCTATTCGGCTGGAAATACTAAAGATTAAAGGCGGTGGTCGTCGCACCGCGCATATCCGACATTTGTGTTGATAAACGTTGACGTTTCCCAAAATCCAATACGTTCTTTTAATGAAATCCCGAGTAGGAGTTTTGACCTGGGCGAAACTTGCACTAATTACCTCTGGTGACTACTTCGATACCTTCCAAACACCAAACAAAATATCTAATTATAGCTTGCTAACCTCTTAGCTTGTACTCGTTGCGCAACAGTCAAAGTCGCCATCTTTGTTTATATGAGACCCAGTCTCGCGCATGCGTGGCGCGACGACCACCGCCCTTTAAATGCATTATACATAATACCACAGTTTCTATTTTATATTACCATAGCATAGCTATAGTTTTGACATAAAAATTTGGACCACCAAAACAGACTTATCAATGATATACTTTGGTTCCGTCACATGATGGAAATTGAGAGAGTGATATCTTTTCTTATAAATCTGTTATGATATTAGAACACGCATATAAACATAAAACATCATGTGTGAGATATATACCGTATCTCAAAAATATTGACAGATCGATTTTCGCCATGAATGGCAAATACACAGTATTTCACTTGGTTTCCATAAGTGTTACTCGTGGAATAAATAAAAGGCACATTAAAAATAATAAATTCAAGTTCCCAGAAAAGAAATTCAATTGATTCACGTTTCTGATCGACTTTTTTTTTGAGAAAATATCAAAAGTTTACGTAATACCATGTGCCGCCACATAGAACGCCCGGACAGCGCTAACTTGAAATCGCACCCTCCATTGGTATATAGCGCGTAGCAACGGTGGCCTTAGTGGCTTTTTTCCAGCCAAGTCTCGCTGTTGACATCTGTCAGGAGTGTAATTCGATAAACAATTAATAAATTGTCAAATGTATAAATTTCTAAATATAAAAGTATCTGATCTACGACGACTGCTATTCTGTGAGAAAGTGACAGACTGTTAGGGGAGTAGACGGTGGAATGTTTGGTTCAAGTTTTCGAAAATAAACTGAATTTACTCACAATATACATCATAAACAGTAGATTCAGCAAACGATAAATAAAATTGTAATATACCGTAATATTGCGTAATTGCAAGATTTAATATTAAATATATGTATATCAAATCTCCAATTCCAATATATTGTAATTTCATGTAGCATTTCATGTTCGCTATCGTAATATATAATCACAAACAATAAACAAATATTTTGTTCAAAAAGACAACAGAATAACAATTGTGTTGATTATTTAAACACGTCAATCTGAGGCGCGCGTACGTATTGTGCTTTTTCATGGTGTTTTCATTTCACATACACAATTTATGTTTGTTATATAAACAGTAAGAGACATTGATTTCTCAATGTTTTAACAGTTAACGTTGCTCAGTTAATAATTAGTAAAATCTGCTTTGTTTTGCAGAGTGTATATTTTTTACAGGTCACCGTTAATACAGGACTAAACTAAGCTCTACTATGGGAAAGCTACTCGTCACCATGTGTATTGGTACGTGTACATAACCTACACTAATGATGTCATTTTGTACAATATATATATGTAATTGTACACAACCATTTTTGATGTTCATATTTCACCCACAATCTTCATCTTTTTTGATGGTGTAACTTTGTCGCCATGCGAGACAATATGATACAGTACTTACGTTTGACGCCCTCAGTGACCAAATATTTCAACATAATTTGTAAAACTATGATCGTCATCATCATCATTATCATCATCAAAATAATAATCTCTTATTTACGTATGTTTTTGTTATGTTTAGTTGTGCTTGGCTTTTTGTATACGGCACAGGCGTTGGACTGCTATACTTGTAGTGACGCAGGCTCTTCTACGTCATGTCGGGATGACCCTACTTCAGCTAGCGTAGAAACTTGTGGATTGTTTTATGTTGATGCACGTTGTCAGGTAATTATTAAATAGGGAAACACTAAATCCTTGTTTTAACTTGTATTCAATTTATTTTCATTTGTTTTTATTGGCGTTGTGAATCATGGGTAAACAACGTAGTGTGATTTATTGTAAAATAAAAACATTGTTTTTTCAAGAAACAGTGAAGTATTCATTCGACGAATTAGCAAAAATGCTCTTAGATTTAACTATTTACAAATTTGTGTAAGTACATGTATTCAATTTTCTAGAATGATCTAAAACTGTACCATATTGAATTCTATGTTCTTTGTCAAGAAGAAAGTTTATTTCATTTTCACCGTAAGCGGGCGCTCGCGGTCGGTTTCCGCTATATTTCCGGTTTACTTGTACGCATGCGATGCGACAGAGAGGAACTTAAATAACAGACCTTTGACAGACCTGTATCATTCTACATTGAATGTTCATAACCAAATAGTTTGTCGAATAGTAATTTATTTTCTATTTAATTCAGTTACTTTTGTAATATAATCACCTGTCAAAATAGGCATTACTTTTTCGTAGTGACATAAGTCTTGTACATTCTTAGAGAACAATATACGGTTAAATATTTATAAATTTTAAAGGCTGTTACTTTGCTACATTTTACGAATCGAATAATCAAACATCTGCCATCTCCACAAAATCCAAAATTTAAGGGTGTATTATCGGATATATTTTGCAACTAACACGGTATTCCCAAGATATCTTGGTTAGGAATAGATAGCAAATAGCCGAACATCGCCGAACATTCAGGTAGATTCGGCGGTGATCGATTATTCAGCAGTCTCGAGCATTAACATGTCCATCAAACTGACAAGTTGTCCCTTCTTGTTAAATGTATACGTATTATACGAGATTCCATAGTATCCATTGCCATTGTGTCCAAGCGAACATGGAACATTTCGTACTACCTAAGAAACAGAATTCCAAATAAATAATAAATCAGTCAGGTTCTGACAGCATAACTTGCGATGTACTACCATTTAGCATTTGTAGACTACCGACAGTCCTTTAATTTATACTGGTTTATTTCAATAAAAGTATTTATTGAAAAAAAAAAAGAAAAGAAAAAAAAAGAAGAAGAAAAGACTACACCTGAAAACCATGATGGTGGGCACCCGTCGTTTTTAGATGAATGGACTACACAACCTAAAAACCATGATGGTGGGCACCCGGCGTTTTTAGATGAATGGACTACACAACCTCAAAACCATGATGGTGGGCACCCGGCGTTTTTAGATGAATGGACTACACAACCTAAAAACCATGATGGTGGGCACCCGGCGTTTTTAGATGAATGGACTACACAACCTGAAACCATGATGGTGGGCACCCGGCGTTTTTAGATGAATGGACTACACAACCTGAAAACCATGATGGTGGGCACCCGGCGTTTTTAGATGAATGGACTACACAACCTGAAAACCATGATGGTGGGCACCCGGCGTTTTTAGATGAATGGACTACACAACCTGAAAACCATGATGGTGGGCACCCGTCGTTTTTAGATGAATGGACTACACAACCTGAAAACCATGATGGTGGGCACCCGGCGTTTTTAGATGAATGGACTACACAACCTGAAAACCATGATGGTGGGCACCCGGCGTTTTTAGATGAATGGACTACACAACCTGAAAACCATGATGGTGGGCACCCGTCGTTTTTAGATGAATGGACTACACAACCTGAAAACCATGATGGTGGGCACCCGGCGTTTTTAGATGAATGGACTACACAACCTGAAAACCATGATGGTGGGCACCCGGCGTTTTTAGATGAATGGACTACACAACCTGAAAACCATGATGGTGGGCACCCGTCGTTTTTAGATGAATGGACTACACAACCTGAAAACCATGATGGTGGGCACCCGTCGTTTTTAGATGAATGGACTACACAACCTGAAAACCATGATGGTGGGCACCCGGCGTTTTTAGATGAATGGACTACACAACCTGAAAACCATGATGGTGGGCACCCGGCGTTTTTAGATGAATGGACTACACAACCTGAAAACCATGATGGTGGGCACCCGGCGTTTTTAGATGAATGGACTACACAACCTGAAAACCATGATGGTGGGCACCCGGCGTTTTTAGATGAATGGACTACACAACCTGAAAACCATGATGGTGGGCACCCGGCGTTTTTAGATGAATGGACTACACAACCTGAAAACCATGATGGTGGGCACCCGGCGTTTTTAGATGAATGGACTACACCTGAAAACCATGATGGTGGGCACCCGGCGTTTTTAGATGAATGGACTACACAACCTAAACAAAATCCCAAACATTTTTGCAATCCATATTTCCCACATATTAAGTTCTACGATTGTATGACACCAAATCTTTTTTATTTTAGGAAGTGCGAACTGATGGTGTGGCAAAATCGTTTGTGCGTGGGTGCACCTCCAGTGCTCTGTGTGTCGAAGGATGCGCGAGTGAAGGCGGTGAGTTATGAGTCCCACTTATTATTACATTATATATGTTTTGAGCTAATTTTTAATTTTTCGAAGCATAATTACATTCGACAATTTAATATCTAATTTTTTTTTCACAGACAACGAAGTTTGTCTGGAATGTTGTTCCTCCGACCTGTGCAACACAGGAAACTATGGAAACACACTGCAACAAAGTTTCATACTACTGATCGCCGCCATTTTGTATACCTTTGCGACAACAGCGAAATAGAGCTACTGGCACAAACGACTTGAATCCTGGACTATGCCGCACGTAAACAATATGTATTTTTAATTGCATGTATCGCTAGAAAATGTGTTATAAAAAAACTTCCGAAGTCATCTCCACTGTCGGGCGCTATCTACATGTAATATGAATAAACAGTGACATTCTTTCATTAACATTCTTGCATCTTGACAATATATGTAAATGACCGCCTTGAGCGAGCGAGCCACGTGACTTATAATGTCCAACAGATAGTCTCGTGGAACGTTCGCTCTCATCGAGATCCCGGCGTCCATTCGCATCTGAGGACTTCTATTCAGTATTCTAATAAAGTGTGTTTATGTTCAGATTCATTGCCATCACTTGTACTAGTAATGTGCACAGTGTTATAATTAACAAAAGCCAACACACAAAATCTTCAACAAACCCAGAACACAAAACGGATATTCTACATAAATTACACTACTGGCATATAAAACAACGTATTTATTTCAAAATGTTACTGTTAAAGGGCGGTGGTCGTCGTGTCGCGTCTTGTTCGATATGGGACTCATAGCGACGTATACAACGCGTGTACATTGTTTAATTACATGAAATTCGAACACGCGCTGCGCGACGACTACCGCGCTTTAAACATTCTTGTCGTTCAAGACACAGCCCCCCCGGTATATTAGTAACACTTCATAAACCAGCCCGTAGTCTGCCCTCAGCGCCCACAACAGTATTAGGACAACGTGTCATCGTTCATATAGGTGATTGTCCGTCGTTGTCCATCCGTCAATAACTACATTTTCTCTTTTTTCTTGAAAACTACCAGATCAATTGCTTTTATACTTAGTATGTGTGGTCCATGGGTTGACCTCTATCAGATTTGTAATACTATGATAACAATTGTAATTGCCATGGCAACAACTGAATAAACTACCATGGTCGTGATATGAAAGGAACACTTGGGTACAACAAGTAACATGTAGAATACTGTGTGGGTAATATTTTTTATATTGATTTTTGTTGCATTTGCAGCAAATAGTTACCAAACAATGAGAAATCTATAGGATTGAATATACCCCACAGCTGGCTTCACATGCATAGTTCATAGTTCATATGGTGCTTACACCAGGATTTAATTACAGCACCTAGGCGGTATGTGGTTACAGCTTAATGTTCGAGTAATCGCAAGAAATTGACATGACAATAGAAATTCATTAAAGACTGCCACTCCCATGCAATTAACAGCGAGTGAAATTCCTGGGATTGAAACATATATTTTGAAGTCACTGATGTAGGCAACGAATAACTGCAAGTTGACATAAAGACGAGGTAGTTTATTTAATCAGTGGTCAACTAGAGGCTGAAATTATAATTAATTTGTTTATTTCAATTTCTCCTGACGTCAAATAGAATACACTGGTGAAACACGGTAGTAACTGTGGGTGAAAGGATGTTTTGGGGTGTAGTTTACATTGTATATGGAGTGGTAGGGTCGGGTGTAATGTGTTCATTTCCAACTATTATATGATGTCACGTAGAATTTCACTTAATTTATTTTTGCTGACATGTTTTCAAGCATTACATGTGAATCTAATTTTCACTGCGCTGTGTCTCAATATAGTATGAGGGAAATGGCATATTCACTGGAATTTATTTCAGGGGGAAAATGTTTTCAGTGATAATGAAGTATTATGACAGATACCCTCCCCGTGGCTTTCATTGCGTATGGAAGTTATTTTCACGAGTGATGCGGTGTATCCTGCTGCCGTACTTTCACGAGCGAAGCCACGGGGAGGGTGTGGGGTTCTGTTATTATACACATGTCCCATATTTGATTATTTCATATTAAAAAAAGAACGTGCAACAAACCGGGATAGAAATTTAGATCGGGGAACCCAATTGCCCATTAATATGCTCCAAGACAGTGCTGCGACCTAGCAACGCTTGTCAGTGTAGAACGCGTGTCGCTGTACGTGTGAAAATAAAATAATCAGACGTCCACCGAATAAATAACTCGTGGATGTTTAAGCGCGGTGGTCGTAGCACAGCGCGTGTTCGAATTTCATGTAAATAAACAATGTATTTTACACGCGTTGTATACGTCGCTGTGAGTCCCATATCGAACAGGACGCGACACGACGACTGTCGCCCTTTAGTTGGGACCACGACAGAACCAGAACTTAAACTGGGCGACTACGATACACGGTTGATGTTGAAGTTAAAAGTTCCTCCATAGATCTGTACATTGGCAAACATGCCGTGCAACTGCGGTACTCCACTGACGGAATGACTTTCGTTGAAATCGGTCGTCGCTGACTCGTGAGCTGCACACTACAACCTCGTTTGTGATGTTGCTTGCTTGTCGTGGATAGACTGAGTCTTGGTTACCGGTTAAATTTTGCTAATTTGGCGTTGATAATCTTTATTTGGAACTGAGTAACGCCGCAACGTCGCCAGCAGAAACCTCATGGTATATCGATGTTGATGGTTGCGGCTCCATATTAATCGGAGATTTTAATGCGGGTCCAGGCAGCGGGTGGATCTTCCGAGAGCCCTTCAAGATTTATAAAACTCAGATTCCAGGTGGTCAACAAACATTAAGTTCTCCCAATCCTAGTATTCTATGTGATGTACATCTAACATGCCAAAAATGCTGGTGAACGATTTGAACCTGACAAAAATACTTGAAATAGATACCAGGAAGGGGAGGGGGGTAAAAGAAAAGTTATATAACATTTTATTATTCAATAATTTATTAAAATACACAAGTTTGTCCAACTCCCTGTGATACAACACCTCAGACATAGCTCATTGTACTCGGCTGGAGTGTGGGCAAAAAGTTACTATTTGAATTTTTGATATCTTTTTTCATTAATGAGAAAGTTGACCCCGAAGTTAGAGTAACTGTTGAGCAGGAATGGCTTTTAAACTCTTCTGTGATTTTTTTTTGGCTTGGCTGATTTTGTCACGGTTCATACTTGACAGGCAGGTCGTACCATCACTAATTGGAAAAACAATCCTGACCCACCGCTACCATGGCAACAGCCAAAGTCTTGTAATAGCAGTGCCCAAATGATCATGCCTTTTATTGTGGCTACGTTGCGCACTGGTAAGAGATCACCGGCGCCGACATTGTTACCACTGTCAACGGAATCCCAACGCAGCTTACCGGGACGAATGGTCTGGGGTAAACGCAGCTTTGAACTTTGAATAAAATGTAAATGCTGCTTCCAATCTAGAAAATACTATCGCAAAACGATTGGAAATTATACATTTAACGGCTGAATACGTCCTAACAATAAAATAAAGTGACTTCTAATGACTGCCATGTTATTTTGCAAACCTCGTATAAGGTGCCCGGTTTTAGTTATAAACAGACGTTAGCTTCACGTTCATGTCCCTTCCATGATAACAGCCGAAAACATATTGCTTGTTTTTTACCGGTTTTCATTGACAACCGAAGTATTTTTATTTTGTAACAAATTTTCGTCTGCTATTTTTATTCAGTTCAAATCGTTCAGCAACATTTTTGGCATGTTACGATTGAGAGAACTTGATGTATGTTGACTGATTTTTATCATAGTACGAAGTACCAGGAAGTTACTCAGTTCCAAATAAAGATTACCAACGTCAAATGAACAACATTTGACTGGTAATCAAGATTCATGTAATCCATGGCTAACAAGCAACATCACAAGCGAAGTTGTAGCATGCAGTAAGTCATCCCGTCAGAGGAGTACCGCAGTAACACGGCATGTTTGCCATCAGCATTGTATTCAAACGAATCACGTGGTGTGCCGTTCTCGTTCAAACCCGGGATTCGATCAATAGGGGAGTCCCATTAAAAAAACACATTGCAAATCATGCAAGTTCAACATTTTCAAACCAATATACTAAAACAGAAATGCTCAGAGATGCAAATGAAGGATAGATATTACTTTTCACTATACACATCTCTGTTGATACTATCCCTCACATATTCTACTCCCAATTACTCCTGCGTAAAATGGACTAGCCTCTTCATGTTGACATTCAGACTAAAATCACGTGACAGGCTGTTAAAATTGGCTGTTGCATACTCTTTCGCCGGTCTGGAAAATGTGTTTAATTAACTCACATTCAAGCAACAATGCAGATTTCCCAGTGGGAGTGAGACTATTTGACTCTGCCACTAAAAAATAGGGGTGTTTTCAGCAAAAAACGAATAACCCTGGAATACACACAATATACTGAATTTCGGAACAAATCGTGCATTACTTACAGCAGCAGAATACCACAGAAATATCAGACGAAACATGAAAACACTATATATTGTATTTCAGCCTGAACCCTCTATATTGCAATTCAAGGAATTAACCCCATATGTGCATCCATTTCCCACCTTGGTATCACCCACCCCTGAAAACAAACTCTTAATACCACGCTGAAGCGTTTGGTAATAATAATCATGGTATATAATTGTACAGAACATTAGCATTTTTGTTTTGAGGAAGACAGCAAAGATCCTTGTTATTATGCTACAACCATGCAGTTATAGATTTTTCTTATCTTTCTTTAAACAGGCCTATTGTTATTGAGAACTATTTATGTGTTTTGTTGAGCACCTTTGGGCATTTATTAATTTATGGATGTATGGCGGTATATGCCTATTTATTAATATTATCTACTTTCGAAACTGTGTTTCAAACGTCGTCAAACAGCGTAACAATAATTGTAATCATCGACCTAGTTTAAGTATGAAACTGAACCATTCCCCTTGATTTGGGCTATAATTACTTATACTATTTAGGTTCTAAGTCATAGTGTTAATTATCTCCATCGTTGTTATTAAACATACATGAATGTGTTCCTGTTAGTACAATAACAACGGGAAATGTTGTCACAACAGATCGTGAGCTAGTGTCGATCAATGAAAAATGAAATGTGAATACAACAATAAATAATAAGACAATTATCTGGCTTTTGTATTGGAATGACTAAAATGGCGCATTGAAAACTTTTAAAACGTGTTAAAAATATCCGTGAACTTCGAAAGCACTGTTTTTAACACTTAAATTCACGTGATTGACATGTGAAGTACACAATGTAGGCTAGACCATCGCGTCTCTGTCTTTGTTTTGCTACGACCAAATAGCTACAGGTATGCTACGAACACATATTATTGTTTAGTACATTTCAGAGTATGTCTGAATCGCAAATCAACATTCAACACGTGTTACACCTGTTGCTACCTTAATGTGGCACCATGTTATGCCCTCTCAAAATGTCACATTTGTTAATAACATATTTACACGTCTATACTTTTTAAACAGCTCAAAGCAATGGCGGTCACATAGCATAAATACACAATATAAACTAATCAATTTGTTATTTATACTTGATTAAACAAACACGCACAGTTCGAGTTACCATGCCAATGAACATTACCGAGCACCTGATAATTTAATTTAGTCAGTTGTAATTTATTAATAAGCGATGGTGTTTGTTCGAGATCAATCATGGGTTAAATAACTAAATAATTACAGTCATCTGCTGGTTATGTAAATTTTATATAGGTCTTTACCAAACATAATAGTTTTATTACGATATAACTTGGCATGATTTCGTTATATGCAACTGTCGCATACGACTTGTTCACCCCTTCCGTGTGACTGAGAATGTTCTAGAACCGTACTGTGTCTGGGTGGAATTTTTAGAAGTTGATTGAATAGGTAATAGGACACTGTAGAAAGCAATAGAAGGTAATGGAACATTCTAGAAATTTGTAGTAAGTTCCAGACTCATTATGTATGCTGATGTAATGGTCTATTTATAGACAGTGTGGGTATATGTAGGGGAGTTGTTCAGCACTGAGATCAGATCGGAGATCTCGTTGAATTGTATTGGAGTTTAAGTTTAAGGTAGCGGGACTATTATTTGCATACTTGTTTTCATCTTCTAATTGTGCCTAAATGACTACAAATAGACCCAGGAAAGTTTATATTTTTAGAATCGCCAGACTTCAAGCTTTTCACAAGTGTATTTTGCATGCCCGTATCTGCATTCTACGACGCGTTACTCAATCAAAGGTGAAAAATTACTTTTTCTGTAAAAAAAATAATTACGCATTTATGCTGGCGGTAAGAAGTATTTTTTTCACTTTTCCTAGTTGTTCAATAGTCTGGTAAATTGAATGTGTCTGGTCAGTTTTATTCAAGCAACGCGTTTTAAAAAATAGTGTGCTGAATTTCAATTACTGTTTTAGTCGCATTGCCCCCAACTCAAACCACAACTCGTTGGTAAATAATCGATGAAATAGTTTGTCTGGACACATTCAAGTTCCTCTCATTGTCACCTTAAAGCGGTGAAAATTTGGTGTTAATCCGACGACAATAAGTATACGTTATTTTTTGTTAAAGACCTTGTATTTTGAAAAACATAAACTCCTAGAAAACGTCCATGAAGTCACAGCAAAGATTTTCAAGCTTGTTTATCGGCACAATCAATTTGTTTTCCTATCAAGGTCTGTTTTAACATGTGTAGGGACATCCAAATGTGTAAGGCTATTGGAAACCAAAAAATAAAGGAATGGGATAGCTATATTTGGATAAATTCGGCATATGAAAACACCAAAATCAATGATTTTTTTCAGTGGCTGTGTGACCTTGTGTCTGACACATTCATATGCAAATGACTAATCTGTGAAACAAACAGGGGCGGAGACAAACCACTCAAATGTTTGGAAACACTCATTGTGTGTCAGATAGCTACTGATAACACATCCTAACATTGCTTTGTCTTGAGTTTATCTTTGAAACTTATAGGCACACAGATTAAACCTGTGTTGTTGATTTTGGAAAACACTACTGAGGCTGCCTTGCTTTCCTTCAGAAAATCTACATTTTAACCAACTTACATGACATTCTATGTTATGTTGACTTTATCATATGAAAGTGTATAGTGCATTTCATCAATTAATAAATAAATGTGAAAATCGTAATTTTCAACACAAATAATAGTCTCGCTACCTTAAGTATCTAGTTATTGGAGTAGTGGAGTTTTACCGCGTTATTGTACTTGATGTTTGCAGAGTATAATAATACCAGTACCAGTTGAAACCTCATCTGTTGGCTCCGTGTTCGTATTTTATCATTGCCGCCAGGGAAGTCTTTTTGTTACTTGTTGCCATTTTGGTATTTGAACCATCACACCTGTACTATACCAATTACGCCAATATTACGTTGCGTGTGACAGCAACTAGTTGAATATCCAATGAAGAATTAGAAGCGATAAATTATTTGACATGAGGATTAATGATCAGTAAAAGTGGCCATTATAGGAATTGGAGCTGTAGCAGCCTGGTTGTGATATCACTTTATTGAAACACATAACATTTCAGGGAGGAATTGAACTGGTCAAATAACAAATAGCAAAATAAAAAACGAAATACTACAAAAAATCATATTCAACAGAAAATAGACAAGAAATAATAAAGGGTACACAATGAAAACTAGTTATAAATCAATTTAAGGATACCAAAAATATATCTGTGGGAAGTATTTGAGGAATTTCAAATTGACTGAGAGTGTTGCTGTCTAGTGCGCATGCTGTACTGTTTTTATTATTGGCTCGAATAGGGATGAAAATGTTGCTACTGGGAATGATATTAATTGATTTTTCCAATAATAGTTTTCTTCGATCTTTATAGAAGGGACATGTTACTAAAAATGGATATTATTTTCAACCTCGTTCGTATTACAGTGCTCACACAATTTATTATCCACTGGTGTTGTGAGCCGTGTACATCTCCCTACTTTTATGACGTGATCGCTCAAACGAAAGCAAGTAATGTTTTCTCGCGATTCATATTCGTATTATTGGTCGAAATTATTATATAATAATATTTACAATTGTATCTCGTCCACCTCAGATTTGTATAGCGTTTTGTAATCCCAGACATTGCAGCCATATTACTGGATTAATTAATTTTTCGAAGAGTGGAAGCATTATATTCAAGTTCAGATTTCATTTTTGTTCGTTTCTATTTAGACTCTCGGTGTTTCCTCACATAGTAGACAGCTAACTTTACTTTCTTGTACAGTGAGTAAACTACATTGATTTGGGTTAAATATTCTTGGTAAATAATTCAGGTATAACATGAAGAGCACGGTACAACCTTTTTTAACATCTTTGTTTGTTAAGAATGTTAGCCCACCATTCACTGGCATTTGTTTTTGAGTAGTTTATACACGTTGCCAGTATGCCAGGCTTAAAAATAGAAATAACCCTTCACGATAGACGCTGTCGAACGTTTTTCTTAGAACGAACAACAAAGCAAGCAAGTCTCTTGGGCCTCTTTGAACTAACAGAGTCTGTACCTTGTGTTACGTGTATTAAGACGTTGTTATAATTAAAACGGGAGGGTCGTCACCTGCGCACGCGCGTGAATCGAGTCCCAGGCGACGACAACAACACACGCTAAAAACGCAAAAACGCTAGTTTGTAAACAATTACACGCTATGGCCATCTGACGCATGCGCAGGTAACGACTCCCCCGCTTTAATCACGATTATCTACTGGTATTTTTACCTGAGATAAACACTGAACACTTTGACTACATATAGTGACGTGTTTCACGAATTATATTATGGAAGTTAAGGTTTCTATTTATTTATTTATTTATTTATTCATTAGATTAGGACTGTATGTGAAGCGTGCGAACGTGATTTGCATACTGAGTTAACACGCCACTATTTAGACATCCAGTATATGGCCAGTGCAGTTGCCATAACAACAAATTCAACCGACAATAATATACGATTATTGACTATGTTATACGATTTGTTCCGCGATGTTAGTCAATTCAGGGATGTTATACAAAATAAAATTTATGTAATTTGTTGACAATTTACCAATATGTAAAGATAATGATATACAGGAATGTGTTGTGAGCAGGTCATAGCTCTACATGTATGGTTAAATAGGGCTTCTCATTTATTTGATTCGTGAGTGAGATTACAGTGACTCAAACTGAAACCAAACTGTCAAGATTCCGTCGTAAACTTATTTGGTGCCTAGTTTTGAAAAGCAGTAAGTCATTGCTGTAATTCTTGACGTCGTATGTCATGTGACCAGGTTCAAGCTCACACTTGCCAGTCGCACATGAGTAGACAACATTTTACGATTTGTTGCAGTGTTATATTGTAAACAGAGACGAACAAAATTTGCCACCACCTGAAAGGTGAGTGTGATTGATATCAATATTATCTCTATGTCTTCAGATGAAGGATATCTGTATTATATTCTTTTATGCAATGAGAACCACCTTGGCCCGGGAATATGTAATTGATTGTATGTATACACTGACTCAGAGACGCTGGCGTTTTTCGATACTCGTGTTATATTCGTATATATTTTGTGGTGATTTCGTAGTATTAACATTACATACAGTGTTGTCGCACTATAACTTCAAATGGGCTGTGATCGTGTGTTGTCCTAAAAGTGATATGTGATGGCGTGAGTTGGCTGAGAAAGGGGTAGTGCAATATTTTACCTGATCGATGTGAGTTACGTAAATGCCATATGACGTCATATAATTTAGTATACACATCCTATTAATCGGATGAATTCATTTAAATTATTGCACTTACGTCAAACAAAAAACATTAACAAAAATATATACATGCAGATCACAGCATAACAACGTGGTCGGCGATTATTCTTAAAATGAGATCTAATCAACAATACTGGTATCGAAGTGTTAATATTCCATTTAAAAAACAGCTGGGTTTCACTCAATTCACATTTATGAACTTTATACAGTTTCTGTATTGTACTGTGATAATGACATCACACGTACGCGACCACCATTAAGTTTTTTGATTCCCTCAACAATGTTTGTGACTTATATGGATTGGCATCAACTTCGCTACGCTATACGTCTAAAAAACAAAGCATAATAGTAGTTTATAAATAAATAAACGCTGCTCGGACTGATAAATATGATATATAGAAGATAATATTTGGTAATTGTAGTCCTAAATAACTATTAAAAATAGCTAGACGTTTCGAGCAATGGCTCTTTATCGATAGCATAGAAGGAAGTGTTGGCGGTACGTTATAATAGTTTTAATAGTTATTTAGGACTACGATTACCAAATATTATCTTCTATATATCATAAAAAAACAAAGCAATACGTTCATGGTCAAAACTACAAACAACGGTTTAATCATAATATATATAGGTTATGGTTATATGGGGCTAGAGACGCACGACCGAGTCTTGGTTGGCAATCTGAGATTTAGACTGTTCAATAACGACCAACGATTAACAGGTCAACGAATTCAAGTTAGACTACCAAATATTCTCTCATCTGAATGAATCTGTAACCATAGTTACCTTACATCAATTATACACATAGCTACTACAATTGAGTACACATACAACTTTTGCGCTCACATATACCCATGCTGTCTAATTATTTCCGTCAGTTGAACATTAGTATTATTTCCGTATTTTTCAGATTGTCGCCACCAACTATGGGAACACGTGTCCTTATTATTTCACTGGGTACGTATAATTGACTATATTGAGTGTAATCGTACACCTTGCTCATACAAGCTTTCACAAGTAGACTATTCCATGTTACCAATGAACAAATAGTGCTGTCACTGTGATGCTATTAGCCATTATCTGATTGTTACATAATATCAAACCACTAGGGGATTTGAACACAATGGATTCATCGTCAGTTGACAAAGCCTCTATGTGTCAGACCACGGCCTGAATCCCAGCCATTCTCGTTTATTTTGACAGGGTTACTAAAAGTTACCTAACATTCAAGTGTATTGATGCTTTATTTGGTATTGATTGCGAGTAGCTCTACTACTACGTGACTCACAAACCCTGCCTTTTGAAAAAGACGGGAGATATTGTCTTCGGCGTCGGTCGGTCGTCTTGGTTAGTTGTTGTTGTTGAACCACATCTATGTCACCAAATTATGTCAACATATTATACTGTATCTACCGATTGAAACCTCCACAATAAATAGAGCATATTACAACTACATATATGCCACGTTGTCCAGGACACCGTGTGTCCACATCGAATTCCCTCAATCGAGCACAACTACATATATGCCACGTTGTGTCCAGGACACCGTGTGTCCACATCGAATTCCCTCAATCGAGCACAACTACATATATGTCACGTTGTGTCCAGGACACCGTGTGTCCACATCGAATTCCCTCAATCGAGCACAACTACATATATGCCACGTTGTGTCCAGGACACCGTGTGTCCACATCGAATTCCCTCAATCGAGCACAACTACATATATGCCACGTTGTGTCCAGGACACCGTGTGTCCACATCGAATTCCCTCAATCGAGCACAACTACATATATGCCACGTTGTGTCCAGGACACCGTGTGTCCACATTGAATTCCCTCAATCGAGCACAACTACATATATGCCACGTTGTGTCCAGGACACCGTGTGTCCACATCGAATTCCCTCAATCGAGCACAACTACATATATGCCACGTTGTGTCCAGGACACCGTGTGTCCACATCGAATTCCCTCAATCGAGCACAACTACATATATGCCACGTTGTGTCCAGGACACCGTGTGTCCACATCGAATTCCCTCAATCGAACACAACTACATATATGCCACGTTGTGTCCAGGACACCGTGTGTCCACATCGAATTTCCTCAATCGAGCACAACTACATATATGCCACGTTGTGTCCAGGACACCGTGTGTCCACATCGAATTCCCTCAATCGAGCACAACTACATATATGCCACGTTGTGTCCAGGACACCGTGTGTCCACATCGAATTCCCTCAATCGAGCACAACTACATATATGCCACGTTGTGTCCAGGACACCGTGTGTCCACATCGAATTCCCTCAATCGAGCACAACTACATATATGCCACGTTGTGTCCAGGACACCGTGTGTCCACATGGAATTCCCTCAATCGAGCACAACTACATATATGTCACGTTGTGTCCAGGACACCGTGTGTCCACATCGAATTCCCTCAATCGAGCACAACTACATATATGCTACGTTGTGTCCAGGACACCGTGTGTCCACATCGAATTCCCTCAATCGAGCACAACTACATATATGTCACGTTGTGTCCAGGACACCGTGTGTCCACATCGAATTCCCTCAATCGAGCACAACTACATATATGCCACGTTGTGTCCAGGACACCGTGTGTCCACATCGAATTCCCTCAATCGAGCACAACTACATATATGCCACGTTGTGTCCAGGACACCATGTGTCCACATCGAATTCCCTCAATCGAACACAACTACATATATGCCACGTTGTGTCCAGGACACCGTGTGTCCACATCGAATTCCCTCAATCTAGCACAACTACATATATGCCACGTTGTGTCCAGGAC
This sequence comes from Saccoglossus kowalevskii, assembly GCF_978046115.1. Lineage (NCBI taxonomy): Eukaryota > Metazoa > Hemichordata > Enteropneusta > Harrimaniidae > Saccoglossus > Saccoglossus kowalevskii. The sequence goes on along the minus strand of NC_140652.1, from coordinate 35,670,521 downwards.
ACCGTGTGTCCACATCGAATTCCCTCAATCGAGCACAACTACATATATGCCATGTTGTGTCCAGGACACCGTGTGTCCACATCGAATTCCCTCAATCGAGCACAACTACATATATGCCACGTTGTGTCCAGGACACCGTATGTCCACATCGAATTCCCTCAATCGAGCACAACTACATATATGCCACGTTGTGTCCAGGACACCGTGTGTCCACATCGAATTCCCTCAATCGAGCACAACTACATATATGCCACGTTGTGTCCAGGAGACCGTGTGTCCACATCGAATTCTCTCAATCGAACACAACTACATATATGCCACGTTGTGTCCAGGACACCGTGTGTCCACATCGAATTTCCTCAATCGAGCACAACTACATATATGCCACGTTGTGTCCAGGACACCGTGTGTCCACATCGAATTCCCTCAATCGAGCACAACTACATATATGCCACGTTGTGTCCAGGACACCGTGTGTCCACATCGAATTCCCTGAATCGAGCACAACTACATATATGCCACGTTGTGTCCAGGACACCGTGTGTCCACATCGAATTCCCTGAATCGAGCACAACTACATATATGCCACGTTGTGTCCAGGACACCGTGTGTCCACATCGAATTCCCTCAATCGAGCACAACTACATATATGCCACGTTGTGTCCAGGACACCGTGTGTCCACATCGAATTCCCTCAATCGAGCACAACTACATATATGCCACGTTGTGTCCAGGACACCGTGTGTCCACATCGAATTCCCTCAATCGAGCACAACTACATATATGCCACGTTGTGTCCAGGACACCGTGTGTCCACATCGAATTCCCTCAATCGAGCACAACTACATATATGCCACGTTGTGTCCAGGACACCGTGTGTCCACATCGAATTCCCTCAATCGAGCACAACTACATATATGCCACGTTGTGTCCAGGACACCGTGTGTCCACATCGAATTCCCTCAATCGAGCACAACTACATATATGCCACGTTGTGTCCAGCACACCGTGTGTCCACATCGAATTCCCTCAATCGAGCACAACTACATATATGCCACGTTGTGTCCAGGACACCGTGTGTCCACATCGAATTCCCTCAATCGAGCACAACTACATATATGCCACGTTGTGTCCAGGACACCGTGTGTCCACATCGAATTCCCTCAATCGAGCACAACTACATATATGCCACGTTGTGTCCAGGACACCGTGTGTCCACATCGAATTCCCTTAATCGAGCACAACTACATATATGCCACGTTGTGTCCAGGACACCGTGTGTCCATATCGAATTCCCTCAATCGAGCACAACTACATATATGCCACGTTGTGTCCAGGTCACCGTGTGTCCACATCAAATTCCCTCAATCGAGCACAACTACATATATGCCACGTTGTGTCCAGGACACCATGTGTCCACATCGAATTCCCTCAATCGAGCACAACTACATATATGCCACGTTGTGTCCAGAACACCGTGTGTCCACATCGAATTCCCTCAATCGAGCACAACTACATATATGCCACGTTGTGTCCAGGACACCGTGTGTCCACATCAAATTCCCTCAATCGAGCACAACTACATATATGCCACGTTGTGTCCAGGACACCGTGTGTCCACATCGAATTCCCTCAATCGAGCACAACTACATATATGCCACGTTGTGTCCAGGACACCGTGTGTCCACATCGAATTCCCTCAATCGAGCACAACTACATATATGCCACGTTGTGTCCAGGACACCGTGTGTCCACATCGAATTCCCTCAATCGAGCACAACTACATATATGCCACGTTGTGTCCAGGACACCGTGTGTCCACATCGAATTCCCTCAATCGAGCACAACTACATATATGCCACGTTGTGTCCAGGACACCGTGTGTCCACATCGAATTCCCTCAATCGAGCACAACTACATATATGCCACGTTGTGTCCAGCACACCGTGTGTCCACATCGAATTCCCTCAATCGAGCACAACTACATATATGCCACGTTGTGTCCAGGACACCGTGTGTCCACATGGAATTCCCTCAATCGAGCACAACTACATATATGCCACGTTGTGTCCAGGACACCGTGTGTCCACATCGAATTCCCTCAATCGAGCACAACTACATATATGCCACGTTGTGTCCAGGACACCGTGTGTCCACATCGAATTCCCTCAATCGAGCACAACTACATATATGCCACGTTGTGTCCAGGACACCGTGTGTCCACATCGAATTCCCTCAATCGAGCACAACTACATATATGCCACGTTGTGTCCAGGACACCGTGTGTCCACATCGAATTCCCTCAATCGAGCACAACTACATATATGCCACGTTGTGTCCAGGACACCGTGTGTCCACATCGAATTCCCTCAATCGAGCACAACTACATATATGCCACGTTGTGTCCAGGACACCGTGTGTCCACATCGAATTCCCTCAATCGAGCACAACTACATATATGCCACGTTGTGTCCAGGACACCGTGTGTCCTCATCGAATTCCCTCAATCGAGCACAACTACATATATGCCACGTTGTGTCCAGGACACCGTGTGTCCACATCGAATTCCCTCAATCGAGCACAACTACATATATGCCACGTTGTGTCCAGGACACCGTGTGTCCACATCGAATTCCCTCAATCGAGCACAACTACATATATGCCACGTTGTGTCCAGGACACCGTGTGTCCACATCGAATTCCCTCAATCGAGCACAACTACATATATGCCACGTTGTGTCCAGGACACCGTGTGTCCACATCGAATTCCCTCAATCGAGCACAACTACATATATGCCACGTTGTGTCCAGGACACCGTGTGTCCACATCGAATTCCCTCAATCGAGCACAACTACATATATGCCACGTTGTGTCCAGGACACCGTGTGTCCACATCGAATTCCCTCAATCGAGCACAACTACATATATGCCACGTTGTGTCCAGGACACCGTGTGTCCACATCGAATTCCCTCAATCGAGCACAACTACATATATGCCACGTTGTGTCCAGGACACCGTGTGTCCACATCGAATTCCCTCAATCGAGCACAACTACATATATGCCACGTTGTGTCCAGGACACCGTGTGTCCACATCGAATTCCCTCAATCGAGCACAACTACATATATGCCACGTTGTGTCCAGGACACCGTGTGTCCACATCGAATTCCCTCAATTGAGCACAACTACATATATGCCACGTAGTGTCCAGGACACCGTGTGTCCACATCGAATTCCCTCAATCGAGCACAACTACATATATGCCACGTTGTGTCCAGGACACCGTGTGTCCACATCGAATTCCCTCAATCGAGCACAACTACATATATGCCACGTTGTGTCCAGGACACCGTGTGTCCACATCGAATTCTCTCAATCGAGCACAACTACATATATGCCACGTTGTGTCCAGGACACCGTGTGTCCACATCGAATTCCCTCAATCGAGCACAACTACATATATGCCACGTTGTGTCCAGGTCACCGTGTGTCCACATCGAATTCCCTCAATCGAGCACAACTACATATATGCCACGTTGTGTCCAGGACACCGTGTGTCCACATCGAATTCCCTCAATCGAGCACAACTACATATATGCCACGTTGTGTCCAGAACACCGTGTGTCCACATCGAATTCCCTCAATCGAGCACAACTACATATATGCCACGTTGTGTCCAGGACACCGTGTGTCCACATCAAATTCCCTCAATCGAGCACAACTACATATATGCCACGTTGTGTCCAGGACACCGTGTGTCCACATCGAATTCCCTCAATCGAGCACAACTACATATATGCCACGTTGTGTCCAGGACACCGTGTGTCCACATCGAATTCCCTCAATCGAGCACAACTACATATATGCCACGTTGTGTCCAGGACACCGTGTGTCCACATCGAATTCCCTCAATCGAGCACAACTACATATATGCCACGTTGTGTCCAGGACACCGTGTGTCCACATCGAATTCCCTCAATCGAGCACAACTACATATATGCCATGTTGTGTCCAGGACACCGTGTGTCCACATCGAATTCCCTCAATCGAGCACAACTACATATATGCCACGTTGTGTCCAGGACACCGTGTGTCCACATGGAATTCCCTCAATCGAGCACAACTACATATATGCCACGTTGTGTCCAGGACACCGTGTGTCCACATCGAATTCCCTCAATCGAGCACAACTACATATATGCCACGTTGTGTCCAGGACACCGTGTGTCCACATCGAATTCCCTCAATCGAGCACAACTACATATATGCCACGTTGTGTCCAGGACACCGTGTGTCCACATCGAATTCCCTCAATCGAGCACAACTACATATATGCCACGTTGTGTCCAGGACACCGTGTGTCCACATCGAATTCCCTCAATCGAGCACAACTACATATATGCCACGTTGTGTCCAGGACACCGTGTGTCCACATCGAATTCCCTCAATCGAGCACAACTACATATATGCCACGTTGTGTCCAGGACACCGTGTGTCCACATGGAATTCCCTCAATCGAGCACAACTACATATATGTCACGTTGTGTCCAGGACACCGTGTGTCCACATCGAATTCCCTCAATCGAGCACAACTACATATATGCTATGTTGTGTCCAGGACACCGTGTGTCCACATCGAATTCCCTCAATCGAGCACAACTACATATATGTCACGTTGTGTCCAGGACACCGTGTGTCCACATCGAATTCCCTCAATCGAGCACAACTACATATATGCCACGTTGTGTCCAGGACACCGTGTGTCCACATCGAATTCCCTCAATCGAGCACAACTACATATATGCCACGTTGTGTCCAGGACACCATGTGTCCACATCGAATTCCCTCAATCGAACACAACTACATATATGCCACGTTGTGTCCAGGACACCGTGTGTCCACATCGAATTCCCTCAATCGAGCACAACTACATATATGCCACGTTGTGTCCAGGACACCGTGTGTCCACATCGAATTCCCTCAATTGAGCACAACTACATATATGCCATGTTGTGTCCAGGACACCGTGTGTCCACATCGAATTCCCTCAATCGAGCACAACTACATATATGCCACGTTGTGTCCAGGACACCGTGTGTCCACATCGAATTCCCTCAATCGAGCACAACTACATATATGCCACGTTGTGTCCAGGACACCGTGTGTCCACATCGAATTCCCTCAATCGAGCACAACTACATATATGCCACGTTGTGTCCAGGAGACCGTGTGTCCACATCGAATTCTCTCAATCGAACACAACTACATATATGCCACGTTGTGTCCAGGACACCGTGTGTCCACATCGAATTTCCTCAATCGAGCACAACTACATATATGCCACGTTGTGTCCAGGACACCGTGTGTCCACATCGAATTCCCTCAATCGAGCACAACTACATATATGCCACGTTGTGTCCAGGACACCGTGTGTCCACATCGAATTCCCTCAATCGAGCACTACATATATGCCACGTTGTGTTCAGGACACCGTGTGTCCACATCGAATTCCCTGAATCGAGCACAACTACATATATGCCACGTTGTGTCCAGGACACCGTGTGTCCACATCGAATTCCCTCAATCGAGCACAACTACATATATGCCACGTTGTGTCCAGGACACCGTGTGTCCACATCGAATTCCCTCAATCGAGCACAACTACATATATGCCACGTTGTGTCCAGGAAACCGTGTGTCCACATCGAATTCCCTCAATCGAGCACAACTACATATATGCCACGTTGTGTCCAGGACACCGTGTGTCCACATCGAATTCCCTCAATCGAGCACAACTACATATATGCCACGTTGTGTCCAGGACACCGTGTGTCCACATCGAATTCCCTCAATCGAGCACAACTACATATATGCCACGTTGTGTCCAGGACACCGTGTGTCCACATCGAATTCCCTCAATCGAGCACAACTACATATATGCCACGTTGTGTCCAGGACACCGTGTGTCCACATCGAATTCCCTCAATCGAGCACAACTACATATATGCCACGTTGTGTCCAGGACACCGTGTGTCCACATCGAATTCCCTCAATCGAGCACAACTACATATATGCCACGTTGTGTCCAGGACACCGTGTGTCCACATCGAATTCCCTCAATCGAGCACAACTACATATATGCCACGTTGTGTCCAGGACACCGTGTGGCCACATCGAATTCCCTCAATCGAGCACAACTACATATATGCCACGTTGTGTCCAGGACACTGTGTGTCCACATCGAATTCCCTCAATCGAGCACAACTACATATATGCCACGTTGTGTCCAGGACACCGTGTGTCCACATCGAATTCCCTCAATCGAGCACAACTACATATATGCCACGTTGTGTCCAGGTCACCGTGTGTCCACATCAAATTCCCTCAATCGAGCACAACTACATGTATGCCACGTTGTGTCCAGGACACCATGTGTCCACATCGAATTCCCTCAATCGAGCACAACTACATATATGCCACGTTGTGTCCAGGACACCGTGTGTCCACATCGAATTCCCTCAATCGAGCACAACTACATATATGCCACGTTGTGTCCAGGACACCGTGTGTCCACATCAAATTCCCTCAATCGAGCACAACTACATATATGCCACGTTGTGTCCAGGACACCGTGTGTCCACATCGAATTCCCTCAATCGAGCACAACTACATATATGCCACGTTGTGTCCAGGACACCGTGTGTCCACATCGAATTCCCTCAATCGAGCACAACTACATATATGCCACGTTGTGTCCAGGACACCGTGTGTCCACATGGAATTCCCTCAATCGAGCACAACTACATATATGCCACGTTGTGTCCAGGACACCGTGTGTCCACATCGAATTCCCTCAATCGAGCACAACTACATATATGCCACGTTGTGTCCAGGACACCGTGTGTCCACATCGAATTCCCTCAATCGAGCACAACTACATATATGCCACGTTGTGTCCAGGACACCGTGTGTCCACATGGAATTCCCTCAATCGAGCACAACTACATATATGCCATGTTGTGTCCAGGACACCGTGTGTCCACATCGAATTCCCTCAATCGAGCACAACTACATATATGCCACGTTGTGTCCAGGACACCGTGTGTCCACATCGAATTCCCTCAATCGAGCACAACTACATATATGCCACGTTGTGTCCAGGACACCGTGTGTCCACATCGAATTCCCTCAATCGAGCACAACTACATATATGCCACGTTGTGTCCAGGACACCGTGTGTCCACATCGAATTCCCTCAATCGAGCACAACTACATATATGCCACGTTGTGTCCAGGACACCGTGTGTCCACATCGAATTCCCTCAATCGAGCACAACTACATATATGCCACGTTGTGTCCAGGACACCGTGTGTCCACATCGAATTCCCTCAATCGAGCACAACTACATATATGCCACGTTGTGTCCAGGACACCGTGTGTCCACATCGAATTCCCTCAATCGAGCACAACTACATATATGCCACGTTGTGTCCAGGACACCGTGTGGCCACATCGAATTCCCTCAATCGAGCACAACTACATATATGCCACGTTGTGTCCAGGACACCGTGTGTCCACATCGAATTCCCTCAATCGAGCACAACTACATATATGCCACGTTGTGTCCAGGACACCGTGTGTCCACATCGAATTCCCTCAATCGAGCACAACTACATATATGCCACGTTGTGTCCAGGTCACCGTGTGTCCACATCAAATTCCCTCAATCGAGCACAACTACATGTATGCCACGTTGTGTCCAGGACACCATGTGTCCACATCGAATTCCCTCAATCGAGCACAACTACATATATGCCACGTTGTGTCCAGGACACCGTGTGTCCACATCGAATTCCCTCAATCGAGCACAACTACATATATGCCACGTTGTGTCCAGGACACCGTGTGTCCACATCAAATTCCCTCAATCGAGCACAACTACATATATGCCACGTTGTGTCCAGGACACCGTGTGTCCACATCGAATTCCCTCAATCGAGCACAACTACATATATGCCACGTTGTGTCCAGGACACCGTGTGTCCACATCGAATTCCCTCAATCGAGCACAACTACATATATGCCACGTTGTGTCCAGGACACCGTGTGTCCACATGGAATTCCCTCAATCGAGCACAACTACATATATGCCACGTTGTGTCCAGGACACCGTGTGTCCACATCGAATTCCCTCAATCGAGCACAACTACATATATGCCACGTTGTGTCCAGGACACCGTGTGTCCACATCGAATTCCCTCAATCGAGCACAACTACATATATGCCACGTTGTGTCCAGGACACCGTGTGTCCACATGGAATTCCCTCAATCGAGCACAACTACATATATGCCACGTTGTGTCCAGGACACCGTGTGTCCACATCGAATTCCCTCAATCGAGCACAACTACATATATGCCACGTTGTGTCCAGGACACCGTGTGTCCACATCGAATTCCCTCAATCGAGCACAACTACATATATGCCACGTTGTGTCCAGGACACCGTGTGTCCACATCGAATTCCCTCAATCGAGCACAACTACATATATGCCACGTTGTGTCCAGGACACCGTGTGTCCACATCAAATTCCCTCAATCGAGCACAACTACATATATGCCACGTTGTGTCCAGGAAACCGTGTGTCCACATCGAATTCCCTCAATCGAGCACAACTACATATATGCCACGTTGTGTCCAGGACACCGTGTGTCCACATCGAATTCTCTCAATCGAGCACAACTACATATATGCCACGTTGTGTCCAGGACACCGTGTGTCCACATCGAATTCCCTCAATCGAGCACAACTACATATATGCCACGTTGTGTCCAGGACACCGTGTGTCCACATCGAATTCCCTCAATCGAGCTCAACTACATATATGTCACGTTGTGTCCAGGACACCGTGTGTCCACATCGAATTCCCTCAATCGAGCACAACTACATATATGCCACGTTGTGTCCAGGACACCGTGTGTCCACATCGAATTCCCTCAATTGAGCACAACTATATATATGCCACGTTGTGTCCAGGACACCGTGTGTCCACATCGAATTCCCTCAATCGAGCACAACGTGGCATATATGTAGTTGTGCTCGATTGAGGGAATTCGATGTGGACACACGGTGTCCTGGACACAACGTGACATATATGTAGTTGTGCTCGATTGAGGGAATTCGATGTGGACACACGGTTTCCTGGACACAACGTGGCATATATGTAGTTGTGCTCAATTGAGGGAATTCGATGTGGACACACGGTGTCCTGGACACAACGTGGCATATATGTAGTTGTGCTCAATTGAGGGAATTCGATGTGGACACACAGTGTCCTGGACACAACGTGGCATATATGTAAGCAAATAACACCGAATAAACGGCAAGGTAAAGACTATGTCTAATTATAGTAAATACGTACTGCGTGCGTGACTCGAACCGGCGCTCGCGTACGGCACCTAATCGCCTAGCTACACGCCACTACACGTCTTCCCCTCGGCCACCGGGCATCCCCAAAAAAGGATGCTTAATAACCGAGCTTATTACGTGCAGAGAACGTGAAACCCGTCCACGCGATACGCGCCACACAGCATGGCCAGAATGCGGCAAAGGCCTTCAGATCTGGCTGTAGTAGGATGGTGAAAGTAATGGTACAGCATTTTAACAGTGAATAAGTACTGAGAAATAATTTTTAAACTCATAGTTGCTGTCGACATAGGAAGTAAAGTAAGCAAATAACACCGAATAAACGGCAAGGTAAAGACTATGTCTAATTATAGTAAATACGTACTGCGTGCGTGACTCGAACCGGCGCTCGCGTACGGCACCTAATCGCCTAGCTACACGCCACTACACGTCTTCCCCTCGGCCACCGGGCATCCCCAAAAAAGGATGCTTAATAACCGAGCTTATTACGTGCAGAGAACGTGAAACCCGTCCACGCGATACGCGCCACACAGCATGGCCAGAATGCGGCAAAGGCCTTCAGATCTGGCTGTAGTAGGATGGTGAAAGTAATGGTACAGCAACTATGAGTTTAAAAATTATTTCTCAGTACTTATTCACTGTTAAAATGCTGTACCATTACTTTCACCATCCTACTACAGCCAGATCTGAAGGCCTTTGCCGCATTCTGGCCATGCTGTGTGGCGCGTATCGCGTGGACGGGTTTCACGTTCTCTGCACGTAATAAGCTCGGTTATTAAGCATCCTTTTTTGGGGATGCCCGGTGGCCGAGGGGAAGACGTGTAGTGGCGTGTAGCTAGGCGATTAGGTGCCGTACGCGAGCGCCGGTTCGAGTCACGCACGCAGTACGTATTTACTATAATTAGACATAGTCTTTACCTTGCCGTTTATTCGGTGTTATTTGCTTACATATATGCCACGTTGTGTCCAGGACACTGTGTGTCCACATCGAATTCCCTCAATTGAGCACAACTACATATATGCCACGTTGTGTCCAGGAAACCGTGTGTCCACATCGAATTCCCTCAATCGAGCACAACTACATATATGTCACGTTGTGTCCAGGACACCGTGTGTCCACATCGAATTCCCTCAATCGAGCACAACTACATATATGCTACGTTGTGTCCAAGACACCGTGTGTCCACATCGAATTCCCTCAATCGAGCACAACTACATATATGCCACGTTGTGTCCAGGACACCGTGTGTCCACATCGAATTCCCTCAATCGAGCACAACTACATATATGCCACGTTGTGTCCAGGACACCGTGTGTCCACATCGAATTCCCTCAATTGAGCACAACTACATATATGCCACGTTGTGTCCAGGACACCGTGTGTCCACATCGAATTCCCTCAATTGAGCACAACTACATATATGCCACGTTGTGTCCAGGAAACCGTGTGTCCACATCGAATTCCCTCAATCGAGCACAACTACATATATGTCACGTTGTGTCCAGGACACCGTGTGTCCACATCGAATTCCCTCAATCGAGCACAACTACATATATGCTACGTTGTGTCCAAGACACCGTGTGTCCACATCGAATTCCCTCAATCGAGCACAACTACATATATGCCACGTTGTGTCCAGGACACCGTGTGTCCACATCGAATTCCCTCAATCGAGCACAACTACATATATGCCACGTTGTGTCCAGGACACCGTGTGTCCACATCGAATTCCCTCAATCGAGCACAACTACATATATGCCACGTTGTGTCCAGGACACCGTGTGTCCACATCGAATTCCCTCAATCGAGCACAACTACATATATGCCACGTTGTGTCCAGGACACCGTGTGTCCACATCGAATTCCCTCAATCGAGCACAACTACATATATGCCACGTTGTGTCCAGGACACTGTGTGTCCACATCGAATTCCCTCAATTGAGCACAACTACATATATGCCACGTTGTGTCCAGGACACCGTGTGTCCACATCGAATTCCCTCAATTGAGCACAACTACATATATGCCACGTTGTGTCCAGGAAACCGTGTGTCCACATCGAATTCCCTCAATCGAGCACAACTACATATATGTCACGTTGTGTCCAGGACACCGTGTGTCCACATCGAATTCCCTCAATTGAGCACAACTACATATATGCCACGTTGTGTCCAGGACACCGTGTGTCCACATCGAATTCCCTCAATTGAGCACAACTACATATATGCCACGTTGTGTCCAGGAAACCGTGTGTCCACATCGAATTCCCTCAATCGAGCACAACTACATATATGTCACGTTGTGTCCAGGACACCGTGTGTCCACATCGAATTCCCTCAATCGAGCACAACTACATATATGCTACGTTGTGTCCAAGACACCGTGTGTCCACATCGAATTCCCTCAATCGAGCACAACTACATATATGCCACGTTGTGTCCAGGACACCGTGTGTCCACATCGAATTCCCTCAATCGAGCACAACTACATATATGCCACGTTGTGTCCAGGACACCGTGTGTCCACATCGAATTCCCTCAATCGAGCACAACTACATATATGCCACGTTGTGTCCAGGACACCGTGTGTCCACATCGAATTCCCTCAATCGAGCACAACTACATATATGCCACGTTGTGTCCAGGACACCGTGTGTCCACATCGAATTCCCTCAATCGAGCACAACTACATATATGCCACGTTGTGTCCAGGACACTGTGTGTCCACATCGAATTCCCTCAATTGAGCACAACTACATATATGCCACGTTGTGTCCAGGACACCGTGTGTCCACATCGAATTCCCTCAATTGAGCACAACTACATATATGCCACGTTGTGTCCAGGAAACCGTGTGTCCACATCGAATTCCCTCAATCGAGCACAACTACATATATGTCACGTTGTGTCCAGGACACCGTGTGTCCACATCGAATTCCCTCAATCGAGCACAACTACATATATGCTACGTTGTGTCCAGGACACCGTGTGTCCACATCGAATTCCCTCAATCGAGCACAACTACATATATGCCACGTTGTGTCCAGGACACCGTGTGTCCACATCGAATTCCCTCAATCGAGCACAACTACATATATGCCACGTTGTGTCCAGGACACCGTGTGTCCACATCGAATTCCCTCAATCGAGCACAACTACATATATGCCACGTTGTGTCCAGGACACCGTGTGTCCACATCGAATTCCCTCAATCGAGCACAACTACATATATGCCACGTTGTGTCCAGGACACTGTGTGTCCACATCGAATTCCCTCAATTGAGCACAACTACATATATGCCACGTTGTGTCCAGGACACCGTGTGTCCACATCGAATTCCCTCAATTGAGCACAACTACATATATGCCACGTTGTGTCCAGGAAACCGTGTGTCCACATCGAATTCCCTCAATCGAGCACAACTACATATATGTCACGTTGTGTCCAGGACACCGTGTGTCCACATCGAATTCCCTCAATCGAGCACAACTACATATATGCTACGTTGTGTCCAGGACACCGTGTGTCCACATCGAATTCCCTCAATCGAGCACAACTACATATATGCCACGTTGTGTCCAGGACACCGTGTGTCCACATCGAATTCCCTCAATCGAGCACAACTACATATATGCCACGTTGTGTCCAGGACACCGTGTGTCCACATCGAATTCCCTCAATCGAGCACAACTACATATATGCCACGTTGTGTCCAGGACACCGTGTGTCCACATCGAATTCCCTCAATCGAGCACAACTACATATATGCCACGTTGTGTCCAGGACACCGTGTGTCCACATCGAATTCCCTCAATCGAGCACAACTACATATATGCCACGTTGTGTCCAGGACACCGTGTGTCCACATCGAATTCCCTCAATCGAGCACAACTACATATATGCCACGTTGTGTCCAGGACACCGTGTGTCCACATCGAATTCCCTCAATTGAGCACAACTACATATATGTCACGTTGTGTCCAAGACACCGTGTGTCCACATCGAATTCCCTCAATCGAGTACAAACAAAAACCCTTAGAACTTTGTGGCATGGACATCAACTGAGCTGTGGTCAAGTTGCCGTTTGTGGCGTTCTCGTGTGTGGGATGCAGATGCCTGTTCGCTCAATTCACACTAGCGCAAAACTTACACAAGCTCGCCGTGTGATTTCAACGGGACCTCATCACACGGTTATAAAATAACATTATGTTCTCTCTATGGTCATCGTGATTATATTTTCACAGCTCTGGTTTGTTTTCAAGTTGTCTGTTTCACGCAAGCACTGGATTGTTACACTTGCAGTGACACTGGTTCAGGTGCATGCCGGGATAGCTATAATGACACAGCAGAAACATGCAATGCTCTTCTCGACGAACCATGGTGCCAGGTAAGTTGGTGGTGATTACTACAACCATGGTGTCACGTAAGTTGGTGGTTATCACTACAACCATGGTGTCACGTAAGTTGGTGGTTATCACTACAACCATGGTGTCAGGTAAGTTGGTGGTGATTACTACAACCATGGTGCCAGGTAAGTTGGTTGTGATTACTACATCCATGGTGCCAGGTAAGTTGGTGGTGATTACTACAACCATGGTGCCAGGTGAGTTGGTGGTGATTACTACAATCATGGTGCCAGGTAAGTTGGTGGTGATTACTACAACCATGGTGCCAGGTAAGTCGGTGGTGATTACTACAACTATGGTGTCAGGTAAACTGGTAGTGATTACTACAACCATGTTGCCAGGTTAGTTGGTGGTGATTACTACAACCATGGTACCAGGTAAGTTGGTGGTGATTACTACAACCATGTTGCCAGGTAATTTAGTAGTGATTACTACAACCATGGTGCCAGGTAAGTTGGTGGTGATTACTACAATCATGGTGCCAGGTAAGTTGGTGGTGATTACTACAACCATGGTGCCAGGTAAGTTGGTGGTGATTACTACAACTATGGTGTCAGGTAAACTGGTAGTGATTACTACAACCATGTTGCCAGGTTAGTTGGTGGTAATTACTACAACCATGGTACCAGGTAAGTTGGTGGTGATTACTACAACCATGTTGCCAGGTAATTTGGTAGTGATTACTACAACCATGGTGCCAGGTAAGTTGCTGGTGATTACTACAACCATGGTGCCAGGTAAGTTGGTGGTGATTACTACAACCATGTTGCCAAGTAAGTTGGTGATGATTACTATAACCACGGTGCCAGCAGGTAAGTCGGTGGTGACAACTATAACCATGGTGCCAGGTAAGTTGGTGGTGATTACTACAACCATGGTGTCAGGTAAGTTGGTGGTGATTACTACAACCATGGTGCTAGGTAAGTCGGTGGTTATCACTACAACCATGGTTTCAGGTTAGTTGGTGGTGATTACTACAACCATGGTGCCAGGTAAGTCGGTTCTGATTAATACAACCATGTTGCCAGGTTAGTTGGTGGTGATTACTACAACCATGGGGTCAGGTAAGTCGGTGGTGATTACTACAACCATGGTGCCAGGTAAGTTGTTGGTGATTACTACAACCATGTTGCTAGGTAAGTCGGTGGTGATTACTACAACCATGTTGCCAGATAAGTTGGTGGTGATTACTACAACTATGGTGCTAGGTAAGTCGGTGGTGGTTACTACAACCATGTTGCCAGGTTAGTTGGTGGTGATTACTATAACCATGTTGCCAGGTTAGTTGGTGGTGATTACTACAACCATGGTGCCAGGTAAGTTGGTGGTGATTATTACAACCATGATGCTAGGTAAGTTGGTGGTGATTACTACAACCATGGTGTCAGGTAAGTTGGTGGTGATTACTACAACCATGATGCTAGGTAAGTTGGTGGTGATTACTACAACCATGGTGCCAGGTAAGTTGGTGGTGATTACTACAACCATGGTGTCAGGTAAGTTGGTGGTGATTACTACAACCATGGTGCTAGGTAAGTTGGTGGTGATTACTAAAACCAGTGTCAGATAAATCGGTGGTGATTAGGCACGACCAGGCACACGAACACTAACAATTCTTCAGTTAACCGGAAGTCATTTGCAAACGATAGTTATTGATTGGGGCCACGTTTAGAGGCGCAAATACTGATTAGACAAAGCCACCATGTATACATCGATGTACTTTTCCATTATATCAAAGTATACTACTACTTCTGCCATTGTCCTGCTGCCCGATGTAGTTTGTTGTCATAGTAATATTCATGACAAATTCTAATATTTAAATTTTAGGAGATACGAACTGATGGTAGCTATGAATCATTTCTTCGTGGATGTACCTCTAGAGTCACCTGTGAGGGCGGATGTATAACAATCGGGGGTAAGTATGTTCATAGGGGTTAAATATTCTCATTCTTGAAACATTTGAGTTAATCTGTTGTTGTTTTTTTGATGTCACATTTTCCAAGACCAGATATCCGTGGGTTATAAAACAATGATGCTGCCTATATATACTGATATTTTTTAGGACAACCGAGAGCTGCACATAGAAGGCATTAGTTTATTGTATTTCATCGGATCTTAAATTCTGCAATTTTGTAGTCAAGAAAATCGAAATTCGATTTCCATTTGCCGAATTCCCATGGAACGAATCTGCCATACGAATGAAGATTTGATTTACGCGTTTTCAAATGATTACTTATTCTAAATATCTTCTTTATTAAATTCTCATTAGAGAACGAAGTTTGTACAATATGTTGTGATTATGACTTATGTAACGATGGTAACCAGAGCAACAAGCTGAAGCAAAGTCTGCTAGTTCTGTTCACCACCATCAAATGTGTCATACTAATTCATGTGTAAGCCTGCACGAGAGAAGGCGTCTTACGAGTCACAAAACACAGCGAAGATCAACTCAACGTAATTTATCATACAATGTATAAGTAACCAGAGTTTCGTCGGCGAGGGCGCACTGTGTATTGAAAGGATGCTTGCATCTTTTTAGATTGAACTCGCAGTTATATTATCCTGCTAATGACAATTCTCAGTCTAACCTGATTGTTTATATGTTTGTTTTTTTCAAATGAAATAAAAAAAAAAGATCCTGTATAAGAAGTTTTGTGGAAATTTCATAACCGTTTTAGCAAGTCTATCAAAATGTCTAGATTATAATTCTTACAACAAATCATTCCATGGTGTTGTACAGCTATATTACTGAATATGTTTGATTATTGGTTAGTATAACTTGTTCGTCTCTACCAATGAATAGCAGTGTGTCATTATCTATATGTTCATTTTAATTATGGTAATTAGATTTTTTTAACGTTTCACATTGAATTTTGAAGACGTTGTTGAATTCACTATGATCATTATGCTATAGTTATATATTATTATATTTTATAAGTTATACAACATTAATAAAATCGAATCTGTCTCGTCTAATATGAATAATAAAAGCTCGAGAACCCGTATATTTTGAATATGTCAGTACGTTATGTTTGTTTCAATACCCGATACATGTTGTAAATTTATTCTTGTGTGAAAATTATAATCACATTTATTTTGGCTGAACAATCAGATATCATTCCATGGGTTTACTAAATTGACCTCTACGTGGCCTAAAGCATAACTAACCTAAAAGTGAAATTTCGAAAAATATACTACCTTTTAGCCGTGACCATATTTACTTTAGTTATTTAGTAGGCCGAATAGAACGTGTTACGTTCATTCATTCATTCATAACAAATATTGTTAATCAAACGTCTGTCGCATACGACTTATTTACCACTTCCGTGTCACTGAGAATGTTCTAGAACCGTACTGTGTCTGGGTGGAATATTCTATATTTTTTAGGAAATAGTTGAATAGGTAATAGAACACTGTAGGAGGCAATAGAAGAAATTTGTAGTAAGTTCCAGACTCGTTATGTATGCTGATGTAATGGTCTATTTATAGACAGTGGGGGTATATATAGGGGAGTTGTTCAGCACTGAGTTCAGATCGGAGATCTCGTTGAATTGTGTTGGAGTTTAAGTATCTAGTTATTGGAGTAGTGGAGTTTTACCGCGTTATTGTGCTTGATGTTTGCAGAGTATAATAATACCAGTACCAGTTGAAACCTCATCTGTTGGCTCCGTGTTCGTATGTTATCATCGCCGCCAGGGAAGTCTTTATGTTACTGTTGCCATTTTGGTATTTGAACCATCACACCTGTACTATACCAATTACGGTAATATTACGTTGCGTGTGACAACGTCATTATCTTACATAATCCCATGCGAATTGCAGTTTATTTATGTTGATATTAATGATGCCATAGAGTAGGCTGTTTTAGATGTAACAAGGGCACAGATAGGCTGTTTTAGATGTAACAAGGGCACGGATAGGTTGTTTTAGATGTAACAAGGGCACGGATAGGCTGTTTTAGATGTAACAAGGGCACGGATAGGCTGTTTTAGATGTAACAAGGGCACGGATAGGTTGTTTAGTTGTGTCTTTAGTAAAATATTCCCTAAATGACCTGTAATAAATGTATTTCTGATGTGAAAATTAGCACATTTGCAAATAACGTTGTTAACCTGACCACACAAGCTCATGGAATTGTGAAACCAAGCTTCAAGATTACATGCCGTTAGAGATTGAGTTTTAGAACAGTCATTCAACTCTACAGATTGCATGTCCAATTTTGCAATATTGTGACGTGACCCCGAAGAATGCGTAAAAAAATTAGTCGTGATCCAGTGATGGATTCCTTGGAGTGCCCATACAGGTAATGTTACCATAATAATCATCGGTGTACAGATGTAAGTTATTTTTTTATTATGCAAATGAGCAATATTTTTTCGAAGATGGTTTGCAGTACGGCTTAAACTAGTCTTTGTTATTGTACAGTCTGACGCCACACGTGGGGAATCTACGATACAATGTAGAAACATTTGTATGTATAAACGAAATTTAAGCTTTCGCTAATATGTTGGATTCACAACATTTGATAATAGTTTAGGCAAACTATTATAACATTAAATATATAGCTTTTATTGCATGATTTTTAACTCGATTTTTATTCATGGAAGAAAAATATTGAATATTTTCCGTGATAGAGCACCGCACTATCTTTTGAAATAGTCGTAAAAACAACAAACCGTTAGTGGTGTATGTTAACTGTGTTGGTTGTACAGAATATATTCTGAAGAATGTGTAGATATTTGGTAACATATCTCTTTTGTTGTATACTCAATGCTGGAAAACTGCTTTTTACAATTAATTTCTGCAATGTCACCATAAACACTTGGAATCTTGGGTAATTTATTCTGCGCGTACATGCTATTAACAAGCTCTACCATGTTAATTGCGTAGTCTATTTGCGTGTAAGGGTACAAAGATCACGTTTTATATTCACCGAGAAAGAAGTGGCACTCATAATACAGTATAGTTGTTTGTTAAAATAGGTGTATATGGTAGTTTAACGCTATAGTGTATAGGCCGACACTAAGAAGTCTACGGTAAGTGAAGTGAGTGAGATTTGATTTTGACATGTGTAACTCATATTGACGTCAGTTCAACGATGTCACGTTTATTTTGATTTTGTGATTTTAATTAATAATGTAGTATAATAATGAAGGACGACCAGCAATACTGACGATATATATAGAACATTAACAATCCTTTCAAAATATTCAGTTTCAAAAGTGTAACATTTAAATTCACATCTCGTCTTATTCAAACCCAATGTCTATTTCTTTCTTCTTTGATTGTTTAATAGGTTGAAATGGACAAGGAACACCTGGTATCCGAACCGGAGGAGCTAGCACCACAGCCGATAGTGACACCATCAGTTTCAAACCCTGGCCCTGACACTGAAGTGGTAGAAATGACAATACCAGGGAAAGCAGATACGGTATTTACTGATTTTATTTTGTTGATATTTCAGCACAATTTTCTGGGCGTGGCTATATATTTTAGCTACTTAGATAATTGTTCTGTTAAAAACGAAAAGACACTTTAATATGTCTATGTTGTGATACTGTCATAGCAACAAGATTGTGTGCCGTTAGGGGTCATGAGAAGGATCTATTGATGTTGACCTATCATCATAGTCGAGAATGGTACTTTTGGGTGGTTTTACGTTTATCGATTGTTTTAAGTTTAAATGTTCTGTCAATCACAGGAACATATTTTGGCGGATCCGTCCATAAAAGAAGACCAGAGTTCTTCTGAAATCGTTGAAGTCCCGATAATCCAAGAAAAAAACACTTCACAGATAGAAGCAGAAGCAACAAATAAGATGAAAGTCAAAGTACCGAAACGCAAGACGATAGTTAGCGTAAGTACGTACATGACTAAGAAAACTGTAACGCAAGGCTTCCTGGACGTGTCTCTGATGCTTTCCAATGTGGTAGTTCTACGATTTGTCTTGTTCGGGGCGGAGCCGAACTCGGCTCAATACATTACTTTGATCGTTCTGCTCACCATATCGATTGTGCTTCAGCTTATTGAAGGCACCCTCATGTTTCTGAAAACGAGGCTGGACATTACGGACGAGGAGCAACGATTAACTTGTCATAAAATGACAGATTGTGCAGGACTGACAGTTTTAATTCTCACATTTGTTAATGTGTTTATCTGTGTATTTGCTGCTGGGTTGAGGTGCCCTGAATGTTAGGTTTTTTTTTAAATTGGAAGATGTTGTCATAATTTTTACTACGATTTAAGAACATGATCATTTGTAAATACAATTAATTTACAATTCATGTATGCAACGTATCAGCATTATTTGAAAATAATATTGTCATTATTTATATATGCAATCGTATTATATTCAATTGAAATATTTATATTAAATATATATTAAATTAGTGACCAATCGCTGACAGGATAAAAAAAATGTTTGGCTTGAAATCTTGTAAATTCGACAATTGCATTTATAGTCCTTAATCAATGAGGAGAAGATAAAATTATATAAACATTTAATGCAGACAAACAATAAATTATAATACATTGGGAAATCAATAAGGGCTAAATATATGGACAAAACGGCATGCATTCGAAATTGTTATAAGGAAATTTACTACCCGAAAAACACAACACAAATGACAATAATTGTCAGAACAATTACAAACCAATATAAAATTAAATCAGCGAGAGAAATATATATTGATATAGAGGCACACAGACGTGAAGTGGTGTCTGTATCACAGTGCCTGGTAAAATCAGCAATAGAAAGTCATGTGAACAACAAGACAAGCAACCATAAACCATAGATTAGAAAAACACTGGAGCCAATGAACATTGAAAAGTAAGTCGAAGGGGTTTGGTGAGAAATGAGTGTTGAAAAACGACCAGGGCAGTGGTGTATACAAACTACCAACAGGTGGTACTAGTAGCAGTGAATGTGTATCGATGCCTGCTACGCCAAGAAATTGATAAAGACTTTATACTTAGTGCTATAGAATAAACTGACTTCTTAATGTAAGCACGTGTCTCTCTGGTGATATGTCAAAACCTCGCGATACGTCTGGGTTTATTAATTAATGAATATAAACTAGATTTATTTCTAGGAAGTCTAGAAACAGACGACATGTGTAATTGGTACACTGTATAAACAGCCTTGTCGTAACTTAACAAAAATTACACACACATATATACGTTATTATCCTAGAATATAAATTTGAATATAGTTCCCGTATAATCTAGCTGTGGGCCCAAATCTCTTGTTGTGTCGGTCTTTAATCTTTGTGATGGTATTTCAGTCATTTCTGATACATTTGGTGTCATTACATTTGTCATTTTCAGACATTAGGATTTTTATCTATGGTTCCTTCTGTAGACTTACGTAACACAAACGCGTGCGACGCCAAATTGCATCGCAAATAAAACAATATTTTCTCACATCACATCATCGAAGCTAGCGCCAATCGACAATATGTTTATTAAACACTCAAAAACCAAAAACCTTCCGAGTCCCCGTCTGAACCACACGTAACTCCGGTGGCAGCCTTTTTTCTTCAGGTCTAACGAAGACAATATGACGCCAGTGGAGAAACTATTCCCAATAACTTGTTGGATACTTCCGTAAAGCGAACTGCATGCGTATACTGCCCACATTTTTTTGAGAGAAATGTAGAAATAAATGTCTTTCCATGCACGTAGGATACAAGGAAAATAGACAACAACAATAAACACCATGAAGTCTATAGCAAAATAATTATAGTAGCAGACGACCATTTTCTGTCGTTTTAGCTGTTCCACTTTCCGAAGCAAGTTCTAATACAGTGACATCATTTAGGCAAGTCATTTTGTCCTCGTTCGACATCAAAGAAAACGGTTTAGCCACAGTTAGCTGGCGCACACGTGATAATAAAATAAATACGATATTTACTATACGGGGGCCGCCATCTTGAATGACGCATAAAACTAAATAAGAGACAAGTTGTGAAACGCGTTTTTCAGATACCTACAAATCAGGACAAAAATACCAATCTTTCACAAAAATACGGTCCGTTGGGGTTATATTAAGCCAACCTATAACAAAATTCGGCCGAATTCGTCGTTTTTGTGTGGAAAAATCCCTTGCATACGAACACCTAATTACGCGAAGAACATAGAACACTAAGTCGGGGTATTTGAAACTAAAAATTGGCATTCCAGCACAGCAGCCAATCAGCGACGGCCTAACGCTTAGATTACAATTTCGGTTTCAAATACCCCGGCTTAGTGTTCTATGTTCTTCGCGTAATTAGGTGTTCGTATGCAAGGGATTTTTCCACACAAAAACGATGAATTCGGCCGAATTTTGTTATCGGTTGGCTTAATATAACCCTAACGGACCGTATTTTTGTGAAAGATTGGTATTTTTGTCCTGATTTGTAGGAATCTGAAAAACGCGTTTCACAACTTGTCTCTTGTTTAGTTTTATGCGTCATTCAAGATGGCAGCCCCCATATAGTAAATATCGTATTTATTTTATTGTCACGTGTGCGCCAGCTGACTGTGGGTTTAGCGCGGGTAAGTGTTTAATAAACATACTATCGATTGGCGATAGTTTCTGCTATGTGAAAATGGTGTACTTTTATCGACTTTTTCTTGCGACGCCATTAAGTCTATGGGGGAATCATATCTCACAAAAAGAGTTATGGACCCACTGTCAGCTACTTATAATCAAGACATGATCAGTTGTCTGGAATCAAAACAATCGATACATATTGATTCTATTTACAATACAATGTAAGGTATCACGTTATGATATTACAATACAATCAGAATCGCACGTTATCAGTGTTGACCTGTCATCTCCCAGTGCCCGCATAAGATTATCATCACCCGTGCCGTCTACCATCATATCTACGTCTAATAATAAAACAAACATGTTATGAGACTGTGTCATTTGCACGTCAACATCTACATTAAATATAACATATTTTCAGTAGCAACAACTACGACAAACTTCTTCGCACCTAGTGTACATGTATGAGATTACGGGACATATCGACCACCTTTGCTTGCGACGAAGTGTTAGGGAGTAGAAGTTAATGCAGCAGTGATGGAAAAAGAACAAGGGGTTAGTTAAACATTGTTCAAGTTATCTGCATTGACAATCCCATGCCCTCCGCTACATCTTGCAACAAATCACCGAGTTTTATAAATGTTGTTTAAAACTATCACACTGAGTTTGTCTGAGTATTAGAAAGAATCGCAAGACTTCGAGATGATTAGAAAACGAGGTTTATGATTCCGGCGCATAAAAGCTATTTGAATGACGTAATTATCTTTACAAATGCGTCAATACAAACTAAATATATTGAAGCGGGTTGGTCGCCGCGCAGCGCGTGTTCGAATTTCATGTAAATAAACAATGTATTTTACACGCGTTGTATATCGAACCATCCCATATCGAACAGGACGCGGCGCGACGACCTCCGCCCTTTAAACAATTTAGTTTTCAAGCAATCATTGGTGTGAATTATTGATGTGATGACATCCCATATTTAATTATTCATTCACAGGGTCAACGGGAAAAAGAATATTTGCTGGCTCAGGTTGGTCAACAGAAAAGTGCAGCACCACCGTCAGATGTACCGAACGAGAGTCAAGCCAAGGACGCCCAGCATGGCTCCTCGGTGACTACCAAGCGAGTAGGAAGCATCAATTCATATGGCTCGAAGAAAACAGTGTCCCAGGGTTTGGTGGACGTCTCACTTCTTACGTCTAACGTTGTCATATTGCGATTTGTTCTGGCCGGCGCCGTTCCCAACACCTCACAATACTATTTATTGCTAATTCTTTTGTCTCTTTCAATTTTCATACAATTTGTAGTCGCCATATTGCTTTTTCTCAAATTGAGATTGGACATTTCTGTTTTGGAAGAGAGAGAGAGAGCTAACATATACAACGACTGTGCGATGCTTTTGGTTATGTTTCTCACGGTCATCAATATTTTTATATGTGTGTTTTCTGCTGAGGTGAAGTGCCCTGTGTGTTCACTCGTAAATCTACGTCGTAGCAACGTCACCATGGAGTGAGTATATATCGATGATTTAACAACGCCTTAGTCTGTCGGTTCAGTGGAAATGACGTGTTTTATATCGTCAGTTATTGACTGTGAATATTTTCATATTCACTGCTAATTCATGAATATCTCTACTGTTTTGTAGCAAACATCCACTAACTCGAACATTCTTCCACAAAATATCAAAAGAATTCACTGATTTATATCTATCTAATCAACGATATTCTAAGTTATTTGTTTCGGATTTCCGGATTTCGGCTTTCATCAATTATTATATTAAAAATTGGTTGATGTTACGTGTATTTTCTCAAAGTATATTCACTTATTGAATAGAGCAGTTCCCTCACATTACGTTATAGAATGCTTGTTCAAGTTTCAAATTTTATATCAAAAAAGTTGTTTTTCAAACAAATATTTACGGATTTATATAATAATTCAAACAATGACATTAACTACTAGAGTTGGCTGTTTACTTGGTACTATTCAGAAAATGACGTATCTAAGTAAAATAGTTACGCAAAGTGTCATGCTACTCAACGCAGCATAATATTTGTATGCTATGTCTTATTAATTAACCTAATTGCATATATATTCAAATATGTGACCGACGTTTTTATGAAATTTCTTTAATCTATATAAATCTATATTATTGTACATATTAAATTCTATCTATATGTCAAATGCCATGATTTTGTCGTATTTTGAACAATATTTCAGCTCCTTCCGGCTGAACTATAACAAACAAACACCAACGGCACTATTTTGCTGTGATTTCAAATCCAATGCGCCCTTCTAATGAAATACGAGTTTTGTCCTGGGTGCAACGTACATATATTACCGCCGGTAACTACTTTGATACCTTCAAATCACCAAAGAAATTACATAGTTAAAGTTTAGTAGCATCTCAGATTGTTGGTCTGCGCACACTCACAGTCGCCATCTTTGTTCATATGAGTCCCATATCTCGCGCATGTGTGACACGACGACCACCGCCCCTCAAAACAATAAATATAGAGACCAAATTACAATTTTGGTTTCAAAGATAAAATAAGATTTTCAAAACAATATTTTTTTTTCGTTATGGTATTACAATACAACCAGAAATGCACGTTATCAGTATTGACCTGTCACCCATCAGTGCCCGCATAATATAAGATTATCATCATCTATAGTCAGCCAGTCAGTCAGTCTACCGTCATATTATTCACGTCTAATAATAAAACAAACATGTTACACGTCAACATAGCCATTAAATATAACGTATTTTCAGCAGCAACAACTACGACAAACTTCATCGCACCTAGTGTAGATGTATGTACAAGAGTACAAGAGGTTAATTAATTAGTGGCGAAGTTATCAAATCACATCGTGTTCGTTTAACAGAATCGGAAGTGATCACTTGAACTGAGAGCTGAATAGAAAATGAGGTTTATGGTTCCGGGTCAAATCAGTTACGTGACGAATATTTTGAATGACGTAATACTAACTAAATATATTAAGAGTAATTTAGTTCTCAAGCAAGTATTTGTTTCAAATTAATGGTGTAATGATGTCCCATTTTTTTCTTTATTATTCCTACGTGAGAGAGACAGCTGTAAGAATTTAAGGTACCATCGATTATACCGAGCGAGACTAAAGACAACAATCCCCAGCAATACTCCATACGTCTAAGACTAAAATATGTATTTTCGGTAAAATCAGACCTTGTGTTAGAGTTTTCATACCAGACTCTGTTCGATAAAGAGGGCGCTGTCCCACCGATGCCGAAGGACACTAAGGACTGCCATAATTCACCAGGATGCATCATGCATATCTTTACACGCGACGATACTCATATTCGATGGTTCGAACCATCATAACTAATTTTCATGAATTGAACAAATGACCAATTTGAACGAAACGAAGTTCCTCACGACATATCGGCAAAAAGCATTACAATCACGTAATACAAAGATATACCGTGTATCTGTGCTCTACATATTGTTTCCTGTAAGCGATCTTAATTCTCTTTGGGTAATTCTGTCTAGAAGTAGGCAAACATAAACAGACGTTGAACGCCCCGTTACAGCGTAACAGCACTGCACCGCTCTGTGTTTTATATGTGGGTTCCATACGACGTACACAACGCGTGTTTACACGAATTCCCAACGTGCACTAGATAACGACTGGGCGCTCTAATTTTCATTTATATTTTTCTATCCAAATTAAGCAAGGAACATTTCTTAAATCCAACCCTTCCTTTAGAGTCATACAACACGCACTATTCTCATAAATACATTGCGCGGTTTTTGACTACGATAGATTTATCTCGCTGTATATTTCACATCGATTACAGATTTGTTGTCTGAATATTTATTTATTTCCGGTAACAGCAATTACAATTTTTTTTTGGAAGAGATGTTGCTAGCTATTTGTCAGAATTATGACGCGCGTCATACTGGAACAGGTGAATCGCACGTTTTTTCAATGTTGTCTAAATTACTCTTCGACGACTCTACTTCCAGTGAAATTGCATTTGTTACAGTGTACAGTGTGTGGAGATAACGAACGATTTATGGTAAATTCAATTTTAAATATTTCAATTATTATGGTAAGTGGTGATGCAGACAGAGACAAATTGACGCTGCCAAACTATGTACTGATTATTAATATTATTACTAATGTAAGGTTATCACCACGAGAATACCATTGTTTGTGAAATTAATTCTTGTTTAGAACATCAACAAAAAAGACGAAGGAATGGTATCCATATAATTATTCTATTTTATTGACAGGTTATAGTTATAAATCACATATCAACTAATCACACTGTTCACATTGTTCACATTGTATCAGAGGCGGCGGAACGAAATCGTGCATGTGGGGGGGCTTATTATTTTGAAAAATGTGGAAATCTAAACCCTCTGAAACGCTATTTCCTGCATTTTTAAGGAAAGTTTTGCTAACATAAAGGATTTCAGCTTGTTTCGCCCCCAAATTGTTTTTCGGGGAGGCAATTGACGCCCCCTGCCCCCGTCCCCCGGTGCCGCCGCCATTGTTGTATACAGATATGCACGGTGATTCCGGTTGATGCGATATTAAGGAGTTAGTCGCAAACTATGGGGGTGGGTAGATTTGGAGAAAAACCCACCCACAGTTATTGTTAAAACAACAAATCTTACCGAGAAAAGGGAAAGATAATACATTTTCACTGGTCAACCAAATATATAATGAGTTAAACAACACAACGTATACTAAATTATTTTCACTATATTACAGTATATGTCACTAATATAATACAGAAGTTATACAACGGGATATTAATCACGTTTTCCACATCAATTTTCTAGGATTGTATGTGCCATGCTACTTCTTAATTGAAACCACTTATGCCAACATTAATTACATTAATAATGAAACTGGTGACACCAGTAGCTTTGTTTAAATCATTTGCCTCCTCCTTCTCCTCTTCGTCTTGCATATTCTTCCCCATGGCAACCAAACTCATAATTCCATTGATAATTTGTAGTAGGATGGAGAGTACCAGGAGCACGACCAGTACCCAGAAGAACATGTTGCCAGCTGCTCCGGTAATGACCAAACTTCGAAGGCTGGTGCAGTTTCTTGTCAGTAAGGCAAAATCCGTCAGTCCAGCAGAGACATTCTTTGTGGTAGAGTAGGCGCTTGGGTTGTATTTGGTCTTTTTGTTTTTAAAAAGACCCGTCTTAGGTGGCTTCCCGCTTTCTCCGAGTTTAGTGTTAACTAGTGGTACATTATCGCTAACTCCACTTGCCGCTGCTATGGAATCGTATCCTTCTGCCTTTTATAGTGAAAGTGAGAACAAAATACGAGTAAGTAACGATAAAAAGATATAGAAAAGACTATAAAGAACACTAGAAATGCAAAGTGTTGTGGATGTTATAGTGATTTTTGATTTACGGATATGTAGAACGAAATTACATTAACGAATGTGACTGATAACGTTTACTAGCAACCCGTTGGCAGGCCAGTCACACTGGTCCTCACTACAAGAGGTTATGACCCCCCCGCCAAATGCTAAGGAAAACTGAAACTGAAAATATATATACATATTTACATGAAATATTGTCCACCTATGTGGATCTGTTTTTGCGGAAATTTTACGACCTTATGCCTTTACTGACGTCAACCAAACTTGTTATGTGGGAAGTTGGCGCCCAAGGCTGACATGTACTACTACTTTCCCAAGTTTAATAACAAGGAAGAATCGTTATTTGAGTGAATGGCCCTTACAGTACCAGTGCCATTGAGTGTGTTCTATAACGGTTTAATTCTCAGTTTATTAAACGTCACATCAGATACCCGTGATCGTCACGTTCACAAACTTTTCAACCAAGCAAAAACACACACAGATGGTATCGTGTCAACCTCTCTCAGCTCCCTCGTGGAGAACTGACTTTATTGCCTTTTTAAATCCTAATCTACTACATGGAAGTTTTAAGATCTTGAGGTGTGGCCTCCACACATTCCACTCATGTAGACAATCACACACAAAGTATTTAACACGTCATTATGTGCTTGATTAATTGGTCACTATATTGGAAGACTACTCATGTAAAACACCGTCAGGATATACTCGTGAGGTGTCAGGGTTATCATGTGTAGTAAAAAAACAGTCCGTTAGCAAAGTTTATATCTGTAATTAGTTTCAATCACTGATTCGATCTCCGCCCAGTCTTTCACCAATCATCAAGCCATAATCAGTGAGTTTCGTCGTAATTGCCAAAACACGAATCGATATATAAACCCATGAAAACATAATCATGACAGTTCTGTTACCATACATTATACACTTTCCAATGCGAGATTTAAAAACATTCTGCACTAGCTATATACAATCACCTCAGCGGAATTATTGTGGTTACCATGTTGTAAAACATGTTGTTGGTTGATGTTAGTGTAGTGACAGTTGCTGCCAGTCGGACGAGAACAAAATTGCAAAGCTAGCAACTCTAAACCGTTGCTAAAGCTATTCGGTCGAAATACGAAAATGACCTATCAGCAATCTCCCATCACCCAAATTATACTTTATTATCAACAATATTTTAGCAGGGATTTCAAAATCGTATTAAATATGTGTGTAATAAATGTTGTTAGTTATATGACGTCATACATATATAGAGAGAAACAAACATGGCGGAAACATCGCGTTATTACATCACACCCGATCGAAAACTAAAGTAAACATTTCCTTTCGCCAAGGAGTTATAATGACGTTACTCAGAAATGCTTTCGAATATCGTTCATCCTGCGTAAAAACGGGAATAAAAGATGGTAAGGACTGTTCGGTTCCATGACACTATGCCGAGAAGGGACTCGATATAAACAGATGATTTGTTGCCTTAATTTGATTTAAAATAATACGTACCGTGGTCGGATCCAAATATTGCAGTTCGACGTCATCAGTTCCCTCAGTTGTCATCTTGTATTTTAAGAATAAAGACTCAGTTTTGAGAACAAAATTGAGACAGTGCCACACACACACAACGTGCCTTGTAACGCGGGTTAAATATGGATTAACTGTAAATGTATTTTATTTCTGTCTGATGGATTATCTCCACAAGGAAAATGGTAATAAATAAATAAATACCAGAACATACACACTGCAATAAATTGGACATCCATTAAATAAGAAAACATGAAACATGTGATGCATAAGCACAGTAAATTAACAACCAAGTTACTGCTAATTTGAATATTACAAAACAAGTCAATTTATTCCAGTAACCTACCATAACATGGTGAGGTTTAACTACGTGAAATCAACACGGTTTAAGATTTTCTGGGCGATTACGTTTTATGAAGGTATATTCATCATTCATGATGTGTCATTTGAGTTAACATCTAACCAATTTTAAACACAACTAAATGAATTTTATGTTACATTTGAGTGCGATTTTTTCGACGATATGGCTGTGTAATCAATACACAACATGACAAATACGAGTAAACACAGGGATATATTGAGCATGCGCAGAGTGAGATCTGTGTTATATATACACATATGACGTAAACCGGCAAATTATAAATAAATATATTCCCAAATCCGAGTTTGCACGGTATTTTTAAAGGCATAAAGGTTCCATGCGCGACTGAGACTCAGTCACGGAGTGGCAGACAACATAGAGATAAAGACTTTCCGTTTTCGACAATATAAAATTCATGTGTTTTGAAAACTGATTTTGACAACTGAATTCAGAAATATAATATTAATAATATTTCATAGCAAAATGTATACTCGCACCAATAATAATTTTCACAGATACCGATTACACTTGAAAAATGTAGTCTGTTATATTCCCGATATATATGTAATTTATTTGTCTTGAATTATGACTAAAAGAAGATGATTACAATTACCAACTATGTAGTGAGTACAATAGGTCATGTATGAACAATAACTTTAATAACTAAATCTTTATCTTCGTGTCTAGTATTGATGTATTAATTGTTTAGCACTAACAGGACCGCTTTTCAACATGAAAAGTGAGTGAAAGACATGTGGATGAGGTATGATGTACGTGTGTAGTTTGAACGTGATTGTCAAATCGTGTCAGGTACCAGAATTGTATTCTTCCATTTCAAATCCGATCTGCATTAGTGTGTTTTAGGTTTAAATGACATTCCTCTATTCAAGGTTCGGCCATTTTGAAACGAATGCATGTATATATGACGTCATGTGTGTATGTCAAGCTTTATTTTGATGCATTTTAGCATTACTGAGCATGTTATTGCGCATATACGTAAGGCATCATTATGGGAGATAACTTCTCTTTATATATAATGGGAATTATTATTATTTGGAAACAGATTAAAACATATGTATTTGTTAACGTTTTAACAATATCACAATAACAATAGTAATATATAACTTCGAATAATTTCGAAATATGAAGGAATAACTTCACCACACAAGCCAGTCATATGACAATTTGTGCTTACAACTGGTTTTTAATCCGTGTCGAAAACGTGCACAGAATGGTCGTTTTGTGCACGTTTTCGACACGGCTTATCAGTTACCTCAAGTGCCAAATCCATGAAATAAACAACCAATGTCAATAGAGTAGCCTAGGTGTTAAAAATGGATTAAGTACTGGCAAACCAACTTCTGCATAGGTATGTTTCTAAACGCTTGCTTTTTAGCTGATTTAGTCATCATTTTTGAACTCAGAAGCCCGCAAAACCTAATATTACATGTGAGAACGAAACAAATCCGTCGAGATTTCACGTTTTCCCGTAAAAGGGATGCTGGCTGTTCCCTCTCTGGACTCCCTCCCCGCGTATACTAGTACTGGTACTACGATAGACAATATAGTAGGAAAGACAAGCAACTCCAGCCACAGGGAGCCCAGGAACTATAACCAACTGTAATACGCAGGCTCTATGAGCGGGGGGGGGGGGGTATCGACTGGTATCTAGTGTAAGAAATAGACAAGGGATGAAGGCTCCAGCCAGCTCACATTTTTTAAACTCGAAAAAACAGACGAAACAAATAAAAAATAACATCTAAAAAAAATACCAGGTTGAAGAATATTAGTTGCTCCTTCGAATTTCGCCAAAGCCTTACCTACATTTTACCGATATCTGAATAATAAACCAAGAAAACTACACAAATTGACTCCATTTAGGAATTCCTAACGGTTAGTCTGAACGCACGACACCGTTGGAGGCGTGACCTGTTCAGCATTTGTCAACAACCAATCACAAGACTGGTTACGAACCAGTTGAACAAGGCTAACCGAGTCGTGACCTCGATGTGGTTCGTAACCAGTCTTGTGATTGGTTGTTGACAAATGCTGAACAGGCCACGCCTCCAACTGTGCCGTGCGTTCGGGCAAACCGTTAGGAATTCCTAAATGGAGTAAATTTGTGTAGTTTTCTTGATTTATTCTGCAGATATCGGTAAAATGTGGGTAGGGCTTTGGCGAAATTTGAAGAAGCAACTAATATTCTTCAACCTGGTATTTTTTTTATATTTTATTTTTCATTCTTTTCGTCTGTTTTTTCGAGTTTAAAAAATGTGAGCTGGCTGGAGCCTTCATCCCTTGTCTATTTCTTACACTAGATACCAGCCGATATCCCCCCCCCCCGCTCATAGAGACTGCGTATTACAGTTGGTTATAGTTCCTGGGCTCCCTGTGCTTTTACAGTGATGAATATTGCGTTCGAGTTGAGTTACTAGTAATTACAAGCCTGATTTACATTTTCCTTGTGGTGTTTTTCGTCAATGTATTAAATATAAGTGCGTTGGGAAACATCATAACAAGCCGGTAGACTGGTTGGCGATCCGCTCCGCTCAAAAACAAGCAACATGTTTTTTTGGTTGTTTCCATGGTGACATAAACGTGAAGCTGACGTCGGTTTATAACTAATACGCAGTTCGCAAACACAATTCAGTCTTTAGAAGTCACTTAGTTTAGTACTAGGACCACAGTTACTCTCTCCTAGTAGAGTTACTGTGCTAGGACGTATTCTGCTGTTACATTTATTATTTCCAACCGTTTTGCGATAGCATTTTTTAGAATGAAGCGTTTCCCGTAAATGCTGGAAAGCGAAATAATGAAATAACGAAATGGTAAATATTTACCTAAATTGTGTTGACCTTCATAACAATATACTTCATAATGCAAAACACTAGTCACAGTGAGTAATTTAAATATACGACTCCTAATCGAAAAATATGACCACAGTCCAGAATTTCAGACGGATATTAAGCAACCTAAGAGCATATCAGAAGCATTTACTCTAAAATATAAAAAAGAACTGCAGTCAAAAGTCAAGAATGCCAGCAAATAAAGGACTCTGTCCCACAATCCTTTGTGTGCGTTATTACGGACACGCGCACAAAACTGTACCACTACCACGCTTGTCAAATCTGGGTCAAATGTACAGTACGCTACTATCTTGCCACAGATTGTTTAGTAGTGGAGTGTTCGGTGACCATTGAATTAGCCCGTGATTCATATTTTATGTGTATTAATTTATTCATCAATTTTCGTGACTGACAGTACTGCCCAAATTTTAGTCAAAAAACGCAACGGGTGAAACGGAAGAGCATCGCCAGGCGATGGACGCAGGGCTCTTTGGCAATGACCGCATATAGAGGTCAAAATACGCGTTAAATTTGGCTCTTCCCTTTCGCCCCCTCCGGAATGTTCTACTTTTGCAGCCTAATAGTAGGTTTTTCGAAAAACGTCTAAAAAACACAAGAATTAGTAGAAATGTTTCTGTTTTGGGCGGATTATTGATAGAGAATAATGTCTTTATTACAAAAATGCTGAAAAACCGTGAGTTGTTGCCTTAGTTATTTTTTTATTGGCGAAAAACTGCGAACTCCGCAAATTTGGTTGCACAACTTCCCTTTATCATATACACCCAGCGACACCGATGCCAGCTGACTGTGTACAAAACTGGTAGGAGGTAATACATTTGGGGCGAAAGTATTCAAAAATCAGTTTTTGGATGTTGCAATGGCAGTGGTGGGCCAGGATTTTTTTCCAATTAGTGACGGCACGACCTACCTGTGGAGTATGAACAAAACCAGCCGAGCCGTTGCTGGTGAAAAGTTACCCCAACTTTAGGGTCAAATTTCTCGGTAATGAAAACAGATATCAAAAATTCAAATGGTAACTTTGTGCCCACACTCAAGCTGAGTAGAATGAGCTATGTTTGAAGTGTTTCATCCCAAATTTGTAGGAGGAGATACATTTGGCGCGAAGCTATCCAAAAATCAGTTTTTTGGCTGTTGCTATGGCAACAGTGGTCTCAAAAATTTTTTTTCAGATTTTTCCTTATAACTAGGGTTAAGGTGTGACCTACCTGCCAAGTTTGAACGAAATCGGCCAAGCCAAAAAAGTCACAGAAGAAATAATACGTGAACACTGGAAATGTACACACACACACAAAACGACAAGCCGGTAGGCTGGTTGGCGATCCGCTCCGCTCAAAAACAAGCACCATGTTTTTGGCTGTTTCCATGGTGTGACATAAACGCGAAGCTAACGTCGGTTTATAACTAATACGAAGTTCGCAAACACCATTCAGTTTTTGGAAGTCACTTAGTTTATTACAAGGACTGCAATCACTCTCCTAGTCGAGTGATTGTGCTAGGACGTATTCTGCTGTTACATTTATTATTTCCAACCGTTTTGCGATAGCATTTTCTAGAATGAAGCGTTTCCTGTAAATGCTGGAAAGCGAAATAATGAAATAACGAGATGGTAAATATTTACCTAAAGTACAGTGAGTTGACCTTCATAATAATATACTTCATAATGCAAAACATTAGTCACGGTGAGTTATTTAAATATACGACTCCTAATCGAAAAATATGACCACAGTCCAGAATTTCAGACGGATATTAAGAAACCTAAGAGCATATCAAAAGCATTTACTTTAAAATATAAAAAAGAACTGCAGTCAAAAGTCAAGAATGCCAGCAAATAAAGGCCCCACAATCCTTTGTGCGCGTTATTATGGACACGCGCAAAAAACTGTACCACGCTTGTCAAATCTGGGTCAAATATACAGTACGCTACTATCTTGCCACAGTGGAGTGTTCGGTGACCATTGAATTAGCCCGTGATTCATATTTTATGTGTATTAATTTATTCATCAATTTTCGTGACTGACAGTACTGCCCAAATTTTAGTCAAAAAAACGCAACTGGTGAAACGGAAGAGCATTGCCAGGCGATGGACGCGGGGCTCTTTGGCGACAACCGCATAGAGGTCAAAATACGCGTTCTATTTTTAGGCGTTAAATATGGCTCTTCCATTTCACCCCCTCCGGAATGTTCTACTTTCACAGCCTAATCGCAGGTTTTTCGAAAAACGTCGAAAAAACACAAGAATTAGTAGAAATGTTCCTGTTTTGGGCGGATTATTGATGGAGAATAATGTCTTTATTACAAAAATGCTGAAAAACCGTGAGTTGTTGCCTTAGTTATTTTTTTATTGGCGAAAAACTGCGAACTCGGCAAATTTGGTTGCACAACTTCCCTTTATCATATACACCCAGCGACACCGATAAAACTGGTAGGAGGTAATACATTTGGGGCGAAAGTATTCAAAAATCAGTTTTTGGATGTTGCAATGGCAATGGTGGGCCAGGATTGTTTTCCAATTAGTGACGGCACGACCTACCTGTGAAGTATGAACAAAACCGGCCCAGCGGAAACAATCACAGAGGAGTTAAAAGCCGTTGCTGGTGAAAAGTTACCCCAACTTTAGGGTCAAATTTCTCGGTAATGAAAACAGATATCAAAAATTCAAATGGTAACTTTGTGCCCACACTCAAGCTGAGTAGAATGAGCTATGTTTGAAGTATTTTATCCCAAATTTGTAGGAGGAGATACATTTGGCGCGAAGCTATCCAAAAATCAGTTTTTTGGCTGTTGCTATGGCAACGGTGGACCAAAAAATTTTTCCAGATTTTTCCTTATAACTAGGGTTAAGGTGTGACCTACCTGCCAAGTTTGAACGAAATCGGCCAAGCCAAAAAAATCACAGAAGAAATAATACATGAACACTGGAACACTGGAAATGTACACACACAGACACACACACAAAACGACAAAAGTGATTATAAGGGCAATCCTAGCGGAGCGGATCGCCAACAAAAGTGATTATAAGGGCAATCCTAGCGGAGCGGATCGCCAATTATATTGCCGGTAAGACTGTGTCACAACGCGTTCTATTTATTTCCAACGCGCGTGGTCGGCGCCTCTGATTGCGTTTATTTTGTATTTTTATTTTCGAAATGTATCACTGCCTGCGTTTTTTGTGTGTGTTATGCTCGCAACTGAACGTCCAAGCTGACCTTGTTTTGGCTGTATTTTTGGAAAGCTTATTGTATGAATTTTTTTTTAAGTATTTTTTTTATGGTCACTGTAGTTCGAAATATGCACAAAAATGTGTATTTTTGGTGCAAAGTGATTTAAGAAAAATTAGCTCCTAAACCATGCTTCTGTTTCCTGTCAAAATTGGTTTACGGGTACATCTGTTTACTATGAAGAAAGTGCCGTCTTGAAAACGGTCTGTTTTTAGGCGGCGAGAGTGGTGAACTCTCGCGAATTGCGTAATTTCGTTGATGAGAGTCGCCTACGGTATTCCATGGGTATTCTAAATGGCCGTTGCTGATCACGAGTTCCCGTGTGTAGATGATTTGCTCGATGTTTTTTTTTTCGGATTTTGATGGCGGTGGAAATGATAGTGAAGAAGATCCAAACGCAGTAGACACAGCAATTCATGTTAACAACTCTGTGTGTGTGTGTGATTCAGAGCACGGACATCAACATCGAAAATAGCGAAGATTTGCGTTTTCGTGATCGACACGTAAAAGAAACCCTTTGAAACGCTAGCAAAAAACCGAAAATAGTGAAAATAAAATAATAAAGACAATCGTGCCTCATTTATTCACAAGTATTCGAGTTATTTTGTTGAAATTATTAATAAAAACAGGGTATAACGTAGGTAGACGTGCATTCAGGCTGAAAGACTGGACGTGTAGTCAAGATGGCGACAGACATGAAAACGGAATGAAAGTCTATTAAAATTATGCGAGACAGACAACAACAAAAAACAAGTGTAGTCAGTGAAAATAACAAAATTTGACGATTCATGCATCATGAAAACAATAATATTCGTGTATTTTGTCGAATACGGGGTACAAACTTAGACATGCATTCCGTTTGAAAGAGTGTGAATAAGTAGTCAAGATGACGACAGACATGAAAACGGACGGATTGAAAGTTAATTTCAAAATAAGACAGAGAACAACAAAAAACGAGCACAGTCGGTGGAAAATAACATAATAAGAAGATTCATGCATCATGAAAACTAAAATATTCGAGTATTTTGTCGAAAACGGGGTACAACCTTAGACATGAATTCCGGTTGAAAGGGTGTGAGCTATAGTCAAGATGGTGACAGACGAGAGAACATACGGATTCAAAGTCTGTTTGAAAAAAAAAATGCGTGGCAGAGAAAAATAAAAAACGAGCATAGTCGGTAAACAATAACATAATAAGATTCATGCACCATGAAAACAAAAATATTCAAATATTTTGTCGAAAACGGGGTACGGACTGAATATAACATGTACGGAAACATTACCGCCGTCTGAAACTAACTTTTAATTTTATTTAATTAAACAGGAACATATATATTAAAAGTCACATTTTTTTACTAGTGAACCACGTTCACGAGAACATTTGATAGCTATTGTGTGTTCGGAAGATGCGTATTGCGGAAAGATACTTGTAGTTCGATACGAAAGTAGTGACATCGCATCGAAGTAAATATGACGTCATTGTTTACTTGCTCATCATAATATTCCAGCCCAGCTTACGTTGGGCATACGGCGTTTGACATTGGTGTTACTATACTACTATACTGTCTATGGTTAAACATGGCCCAAATTGATAGGGAGTAAAACACGGAAGTGGAAGAGCTGTCCATGCATTGACCAATCACACAAGAGCTCACAAACACCAACGAAATATTTGTTGTTGTACTTAACAAAGGGGTTTGGCACTAAAAACAATGGAACGTTTATAGGCTTAACGTTGGATTTAGATCGTGTTATAATCCAAATCCCCTACTAAGACTTGTAAGCACCAATTTTCATATGGTGTTAAAATACAAATGTTGACTATTTTCCCATGCCATTTCTATTTCTTGCATAGTCCGGGGACCGCAATCGTCTACTATTCACTGAATACGTGTTCATATGTGTTACATGAAGTATAATAATACATGTGCCTGAACGTGGTCGATAAATTACAGTAGTCTTGTGTTATAAGATAAACAATTAAGTAAAAACACACAATGTATTAAGTGGAACATTAATAAATAACATAAGTTTTGTGCTTACATTGTTTGCTAAAAATTGATAACATCGTAAATTTTCCTAGTACATATTTACTTTGTATAAAGAACATCCTAAGCATCTAACGACGCAACGTAATTTCCATTCTCACCTGTTCGCTGTCTAGCTTGGATGGCAAAAGTTCTGTCAAAGTTTAATTAGCGACAATGGCTTGGAAGGAACAACAATTTGATAAGCACATCAGTTTTAGTGACGTATTTAAAGAATATAAAAAAGAACATAAATTGTGTATTTCAAGTACTATTTCAAATAAGGGAAATGTCTTCCATCCACAATGAATGGCTTATAAGTATAATTCAAATATATCTATTTAGTTCTTCTAAGCGTATTTTTCAGAGCCCAAACGGCGTGTGTACCGAAAACGGATTTATGTTCAATATTCTATGTAAGTTTAGTATGCCAAAGTGTGCTTTGCCTACTGTATTGTGGAAAATTTAGTTTTCACTCTTCTACCAGAAACCATACATACAATGAGCACGAGGCAAATAGTGGTATAGTTGTACTTTAACACATTGCTTTAAAGTACCGTATGTATATGTATTTGTTTTCTTAATTTAGTGAATAATTTTGAATGCAATTATATTTAAAGTTATTTAAAAACAATTTCTCTCTGATGTATTTACTTGACAATGTAGATATAATATATAACGTATAATAATATTCTTACATCAATTGTTGATATTGGATAGTGCACATGGTATTATTGAATAAATTGCTAATGTGTTTTCAATGATTCAACCATGTCAATGTTATAGTACGATTCTTCCTTTTTTTAAACCTGGACAGGTTGCGTCAAAAAGTAGGCCAACCTAATTGTTGGTGTTCCTGATGTAAGTAATATTATTTAAATATAATAAATTCGGAAGTGATTATTTCTGATGAATGATGAATCTCAAAACAGTACTATGTATCAATCACATTTGTTGGTGAGAACAGTGAAAAGCCGTGATTGATAACTGTGTGCAAACACCACTAACCAACCCCAGGTTTTCAAACAGTCCATCACTTTCACGACCCCCTCCTTCAGGATAGACGATACTAGATTCCACCCCCCCCTAAGATTTCAAATATTCCACCCCTCATACTAGCCAGAATTCGGGCTTTACTTACTCGTCTAAGGCAATTCTGCAGCCAAATATGAAAGTAGACGCCGCCGTTGGTGGCGCGCTTGCAAATTATTTTACCGAACTTGTTAACAAGCGATGCCATTTAATGGGTTGTTTTTGTAATATAGTTACGTTCTCTGCTTTGTCTGTTTGATACCAACATACTTACGTCATTTTCAAAAAAGCTGTAAGTCTCTGTCATTTTGAAATAATCCAGGGCATACGCTAATGTATCAGTTTAGAATGTCTCATGGAATCACCAACGATGAAATACAACCCGTACCCGAACCTCGTTTTTTTACCTTAAAATAGAAGGCGTGTGATAAAAGAAAACAAATTAACTTCGTTTCTAAAGCTAATTTGCATACCGTAGTGTCCTATAGTCCATTATGACTACGTACCGTGAAATTTTCTTTTGTTTCTATTATAAGAAATCCATCAATCTCCCGACATTGTGAAGCGTGACCTTCTCATCCGGGTATCCCCAGCAGTTCGACAACAAACATGTCTTCAGGTATGTTTCACCAAGTTATTCTGCGAAATAACTCATACATATATATATATATATATTAGCTGTAGGTGTCTTCGCATTATCATGTGAAATAACCGATAATATGGCGGACTGGACCATTCTGTTAAACCACCGTAAATATCCCGTATGTTCTTAGCTTGTTTTTGTCCCGGTAAATCATCATCCCAGGATACGTCAAAAAACACTGACACGTTGTGGTCTGTATTCAATTTGGTGGATCACATTTATAGTACTACGGCAAAGGAGTAGT
Organism: Saccoglossus kowalevskii; assembly: GCF_978046115.1. Taxonomy (NCBI): domain Eukaryota; kingdom Metazoa; phylum Hemichordata; class Enteropneusta; family Harrimaniidae; genus Saccoglossus; species Saccoglossus kowalevskii. Next base: position 35,630,850 of record NC_140652.1, on the reverse strand, counting down.
ATTATACACACGAAACAATGCAAAATTATAGTGAGAACCACAGGAATGTGTTTTTATCGTTGTAAATGTGTGCGGGTTGTCTTCCAAGACATTACTCTGAACACAGACTGTGCTCTGAAGACATGTGTTAAGACAAAGAGTTTGGACGGTGTTGATGGGGGCAATTGAAAATAACATCAGTTTTTTAGAAGTTGTTGACACCTTCCTCCAGATTATCACCTAGGTTACATCTTTGAACATGAAAACTGAGAAACACACACGTAATAATGTACAGTAACTTGGATCATTGCTTTAAAACTCGTCTGGTTTGCCAGTGAATGTCTTTGTCACATGGCCACCCTGCATCCTTTGTCCACTATGCTTCAATGCACCTATAGAATTATTCCAGTGCCCTCGACCTGTACCCCCATTGAATGGAGCATACAGTGAATGTATAGACCGATAACTGTTCACAGCATACAGTCACTAATGGGGACTAATGGGGAGTATCGACGATACCAGTTCTGAGTAATTACCAGTTTCCCCTCATCGCATATATTACGAATGAGACATGACTAAGAACGCGTTAGTCGTTACGGCCTCAATAGTCAGACAGGTTATATTATACTGGTCTTTTGTCAGGTTATCTGGTAGTAAACACAAGTCTGAATAGTCAGACAGGTTATATTATACTGGTCTTTTGTCAGGTTATCTGGTAGTAAACACAAGTCTGAATAGTCAGACAGGTTATATTATACTGGTCTAGATCTTTTGTCAGGTTATCTGGTAGTAAACACAAGTCTGAATAGTCAGACAGGTTATATTATACTGGTCGTTTGTCAGGTTATCTGGTAGTAAACACAAGTCTGAATAGTCAGACAGGTTATATTATACTGGTCTTTTGTCAGGTTATCTGGTAGTAAACACAAGTCTGAATAGTCAGACAGGTTATATTATACTGGTCTTTTGTCAGGTTATCTGGTAGTAAACACAAGTCTGAATAGTCAGACAGATTATATTATACTGGTCTTTTGTCAGATTATCCGGTAGTAAACACAAGTCTGAATAGTCAGACAGGTTATATTATACTGGTCTTTTGTCAGGTTATCTGGTAGTAAACACAAGTCTGAATAGTCAGACAGGTTACATTATACTGGTCTTTTGTCAGGTTATCTGGTAGTAAACACAAGTCTGAATAGTCAGACAGGTTATATTATACTGGTCTTTTGTCAGGTTATCTGGTAGTAAACACAAGTCTGAATAGTCGGACAAGTGATACGGTACTAGTCTGTTATCGGGTTATCTGGTAGTAAACACAAGTCTGAATAGTCGGACACGTAATACGGTACTAGTCTGTTATCGGGTTATCTGGTAGTAAACACAAGTCTGAATATTCGGACAAGTGATACGATACTAGTCTGTTATCGGGTTATCTGGTAGTAAACACAAGTCTAAATAGTCAGACAGGTTATATTATACTAGTCTGTTATCGGGTTATCTGGTAGTAAACACAAGTCTGAATAGTCGGACACGTAATACGGTACTAGTCTGTTATCGGGTTATCTGGTAGTAAACACAAGTCTGAATATTCGGACAAGTGATACGATACTAGCCTGTTATCGGGTTATCTGGTAGTAAACACAAGTCTAAATAGTCAGACAGGTTATATTATACTGGTCTTTTGTCAGGTTATCTGGTAGTAAACACAAGTCTGAATAGTCGGACACGTAATACGGTACTAGTCTGTTATCGGGTTATCTGGTTGTAAACACAAGTCTGAATAGTCGGACAAGTGATACTATACTAGTCTGTTATCGGGTTATCTGGTAGTAAACACAAGTCTGAATAGTCGGACACGTAATACGGTACTTGTCTGTTATCGGGTTATCTGGTAGTAAATACAAGTCTGAATATTCGGACAAGTGATACGATACTAGTCTGTTATCGGGTTATCTGGTAGTAAACACAAGTCTGAATAGTCAGACAGGTTATATTATACTGGTTTTTTGTCAGGTTATCTGGTAGTAAACACAAGTCTGAATAGTCAGACAAGTGATACTATACTAGTCTGTTATCGGGTTATCTGGTAGTAAACACAAGTCTAAATAGTCAGACAGGTTATATTATACTAGTCTGTTATCGGGTTATCTGGTAGTAAACACAAGTCTGAATAGTCGGACAAGTGATACGGTACTAGTCTGTTATCGGGTTATCTGGTAGTAAACACAAGTCTGAATAGTCGGACAAGTGATACGGTACTAGTCTGTTATTGGGTTATCTGGTAGTAAACACAAGTCTGAATAGTCGGACACGTAATACGGTACTAGTCTGTTATCGGGTTATCTGGTAGTAAACACAAGTCTGAATAGTCGGACACGTAATACGGTACTAGTCTGTTATCGGGTTATCTGGTAGTAAACACAAGTCTGAATAGTCGGACAAGTGATACGGTACTAGTCTGTTATCGGGTTATCTGGTAGTAAACACAAGTCTGAATAGTCGGACAAGTGATACGGTACTAGTCTGTTATCGGGTTATCTGGTAGTAAACACATGTCTGAATAGTCGGACACGTAATACGGTACTAGTCTGTTATCGGGTTATCTGGTAGTAAACACAAGTCTGAATAGTCGGACAAGTGATACGGTACTAGTCTGTTATCGGGTTATCTGGTAGTAAACACAAGTCTGAATAGTCGGACACGTAATACGGTACTAGTCTGTTATCGGGTTATCTGGTAGTAAACACAAGTCTGAATATTCGGACAAGTGATACGATACTAGTCTGTTATCGGGTTATCTGGTAGTAAACACAAGTCTAAATAGTCAGACAGGTTATATTATACTAGTCTGTTATCGGGTTATCTGGTAGTAAACACAAGTCTGAATAGTCGGACACGTAATACGGTACTAGTCTGTTATCGGGTTATCTGGTAGTAAACACAAGTCTGAATATTCGGACAAGTGATACGATACTAGCCTGTTATCGGGTTATCTGGTAGTAAACACAAGTCTAAATAGTCAGACAGGTTATATTATACTGGTCTTTTGTCAGGTTATCTGGTAGTAAACACAAGTCTGAATAGTCAGACAGGTTATATTATACTGGTCTAGATCTTTTGTCAGGTTATCTGGTAGTAAACACAAGTCTGAATAGTCAGACAGGTTATATTATACTGGTCGTTTGTCAGGTTATCTGGTAGTAAACACAAGTCTGAATAGTCAGACAGGTTATATTATACTGGTCTTTTGTCAGGTTATCTGGTAGTAAACACAAGTCTGAATAGTCAGACAGGTTATATTATACTGGTCTTTTGTCAGGTTATCTGGTAGTAAACACAAGTCTGAATAGTCAGACAGATTATATTATACTGGTCTTTTGTCAGATTATCCGGTAGTAAACACAAGTCTGAATAGTCAGACAGGTTATATTATACTGGTCTTTTGTCAGGTTATCTGGTAGTAAACACAAGTCTGAATAGTCAGACAGGTTACATTATACTGGTCTTTTGTCAGGTTATCTGGTAGTAAACACAAGTCTGAATAGTCAGACAGGTTATATTATACTGGTCTTTTGTCAGGTTATCTGGTAGTAAACACAAGTCTGAATAGTCGGACAAGTGATACGGTACTAGTCTGTTATCGGGTTATCTGGTAGTAAACACAAGTCTGAATAGTCGGACACGTAATACGGTACTAGTCTGTTATCGGGTTATCTGGTAGTAAACACAAGTCTGAATATTCGGACAAGTGATACGATACTAGTCTGTTATCGGGTTATCTGGTAGTAAACACAAGTCTAAATAGTCAGACAGGTTATATTATACTAGTCTGTTATCGGGTTATCTGGTAGTAAACACAAGTCTGAATAGTCGGACACGTAATACGGTACTAGTCTGTTATCGGGTTATCTGGTAGTAAACACAAGTCTGAATATTCGGACAAGTGATACGATACTAGCCTGTTATCGGGTTATCTGGTAGTAAACACAAGTCTAAATAGTCAGACAGGTTATATTATACTGGTCTTTTGTCAGGTTATCTGGTAGTAAACACAAGTCTGAATAGTCGGACACGTAATACGGTACTAGTCTGTTATCGGGTTATCTGGTTGTAAACACAAGTCTGAATAGTCGGACAAGTGATACTATACTAGTCTGTTATCGGGTTATCTGGTAGTAAACACAAGTCTGAATAGTCGGACACGTAATACGGTACTTGTCTGTTATCGGGTTATCTGGTAGTAAATACAAGTCTGAATATTCGGACAAGTGATACGATACTAGTCTGTTATCGGGTTATCTGGTAGTAAACACAAGTCTGAATAGTCAGACAGGTTATATTATACTGGTTTTTTGTCAGGTTATCTGGTAGTAAACACAAGTCTGAATAGTCAGACAAGTGATACTATACTAGTCTGTTATCGGGTTATCTGGTAGTAAACACAAGTCTAAATAGTCAGACAGGTTATATTATACTAGTCTGTTATCGGGTTATCTGGTAGTAAACACAAGTCTGAATAGTCGGACAAGTGATACGGTACTAGTCTGTTATCGGGTTATCTGGTAGTAAACACAAGTCTGAATAGTCGGACAAGTGATACGGTACTAGTCTGTTATTGGGTTATCTGGTAGTAAACACAAGTCTGAATAGTCGGACACGTAATACGGTACTAGTCTGTTATCGGGTTATCTGGTAGTAAACACAAGTCTGAATAGTCGGACACGTAATACGGTACTAGTCTGTTATCGGGTTATCTGGTAGTAAACACAAGTCTGAATAGTCGGACAAGTGATACGGTACTAGTCTGTTATCGGGTTATCTGGTAGTAAACACAAGTCTGAATAGTCGGACAAGTGATACGGTACTAGTCTGTTATCGGGTTATCTGGTAGTAAACACATGTCTGAATAGTCGGACACGTAATACGGTACTAGTCTGTTATCGGGTTATCTGGTAGTAAACACAAGTCTGAATAGTCGGACAAGTGATACGGTACTAGTCTGTTATCAGGTTATCTGGTAGTAAACACAAGTCTGAATAGTCGGACACGTAATACGGTACTAGTCTGTTATCGGGTTATCTGGTAGTAAACACAAGTCTGAATATTCGGACAAGTGATACGATACTAGTCTGTTATCGGGTTATCTGGTAGTAAACACAAGTCTAAATAGTCAGACAGGTTATATTATACTAGTCTGTTATCGGGTTATCTGGTAGTAAACACAAGTCTGAATAGTCGGACACGTAATACGGTACTAGTCTGTTATCGGGTTATCTGGTAGTAAACACAAGTCTGAATATTCGGACAAGTGATACGATACTAGCCTGTTATCGGGTTATCTGGTAGTAAACACAAGTCTAAATAGTCAGACAGGTTATATTATACTGGTCTTTTGTCAGGTTATCTGGTAGTAAACACAAGTCTGAATAGTCGGACACGTAATACGGTACTAGTCTGTTATCGGGTTATCTGGTTGTAAACACAAGTCTGAATAGTCGGACAAGTGATACTATACTAGTCTGTTATCGGGTTATCTGGTAGTAAACACAAGTCTGAATAGTCGGACACGTAATACGGTACTAGTCTGTTATCGGGTTATCTGGTAGTAAATACAAGTCTGAATATTCGGACAAGTGATACGATACTAGTCTGTTATCGGGTTATCTGGTAGTAAACACAAGTCTGAATAGTCAGACAGGTTATATTATACTGGTTTTTTGTCAGGTTATCTGGTAGTAAACACAAGTCTGAATAGTCAGACAAGTGATACTATACTAGTCTGTTATCGGGTTATCTGGTAGTAAACACAAGTCTAAATAGTCAGACAGGTTATATTATACTAGTCTGTTATCGGGTTATCTGGTAGTAAACACAAGTCTGAATAGTCGGACACGTAATACGGTATTAGTCTGTTATCGGGTTATCTGGTAGTAAACACAAGTCTGAATAGTCGGACAAGTGATACGGTACTAGTCTGTTATCGGGTTATCTGGTAGTAAACACAAGTCTGAATAGTCGGACAAGTGATACGGTACTAGTCTGTTATTGGGTTATCTGGTAGTAAACACAAGTCTGAATAGTCGGACACGTAATACGGTACTAGTCTGTTATCGGGTTATCTGGTAGTAAACACAAGTCTGAATAGTCGGACACGTAATACGGTACTAGTCTGTTATCGGGTTATCTGGTAGTAAACACAAGTCTGAATATTCGGACAAGTGATACGATACTAGTCTGTTATCGGGTTATCTGGTAGTAAACACAAGTCTAAATAGTCAGACAGGTTATATTATACTAGTCTGTTATCGGGTTATCTGGTAGTAAACACAAGTCTGAATAGTCGGACACGTAATACGGTACTAGTCTGTTATCGGGTTATCTGGTAGTAAACACAAGTCTGAATATTCGGACAAGTGATACGATACTAGCCTGTTATCGGGTTATCTGGTAGTAAACACAAGTCTAAATAGTCAGACAGGTTATATTATACTGGTCTTTTGTCAGGTTATCTGGTAGTAAACACAAGTCTGAATAGTCGGACACGTAATACGGTACTAGTCTGTTATCGGGTTATCTGGTTGTAAACACAAGTCTGAATAGTCGGACAAGTGATACTATACTAGTCTGTTATCGGGTTATCTGGTAGTAAACACAAGTCTGAATAGTCGGACACGTAATACGGTACTAGTCTGTTATCGGGTTATCTGGTAGTAAATACAAGTCTGAATATTCGGACAAGTGATACGATACTAGTCTGTTATCGGGTTATCTGGTAGTAAACACAAGTCTGAATAGTCAGACAGGTTATATTATACTGGTTTTTTGTCAGGTTATCTGGTAGTAAACACAAGTCTGAATAGTCAGACAAGTGATACTATACTAGTCTGTTATCGGGTTATCTGGTAGTAAACACAAGTCTAAATAGTCAGACAGGTTATATTATACTAGTCTGTTATCGGGTTATCTGGTAGTAAACACAAGTCTGAATAGTCGGACACGTAATACGGTATTAGTCTGTTATCGGGTTATCTGGTAGTAAACACAAGTCTGAATAGTCGGACAAGTGATACGGTACTAGTCTGTTATCGGGTTATCTGGTAGTAAACACAAGTCTGAATAGTCGGACAAGTGATACGGTACTAGTCTGTTATTGGGTTATCTGGTAGTAAACACAAGTCTGAATAGTCGGACACGTAATACGGTACTAGTCTGTTATCGGGTTATCTGGTAGTAAACACAAGTCTGAATAGTCGGACACGTAATACGGTACTAGTCTGTTATCGGGTTATCTGGTAGTAAACACAAGTCTGAATAGTCGGACAAGTGATACGGTACTAGTCTGTTATCGGGTTATCTGGTAGTAAACACAAGTCTGAATAGTCGGACAAGTGATACGGTACTAGTCTGTTATCGGGTTATCTGGTAGTAAACACATGTCTGAATAGTCGGACACGTAATACGGTACTAGTCTGTTATCGGGTTATCTGGTAGTAAACACAAGTCTGAATAGTCGGACAAGTGATACGGTACTAGTCTGTTATCGGGTTATCTGGTAGTAAACACAAGTCTGAATAGTCGGACAAGTGATACGGTACTAGTCTGTTATCGGGTTATCTGGTAGTAAACACAAGTCTGAATAGTCGGACACGTAATACGGTACTAGTCTGTTATCGGGTTATCTGGTAGTAAACACAAGTCTGAATAGTCGGACACGTAATACGGTACTAGTCTGTTATCGGGTTATCTGGTAGTAAACACAAGTCTAAATAGTCGGACACGTAATACGGTACTAGTCTGTTATCGGGTTATCTGGTAGTAAACACAAGTCTGAATAGTCGGACACGTAATACGATACTAGTCTGTTATCGGGTTATCTGGTAGTAAACACAAGTCTGAATAGTCGGACAAGTGATACGGTACTAGTCTGTTATCGGGTTATCTGGTTATAAACACAAGTCTGAATAGTCGGACAAGTGATACGATACTAGTCTGTTATCGGGTTATCTGGTAGTAAACACAAGTCTGAATAGTCGGACAAGTGATACGGTACTAGTCTGTTATCGGGTTATCTGGTAGTAAACACAAGTCTGAATAGTCGGACAAGTGATACGGTACTAGTCTGTTATCGGGTTATCTGGTAGTAAACACAAGTCTGAATAGTCGGACAAGTGATACGATACTAGTCTGTTATCGGGTTATCTGGTAGTAAACACAAGTCTGAATAGTCGGACAAGTGATACGATGCTAGTCTGTTATCGGGTTATCTGGTAGTAAACACAAGTCTGAATAGTCGGACAAGTGATACGGTACTAGTCTGTTATCGGGTTATCTGGTAGTAAACACAAGTCTGAATAGTCGGACAAGTGATACGATACTAGTCTGTTATCGGGTTATCTGGTTATAAACACAAGTCTGAATAGTCGGACAAGTGATACGGTACTAGTCTGTTATCAGGTTATCTGGTTGTAAACACAAGTCTAAATAGTCAGACAGGTTATATTATACTGGTCTTTTGTCAGGTTATCTGGTAGTAAACACAAGTCTGAATAGTCGGACAAGTGATACGGTACTAGTCTGTTATCGGGTTATCTGGTAGTAAACACAAGTCTGAATAGTCGGACAAGTGATACGGTACTAGTCTGTTATCGGGTTATCTGGTAGTAAACACAAGTCTGAATAGTCGGACACGTAATACGGTACTAGTCTGTTATCGGGTTATCTGGTAGTAAATACACGTCCGAATAGTCGGATAAGTTATAAAATACTGGTTTGTTATTGGTCGGATCATTGTGACTACTTTTGTATATGTAAGTGATGTTTATTTTTTAATTGCAGACTTATTAGATAATTAATAATGTTGTGAAGACTCTGGTTACGCTGTATATTATGGCATATTTTAGTATATTTATATACGTCGGTAAGATATACACGTGTTTGATATCGTGGAAAAATAAACAAGCAGTTGTAACATTTTCATGTTATTTTAATTAAAGTCACCATCATCAACAAATTCCATAAATAGTTCACATCAAGATTAAGTAGGATTACTACTATGTGTGTTGTGGTATGTGTAAGTATGCACAGCAATATATATGTCGGTTGGCCAGAATGCGACAACATTTGTTGCTTTAGCCGCGCACATATTCACTTGCATGCTATCAACAGGTGATTGTGCTAAGAGGGAGTAAACAAAAGTAACATATTAATCATATTTCAATAAGCAAATGTTCTGTGTAAGTGAAAATATTGGATAAATAGATATTATTGAATTTCTTCTTTCCAGCATGCCTTGCTATGCACTCTACTTTGTCACTACAATGTTACCAGTGCAATGAACTGACGTCGAACTGTTTAATAGAATATGGGAAAACTGTCACCGCGTGTCGTCAAGAAAACCCCAAATGTCAGGTATGAACGAATTATTAAGTCATCGTGCATGTGCATGTTGTTAGTAGTTGTAAAGTTTCACAAATTTCCTTATCTGGGAATGCATGAGTAAAAGAACCTATATATGTTCATTGTATTTTACGGTTTTGATTCCACGTGGCGGATTTTAAAGATTTAATATACATGAAAACATGACATTTTACTTTTGGATACTGTATTTTGATGGTTACATTGGATTATTATTTATCGTGAACAAATAGTTGTCGTATCACGTGACTAAGTATTCTTTGTGTGAAGCAATACGATGTTTACCACTGCATATTTTGGTACTTACCATGACTACACTTGCATATTAGTGTTTTCCACCCAACCATTGTATATAATATAATTACGAATAATACGCGTTTGTGTATATAACGTAAGTATCTTTTATCTACGTAGATTACTTATATAGAGGAGAGAGGTCAACTGATCATGTTTGCCAGGGATTGTGCTGCCCCTGCTATGTGCTATGACAACTGTGAAATTGACACTACCACTGGTGAGTAATTACAATAATTAAATACCAAAAAATGCGTGTATTCGAAAAAATACTGTGATACGTTGCTTTTGTAAATAAAACATAATATCTTTACTACTTAAACCCCATCCGTTCAGTATTTTTATTTATTTATTTATTTATTTATTTATTATAGGAAATAACGTTTGCCAACATTGCTGCGATACGAATCTTTGTAACCATGGTAATGCTCTGAACTCACGGACGAAGAATACCATTCCCATGTGTCTAATGTTATGGCTTGTTATAATCTCCATTATATGAAGTGTATAACGTTTTAATAAAACACTGCCACAAAATGTAAGAAGACGACGAGATTACTAAATTACTAAATGTGGAATTCCAAATTAATGATGACGTCAGATAAACTGAACCTACATGCTGTGAAAATGTGTACTTCAGTTAGTATGTTAATCAAATAATGCATCACGTGAATTTTTCATGTCGAGGCTGACAGAGATGATTATGTTTTGCTTCTAATGTCCATGATGTCGGGATATCATTGTAAAAGTGTTCTTAAAACGCCCTCAACGACCAAGGACACGCTTAGCTGAGCTATTTTCGTCACCAGACAAGAGACGCCGGTATTACGCCGTGCATTAATTCCGTATTGAACATATAATAAAAAAGAATCAGTAAATGATATAAAACGATGATGTAACTTTCAAGATGTTTATTTTTAATAAGATGGTAATAAACAAAGTTTTATATATATATCGGTTATTGATGTATATTTTGCTCTCATTTTGCTGTTTTATCTAGGATGTTGTTTCGCCTTTGTCGTGTTTCAGTCCCTGGTTTCAGTATTAAGTAGAACGAAAACGATAGCGTACGTGATGACCGTACGTACATCATCGCCGTGGCGTAGAGTACACCACTAAAACACTAAGAAACTGATATACCATTTAATAATAACATATTATTACATTGAATTAATTAATAATATTATACATCTGTCACCGTAACGCCATAAGTTAAAGCGTGCCGTATTTGTTTACAGCATTTTACGTAATATTTCCATCCTACCATATTAGGAAATGCGAATTCCAAATATGGAATGATTACGCACGTAAGCGTCCTCTAATAATAAAAACAAACAAGGCTGCCAAAACAGTTTGACCGGACTCCACACAAAGAAGTTTACTGATTCTGTTCTAAACATTTCGGATTTCGCCATTCCCATGGTGTAATCTTGGAAGGAAAAGATGTATAATAATAATAAGGTTATTACCAGGATACCTTTTAGTATGCACTCAGACAGAACGCCGCGCATCGACCGACGCGCACTGTCTTCGTGCATACTTTGAGGCATCCTCGTAATAACTTCATAATATTATACTGTTTTATTAAACATGTATCCGTAATATCTAGATGGTGTTTATATTGTAAAACGCTTCTGGGTTTCATGATGCGCTACCATAGCGAGGCAACCCTAATTTGCATATTTCTAGGGTTTGATGTCCAGAGTAATCAATTCAAAGTTTCACATTCAGGGTATATTTTTAGAATACAATAACATCATTGTTTACAGTTAAATGTATGTATTCGGATATCTGTGTAACAATCTAGATATAACCAGTATCACTAACCACCGTGACGCATTGCAGTCAATTGCATCCTATTTATGATATCGCGTACAGAGGTAAGTGTAGAGTCATAAAATGAGATGGACGGAATCTGTTTACCGCCATGGTAGAGTAGAAAAACATTCGTTCTTCAGTCGAGATAACATGAATTTTTTTGAAAATTTACTTCAGAGGAAACTTGCACAATAGTTGATTATGACTCGGGTTCGGTGAGTTGCCGCTGACTCACTCCGATAATAGATTTAATGTTTAAGTCCGTCCCGTTTCAGACACTACGACGAGGTGTCATCTGATTCTACGTGCAAGATGAGTCGAATATTCGTATTGCTGTGTTCGGGTAAGAGATGATACCGCTATGTGTATTTTCGATTAACTTTAGTAATTATTTATTTGCCAACATATTATTTATAGTTTGCGTATTTTTATGTCATCTTGCCTTTCTACATCGGTGTACTTGATTTGTAATGGGAGTGGTGATGATAATGTTAATTCTTTGTTGGTTTTGCTCTTATACAAGTCGACGACAACCATCCTAAGGCAGAGAGTATTTATTTTTGAAAAATGAAAAAAAAAAAACATGTATGCGAGGTAGACTGTGTCGAATGTACACGGCGATGTACAGGATGTCTGGTTAGAGGGCGGTCGTCACCATCACACTGAATCTGCTGAATTATGAGTAATACGTGCTCGTGTAACGAAGGGAAAGGGGCATAGATAGTTCACACTCCTAAACCGAATACGTGCCCGGCTAACTGTGCTGAACTCACACTTGTAGTCAATCTAACAAACCGTTACAACTAAACTAAAAAGATACAACATTATCTCTCTCTTCATGTTAGCAGAATATAACAATGGCCGATGGTGATGGCTGCTGTTATTTATAGCTGTGTCGTTATGAAAACATACCATCATGTATCAGTCGATCATTGATACCTTGACAAGTCTATAAATACACCTAAAACACATGAAGTATGCGTGACACCTGTTAATGGAATATACAATGAGCTATGACGTAATGAACAGGTTATAAATAGCACTGAAGAGATAAACTATGACCTGGCTACCAATTATCATAAAAACATGATTAGTTATTTATTATTATTTGTATTGGGTACTCTAAGATTCTGGTATATCACAGTTTGCAATTAAATTGCCGTTATTGTAGAATAGAAAGCACTGTCTGTTAAATGAACTGAGCGATTACGCATTCATTTGAATTAATTGTACGTACAAATAAATCACCAGTGGACGTCTCTTATATTATAAAACAACAACTCCCGCTCAAAGGGAAATCATATTCCAGTTCCAGCATGGAAATTCACTTATTTATTTAGTTTGCTGAAATATGTTATGGCAAATTTTGCAGGTTTACCAGTTCGTCAACAGAGGGCGCTATGCCTTGGGCGAAAACAAAACTTGGTTCACAACCATTTTGCAGCTTTGTCTTTTTTGTGACAGTTGTATACCACTGCACCATTCATACGAGGAATGACATTAACAACATCCCGTGATATAAATGGGTGCAAGGAATGACATTAACAACATCACGTGATATAAATGGGTGCAAGGAATGACATTCACAACATCACGTGATATAAATGGGTGCAAGGAATGACATTCACAACATCACGTGATATAAATGGGTGCAAGGAATGACATTCACAACATCACGTGATATAAATGGGTTCAAGGAATGACATTCACAACATCACGTGATATAAATGGGTGCAAGGAATGACATTAACAACATCACGTGATATAAATGGGTGCAAGGAATGACATTCACAACATCACGTGATATAAATGGGTGCAAGGAATGACATTCACAACATCACGTGATATAAATGGGTGCAAGGAATGACATTAACAACATCACGTGATATAAATGGGTTCAAGGAATGACATTCACAACATCACGTGATATAAATGGGTGCAAGGAATGACATTAACAACATCACGTGATATAAATGGGTGCAAGGAATGACATTCACAACATCACGTGATATAAATGGGTGCAAGGAATGACATTCACAACATCACGTGATATAAATGGGTGCAAGGAATGACATTAACAACATCACGTGATATAAATGGGTTCAAGGAATGACATTCACAACATCACGTGATATAAATGGGTGCAAGTAATGACATTCACAACATCACGTGATATAAATGGGTGCAAAGAATGACATTCACAACATCACGTGATATAAATGGGTGCAAGGAATGAAATTAACAACATCACGTGATATAAATGGGTGCAAGGAATGACATTTACAACATCACGTGATATAAATGGGTGCAAGGAATGACATTCACAACATCACGTGATATAAATGGGTGCAAGGAATGACATTAACAACATCACGTGATATAAATGGGTGCAAGGAATGACATTCACAACATCACGCGATATAAATGGGTTCAAGGAATGACATTCAAAACATCACGTGATATAAATGGGTTCAAGGAATGACATTCACAACATCACGTGATATAAATGGGTGCAAGGAATGACATTAACAACATCACGTGATATAAATGGGTGCAAGCAGTGACATTCACAACATCACGTGATATAAATGGGTGCAAGGAATGACATTCACAACATCACGTGATATAAATGGGTGCAAGGAATGACATTAACAACATCACGTGATATAAATGGGTGCAAGCAGTAACATTCACAACATCACGTGATATAAATGGGTGCAAGGAATGACATTCACAACATCACGTGATATAAATGGGTGCAAGGAATGACATTAACAACATCACGTGATATAAATGGGTGCAAGGAATGACATTCGCAACATCACGCGATATAAATGGGTTCAAGGAATGACATTCACAACATCACGCGATATAAATGGGTTCAAGGAATGACATTCACAACATCACGTGATATAAATGGGTTCAAGGAATGACATTAACAACATCACGTGATATAAATGGGTGCAAAGAATGACATTCACAACATCACGTGATATAAATGGGTGCAAGGAATGACATTCACAACATCACGTGATATAAATGGGTGCAAGCAGTGACATTCACAACATCACGTGATATAAATGAGTGCAAGCAGTGACATTCACAACATCACGTGATATAAATGGGCTCAAGGAATGACATTAACAACATCACGTGATATAAATGGGTCCAAGGAATGACATTCACAACATCACGTGATATAAATGGGTTCAAGGAATGACATTCACAACATCACGTGATATAAATGGGTGCAAGGAATGACATTAACAACATCACGTGATATAAATGGGTGCAAGCAGTGACATTCATAACATCACGTGATAAAAATGGGTTCAAGGAATGACATTAACAACATCACGTGATATAAATGGGTGCAAGCAGTCACATTCACAACATCACGCGATATAAATGGGTTCAAGGAATGACATTAACAACATCACGTGATATAAATGGGTGCAAGGAATGACATCCACAACATCACGTGATATAAATGGGTTCAAGGAATGACATTCACAACATCACGTGATATAAATGGGTTCAAGGAATGACATTCACAACATCACGTGATATAAATGGGTGCAAGCAGTGACATTCACAACATCACGTGATATGAATGGGTGCAAGGAATGACATTCACAACATCACGTGATATAAATGGGTTCAAGGAATGACATCCACAACATCACGTGATATAAATGGGTTCAAGGAATGACATTCACAACATCACGTGATATAAATGGGTGCAAGCAGTGACATTCACAACATCACGCGATATAAATGGGTGCAAGGAATGACATTCACAACATCACGTGATATAAATGGGTGCAAGGAATGACATTAACAACATCACGTGATATAATGGGTGCAAGGAATGACATTCACAACGTCACGTGATATAAATGAGTTCAAGGTATGACATTCACAACATCACGTGATATAAATGGGTGCAAGGAATGACATTCACAACGTCACGTGATATAAATGAGTTCAAGGTATGACTTTCACAACATCACGTGATATAAATGGGTGCAAGGAATGACATTCACAACATCACGTGATATAAATGGATGCAAAGAATGGCATTCACAACAACACGTGATATAAATGGGTGCAAGGAATGACATTCACAACATCACGTGATATAAATGGGTTCAAGGAATGACATTCACAATGTCACGTGATATAAATGGGTGCAAGGAATGACATTCACAACGTCACGTGATATAAATGGGTGCAAGCAGTGACATTCACAACATCACGTGATATAAATGGGTGCAAGAAATGACATTCACAACATCACGCGATATAAGTGGGTGCAAGGAATGACATTCACAACATCACGCGATATAAATGGGTGCAAGGAATGACATTCACAACGTCACGTGATATAAATGAGTTCAAGGTATGACATTCACAACATCACGTGATATAAATGGGTGCAAGGAATGACATTCACAACATCACGTGATATAAATGGGTGCAAGGAATGACATTCACAACATCACGTGATATAAATGGGTGCAAGGAATGACATTCACAACGTCACGTGATATAAATGGGTGCAAGGAATGACATTCACAACGTCACGTGATATAAATGGGTTCAAGGAATGACATTCACAACGTCACGTGATATAAATGGGTGCAAGGAATGACATTCACAACGTCACGTGATATAAATGATCACCGGAGTGAGGTTCAGAACGCCAAGTGATATAGAATGAATGCAAGTGTGACGTTCACAATGGTCGATTACAAACATTGGTTCAATGGATGACGTTCACAAAGTTTAAATTGTCTTGATCGATGGCCATCTGTCAATGCAAAATACTGTTAAAGGGCGGTAGTCGTTGCGCTGCGCGTGTGCGACATTTATGTTGATAAACAGTATGAAGTTCAACTTGGGCGCGACTAGCATTAATTACCGCTCGTGACTCCTTCGATACCTTCTAAACACCTAATAAAATAGCTAATTAAAGCTTGATAACGTCTCAGTTTGTACTTGTTGATCAGCGCAACAGTCAACGTTGCCATCTTTGTTTATATGAGACCAATATATCTCACGCATGCGTGGCGCGACGACTACCGCCCTTTAATATAATATTTTCCTTTTCTTAAATCAGTGGCAGTATTTCTGAGTTGTTCTACCCAAGCATTGAAATGTCACAGTTGTAGTGACGTATCAGAATGTGTAACAGAATTCGAGAACACAACAATGACGTGTGACGAACGAATACCAAATGCACAATGTCAGGTAAGTTGTTTTGATATGGCTACTACAAACAAAACTTCACAAATACAAACTATTCAACATAGTTATACACTGGAGTACCGTAAAGGGCGCTATTACGGGAACTTCTATTACTTCACCAGCTTCCCTAAAATAATCATTCAATTTTACATTTCTTGTATTGTTTTATTTCTGTTCAGTCTCACTTATTGATTTAATTTTCTTATTGTTTACTTTATTTTGTTACTTTTTTAGCTAGCTGTTGTTTATTTATTGTATTATTTTCAAGATCCCAATAAGGATACGAAATCAATAAAGTTATTTACTTATTTAAAGTTACTACTTACCAACTTACTTACAAAATGTAAAAAATCAAGGCTACAGATCGAGTTATGCTATCGAAGGAAGAATACATATGTAAGAAGAGATCCAGTACAAAGATTTGTTTAAAGGTTTAGATTTGCCCTCTGTTTAACAGTTTAAAGCGGGGAGCCGTCACCTGCGCATGCGTCAGATGGCCATAGCGTGTCATTGTTTACAAACAAGCGTCTACCCATGAGCCTTTGGGTTTTTAGCATGTGTCGTCGCTTTAACTAATCATAACAATTCGGTTTTTTTCGGCAGGTGTTGCGCACTAAACTTGTAATTGGTGGCGAAATAACTGCGTTTGTCAGAGGATGTGATGTATCAGCAGCATGCATCGATAATTGTAAAAGGAAAGAGGAGAGTAAGTCAATCTGCTATGTTCAATATCGATGCTATGACCGGCTTCGTCTCTAACAACTGTTTGAAACTATCTTTCACTCGTGGGAATTACGACATTAGTGTCTAGACATAGTAAAACAATATTTGTTCGTTGCTAACAGTTCTTTCCTTTTTATTCAGACGGTGTTAGTGTCGAAGTATGTCAGACTTGCTGCGATTCAGATTATTGTAACACTGGTAACGGTGACGTCACGCTCGCGGAAAATATTGGCAGCACAATGCAAGGAAGTGTTCTTTTAGTGGTTACGGTTTTGGCGTTAGTGACCGGCAATGTCGTGATGACACGCATGTAACAATCGTGATAATGTACACTTCAAGAGTTCGACTTTTTTAGTATCAATTAAATTTCCGGGTTCTTCCCAGTATTTGTCTTTATATTATACTTTCAATGACATCTTCCACAGTTAAACTTCACATGATGTATGACAAATTTGTATTATTAATTAAAAGTACGAACACGTAATATAATGAACATGTGCGTGTAAATAGTTTCATTTTCTCACCAAATAAATACTATTTTGATTGCTACAAAAAAAAATAGTTTTAGTTTACAACACATAGAATTGTTTACTGTTACAGGAGAGGCATGCCACACAGCTCCTGACTTTACAGTATGGGTAAAAGATGTTGAGCTACTCATCCTTGGTTATTTACGAAGTTACTCGCGTCAATGGGGGAAATAAAAGAGGATACTATAATACAAAAACAATAACACCATCTTGACGGTTAACGGAATACTAGGAATCTTCCCTAATTTATTATGCACGCATGCGCAAATGCAAAAAAGTGAACTTACAAAAACGCATGGACCAATAACACTCGAGTTTACAGTCTAACAAAAGAGACATGAAAACAGTTATCATCTTCCTTATTGAAAGCCAGAGGCGAAAATAAGGAAACTTACATCTCTTATGACAAGCTAAATATTGAAGAAACTTTATGTGACGAATATTCGGATAATAGAATACTAGCCAAGGACGTTATGCAGGAAACGTTGAACACGCATCTTAAAGAAAACAGTGGCAGTTCAAATGGTTTAAGTGTAGAACCTGAGCTAGCGATGAAAGGATGTAATTTAAATGCTGATTCTGGAAATTACACGGGCTGCTAAGTACTTTACAAGATACTGACTTCGTCTCTTATTTAAATAAATTTGATTTGATTCTGCTGGTATGGCGTGTATACGTGGTTAGTGCTAGACATGTACGTTGGAATCACAGATTTTAGAGGTATTCACAAAACGAGATATAAATTATTGTCGGTAAACATCAATTAAATTTGCATATTGAACAAGTAGTCAGTAAATCTTATATTTGTTTAGACGTTGGTGGAATTGCCTTACGTTATTTGTAAACAGCTGATATTTGATACAGTCTATCTACCACTCGAAGGATCACTTTGCATTTTAGGTCAGCATTTTGATGATAGTAACCATTATCATAACAGTGTTATAATTTGTGCTGACTTTTAATATGATCAGAACCTGATTATATAGAATATGACGATATTTTTCATATACCAACTTGAATTGATTATATCTAGGAACCTGACTTAATTTCAGCAGAATATGATTCTGAGGTCAATAACTATAGGTGCGAATTTCTTAATCTACGTGTAAAACGTAATATATTCAACTAACATGCTGCAAAACGGATACAGTGTTTTATATTTGTATGTTAGGAATTAGGTATAGCTCAATTTCAGAGGGAAGTGGATGTCGATCCGTGTTCCATGTGACCTTTACAAAGCGCATAATATACATTGTTACATGTAATTTGGGAACACACGCTACACGACGACGGCCTTTAAACATTGTAGACATTAGCAATCAGAACATCCAGCTTTCTGGTCTACTATGATGGTTTACTATGTAATCGACATTTTAAACTTCCGGTATTTAAATCAGTTTATTCAGGTTCTGGCCGAATCACGGTATTTAAATCAGTTTATTCAGGTTCTGACCGAATCATTGGTCATATATGCCTTGGCTTCAGCCAATCGGATGGTTACATTTGGACTAAACAGATATTAATATTATATAACATAATAAATCAGTTGCATATTGTAAGTGTTTGTCAAAAACAGTTAAAAGTATATAATTTGGGGGAAACAAAATTTAACCTGTTTATAACAAAAATGACGTTGTACTTAAATATACTATCACTATACACGTATCCGTAATTTCTCCTACCGTTCACATACTCGCTCGCAGCGTGGATAACATAATGTGAATTACTTGATACTAAAATTTAATTTTATTCAGTTTAAACTACAATATGCTAATATAAACATACATTGCAAGTACATAGTGCGTAAGAAATGGTGTATCAAGTTTCTGACAAGAAATTATTATTGTATGAGGGCGTACCCCGAACACATCACATTGTACTACAATATATGTTACTTGAACCCTCAAGTTAAAATCAGAGTCCTACTTTTTCCAGACAGCTAGTAATTTCCTGGTTGTCTGGATTGTGTCGTTACTTCAGTATCTCTTCTAAGTTTGGTGGGTCGATAACTGTTAACGGTTTTCCTGGATACACGAGACAAGCATCTCCGTCATATTTCACGTCTTCTATAATTAGCATCACATTATCAGCAACATGGGAAGGTCTGAAATATAATAAATGTGACTCAAATAATCGCATGTGCACGTCACAGTACAGTTTATTTATTTATTAACACACAACATCCCCCGGAGGGGATGAAAAGGGTTACAAATCAGATATTAGTAAAAGAAAAATAACCACATAAAAAGTAAGGGCATAAAAAAAAAAAAAAAGATAATAATTTGAATACAAGGAATGTATTACTGGCTTAGTTTATGTAGGTGCTGCTGTCTTGTATTAAAACAGTTTTTTAAATATTGCGCTAAAGGAATAGACATTTTCTCGTCACTTAGTAATGATATGAATTTATTTTCATTACTAAATTTGTCAAAATTTGGTATACGTTTATTAGCTACAATGTAAAGTTTTAATCTTATTTCATTGTAATGAGGACAATTTGTGACAAAATGTTGTTCATCTTCAACATGGTCATTGTCGCACATATTGCAGACTCTTTCTTTAAAATCCAATCCTGTATGCCGGCCTGTTTCAATTTTCAGACAGTGGTTGCCAAGTCTAAATTTTGTTAAGGATTTGCGAAGTTCACTGTTTTTCATAATTGTTAAGTAGTTTTCTTGTTCTATTTTGGTTTTAAAAAGTTTGTAGGTTCTTAGTTTATTTTTAGAATTTGATTTTTTCCTATTGTCATTATTTATTTCATTTTTCCACTCAGTTGTAAACTCTTCTTTTAATTTCTCATCAATTGTTTTTAATTTTGATAATGAGATAACATTTGTTTCATTTAAAAGATAAGAATGGTTAATATTTTTTAATATCAGATCAAGTTTTTTAAACCATTTACTTTTAATAATTTTATTGACATAGTATGCTTCTTGAAGTAGAGTATTTGTGGAATTTGCAATACGATTGGCATATTTTATCATTTGTTTCTTAATAAAAGAGTCAAGAGGTAATTTTCCCAATTCACTATATATTGCCATGATTGGTGTTTTTTTTGAGATACCAAGAATGTACCGATAGTATGTAAGCTGAACATCCTCTACAATTGATTTTGTAGAGCTTTCTTCTCCCCAAATGTCACTCCCATACACAATAACTGGTATAAACAGTATAAACGGTAATTGGAATTTCGAAGGCCGGTGGTCACCGCACAGCGGGTCTTATTTTCTTTATACAAACAATGTATTTTACATGCGTTGTATATGTCACATGGGACCCATATTGATACAGCACGTCGCTATGACAACAGCCCTTAACTTCGCATTAATCATTGCAAATAAGACCAGGCTTTTTATCATTATTGTAAACTTGTTAATGAATTTCGAGTGTTATCCAGAACTTTTGCATTGATTCAAAACTAACATGAGTGGAGATGCAAATATGCGATGCCACGTGACCTATTTTGTTATCTCACGGCGATTCTAAACTGTAGCTTCTAAATTTCACGTAAATTTGGTTTCTATATTTCATAGGTCTAGTATGTATAAGTTCGTGGTTTCAGATTGAAAGAGTTATAGACGACTAAATGAATTGTCATCACAAATGCTATAGATTGTTGGTCAAACAATGACTGCTTGCAATCCTCGGGGGCGGAACTACGTCACAGAACGTGCTATGTTGCTAAGACGCCATGTACCCATATAGTTATATGGGCTTTGCGCGAGCTGCGGAACGCTGGTCGAAGAGCCGGTGAAAATAGCTAAATTCAAGAAAACAACACAAACTCAACTTTCGAAGTAATCCCGAACAACCAAATTTATATATGCTGCACACGCAAAGTTAATCTTGTTACACTGTTCAGGGGAGTCTCAACAACAATCTCAAAGTACCGTTTTCGAGAGTTTTCGGCCTTTCGTGATGGTTGCCAGGCGGTGAAAATGCCCGGATGATGTCCACCCCCGAGAATAACAACCAGTTTTTTCCTGTGATTTGAGATTCACTGTTGGAATGGTGTGATTGTGTGACTTGACTTAACTTAAGCGAGTTTATCAGGCCAGTGTGTTATTCGCTGACTTATGAGATTGATTCCCCGGTAGGTGGACTGAAGTCTGCTGTTTGCAAGTTGGTTTCCGTTTTCGCATAAGTATTTCAAGCTGTGACCTAATGTGTTTTAAAATTCAATTCATTCATATTTTTTAGTAATAACTTTTAGTGATCAAAGAAATGTTTAAAGCAACAATGATTTTTAACATGATTTTTGGTCTCGTGTTTTCGAGTTCACGTGATTTGACGAGCGCCCTCAGTTCAAATGTGGTCATGCTGGTTAATATTGTGGGAAAAAACAAACAACCGGGTTAATAACCTAACCAGAAGGTGTAATGTATATCTCTGAACATCGTTCTAGGGAAAGAGTCCCTTAAGTCCACACCCCTAACCTGAACCCAAACCCCAACACCCCAACCCCCATGTAATTGAAGGTAACGTTATGTGTAGTGCTAAATGGCTAGTGACCACCACTGCAAGATTATTTCTTTGCACAGCAGGGCCAATAGCATTGCGGTTGGAATTCTATTATGAAAATGTTAGCATTAACTGAAATGAAATTTAGGCATAGTGAGCTGGTATTTTAATGGAACAGTTCTGAACACACGCAGAACAAAACTATGTTTACACCCATAGTTCCGCGGTACTTTATCGTGTCTTCTATTTCTGTCGCACAGTGACAACACCACTAAGTATTCTAGCATATCGCCACCCCAGTCCAATATGATTTAAATTAACTAGCATATCGCCACCTTCAATTCGATATGATTTAAACTAACTAGCATAGCGCCACTTTCAGTCCGATATGATTTAAACTAACTAGTATAGCGCCACCATCAGTCGGATATGATTTAAACTAACTAGCATATCGTTACCTTCAGTCCGATATGATTTAAACTAACTAGCATATCGCCACCTTCAGTCGGATATGATTTAAACTAACTAGCATATCGTTACCTTCAGTCCGATATGATTTAAACTAACTAGCATATCGCCACCTTCAGTCGGATATGATTTAAACTAACTAGCATATCGCCACCTTCAGTCCGATATGATTCAAACTAACTAGCATATCGCCACCTTCAGTCCATTGTGATTTAAACTAACTAGCATATCGCCACCTTCAGTCCGATATGATTTTAAACTATCTAGCATATCGCCACTTTCAGTCCGATATGATTTAAACTAACTAGCATATCGCCACCTTCACTCGGATATGATTTAAACTAACTAGCATATCGCCACCTTCAGTCCGATATGGTTTAAATTAACTAGCATATCGCCACCTTCATTCCGATATGATATAAACTAAATAGCATATCACTACCTTCAGTCCGATATGGTTTAAATTAACTAGCATATCGCCATCTCAGTCCGATATGATTTAAATTAACTAGCATATCGCCACCTTCAGTCCGATATGATTTAAATTAACTAGCATATCACCACCTTCAGTCCGATATGGTTTAAATTAACTAGCATATCGCCATCTCAGTCCGATATGATTTAAATTAACTAGCATATCGCCATCTCAGTCCGATATGGTTTAAATTAACTAGCATATCGCCACCATCAGTCCGATATGATTTAAACTAACTAGCATATCGCCACTTTCAGTCCGATATGATTTAAATTAACTAGCATATCACCACCTTCAGTCCGATATGATTTAAATTAACTAGCATATCGCCATCTCAGTCCGATATGATTTAAATTAACTAGCATATCGCCACCATCAGTCTTATATGATTTAAACTAACTAGCATATCGCCACCTTCAGTCCGATATGATTTAAATTAACTAGCATATCGCCACCTTCAGTCGGATATGATTTAAATTAACTAGCATATCGCCAACTTCAGTCCGATATGGTTTAAATTGACCAGCATATCGCCACCTTCAGTTGGATATGATTTAAACTAACTAGCATATCGCCACCTTCACTCGGATATGATTTAAACTAACTAGCATATCGCCACCTTCAGTCCGATATGGTTTAAATTAACTAGCATATCGCCACCTTCATTCCGATATGATATAAACTAAATAGCATATCACTACCTTCAGTCCGATATGGTTTAAATTGACCAGCATATCGCCACCTTCAGTCGGATATGATTTAAACTAACTAGCATATCGCCACCTTCAGTCGGATATGATTTAAACTAACTAGCATATCGCCACCTTCAGTCCGATATGATTTAAATTAACTAGCATATCGCCAACTTCAGTCCGATATGATTTAAACTAACTAGCATATCGCCACCTTCAGTCGGATATGATTTAAACTAACTAGCATATCGCCAAATTCAGTCCGATATGGTTTAAATTAACTAGCATATCGCCATCTCAGTCCGATATGATTTAAGCTAACTAGCATATCGCCACTTTCAGTCCGATATGATTTAAACTAACTAGCATAGCGCCTCATTCAGTCCGATATGATTTAAACTAACTAGCATAGAGCCACCTTCAGTCGAATATGATTTAAATTAACTAGCATAGCGCCACCTTCAGTCGGATATGATTTAAACTAACTAGCATATCGCCACCTTCAGTCCGATATGGTTTAAATTAACTAGCATATCGCCATCTCAGTCCAATATGATTTAAGCTAACTAGCATATCGCCACTTTCAGTCCGATATGATTTAAACTAACTAGCATAGCGCCTCATTCAGTCCGATATGATTTAAACTAACTAGCATAGCGCCACCTTCAGTCGAATATGATTTAAATTAACTAGCATAGCGCCACCTTCAGTCCGATATGATTTAAACTAACTAGCATATCGCCACCTTCAGTCGGATATGATTTAAATTAACTAGCATAGCGCCACCTTCAGTCGGATATGATCAAATTAACTAGCATAGTGCCATTTTCAGTTCAATATGATTTAAAAGAACTAGCATATCGCCACATTTTGTCCAATCTCAGCATTAATAACAAATACATACGTCATTGGCGGAAACCTTTCCAAAGATAACTTCAATTCTCTGGGATAGCGGCACTTTATTCCACTTGCTATAAGAGGTGTATCCACATCACCAGGGCAAAGTGCAGCCACACGTACTTTGTTTTCTTTAATCATAGGTTCCTCCTGAAACAAAAAGATATACATTTAAAGTGTTAATAGCTGTCATTTAGAATCATTAAATCCAATCTTTCCCAAAATTTGTAAAAACAATATACCATTGTCAATCGGCAATATATCAAGTTTTCAGTCTATGTCATAGAGCCAGGGCCTGAAGAGGAAAGTATTACATAGAAACCAATACTCACACTTCCCCATATTTTTCATTCCTTGCAGAAATTGACACTCATCCATAAAAGTACGAACATATAATTAACACTGATAAAACTTAGAACAACACAATTTGAAAGGTCATCGAATGACAATGATATTTAGGACGGGTTGCGGACGGACGGACTCTCATGGATTTAATTCTCATTCATTAGAACATCATAAAATCTGTTATCTGATTTGTGATACAGAAAAATGATACTCTTTCATTCAGACAAGACAACTTAGACAAGTCTGAGTTATTCAATGTTTGTCAGATAATTCTCTAAACTATTTTTTTAAAGAGTCACTGGATATTAATGGTTCATATTAATTCATTAATTCCGTATGATTTGCATCGTTAATAATTAATTATATTTTCATGTATCATTTGCTGTTTTTGTTAGGAGTATGTTACTGGAGTTGACTATTATGTTAATATATTTAAAGCGGGGGAGTCGTCACCTGCACATGCGTCAAATGGCCATGGCGTGTCATTGTCTACAAACAAGCGTCTACCCATGAGCCTTTGCATTTTTGGTGTGTGTTGCTATCGTCGCTTGGGACCCGCGCGTGCGCAGGTGACGACCCTCCCGCTTTAAGTACATCAAATCACATTGAACGGAAGGTGTACGTGTTATACATTGCTTTCAGAAAATTCATTTACATATTTTATGACTAATTTAAAACGTATCACCGAACGTTTCATTCAAACCAAACTGACATAACTTGATTGTCTACAATAATTTACAAAGCCAATCAGATATTGGGCGCACGCGCAGGCTTGGTCGTCCTATTCAGGAGTTTGTATTCATCAACCGTGACATCACAGCGATTGTTCTGATTGTTCTGTCACCGGCAGTTTTCAAATTTATCAAATATCATAATTTATATTATATTTATAAGGCAGTGGCTGGAAACCACCATTTGTTTCTGTTCCGATTATTATTTTTCTGTCACTTTTTTGTGGCTCTTGTAACTCAAAAACTACCAATGCTACAGTCACCAACCTTGGTACGGTTAGTTGTGCATCTGGGTATTTGTAAATCTACTGATCACGTGACCTGGGTATCATGTTTGGAAATGTCCATTACCTCTCATTCGCATGATAGTGGGTGGAGCCTTGTATAACTTTTGCAATGCATCATGAAACTATGAGCAGCTAGGTGACTGTCTAAAAAGTAGGATATCGTTTTTCAGAATTATGACTGGTCAGCTGGTTTGGCAGACAATGACACTTTCTGAGGGTCTAGGCAATAAAAACCCTTACAGTCACGTGACTTTTTCCGCCATGTTTTTTCTCTAAAAACGGTGAAACACGCTTAAAATTCTTTTTCTTTAAAACCACCAAGCATTTAAGTACATTCCATGGCCTGATCACTATATATTAAATCTGATGCATTTTGGACCAGAATGCCATCACAATGTTTAGTCAGAAGATATTTGTTATAATATTTAAACACTACTTTATTAAAAAAAAGTCCTATAATGTGTAGTTATAATAAATTGTTGACTGATACATTCATTCAAAGTAGACCATACATTTAAATAATAAATATAACTAAACTTTCTCAGAGATAGAAATTATCTTCCCATGTATCATCATATAGTATAAGTCAAGGTTTAAATCAAGATGATGTGACAAGTTTTTTGAAGTGTGATGGATGTTTGGTCCTACATAGGGCCACTGAACTATGCCACGTTTGGTAAATTCAAGAAAAAGGAAGCATGCATGTAAAATAAAAATTATAAATTAAATTGACACAGCCATCTCATCTGTATCATATTTTGCTTCAAGATAGCCACCGAAGGAACATAAACGCAGATAGACACATGCGACCACCATTTATTCTTAGATTTGGAGTTATCACAACTTATCCTTATTGCTATTAACCGATAGAAACGTTGTATTTCTAAGGATGCGATAAGGTTTATTACAATATTATTAAGTTTGAAATTAGCCAAACCATCTCAGAGAAGAACTAATTACGATAAAAAAACGGTCACTCGCTTCAGTCAATGGATAAAAACATTAACTTACTGCTACACTTCTTGTGAAACCAACTACACCATGCTTAGTTGCAGTATAAATACTGCATGGAAACCACGGAACGATACCTGGAAACATGAACACATAACATTGCCATAGTCTGTGAGGCGCCATCTATGTTCTTTTTATGCTGTAATGTGTGAATACGGCCATGATGTAAACAATGTGTGAATACGGCCATGATGTAAACAATGTGTGAACACGGCCATGATGTAAACAATGTGTGAACACGGCCATGATGTAAACAATATGTGAACACGGCCATGATGTAAACAATGTGTGAATACGGCCATGATGTAAACAATGTGTGACTACGGCCATGATGTAAACAATGTATGAATACGGCCATGATGTAAAGAATGTGTGAATACGGCCATGATGTAAACAATGTGTGAATACGGCCATGATGTAAACAATGTGTGAACACGGCCATGATGTAAACAATGTGTGAACACGGCCATGGTGTAAACAATGTGTGAATACGGCCATGGTGTAAACAATGTGTGAATACGGCCATGATGTAAACAATATGTGAACACGGCCATGATGTAAACAATGTGTGAATACGGCCATGATGTAAACAATGTATGACTACGGCCATGATGTAAACAATGTATGAATACGGCCATGATGTAAAGAATGTGTGACTACGGCCATGATGTAAACAATGTGTGAATACGGCCATGATGTAAACAATGTGTGAATACGGCCATGATGTAAACAATATGTGAACACGGCCATGATGTAAACAATATGTGAATACGGCCATGATGTAAACAATGCGTGAATACGGCCACGATGTAAACAATGCGTGAACATGGCATGATGTAAACAATTTGTGAATACGGCCATGATGTAAACAATGTGTGAATACGGCCATGATGTAAACAATGTGTGAATACGGCCATGATGTAAACAATGCGTGAATACGGCCATGATGTAAACAATGCGTGAACACGGCCATGATGTAAACAATGTGTGAATACGGCCATGATCTAAACAATGTGTGAATACGGCCATGATGTAAACAATGTGTGAACACGGCCATGATGTAAACAATGTGTGAATACGGCCATGATGTAAACAATGTGTGAACACAGCCATGATGTAAACAATGGGTGAATACGGCAATGATGTAAACAATGGGTGAATACGGCCATGATGTAAACAATGTGTGAATACGGCCATGATGTAAACAATGTGTGAATACGGCCATGATGTAAACAATGTGTGAACACGGCTATGATGTAAACGATGTGTGAATACGGCCATGATGTAAACAATGTGTGAACACAGCCATGATGTAAACAATGTGTGAATACGGCAATGATGTAAACAATGTGTGAATACGGCCATGATGTAAACAATGTGTGAATACGGCAATGATGTAAACAATGTGTGAATACGGCAATGATGTAAACAATGTGTGAATACGCCAATGATGTAAACAATGTGTGAATACGCCAATGATGTAAACAAAGTGTGAATACGGCCATGATGTAAACAATGTGTGAACACGGCTATGATGTAAACAATGTGTGAATACGGCCATGATGTAAACAATGTGTGAATACGGCCATGATGTAAACAATGTGTGAACACGGCCATGATGTAAACAATGTGTGAATACGGCCATGATGTAAACAATGTGTGAACACAGCCATGATGTAAACAATGTGTGAATACGGCAATGATGTAAACAATGTGTGAATACGGCAATGATGTAAACAATGTATGAATACGGCCATGATGTAAACAATGTGTGAATACGGCCATGATGTAAACAATGTGTAAACATGGCATGATGTAAACATTATTCGAAACTTTGTTACATGAAGACCAGTGTCAGTCAAGTATAACTGGTTATAAAATGTATATATACCTGCCCTCGAAGCAGTGTTGATGACCACACCGCCATTTCCTCCATTCTTTGTTCCCATATACTGCACGGCAAGGTAGGTACTTCTGATAACTGCGGTCTATCAGAATAAAAAACAGTATTTGACTTGCGAACAATTTTAAATAATTGGTTGTAAAATGTGCACAAACAGTTCAATAACACCACGTAAACCGAGATTATTTCATATATATCATAAATATATTAAATAAGTACTGAATAATATATAAACATAATTTAAAACGGATCTATAAAATTCGAATTAGACAACATAAATCTTTATATACTAAATGTAACTGTTTAAAATGTTATACATATATTATTGTTTCCATATATTTGGTAAGAAATGATACCACGTGACTACCTCTAAACAAATCACAAATCTGTATAGCGGGAGAGAAATAGCGCTACTTACCAGGTTGATGGCAACCATAAGTTCCATATTGAACTCGTCACCAATGCCAGCATTATTGCATACAATATCAAGTCTCTTGTAGTCTTCCTTTACCTTAGCATAGGCGGCTACAATACATAAATATGAATATTAACTATTACGGAATAATACACGAATATTCCTTTAATAGGGCTGAATGATTTTATCAAATATAACACCCTTGTGATTATATTGTACCAGAACAGAATGGTCACGGATAAATGTATAGTTTGGTTCTGTAGACGTCCTCCTGAATTTTACGAAATTTTGTGTCGATATATACGTTTGCATTCAGCACCAACCCCCACCTCAAATATCTCAACCAACACCACCTTAAAAGTCTCCCTGTCCACCTCATCTCAAACGTCTCCACCTCACCCCACCTCAAAGAGGACACATATTCAACCCTCTCTAACATTCCGTTAAGAGTGGCGATAACGTACTAGAATAAATACTTTCGCATTCAGTATTCTCTTCCCCAAACGTTTTTGACAGTAATGGGTGCTTCTGGTAAACCAGAAATATGGTGACCTAGCCGTGTGTGACCCCTTACGGTGGGAATGAAATAAACTTTTTTCTATGCAAAAAACTCGGAAAATGTCTATTACGTGTCACGTGTCATATATGATTGTATGTTCAGCATCATATCAGTTTCTCAGTGAAGCTCTACTACACATAACAAATACACATAAGACCATACATAACTATTTCACATGTGTTTAACACACATGTAGAACACTGTCTGCCAGTTCTTGTACATTACCTTCTAGTTGTGACGTATTGCTGACGTCACACTGGATGAACACAGTTTTTCCATCCCCATACTCTGCATTAAGTTCCTCTACTGTCTGGCTCCCCTTCTCTTTATTGATATCAACCACGGCAACACCCTGTAAGTGATAGAATAACAATCCGTGACGTTGTCATCTGAGCCAACGTGACAGACAAGTATAACACATGTAGTATATACAGTTTTGAACATGCATTGCAGCTTCAATAGTTGATAGTTTTAAATTGACTGATTCTATTTTCACCATCTAAAAATAATCGTTAAATTGACTGTTTCCTTTGTTATCATAGTCTATCTTGTAACATCTGTTTACAATTTTTTTTCAAATTATGTTTTTAGATTTCCTGATATTCATTTACAATTACATTGTTGACGTTTTGTATTTTTCCCTCACATCACAAATGGTCTATATTAGATCTTTAAAGCGCGGTGGTCGTCGCGCAGCGCATGTTCGAATTGTATGTAAATAAACAATGTATTTTACACGCGTTGTATACATCGATATGAGTCCCATATCGAACAGGACGCAGCACGACGACTGCCGCCCTTTAAGGGTGCGTTTTAAGCCAGTCTCTCCCCCGGGAGGGGGTACTTCTATAGAAGTGCAATACGGGTATGTGCCGCCCGATTGGGGTGTCATTTCACGTTATTTTGTTTAGAAGTGGGTAGTCATTTATCAATGGTTTGGTTTAGAAGTGTGTAGCATTTATTTACTTTTTCACAGGAAAAGGCTGAATAAAATGCGTCGCCCGGATGCGCTCACTCAGGCTGGTTGCGAAAGTTGTGAGCTGGGCGTTTTTTTTTGCTGAAAACACTTGTATTTAGAAGTGGGTATATAAAAAGAAAAAAATGGTTTAGAGGAGGGGAGGCAAGGGGGGTAGCTGGTACGGTTTTATGGGAAATAAAAAGGGCTTTTCACAATTTACGAAGAAAAAAAGACGTTTTTACAGTTTACAGTGTTAACAAATGGAACATTGAATGGTCCGAAGAGCTCTCCGACTCAAATTCTCCACCATTGCTGCACCGTGTGAAGAGACGCATGTGCATATTACCCTCGTAATGCTCTTCATTCGGTTAGAGGGCCTTTTACGTCTTCAATTTTGTAGTGAATTATGTCATCTAGTCGTTTTACAGTTTCTAAAATGTAATTTCCCTGGATTATTCTTTACGATTTTTTATTTGGATGTGAATTTTTGTACGTACGAGAAAATGACACACTTTTACAGCGTACGAAAACAATATTTGATTGATTACGTTGTACGTCTAGCCTGTGATTACAGAATTACGGAATTTATTTTTTCTATTTACGTTGTACGAACAACAAAATATTGCAATTACGTTGAACGAAAATAACCCTTGCCCCCCCTCTTTAGAAGTGAGTAAGGGTTACGAGAGTTGGGCTGCACACCCTTACCCACTTAATGTGAAAGTAGCCCCCCCCCCCCCGGAAGCCAGAGACCCACACTGCTAGATGCCAGGGTTCTATGCCGTATGTGACTGTATACTTCAAATGCCAGGGAATATGCTTTATATTACAAAGTAACACATGGGTGATTTGAGCTGGCGACCAGACACCAAATCATCTAGCTGCACGCCAGCTGTGGCTTCAACTCGGTCACTGGACCAACAATTAACCACTGACGAAGGATAGTTGCTACTTCTAAAACTAAACTAAGAACCTACAAACTTTTAAAACCAAAATAGAACAAGAAAACTACTTAACAATTATGAAAAACAGTAAACGTCGCAAATCTTTAACAAAATTTAGACTTGGCAACCACTGTCTGAAAATTGAAACAGGCCGGCATACATGATTGGATTTTAAAGACTGCAATATGTGCGACAATGACCATGATGAAGATGGACAACATTTTGTCACAAATTGTCCTCATTACAATGAAATAAGATTAAAACTTTACATTGTAGCTAATACATGTATATAAAATTTTGACAAATTTAGTAATGAAAATAAATTCATATCATTACTAAGTGACGAGAAAATGTCAATTTCATTAGCACAATATTTAAATATATTATTATATATTTTATTATAAGA
Source organism: Saccoglossus kowalevskii (assembly GCF_978046115.1). Lineage (NCBI taxonomy): Eukaryota > Metazoa > Hemichordata > Enteropneusta > Harrimaniidae > Saccoglossus > Saccoglossus kowalevskii. The sequence continues at coordinate 35,598,290 of NC_140652.1, read as the reverse complement.
CAGCAGCACCTACATAAACTAAGCCAGTAACACATTCCTTGTATACAATTTTTTATCTTTTTTTAATGCTTTTTTGTTTCTTTAATTTTCATGTAGTTATTTTTCTTTTACTAATATCTGATTTGTAACCCTTTTCAGCCCCTCCGCCGGATGTTGTGTGTTAATAAATAAATGAAAACTTTTGTGTTTTTATGGACTGACTTTAAAACGTTCATCTGGGTCATATATCGCCACCTAGTGTCTATTATCCCCGATTGTTGTAAACAGCAAAAAAGCGATGTTGTCACCCGTACGTCTATCACCACATGGGTAAAATCCGTTTTTGTTTCGTAAACGTGAATCGTCTTCGAAGAAAAAATAATGTTTTACCTCCAAGTTGCAATGGTCAGTGCCATACAACGTAGATAATTCTAATACATTACGTGTATCAAATACAATGATTGGAATCGGAGTAAAACAGTCGAATCAGCGGAAATATTTTTTTCAACTAAGGGTGCCGTGTGAGCAGAATTTATGGCAGGGAGGAGAAATTATTTTATTTTACCTTTTTTTGCAGCCACCCCTCCCCAACTTGCTGCATAAAAAAATTGACACCCCCCAACCAACCACCTATTATTTTCATGACCCCCCTCAATACCCAGTTTTTCATGATTACATTCCATAAAGAATATATGCATGATATCTGTGATCATGAATTTACAATGATATGTAAACCCAATTATATGACAACCACAATCCCAAACCGTGGGCCAACAGCGAAATTTGTTATATTGAGAAGAGATTAGATACCCTTGAGTGATGGTTGGAAACAGTGTCAAGTCGAGAAAATGACATAACCCACACTCCTCAACAACTGACGTCTCGCTTCCATAACACTCATGTTGCATCAACAGAACGAGTACGAACAAAGTGTAGAAAGAAAGAAAATATAAGGAGGAATACCAGAAGAAATGAAAAAAGAACCATCAAACAGGCAAAGATGTTAGTGGTTGATGCATACAGCTCTGATATGGAAGAAAAAGTTGTTAAATCCAAATATGGACATAAACCAGATACTGTTATTAGTACTAATAATATTGCCAAACAGAAGCTGTTGCCCAGGAAACACCGCAATGGTCTAATATACTTGCGAAACATGAGGACCCTGATAACCTGATTGCAATTTTACAAGCCCGTCAGAAAAAGAAACATGCATTAACTTCAGATTCTGAGACTGACGAGTCTGAATGATATTGGTACAAACATATCGTCTCCTGCAATACCATGAGAGTTTAATAGAGTGGGTGTTGCATTAGGGGAAATTATGTGGCATGATTAAAGTATGTTGTACTTTGGGGACAAGAATAACAATATTATATAGCAAAGTATATTGAATACAATAAGTGGTACCAGGAAGACATGCACACAGTTTGTTAAGTCATTATTATTATTATTATTATTATTATTATTATTATTATTATTATTTACAAACAAAGGTTTCATATACTAGTACATATATAAAATACTAGTTTTTTCTACCATCAAAATTTAAGTTTTATTTATTATACTAGTACATTTACAAAGTATGTTTTGTTTTGTTTTTAAGTAAAAAAGTGAATCAAATATGACAAATATTTTTATACGATATCATGTTTGACAGCTGTCATAAAATTTCAAAGCCCCCTCCCCAAGCCACCCATAATTGTTTCATCCCCCCCGCCATAAATTCTGCTCACACCCTAAGCGTAACGAAAGGCAACATACATTCCATAGGTCTACTATTTTCATTTCCCGTTAAGCAGCCAAGGTATCTGGCGTCATCGCTGATGTAAAGGCTTTTGTTTGTAATCTAGAACAAACGTCTATCACAACATAGTTTGTGCCCTGGTTTACCTTTTTACCTCCATGGTTTAACTAATTGCGTAGCCCCTCCCCCTGCCAAAGTTAGAATAACACGCTGTTACCTGTGCTCCCTTCTCTAGTAACTTTACTGTGATAGCGCGTCCAATTCCGTCCGCTCCACCTGTCACCATGGCAATCTTGTTGGCAATTTCCATTGGAGCTGTTTTATCAACTGGTCAGTCGACACTTAATTGACTCTTGTCTTTTTAGGTCAGGTCAGGTAGTCAGATCCGGGGGGCATACCATTACAGTATAATTTGCATATTGGTGTCATCGCTACCACACAGAGTCTGTGCCACTCGCACAGGAAAGATAGACGCAACTTTTTGTTTATGCCTCCATGATTGAACGTAATCCGGGAATCAGACAAGTGTTATGATAGCGACTTCACGTTCACACATTCCGTTCACACGCCGTTGCACTATTGTTTATAATCAAGAACTTGCGTGTATAGTGAGGATACATAATGCTACCCCTATAACAAATCAAAGAAAGCTTAGAAAGAACTCCCGTGTGCTGAGTGTATTGAAGACACATTAAAATTAATTCAAAATTACTTGTACATGAGATATTGATGGAAAAGCTGAAAACTAATTATGTAAATCAGGTAACTAATATGAACAGAACAGAACAAAAAAATTATGAATTATTATGCTAATTAGAGAATTAATATTAACAAATTTTAACCAAAATTAATCAGGCCTGTCTATTGTCCTAGAGCATTTATGTACCAAATTTTACTCAACTGTGATGATCAGTAATTGAGATATCAGTGTTAATTAATTATATTAATTAGGTGATTAATAAGCATAAATATTTACCAAAAACTAATTGGGTTTCTGCATAGTTCTCTTTAAAAGTTTCATTAAAATCCAATTTGTGGTTCTTTATATATCAGTAGAACATTATGCAAATTAGGTAATTAATATCCAATTAAAACTAATCAGGTCTCTACATAATCCTAGAAGATCTATGTAGCAAGTCTCATTGAAATATGATGATTACTAGATATATCAAAAGCTGAAAATTAATTAATTATGCAAATTAGGTAATTAATATGTACTCATATTACCCTAAAAACTATCAGGTCTGTGCAGTGTCCTATGACATCTATGTACCAAGTGTCATTGAAATGTGATGATTACTACTTGAAATATCAAAAGCTGAAAATTAATTAATTATGCAAATTAGCTAATTAATATATACTGATATTACCCTAAAAACTATCAGGTCTGTGCAGTGTCCTATGACATCTATGTACCAAATTTCATTGAAATGTGATGATTACTACTTGAAATATCAAAAGCTGAAAATTAATTAATTATGCAAATTATCTAATTAATATATACTGATATTACTCTAAAAACTATCAGGTTTGTGCAGTGTCCTATGACATCTATGTACCAAGTTTTATTGAAATGTGATGATTAGTACTTGAGATATCAGTGGAAAAGCCGAAAATTGATTAATCATTATGCAAATTAGGTGCTCATGTTCTACAAATAGAAATGGGTCGCTACAATAAAATAGATGCATGCAAAAGGAAATGCCCTGTGTGTGACCTAGACGAAATTGAAGATGAAAAACATTTTCTGCTTAACTGCAAATTATACGAAAATGAAAGAAACCAACTAAACACTAAGTCAAAAATGTCACTCCCAAACACGACAGATGAAGAAACAATGCTAGCTATGATGAACAATGAAAATAAAACAATTATAAAACTAGCTAAATACATATACGAATGTTTCAAAATTAGAGAAAATAACATGAAAAAGCCTTCATTCTCATCCAAATAAACAATATTAATATCAAGGCATATCTGCAAGGTTTTTTTTTTCCTGTTATCATTTTTATGATATTTTATCTAAATTGTCTTTCTTGTTTTTTCATTCATCCACACTTTATTGTAATTTAACTCTCAAGATCTTATAAAGGATACGATATCAATAAAGTTAATTATTATTGCATGTATAATCAGGAATTTGATAAATAAGGCTTAGTCTTTTCCACGAAACGAAACAAAACCCTAACCTTAGATTTTGAACGACCTCAAACATCGTCACGTCCGTATTTCACAGTGTGAAATTTTCTCAGATATTATTGGGCCAATGAAAAAAAAAATGCGAGTTAGGGTTAGGGTTTGGGTTTCGTTTCGTTTCGTGGAAAAGACTAAGCCGATAAATAAATGTTTACTTATTGTATTTAGTAATGGCAACTTCGCAAGGCTTTAATAGTGAGACACATCCCTGGTAATCACATGACCGTGCCAACGACTGCAGCGATTGGCTGATCAAATGTTTACTCTGCCATGCCTTAGACACCTGATAAAGAATTTGTATCTTTTTGTAGAAGAGAGGGTGAAGTACAAGTGAACTGTAAAGCGAGGGGTTACCTCAGCCATGCCTCAGCTGACTGTTTGGAAGAATAAACAGGAAAACACCAAAGGGTCAATCATTCCATGATGCAATACTATAATCATTTAATAATACAACAAACATCACAATTGCGTGAAATTAGTCAGATCGAAACGCATTCCAGTGTCGGCGACAGGCTTTGTAAACGGTTATGTTTTGGTTAGTTGAGTCATGGTTGAGTCATGGAGGTAACAATTATGATAAACAAATACATTTGAGCAAACATAACGCCCAACCGTCCACTGCATGTAATATAAATAGGTGACGGTAGATGTTGTGTTAGACTGGCAAAGTTAAGACTTCTTTTTTGATTCACAAAAAAAATATAATTAATTGTCAATTTAGCTTTTTTTAACGTGGTCGCGAAAACTAGCGTGACTGCGAAAGAAATCTTTTAGGGATTTCTTTAGGGGTCAGGTTAGTTTTCACGATCACGCTAAAGGAATAAAATAACAATTAATTATTTCTTTTTGTAAAACAAAAAAAAAAGTCCTGCCTTTGTCAGTCTAATGTTGTGTTGGCGACGCACATTTGTGTTAGGCTAGTTTATAGGAAGCATAGCTCTTCTGTGTCGATAAAAATCCTAATGTCTGAAAAACAAATTTGATGACACCAACTAAAAAACCACCACAAAGACTAATAGCCAACACAAAAGAGCAATGGACCCACAGCTAAATCAAACTGATACACTCGTTAAAACACGGTATATCTCCACAGTCACTTGGGGGCTGAAAATCAATAAATTCTCATTTTTTTTAAAAAATCGTCAGTGATATTTACTATATGAGGGCCACCATCTTGAATGCAGCATAAAACTAAATAAGAGACAAGTTGTGAAACGCGTTTTTCAGATTACTACAAAACACTAACCGTGAAATACACCTATCATTGTCGCTGATGGAATATTTTATATTGAAATTTATATTCTGTTTTATTGCAACACATTAGTGATACAGTGACCACTCGCTAAATCGCGGGTGTCGGGTCGGGATCAAAGCAAAAAACGCGACATATTGGGGATGGTGAGTGGGGGGGGGGAGGACATGCGTTGAAACGGATGAGGGACCCATAATGTCCAATGTATGTACCAAGTTTGCACGAAATCCATCTGTAAACAACCGATTTCTGGTTCGTCTTTTGATTAATATGCAATTATGCATAATATTATGTATGAAGTATAAATGTAATCAATCAAGGCATTTCTAAGATAAAGGCACGCATAGAGGTCAAGGGCATAAGTCCATAGGACTAACAAATATGTTTGTTGGTATTGTTCATTACCTTAATGTTTTACTCAATATTTATTGTTATCACCTTTGTTTTCTCATATAACCATGTTGTCTGAATTACATGTAAATCTTAATAATAATAATTATTACACATTTACTGCAGTTTATTTTGATTCGTCCCTGAAATAAAAATCGGTATTTCCGCAACCCATATGCAAATGTCTGAGAGCAAACAAAGTAGTTCCTTCAGGAGTACCGTTTATCGAAACAAATGAAATAAACAATATTTAGAAGTATTTTTCCCTTGGGGTACATGAATATACTTGCCGAGTGAAATGAAATATGAACAACAGTAATGGTACTTTTAGGCAGTCACTTATTTTGATTAAAACTAATTTGCATATCACACATGCAATAATGTTTTCGGTATTTTCACAGTCTATATGCATATGAACATGGTATTTCCATTGGCTACCGAACTATTTTTATTTTGTAAACACATTCCCGTCTGCCATTTTTGTTCGGTTCAAATCATTCAGCAGCATTTTGGCATGTCAGGTGTACATCACATGGAATACTACGATTGGGAGAACTTAAGGTTTGTTGACCACCTGGAAACTGAGTTTTATAAACCTCGAAGGGCTCGCGAAAGATCCACCCGCAGTAAAATCAGCAATTAGTATGGAGCCACAACATTAAGATACCAGGAGGTTTCTGCTGGCTCAGTCCCAAATAAAGATTATTAACACCGAATGAGTAACATTTTAACCGGTAGCCAAGACACATTCAATCCACGACCAGCAAGCAACATCACAAACTAAGTTGTAGCGTGCAGCTCAGTGACGACCGCTGTCGACGAAGGTCATCCCGTCAGTGGAGTACCGCAGTTGCACCGCATATTTGCCAATGCACAATTCTGTGGAAGAACTTTTAACTTCAACATAAACTGTGTATCATAGTCGTCCAGTTTAAGTTCTGGCTCTGTCGTGGCTCCAATTAATAATTATAAGAGTAATTTATTCGGACAGTGATTCAGATTAGAAGTATGATTATTTTATTTCCACACAAACAGTGACACGTGTTCTACACTGACACGCATTGCTATGGCGCAACACTTTCTGGGAACATATTAATGGGCAATGGGGTTCCCCGGCCTAAATTCCATCCCGGTTTATTGCACGTTCTTTCTTTAATATGAAATAATCAAATATGGAAAATATGTAATAATAACAGAACCCCACACCCTCCCCGTGGATTTAGTTAGGTATGGAAGTTATTTTCACTCAAGATGCAGTGTATTCTGCTTCGCTCGTGAAGATATGGCCACAGGCTACATCGCATCACTCGTGAAAATAACTTCCATACGCAACGAAAGCCATAGGGAGGGTGTGAGGTTCCGTCATATAATAATAATGTACTAATCATTTAATATTATATAAAGAATGTCATTAAGGCTTTTGTTAATCTTCTGTAGTGTCCATATCTTTCTTGACTATTGGCTGCGTTTTTACTTTTTTTAGTTTTTGCGGTGCGTAGTAACTTCCCATTCCAGCCGCTGCATCTGCTTCTTTTTGGGAGTAAGGTTCCTCTGTTAAAGCCCTTAATCTGAAAGTAAATTATACAAAACATATGAACAGCTGGAACAAAAAACAATATGGCCGCCAGAAAACAACATGCCACCAGTCATGAAACTAAATGATGTACAACAATAACTAATCATGAGTCATGTCAATACCAAGTTTGAATAAAATCAGTCAAGGCAGAAATGTCCAAATGTTGATTTTTGATGACAAAAAAGCCATCAGTTGGTCAACTAAATGAAAAAATTGACGTGCATATGTATAACCATATCACACTCTCAGTCTTTTTTTGTAAACAAGCTGAAATCAAATACAACAAACTATTTTGGTTACGGCATTAACTGCATACTATTGCATATTGTTCTAAATAAATCTATCACCAAAAGAAATCCTGTTAACTCCTGTCTCTTTTATAAGCCTTAGTTTGCAAACAAGATGCATCAAATTTTTTTTGTAACCTACTGGTCTATGCTCTACTAATTCACCACATAGATGACAATTTAAAATTTGATAGCAAGGTTTGTTTGTACACCAAACAGACTGGCAACTTTTCCCCATTTTTCTGTTTTTTTCTATTGTTGTTTGGTAATTTTACCATATACATATACAAAACCATCTAATATTATGACAGTGACACATTTTCGTAACAAAACCTGACAAAGTTCATTTTGTTGGAAAGAAGCTGGAAAGAAATAAGCCAAGATATACTTGACTGTATAAAAAGGATACCAGACTACTTTTTTGTCACATGACCATCACTAGCACACAATGAGTAACATAGCAACAACAAAAATTTGAAACACATCCAAAGCATGTAATAAATCTTACCTTCTTTTATGATTTCTACTTTTGAAGTGACTTGTCATTGCTTGTAAATCAATAAAATGTTTCCTGGGAACAAAATATAATTACCAATTCAGTGTTATTTTTGGTTTTGCATGCACTGACTTCTCTTTTGTTGTGTTACCATAAATAATATAATTCAGGTATCATTTTGCAAATATATCAACCTTTCGTGGCACCTGAATTAGAGTCCAATTTAGTTTGTTCGTAGTCACTGTCACCTAAAAACATTTCCTTACGATGAAAGTTGAACTTTATTTGCATTTCATAGAAACCACCGAATTGATGGATCATAATGAGTATATTGCAATGGGGGTGGTCAGCTAAGTGCTCACGGGGCCCCTCAAAAGCACACGATTTTCGGAGCCAAATACCCTGGGCGGACAAGAATGGTACTAAGTCAAAAGATGGTGGTTGTTACACCGCTTCCTGTTCGATATAGGACTCATAACAACATATACAACGTGTGTAAAATACTTTGTTTATTTACATGAAATTCGAACATGTGTTGCGTGACGACCACTGCCTTAAAACCCAAATCAGAAAATGCAAGACAGCAAACCGATTCTCTTCACTTTTCTTTCTCCCCGGTAAGGACGGGTGTCTAGAAAGCTACATAAATGTATTTGTATAAGCATTGACCATTTTTTAGAGTCAAGTTGCTGAATTGCTCAAAATTGAACACCGAGTTACAAAAATGACCACGCCCATGTTTTTGGAAACCACGCCAACTTTTGCCAAACCACTACCAAATTGTAACTCGATGTTCAATTAAAATTGATTTCGAGCAAACTAGGTTGTTGTTGTTGTTGTTTAGTACATCCATATTTAGTAACTCAAATAAACTTCAAGTCTACACAACAATGCTCAAAAACAAGGGGCAAGACGAAAACATCACTAAATTTATTAATAAAATCCTGCATATTACTTGATGGTGACATTATAATCACAAGGAAGGGGGCAACACATGTGCACAGTGATTATATACTTACGCGCAGTGAAGACAGTAATTTTGTCCGGCGCCTGGAAGATCGTGATCGACTTCTTGGTTTAGCAACTTATCAGCTTTTTCTGGTTTCATGTCTTCGTGAATTTGGTCGATATCCTTCGTCTTTCGCCTCGTCCTGAACATTTTCTGCACGTAAGTGTTGCCTTTGTGGTATTTCTTTCGTTTCAAACGACCCATTTTAGCTGCTTTCAAGGGATTGTATTTGATCAATATTTATGTCACAATCAGCTGGGAACACACGCGGTCAGGAAGTTACATTTGTTTGTGTATTCTTTACTCAAAAACAGGGGGAAATGTTAACATAACGCCGAGGGCGCTCGACCAACAACACGTTTGCTACAGGGTATTATCTTGGTTCTCACAGGAAGAGCTAATACCTTCTGTTTTTCATTTTAAGTGTAACCAGAAACATGAAAGAATATACCTCCCTACCCTCCTGATTGCAACAATCGCTGACTAGAAAGACTAAACATTGACATCAACAGTACGTTTGTTGAAATAATCTCGACTTAGCTGCGGTTCCGTAGCTCTTTGGTGCGACCTACAATCGAATTTCGCCCTAACAATTTCATTTGGACGTCTTTTTTTTAAATTTTGTTGTTGTACGTCGAACATATGGGCCGGCCAGAGTCAGTCACGTAAATAATGCGGTCGGCAACATAGGGCTATGATTCCACAGCTAATCTCGACTCTGATAACAAATCCAACACACACTTTGTTTATTCAATATATTGCCACAGGGTTTGTAGAAGTATTTGTAATATAGACTTATAGAGCTCCCATAAACGGCTCACTCGTGGATTTTTTTTCTTTTTTTTTCTTTCAGATATTGTCCACACCTTAATCTCATGTGCAAACAATGACTTAACTTCCGTCTTGTACGCAATGTCCCTGTTTATACATCGCTATAGTGGCGCCGTTTGAGACTTAAAACTCTCTATTACAATGTTTTATCATCGCCACATTAATATAAAAGTGATATATATAAGTCAATTTAACCGACAAAAATAGTAATGACCCGTGATCGGAGATAATAATCATACCCCTCAAGTTTGCAATCCAGAATAAGCAAATGTAATTCAATCAAACAATCGAATGGGAAACTAACACGATCGCCAACGGACTGAAAACTCACGAAATATTTGACGTTTTTACTTTCTCATTTCGCGTCGCGTAGCACCTGTTCGAATTTCAAACAACATGCGTCATGTAATTCTATCATAGACGTATTATACTGGCTTTTGTAAGTTTAGATGCAATAGATATTCTATGATATGCTATTATAAGATGCATTTTAACTTGAGAATCTACATAAAATGCAATACCGCAAAAAATTCAAGCCTCCTGGACCAAATTAGTTGTGTACGTCGCTGTTAGTCCCCTATCGAACAAGATGCGATGTGACGATCACCGCCCTTTCACATAACTGCGATGGTTAAATTGGCGTAGGCACACTCCATTCCATAAAATGCGACAAGTAATCTTATCATGCGCCCATTATAGATTTCGTAAGTTTAAATGTGACAGATTTTCGGAAATTTGCTATTATACAGTGCATTTTAACATGAGATTCTACACTAAAATACGAAAATGCAAGCCTACTGGACCAAGTCAAATGCTAAAATGAAACACAAGTAAATCTGTTATGCGCGTAATGTATGTGTAGGGTTAAATGTGACAGATCTTCTAGAAAGCGTTATAATGCGATGCATTATATTATGCGATTCAGTATGATAAAATGCATTAATGCGAAAAATAACAGTCTTTATCATTTAAACTGGTGTAATGGCTATAATGTGTTTTACTCAAATTGACTGATGGTTCGCAATAACGAATTATAGCTGTAACCGTGGAATGTACTAGGTTCTTCTACCTCCCATGCTGCAACTGGGGCTAAAATGCATATATTAGGTCACTGCTGTTCATCATACCTGATGAAAAAATATTGCAGTAACCTAGCAACCAAGCTGCTGACTCTTCAGTAATGTAATGGGGGACGACTTCAATCCTCCGGGAATTACAAGGTCTAAGTCAGATAACAGGGTTGCTGAGCCTTCTGTGTGGACAGCCATGACAGGTGGAACATTTCTATCAATTACTATGGATTACGTAGTTTCTAGGTCTCAACTCTCATGGGTAAATCATCTTGCAAACACTCACTGCAGTATATTTATGTTTACTTTACTAATATGTATTCACTATTCGATAGGACTACGATCATAGTACATGTAATATGATTTTCGATTCAGAATCAATGAATAACAAACATCATGTACACGTTTTCTGTCAATACGATGACAGCAGTAATCAGATCAATAATCAAACCTATATACTAGTAATTGTAGGAAGCATCTGACCTGACATTTTCGAAAACATTTTTTTTGTGCAGTGTGTGTGTGTGTTTTTAAATAAGCAGATGTAATAAATGAGTAAAATGATTATTTTAGTAATCTCATATTATGACAGAACCCTACACCATCCCCGTGATTTTCGTTGCGTGTGGAAGTTATTTTCACGAGTGATGCGGTGTATCCTGCGGCCGTACTTTCACGAGCGAAGCCGTATCTCGGGGTTCTGTCACAGTACTTTAGTGATTTTGTACTATTTAGTAATTTAGTGACTGTATTTTGTTATTTAGCATATTGTTTTCCATTTTTTTCTTGATTTTGTAAGTCAATAAATAAATAAATAATTAAATAAATACAATAAAAAATAGCACGACTACTGTTATACTTTCTGTCAAAAAATACAACATGATTGCAAAGAATACGCCGTAAGGTATGAATGACTATTTTTTGTGGTAAGTGGTTAGTGTTTCTTCACAATGTTTAGTGTCACTGTGAGGCTATGTCTGTTTTTTAGACGTCGTTTTTGGAACATACAGGGGCAATTTCTTACACAATCAAAATGACAACTTGAAGTTAATATACTCGAAAACGAGAAAAATCTACACGGCAACATTTGAATTTTAGCATACTAAAGTTGTTCGGTAATATGGGTAATGTTTCATCTTTGTTTATGTTGATTTGATTGTACCATTCATACATATCTTGTTTGCATTTATAACAGCAGCTGTGACTTTGGCTTGACATTTGAGAATCAAATCTACCCTAACGAAATTAAATGACAAGTTCAGTCTGACATCAATATGCATGATATTTAGGTCACATGACCATATAGTCATGTGACATACTAGTCGTATCTCTTACTTAATAAGTTTTATTAAAATATGATGAGTGGTAGCCAATATATCAATTGTTTATTTATGCAAATAAGGTAATTAGTAAATTTAAACCTAAACCAAACATGTACTATGGGATATACTATAGCACCCACAAACCAAGTTTCATTCTTATGAAACTTATGGAATTGCTAATATGCAAATTAGGTAATTACCATGCACATGTTGCAACCATATGTGCATTGTTCCAGACTACCAATTTGCAAAGTTTTATTGAAATCTGTTTAATGGTACTTACGGTACTTGAAAAACAAGTGTAAATGCTTAAAATTTCCAAATTAATATGAAAATTAGGTAATAATTATGCATGAATTGCAACCAAACACTAATCAAATCGACAGATTATCAAAAATCTATGTACATGTACTAAGTTTCATTAGGTCTGATAATTAGTTCCTAAAATATCAGTGGAGTAAACACACACACACACACACACACACATACATACATACATATGAGACAGACTCACAAAGACTCCCATTGTGTGTTTTGCACATAGGGGTAAAAAAACATGGCAAAGAAAATAGGTCACATGAATAAAAGTGGCATAATTTAGGAAAGTAAACAGCATAATCAAAATTAATTGATGTCATTTATTTACAAGTCAAAGGTACATGTTTCTCAATAATCATAGGTTTGATAAAATTGGACAACACGACAAATAAATAATATAACCTTCAAAATAAATAATCAAATACCTGTGTAGTCAGTTATTATAATATGGAAACATGTGGTGAGTATTTTGTCATATATGTATACAATATACAGGCACAGTTATTTTATCAAAGCACAAATATACATGCAGTAAAATTTGCAATTCTAAATCTTTGGAACTTTGAAATTGGCACTTCATAGGATTATTACATTTCAGGGCAAGTTATTATTAATACACTGTAATTAAATTTATTGTCATTCGGAATTTATTTTTGCTGAAGGGACAAGTCAGTGACAATAAAAATCAAGTACATTTTCCCAATGTTTTACATTCAACTCATCAAACATCAGTGAAAATAAACATACAAAACAGCAAAAATGCCTTTTCAGTGAAAATTAATTCCAGCTGAAATAAAGTATTTTACAGTAGAGCAAATACAAATTCCCTTGCAGCATTTCTTTAAAAAAAAAATAGATCAGGGGATTACATGCCAGGTTTTGACTCAGCATTTTGACACAATATCTCGTCATGTGAAATCCATAAAAGAACACATTGTCTCTATTAGTTATGGTGATTATGTAAATGACCAAGAGGATCATTTTAAAAAACAAGTATTAGTTTGAGGAAGGAAATATAGTACAATGTACCTAGTTATGTGTCACCATTCTCATTGGTAACAGATCAAGTCGTCAACAAGACAAACAAAACTCATTTTGTTAATACAAATATGATATGACTAAATTATTTATACAAATTTGGTGTACTTTATTCTGGCAAGTACGTTTTAAATGACAAATCATTTTTAAACATATGCTCTGATTGAATAGACCCAAATTTACATGATAGCTCCCAAAGTCTTTCAACATAAATTCAGACCAAGTATTCCACACATCAAATGAGTCATTAGAACTCCTGAGAATTGTTGACACATATTATATTATCAATCAAGTGTGACAAACTATCCCCAAAATTAAGCTTTGGCAAGAAGGGCCAGTGGGAATTCATTAATAAAGCTGGTACTGCTCTGATACTTTAGATCCAAGTAAGTAGACTAGCATAGAAATACATTACTGAAACACCCAAGCTGGCAGATAAATATAACATGTGGTAATTTTCATGCACAGGACGTAGAAGCTTAGGTTTGCAGGAGAAACAATATTATTATGATTATTACTGTATGTTTGCTTTAGGTAAAAAAAATAAATATTTGAATACTTGATATATCAAACTGAAACTATTATGGAACTAATTTATTCAGGATACAATTATTTGGGGGTGGGGGGTCTGGAGTACTAATGGATGGGGGTCTAGAGTACTGAGTTGTGATTACATAATGTTACATGTAAACAATTTATAATACACTATGTGCAGGCATTTTTATAAGCACATCCATGAAAATAGCCCTAAACCCATGAAGTTGTCAGAGTGGGCATTATTTACATTTGGCTTCCCACTCAATCACATGCATGTATCTTGCTATGACAAAATAGGATGGACACGCTCAACAGAACACACGCAATATGCATGTTTATACTAGCAGTAACATCCACTCCTCATACACAAGAAATAAACCTATGCCAAATTAGAAGCATAATTTCTACAGATAAAGTTAGCTTCTGGTTCAATTTACAGCACATTCACCTTGTTTTTTTTCACTACATTTGTATAGTGTCATAATTAGCAGGATTCGTGATGGAGTTTGAGTGGGCAAACAACGATCAAATGTTAATGTTGCCCATTCTGGTATTGCCATGGGGTACAGGGTTAGCACTAAAATATATGTATTTTGGAGTTTACTCCGGCAACCATACCAAACATGTTGTTATCTTCCAATTTATTTTATGAGTGTTCAGGATTATAATTATGAATCTGATGCAACAGCCATTATGTGATCTGCAAAAAGAGGTGGAACAATACAATTGCAAAGACAACTAATAATACAAACTGTCATGATTACATGTGACATGTTATCCCAATACTGGAGAGGAGAAGCAGTATTTTGCACTGAAGGTCAGCAACCAACAGTAGGATGATTTCTGGTACTTAGTCTAATCTACAAATGGAATGAAGTGTACTTAAGATAATTGTAATTTCTGCATTGTACACTAAAATTACTCCAAGACAAATTATAACATTTATTTAATAAATGTGAGATCATCACTTTTTACAAAAATATAAAAAAAATCTGATTGAAAATATCACCATACTGTACATGTACAAAGTTAATAATATATGATTCAACTGAATAATAAAAAACAATAAATTGAATTAAAATTAAGAATATAATTTACCCTGTTATACTGGGTTAAGTGAGTTGACAATCCCTGTTCATCTAAAGTTACTTCTAAGCCAGCATTCTCACTTTGTATAATCTGCAGAAAACCACTCACTGAACACATCCATAAAGGGTTGAGTTGTGTATAAAATAGTTTATAAAAAATAATATCCAACAAAATTCTGAAATCTTTCCAAAATAAAGTGGCCTCAAGTGATAACAATATTTAAAGATAAGTTTTATTGTGATAAGACACTATGACCTTGTTTCTACCATGTGCAAGCTGGCTTCACTGGGTACAAGGTTTCGCGATTTGTTGTCATACCAACTGATTTTATCATTGTTTATGGTGATAACAGTAATTAGTGGGAGGTGTTCTGTATATAAAAACAAAGTGTGAATGCAACTTCAAAGTAAAACAATTACATACCCTCAAATGTAGCCTTCAACAAAATATGGACGCCATGTATTTTAGTGACCTGAATTAAGCCCAAAACCTACAAATCAATTTGGAAATTCTTTGAACTTGGAATTGTTCTAAATTAGACACAATAAAAACTGTGGTTTAAATAATGGACTGTATAGTATAAAATAATTCACTGCCTATCATGGAAAAATAGAGCATACATTTGTTGGTGGATTTCAAATAAGTTTAGATTGATATATATTTTCAGTTAAGCAGTAAATACAAAACTGAATGGCAACAAATATTGTGCAAAGTAATTCTTAGCACAAGTTATGTGAAATGTTAGGACTATTATTTACATGTAAAAACACACATAACCAAACCCAGCAGTCAGGACGGTTTATAAAAGAGCACTGGACGAGAAAGATAAAAACATGAAAATGATAATAATGACTACCGCCTTCGTTCAAACTGCTTTCGTAGCCAGACTGAGTCTCGATAGAAACGAGGGTCACCCAGACGATAAGCTGTCCTCTTGTAATAGTAATAATAAAATACAGCACCTAGATAGAAAGTAAGAAAATACAAATTACAGTGAAATTTGTAACATAGCTGACAACTATTAGTATAAGTACATGTACTGTAAACTCTGTATTAAATGCCACAGCTTCTATTAAAATGGTACAATACAACAGAGGGGATGCGCCTTCTATTAGAGTATCACACATATGAGAAATGATGAATTTTTGGTTTTCAATTGTTCAAAAAGAATGTGTGTGGCTTCTATTAGGGATGCGGCTTCTAATACAGATTTTACGATAAGTTTACTGAGCAAACTACACAGTGTCAAATTCTAAATATATTGTTGTTCACACAAACTTAAGATTGCTGACCATATACATATTTCCACCTTTAAAAGTACTACTACCGGTGGTTACATTCCCAATGCATTATTTTCTATCTCAAGTGACACTTCATGAAAGGGTGGCAGGTGACAACAGTGAGAGTACACATTACATTAGTAACGCCAGCCTGATAATGTTCTTGAGTAATTTTAAATTAGCTTACAATGTATTCAATTATGTTAGTATATCCTCAGAAAACCAGAATAAATTATTCTACTGGTGCCATGAAGACTTTGATTTTCACATGCAGTGTACTGCAAAAAATCAAGCTGAGTGGCACCTGTTGTTTGATTTTAATAGATCTAATACAATACATTGAACCTCAAAATACAGTAAATACAGTACAACTCGGGCATCACTTTTTTGAATCAAGTAGCGTTTGTAACTTATTTTTTCTATTATTTATCCAATGTTATTTAAAGAGACATATGTATGCAAAGTACTCTACACAATGTATGGATGGTGGTGGTTTTACAAGCAAGCTAAAATAGCTTTAAGACATCTCACAGCTAGCTAAATGTTAATTTAATTTAATTTAAGTTAAGTACATTTATTTAGTAAATCACTGTAAAATCACTGGAATTTAATTTAACTATATCGATATTTTGAGCATATTAACTGGGATGTAAACTTACAAATTTAGCAGAGAAATAATCATTTATGTTATTTTACATATTCACATTTAGCGGCTATTAATTATCAGTAAAAATACTGAAAATGAAATCCATAGAATAATTAATTAACAATCACACATTTAACAAATAGGTAATAAAAGCCAAGACTTACAAACTCTTTGAAAAACATATAACGTTTGATATCCAGGAGTCCATATAAAGGCATTGACATCATCCCATCGTAGTGTCTAAGTAAACAATAAATAAACAGTTCAAGGTATTGACAGAAAATAAACAAATCTGAGGGAGGACAGACAAAGGCACCTGCTAATAGCGGTAGGTATCAAAGCTAACATTGCTTTCAATTGTAAGAAATGTGAAGTTAATTCCAATAAATGTTATGTTATATCACAACTAATTGATTTTACTCATTCAAAGCGATCTTCCCAGAAATTCAAATCACTGTGGCAGTAAAAATGCATAATTTGCATAATTATTCTGTGATAATCAACATACTCATAACAATAACACTATTATACACAATACAATTATACACAATACAAATAATTATACACTTACAAAAACTATTATTGCATCAAGGGTAATGCAACTACACAAAAGTTTTCAGTTTTTAGCAATGGCACAATAGAAAAGAACCACTGTGGCAGTCGGAATAAAGACTTTAGACTTGTTAGACTAGTGTGAAAGTAAAACAAAGCACTGGGATGATACTGCCATGCTGTTTGTAAGCTAGAGAGAAGACTGTCAAGACCAGTATGGTGCTACATGTAAAACAAAGCACTGGGATGATACTGCCATGCAGTTTGTAAGCTAGAGAGAAGACTGTCAAGACCAGTATGGTGCTACATGTAAAACAAAGCACTGGGATGATACTGCCATGCAGTTTGTAAGCTAGAGAGAAGACTGTCAAGACCAGTATGGCGCTACATGTAAAACAAAACACTGGGATGATACTGCCATGCAGTTTGTAAGCTAGAGAGAAGACTGTCAAGACCAGTATGGCGCTACATGTAAAACAAAACACTGGGATGATACTGCCATGCAGTTTGTAAGCTAGAGAGAAGACTGTCAAGACCAGTATGGTGCTACATGTAAAACAAAGCACTGTGGCAATACCACTATGCTGTTTGTATCCTGGGGTGAGAGATGCATTTATAAGGAGTTTAAAGCAAGAAATGTTTACAGGATTTTAATTATCTATCTCTGGATCATGGAAGTGAATTCCAAGTGTAAAATAATACACAATACAGCAAGTTGCTTTCACACATACATGTAGGAGACACATGTTCATGATATCGCGCAAGTTTGTATTATATTTACTCTATTAGAAGCACAAATTTAACAGTGGGGTGCATGCTGGCCAACAAAATATGTGATTTGGTGAGATAAAACCAAACACAGCAATTTATATTAATCTTTCAAGAAGCCAATTACAATGCACGTGAGACAATTCACTTCTTACAGAGCAAATACAGTAGCTGTGACTTCATCAAATTTGTTCATGATTGCCCAAATTTTGGTTAGAATTTAAGACATAATTTCCAATGTATGGAAATGTCAAGGAACTTACCATAGTCCATATATGTAATCCTATACAAAGCATAAAATAAATAAAGACCATGAGAATAGCCAGCTTAAACTTGCCAATAAGTAAACCCACAAGACCAGCTTGGAAAACGTATGTATTGAAGAACATAAGAAAGAGTACGATAGCAGCAAATATAATGCAAATGTCTTGAATTCTGTAATAAAACAAAAGTACCAATGAGTATACAGGATATATTTACTACAAGTCAATTGTCGACATATGAAGTGTTGAGAATGGATAAACTTGATGTGATTCATGTGTACAAAACTGATACTTAATGGGAAAGTCAAGGCTAACAACATAATACTCCCAGATAAAAGAGCTCAGCAAATGTAAGAACATGCAATTTACAGGTTTTTTATATCACTTTTCATTCTCTAGATATTCAACTTTTTATCAATTTATGTAGTCAGCCATCTTGATTCGTCAAGCAAAGAATTATGGGTAGAGTATGACATCATAGAATCTGAGAAAATGATTTCATCTATAACATGAGAAATACTGATGCGAATTAGTTTGCCGATTCTGTTCTAAAGTTTTTGTATTTCGGCATTCCCATGATGTATCATTGAAAGGAAAAGGTGTATAGTAATTAGGTTCTTAAGAGGATACCTAAAAGTATGCACTCAGGCAGTACGCTGTCGCATCGACCTCTGTTGCACATCGGTCGATACTCCTGCTGTACTGTTTTTGTGCATACTTTGAGGTTTTCCCGTAATAACCTCATAGTACAACATAATTAAATAATGTCACAAGCACAGAAAAAGTAAGTTTTGTGTGTGTTCATGTTTACAGTTTAGATGATTGCTTACAAAATGTTTTCATTCTTCTACTGTCCTTAACACCACATAATGTCAGTTCAACAGCATATTTTTTTTATTATTAAAAATAATTCTATTACTTATATTTTTATTTCTCTTCTTAATTAAACAAGGAAAAATATGATGGTGTTTGTTTTCATTAAAGTCTATTTAGTAAGAAACAATAGGTCAATACAATCTAATCAGACAACAATTTTGAAGACACAATACAGCACAATTCTGTGATCGGTCAAAATTTCAGAAGCCAATAAATTCCAAAAATCTGCCAACAAATTTGGGAGTTTTAAGTTCCTAACACTGCTAATTTGAATGTGTAGGGGTGTACTGTGAGTGGGGTTGTTTTTGAATGATGGGGCTTAAAGTCTTGAATAATCTTAGTTTGAAGAAAGTTCCACAACTGATTCCAATTAGTTAAATTATCAATTATTTCTAACAAACATTTCACATTTCCAAGACTCTGAAGAAACATCTCAGAGTACAACTTTAAAGTGCCTGTGAAATGGCTACTATTTTGACGCCTAAAATTATCCATTGATACATAAATATTATTATTTTTTATGTTTCTAAGCATGAATTATTTTTTTTAAGTGAAAAAATGTGTTTTAAACTCAGTCTACGGCAACTTTATTTTTGTGTATTTTAAAATGAGGCTCCTCATTAGCTTCTCATTTGCATACAGAAATTCCCCTTGTGACGTCAGAAGGGGAAGTCGCATGGCAGCTTGCATTGCCGATACGTATAAATAAGGCAAATTTTGTGTGCAGTTTTCTCGTCTTTGACTAAATTGTCACTCATGTACTTGTTCATCGAGGAAGAATGGACCATAATGAACACATAGTATAAATTTTTGTTGCATGGGGTTGAGTTAGATGCGAAATATGCCCGTTCTGGTGTAGCTGGTCACCGTGATCGTCACCGACACCGGCGCACGTTTGTACACTGTCACTGAACGAAATAGAATTTGACGTCGGAATTATCTCGTTATTTAGCAGGTTACTAGCACGTAACTACACTGTTTTATTTCATCGATCGTCTGAGTAAAACTTTCAAAATTAAAATAAAAGAGAACATATTTTGACAATCTAAAAATTAGACTATAGTGATCACTATAAAATAATTAAAAAATGACAAATCACAGTTACTAAATAAATGACAGCCGCATGGAAATAAATTGACATTTTGTTGAAATAGGTGAACGCGTCGGGTCACGACCAGGGCAAGTGAGTTAAAAGCGGCGTTTAATTGGATAACAAAAATAATCGAGATCGACACACGTACAGATAAATTCAGAGGGGATTCGAGTTAGCGTGATCCATGGCGTGATTGTCATAATTATAACATCATATTAAAACTTTATTTGGTGGAAACACATCTGCAAGCATGGAGGTAAAAAAAGAACAGAGGTGTGAATTCGACATTCAACACCAATCATCAAACAATTCAGAAACTTTTAGCCTTCGAAAATGAAAACAATTAGCAGTGTGTAAAGGCTGTGTAATTTCCTGTTTGTCCGACGCTTCGTTTTCGCGTCACTGTCAAAATTATTGCTACGCTTTACTTAACAGAGACTAAATGGTCTCTATAAAACTATAATCACGATTGCAAAAAAAACTCATTTGAAACACTTGCCGGACGTCTCTATCTCTTCCAAAATCCGCTTCGGTGATCATGGGCTGGTCCGGAATCTATTTCTTTCAAAAGTGTTGCGCCAGGTTTACGTTGTCGGCGTTTCTTTTTAAACCTAGTTTTTTTTTCATGGACGAGGACAGTTTTTCCACACAAAAAAAAGAATCTGAGGTTAAGTGGCTTTCGTCCACTGATGTCGCACCTTTGGATCGATTAGAAACGAGTAAATACATACACTATGACTATACGTTTCACTGTAACTACCCACAACACAACATCTAAAAACTCTCTCTCAAAAAAAATAAAGTAGAAAAAAGAAAAAACGCCGACCGAAAAATGTATATCGTTTAAAAGCATACTGAATAACCAGTGTTATTACGGCTCAGGGGTATGACTTCCTCCTTTGTCATTTGGTGGCGCACTTTCGGCGAGAGTCGGAAATCCGGAAACAGTCGACCGTTTCAGGATAGGTGGGCGTGGCTACAACACGAGAAATATCCCAAATTTACTTGGATATGAGTAATCATTTTCAGCAAAAAAATCAATAACTGCCCATTTCAGTG
Source organism: Saccoglossus kowalevskii (assembly GCF_978046115.1). NCBI lineage: Eukaryota > Metazoa > Hemichordata > Enteropneusta > Harrimaniidae > Saccoglossus > Saccoglossus kowalevskii. The sequence goes on along the minus strand of NC_140652.1, from coordinate 35,576,616 downwards.
AAACACATATCTAAAATGGAAAACGCGAGGGTGGGGGCATTGCACAGGCACTTTAAACTTTAAGCACATGTCAGAATGCAACTTTAAGCACATGTCAGAGTGCAACTTTAAGCACATGTCAGAGTGCAACTTTAAGCACATGTCAGAGTACAACTTTAAGCACATGTCAGAGTACAACTTTAAGCACATGTCAGAGTACAACTTTAAGCACATGTCAGAGTACAACTTTAAGCACATGTCAGAGTACAACTTTAAGCACATGTCCGAGTACAACTTTAAGCACATGTCAGAGTACAACTTTAAGCACATGTCAGAGTACAACTTTAAGCACATGTCAGAGTACAACTTTAAGCACATGTCAGAGTACAACTTTAAGCACATGTCAGAATGCAACTTTAAGCACATGTCAGAGTACAACTTTAAGCACATGTCAGAGTACAACTTTAAGCACATGTCAGAATACAACTTTGAGCACATGTCAAGAGTACAACTTTGAGCACATGTCAGAGTACAACTTTAAGCACATGTCAGAGTACAACTTTAAGCACATGTCAGAGTGCAACTTTAAGCACATGTCAGAGTGCAACTTTAAGCACATGCCAGAGTGCAACTTTAAGCACATGTCAGAGTACAACTTTAAGCACATGTCAGAGTGCAGCTTTAAGCACATGTCAGAGTACAACTTTAAGCACATGTCAGAGTACAACTTTAAGCACATGTCAGAGTACAACTTTAAGCACATGTCAGAGTACAACTTTAAGCACATGTCAGAGTACAACTTTAAGCACATGTCAGAGTACAACTTTAAGCACATGTCAGAGTACAACTTTAAGCACTTGTCAGAGTACAACTTTAAGCACATGTCAGAGTACAACTTTAAGCACATGTCAGAGTACAACTTTAAGCACATGTCAGAGTACAACTTTAAGCACATGTCAGAGTACAACTTTAAGCACATGTCAGAATGCAACTTTAAGCACATGTCAGAGTGCAACTTTGAGCACATGTCAGAATGCAACTTTGAGCACATGTCAGAGTGCAACTTTGAGCACATGTCAGAATGCAACTTTAAGCACATGTAAGAGTTTGATTGACAAATCTTTCCTGCTTTGAAAAAATATCAGATTTCCAGGACAATTATACACATACTTACACAAAAAGCACCAATAATGTCACATGACTTATTCTCATTAGTTCAGAAAATGAGTTGACAAATAAATCCACAAAGAGTAGAAAGAGCTGGAGGTAGAGAATGATACGATAATTTCCCACATGCATGTTGTTTGTTGTCTCTGGTAGCAGATCAAATACAACAGTGATGTCTCTTTAATGAATGTCTATACCATTCTAGCAGTTATGGTTTCTTGCAATGTGATTCCTCTCTTAATGCTGAATAGAAAAAGAAAAAGAAAACAAATTATGATAATAATATCGTAATGGTATATGCATTCAACAAAAACTTTGCCAATATAAAAGAACAACAGTCATCACACCACATGACGATAACCTTATTATGTTTTGATATGTAGTCAGATCAGCTGCTTTAACCAGTTTTTAGATAGCAGTGAAAATACATGTATCAGTCCTGTTCTCAGAAGCCACTTAATCTGGATCGCGATGGTTTGACATATAAAATTGTTTATTGGAAAACAACAGGTTCTACAACTGTATATTCACAAAGAAACAATACTGACATGTTTCTTGACAAACTTGAAAGAAAAGAGTCCAACATGTGTCCTTGAAAATCAAGCCTTATCACCCTTGCGTTTTCTAGTGCAAAAACTTTGAGGCCAAAAACAACTATATATTGTACACAACTAATTTGACACTTGAGTCATGTGGATGTCAGAATTATTTAAATAATGCATAACCAATTTATGAGGACAGGGCGTACAAACAGCACTTTTTTAAAATTAATATTGCAGTATATGTTTAACATTAAATCCGAATACTGAGCGGCTCGTACATATTTGTGAAGTCATGCAGACAGTTCTTGTCAATCCAATCAGCCTGAGTGAATCATGTTTATAAAATGTTGATGTTTCGAGACGTACACTGGGTGCAAAAACAAGATTTCGATAATCATCAAATGCTCAACAAATACACTGTAAGAATATAATTAACAACTACCAAAGACGTGAATTTACATCTTCAGCGGAATTATAAAAGTACATCATTGAGATAATAATAATGCAAAGATCGTTCGTTGTTTGGGCGTCGTGGTGTTTACGACTTAAATTACATCTCGTTTAAATGCATCGCCGTAGGATTGAAGAATCAACGAATGCAGTTATAAGCAATTCACAAAGAAAAACCACATTACCTTGGCAAACTCTGTTTTGCAAGAACAATTTTCGTGCTATCGTTCGAAAAGTGTTTTGAGTTTCCTTGCTCAGAGAAGCACAACAAAACTCCCAACGACGGCCATGATAAATATGGCCCGACGCATGCGCTTTGAAAGTATCTTCATTCTCGCAATTCGCGAGAGTAGATATATACCGAGATTGCATTTGACCTTATGACCTTCAGTGCCTTGTGATTCTTTTAAAATAAATTCATAAAGCAGGTTGCAGTTTTATATAATACCACATTTTCCAACCACGTCTTTTCTTATATACTGAACATCGTTCACGGAATATCAATCAAAGACGACATACATGTACAAATCAGAGGTGACTTTATTTACTGACCTCTGACCCAATAAGTAGGTCGTACGATTTTAGAAACATGGCAGGCCCAGTGAATCCAGGAATTGATCTCGGTGAGTTGTGTTCCTGCTATTTTTTGAATATCGACTGAATACATAATCTATTTAATCTTCACTGTGTGTGAAATTGCCACCGTATTATATGAGTGGTAGGGGAATGTTCCGGCGACTGATTAACTATGCCAACTCTACTTTAGGTCATTTATTTATTATTATCCAAGAAACGTTCAAGTTCCGAGCGTGTGATTAGCGCATATAGTTAATACTAGTAGTCTCTATTGTCTTTAGATACTTACTGTAGCTACGTTCACGTTCACGTTGGGATCTTGTCACGTGACGAATATTGTAAATTTTTCATATTTGCGTGAAGTGGGGTTGCAGTAGTTTAGTTCACGTCAATTGGGACCGACTCGGCTCGCGCCGCGCCCACAAACCTTGTTTAGCTGTCAACATCAAACAAAATGTCATCTTCTTAATATATTATTTATTTATTTATTTATTTATTTATTTATTTATTTATTTATTTATTTATTTATTTATTTATTTATTTATTTATTTAGCATTCATTCAGAAACACGTGAGCATTGCAAAGAGAAAATGAAATTTATTCTCAATATGATCTTGGTTGCAAATGTTGCAAGTTCTATCTTTTCTATTTTTGTGTGTTGTCCAACTACAATGTTGAGACAATACTGGTCATTAAATGAAACTTGAAAGTGAATTACATAGCTCAAAGTTTTCATAATAGTAGCTGTCTAATTTAGTATTGCACTTACAATTCCTATATGTTTGTTTTTTGTTTGAGTTTGTTTGTCTGAGTGGAATCCATGTGTAATTATCGTTATTAATTTCTTTTAGTCACTTGTTTATAAACAGTTGTTTAGGTAATTTTCATTAAATTAATTGCTTTCAGTAGCGTTTATCTCTCCTAATAGTCATCAATAGATAAAGTTTACATCCTCAATTGGGGATTTTGTCAAAAAAATAGATCTAATATTTAATTGAGCAGTGACAAATACAGAGAAATGCCTAAATTAGTTACAACTAATGTATAGATTCTGCGACTACCATTGAAAATTCAAGATGCATCTTGATTTTTATCAACGGGTCCAACATCTTGGTTGAATTGTCTTTTTCCATTTCTAACTCATTTAACATTTTAAAACTTTGCCAAAATTTTCCTCAGCAATGGTTGTAATCAACTTTTCAAAGTCATTTACAGTGACCAATGTCTCAACATCATCATAAATCAATATACCGGTAATTATGTTCTCTCAAGTTCACCACAGATGGCGTGATTTTAGTCTGTGTCTAGCATTCTGGCAACCAATCTTTGCATGTGCAGAGTTTTTATCCAAATTGGGAGAAAAGTCTTGTTGTGACTCTAGACACGTGCCAAGATCTGGATATCTTTTGTTTCACCATATATGTACTAACAACACATTTAAAGTTAGCCCTGGAACCATGGTGTTGTCAGAATGGGCGTTTTTTATGTTTGGTTGTTGACTGCCTGCTCAAACACCGCCATGGACCTTGGCAGCGAACAATAAGGGGATGAGATACATTGAATGTGCATGCATACCTCAGCATTAACCGATGATTGATTCTATGATTGATTGATCCTAACACGATAATTTAATTAATGTAATTAAGATTTTTTCACAGAAACCAATTTGCTGTGCATCCACCATTTTTGACGTTTTTAGCCAGTACCCGAAGAAGAAATCAAATAGACTGATGCATGATATATTTTACGGTTGTTAAGACAAAAATGATTTGTTTGCAGAGGACAAAATTCTAGTGGATTTCGCAAGAATAAATCATAAATACTTTTGAATTTGGTTCATGCCCCAAGTGACTTTATGTCGTAAATAGAGAGTGAATAAATGATGTCATTTTTGAACTATAGAGGGTGCTATACTATGTTGTAGGGTTGAATTTTGAGGATTCTAAAAGCTGGCAATCTGAAGGCAAACAGTTCTAATAGAACAAAATAATGGACTATTTTGAAAAGCACTGGAATATTTCAGGTGTAGTTATTGGTGTTATTTCAATTTGGTATGGTTTTAATACAGACAAATGAATGATCAAGAAACTGAAAAACATTTAATTAATTATTTTTTTATTTTCTTGGTATGCAGACTTAGAATGGGTGCAAAATGTCAAGGTTAATTTGCCTGCAGTAAAGAAACGAGCTGATGAAATTAAGACAAAACGAACTGTAAAGAAACAATGGCAGGTAAGAATTTATTATTAAAATGAAGTGAGTGATTACAAACGTACAAGTTTTGTTTTTTTTTATCACCAGGCTGAAGAGTTAAACATTTACTGGGTTTTAATCATCACCTTGAAAAAAAACTATTTTGCATTTACATTGGACCTGCATTTGTATTGTTTGCCTGTACACTGGGGTACTGTGAAAAAAACAATAAAATGAGTGTTTGCCCTGTTTAATTCCACTTCTGTGTATATGTACAGTATTGCTGTCACATGATCGCTCTAGTGTATTTGACTTCAGGTTTGCATTCCAGCTTCGCTACAATGTGGCATCAGCGTCATTTCCATTTGTGTTCATGTATCTTAACTTTATTGATTTAATTTTACAAGTATTTTATTTTATACTGCTAAGAAACTAGATAAAGTTGATTTTGAACACAATATTGCTGCACATTTTCATTGGATTGAGAATGAACTTTGACCCCTTGTTACACTAGTCAGATAATTGTATGGTAAATGGCAATCACATTTTACAACTAAATTATACATCATGTTATTTATTTTATGTCCTGATGGAAGATAGCTGACTAATTTCAGCTTAGTTTGTTATAATTGTACTAATGGAGACTCTTGACTTCATTAATGATGATCCCACCTGATATATTACTTGAAATTATTTTTTCACAAGGCTGCATGGTTATTAAAAGCAGTAACTTGTATTGATTTGACAACCTTGTCTGGTGATGACACATTTACTAATGTGCAGCGTCTTTGTTATAAAGCCAAGCATCCAATCAGAGCTGATCTACTGAAAGCAATGGACATGCAAGATAAAAGTGAGTATCAGTCATGTAGCATTATTCCACGTGTTTAACACTGAATAGCCATGATAGCTTCAGTCAGCAGAGTTTTGATTTATAATAAACATCAGGTACCGGTAATGCTTAACAGCTTTATGTATCAAATATGTTCTGATTGAAGTTCAATTCTTGATTGAACAATTATTATTATTTTTAGTTCCCTTGCAAGTTTTGAGACAAACATCTCAAAATAAAAATATTGTGTATATTATTTATACATATTAAGTGTTTAAGTTAGTGGTTGTGTTGGAATGCTGATTCAGTATAGCTAGAGTGGCTGATGTTGTAGATATTGATAATATCTCATCTACACCATCTATTGTAATTTTATAGACATTACCATTGGTGCTGTCTGTGTGTATTCTGCTAGGGTGGCTGATGTTGTAGATATTGATAATATCTCATCTATACCATCTATTGTAATTTTATAGACATTACCATTGGTGCTGTCTGTGTGTATTCTGCTAGAGTGGCTGATGTTGTAGATATTGATAATATCTCATCTACACCATCTACCGGTATTGTAATTTTATAGACATTACTGTTGGTGCTGTCTGTGTGTATTCTGCTAGAGTGGCTGATGTTGTAGATATTGATATCTCATCTACACCATCTATTGTAATTTTATAGACATTACTGTTGGTGCTGTCTGTATGTATTCTGCTAGGGTGGCTGATGTTGTAGATATTGATATCTCTCCTACACCCTCTATTGTAATTTTATAGACATTACCATTGGTGCTGTCTGTGTGTATTCTGCTAGAGTGGCTGATGTTGTAGATATTGATAATATCTCATCTACACCATCTATTGTAATTTTATAGACATTACTGTTGGTGCTGTCTGTGTGTATTCTGCTAGGGTGGCTGATGTTGTAGATATTGATAATATCTCATCTATACCATCTATTGTAATTTTATAGACATTACCATTGGTGCTGTCTGTGTGTATTCTGCTAGAGTGGCTGATGCTGTAGATATTGATAATATCTCATCTATACCATCTATTGTAATTTTAGAGACATTACCATTGGTGCTGTCTGTGTGTATTCTGCTAGAGTGGCTGATGCTGTAGATATTGATAATATCTCATCTATACCATCTATTGTAATTTTATAGACATTACCATTGGTGCTGTCTGTGTGTATTCTGCTAGAGTGGCTGATGTTGTAGATATTGATATCTCATCTACACCATCTATTGTAATTTTATAGACATTACTGTTGGTGCTGTCTGTGTGTATTCTGCTAGGGTGGCTGATGTTGTAGATATTGATAATATCTCATCTATACCATCTATTGTAATTTTATAGACATTACTGTTGGTGCTGTCTGTGTGTATTCTGCTAGAGTGGCTGATGTTGTAGATATTGATATCTCATCTACACCATCTATTGTAATTTTATAGACATTACTGTTGGTGCTGTCTGTATGTATTCTGCTAGGGTGGCTGATGTTGTAGATATTGATAATATCTCATCTATACCATCTATTGTAATTTTATAGACATTACCATTGGTGCTGTCTGTGTGTATTCTGCTAGAGTGCCTGATGTTGTAGATATTCATAATATCTCATCTACACCATCTATTGTAATTTTTTAGACATTACTGTTGGTGCTGTCTGTGTGTATTCTGCTAGAGTGGCTGATGTTGTAGATATTGATAATATCTCATCTATACCATCTATTGTAATTTTATAGACATTACTGTTGGTGCTGTCTGTGTGTATTCTGCTAGGGTGGCTGATGTTGTAGATATTGATAATATCTCATCTATACCATCTATTGTAATTTTATAGACATTACCATTGGTGCTGTCTGTGTGTATTCTGCTAGAGTGGCTGATGTTGTAGATATTGATAATATCTCATCTACACCATCTATTGTAATATTTAGACATTACTGTTGGTGCTGTCTGTGTGTATTCTGCTAGGGTGGCTGATGTTGTAGATATTGATAATATCTCATCTATACCATCTATTGTAATTTTATAGACATTACCATTGGTGCTGTCTGTGTGTATTCTGCTAGAGTGGCTGATGTTGTAGATATTGATAATATCTCATCTACACCATCTATTGTAATTTTATAGACATTACTGTTGGTGCTGTCTGTGTGTATTCTGCTAGGGTGGCTGATGTTGTAGATATTGATAATATCTCATCTATACCATCTATTGTAATTTTATAGACATTACTGTTGGTGCTGTCTGTGTGTATTCTGCTAGAGTGGCTGATGTTGTAGATATTGATATCTCATCTACACCATCTATTGTAATTTTATAGACATTACTGTTGGTGCTGTCTGTATGTATTCTGCTAGGGTGGCTGATGTTGTAGATATTGATAATATCTCATCTATACCATCTATTGTAATTTTATTGACATTACCATTGGTGCTGTCTGTGTGTATTCTGCTAGAGTGGCTGATGTTGTAGATATTCATAATATCTCATCTACACCATCTATTGTAGTTTTATAGACATTACCATTGGTGCTGTCTGTGTGTATTCTGCTAGAGTGGCTGATGTTGTAGATATTGATAATATCTCATCTACACCATCTATTGTAATTTTATAGACATTACTGTTGGTGCTGTCTGTGTGTATTCTGCTAGAGTGGCTGATGTTGTAGATATTGATATCTCATCTACACCATCTATTGTAATTTTATAGACATTACTGTTGGTGCTGTCTGTATGTATTCTGCTAGGGTGGTTGATGTTGTAGATATTGATAATATCTCATCTATACCATCTATTGTAATTTTATAGACATTACCATTGGTGCTGTCTGTGTGTATTCTGCTAGAGTGGCTGATGTTGTAGATATTGATAATATCTCATCTACACCATCTATTGTAATTTTTTAGACATTACTGTTGGTGCTGTCTGTGTGTATTCTGCTAGAGTGGCTGATGTTGTAGATATTGATATCTCATCTACACCATCTATTGTAATTTTATAGACATTACTGTTGGTGCTGTCTGTATGTATTCTGCTAGGGTGGCTGATGTTGTAGATATTGATAATATCTCATCTATACCATCTATTGTAATTTTATAGACATTACCATTGGTGCTGTCTGTGTGTATTCTGCTAGGGTGGCTGATGTTGTAGATATTGATATCTCTCCTACACCCTCTATTGTAATTTTATAGACATTACCATTGGTGCTGTCTGTGTGTATTCTGCTAGAGTGGCTGATGTTGTAGATATTGATAATATCTCATCTACACCATCTATTGTAATTTTATAGACATTACTGTTGGTGCTGTCTGTGTGTATTCTGCTAGGGTGGCTGATGTTGTAGATATTGATAATATCTCATCTATACCATCTATTGTAATTTTATAGACATTACCATTGGTGCTGTCTGTGTGTATTCTGCTAGAGTGGCTGATGCTGTAGATATTGATAATATCTCATCTATACCATCTATTGTAATTTTATAGACATTACCATTGGTGCTGTCTGTGTGTATTCTGCTAGAGTGGCTGATGCTGTAGATATTGATAATATCTCATCTATACCATCTATTGTAATTTTATAGACATTACCATTGGTGCTGTCTGTGTGTATTCTGCTAGAGTGGCTGATGTTGTAGATATTGATATCTTATCTACACCATCTATTGTAATTTTATAGACATTACTGTTGGTGCTGTCTGTGTGTATTCTGCTAGGGTGGCTGATGTTGTAGATATTGATAATATCTCATCTATACCATCTATTGTAATTTTATAGACATTACTGTTGGTGCTGTCTGTGTGTATTCTGCTAGGGTGGCTGATGTTGTAGATATTGATAATATCTCATCTACACCATCTATTGTAATTTTATAGACATTACTGTTGGTGCTGTCTGTGTGTATTTTGCTAGAGTGGCTGATGTTGTAGATATTGATAATATCTCATCTACACCATCTATTGTAATTTTATAGACATTACTGTTGGTGCTGTCTGTGTGTATTTTGCTAGAGTGGCTGATGTTGTAGATATTGATAATATCTCATCTATACCATCTATTGTAATTTTATAGACATTACTGTTGGTGCTGTCTGTGTGTATTCTGCTAGGGTGGCTGATGCTGTGAAAGCTCTGAAAGAAGTGAAAGGAGACTCAATACCGGTTGCATCAGGTGAATATAACACTGCCCTCATTGGTGGTTGTTGAATAATACAATATACTGAATATTTCACTATGGTTGGTTTTTATTTGATTTGAGAAATCAGATTTTAACCACATACATGAGTAATCAGGGTCATGTGGGGTTTCGGGAGTTCTTTCAATTGTCAAAATCAATAATACAAACATGGTAAAAAAATATATTGATAAGTGTTTTCTGGACTGTAAAATTAGGGAAGTTGCTGCATAGATTAGGGGAGTTGTGTATTACAGACAAAATGCTGCATAGATTCTAGGCATAAGGGAAGTTATGTATAGCAGGTGAAGTATGCATTGATTCTAGGCATTAGGGGAGTTGTGTATAGCAGGTGAAATGCTCATTGATTCTAGGCATTAGGGGAGTTGTGTATAGCAGGTGAAATGTGCATTGATTCTAGGCATTAGGGAAGTTGTGTATAGCAGGTGAAATGTGCATTGATTCTAGGCATTAGGGGAGTTGTGTGTAGCAGGTGAAATGCTCATTGATTCTAGGCATTAGGGGAGTTGTGTATAGCAGGTGAAATGTGCATTGATTCTAGGCATTAGGGAAGTTGTGTATAGCTGGTGAAATGTGCATTGATTCTAGGCATTAGGAGAGTTGTGTATAGCAGGTGAAATGTGCATTGATTCTAGGCATTAGGGGAGTTGTGTGTAGCAGGTGAAATGCTCATTGATTCTAGGCATTAGGGGAGTTGTGTATAGCAGGTGAAATGTGCATTGATTCTAGACATTAGGGGAGTTGTGTATAGCAGGTGAAATGTGCATTGATTCTAGGCATTAGGGGAGTTGTGTGTAGCAGATGAAATGCTCATTGATTCTAGGCATTAGGGGAGTTGTGTATAGCAGGTGAAATGTGCATTGATTCTAGGCATTAGGGAAGTTGTGTTAGCAGGTGAAATGTGCATTGATTCTAGGCATTAGGGGAGTTGTGTATAGCTGGTGAAATGTGCATTGATTCTTGGCATTAGGGGAGTTGTGTATAGCAGGTGAAATGTGCATTGATTCTAGGCATTAGGGGAGTTGTGTTTAGCAGGTGAAATGTGCATTGATTCTAGGCATTAGGGGAGTTGTGTATAGAAGGTGAAATGTGCATTGATTCTAGGCATTAGGGGAGTTGTGTATAGCAGGTGAAATGTGCATTGATTCTAGGCATTAGGGGAGTTGTGTATAGCAGGTGAAATGTGCATTGATTCTTGGCATTAGGGGAGTTGTGTATAGCTGGTGAAATTTGCATTGATTCTAGGCATTAGGGGAGTTGTGTATAGCAGGTGAAATGTGCATTGATTCTTGGCATTAGGGGAGTTGTGTATAGCAGGTGAAATATGCATTGATTCTAGGCATTAGGGGAGTTGTGTATAGCAGGTGAAATGTGCATTGATTCTAGGTATTAGGGGAGTTGTGTATAGCAGGTGAAATGTGCATTGATTCTAGGCATTAGGGGAGTTGTGTATAGCTGGTGAAATGTGCATTGATTCTAGGCATTAGGGGAGTTGTGTTTAGCAGGTGAAATGTGCATTGATTCTAGGCATTAGGGGAGTTGTGTATAGCTGGTGAAATGTGCATTGATTCTAGGCATTAGGGGAGTTGTGTATAGCAGGTGAAATGTGCATTGATTCTAGGCATTAGGGGAGTTGTGTATAGCAGGTGAAATGTGCATTGATTCTAGGCATTAGGGGAGTTGTGTATAGCTGGTGAAATGTGCATTGATTCTAGGCATTTGGGGAGTTGTGTATAGCAGGTGAAATGTGCATTGATTCTAGGCATTAGGGGAGTTGTGTTTAGCAGGTGAAATGTGCACTGATTCTAGGCATTAGGGGAGTTTTGTATAGCTGGTGAAATGTGCATTGATTCTAGGCATTAGGGGAGTTGTGTATAGCAGGTGAAATGTGCATTGATTCTAGGCATTAGGGGAGTTGTGTATAGCAGGTGAAATGTGCATTGATTCTAGGCATTAGGGGAGTTGTGTATAGCTGGTGAAATGTGCATTGATTCTAGGCATTAGGGGAGCTGTGTATAGCTGGTGAAATGTGCATTGATTCTAGGCATTAGGGGAGTTGTGTATAGCAGGTGAAATGTGCATTGATTCTAGGCATTAGGGGAGTTGTGTATAGCAGGTGAAATGTGCATTGATTCTAGGCATTAGGGGAGTTGTGTATAGCTGGTGAAATGTGCATTGATTCTAGGCATTAGGGGAGTTGTGTATAGCAGGTGAAATGTGCATTGATTCTAGGCATTAGGGGAGTTGTGTTTAGCAGGTGAAATGTGCATTGATTCTAGGCATTAGGGGAATTGTGTATAGCTGGTGAAATGTGCATTGATTCTAGGCATTAGGGGAGTTGTGTATAGCAGGTGAAATGTGCATTGATTCTAGGCATTAGGGGAGTTGTGTATAGCAGGTGAAATGTGCATTGATTCTAGGCATTAGGGGAGTTGTGTATAGCTGGTGAAATGTGCATTGATTCTAGGTATTAGGGGAGTTGTGTATAGCAGGTGAAATGTGCATTGATTCTAGGCATTAGGGGAGTTGTGTATAGCTGGTGAAATGTGCATTGATTCTAGGCATTAGGGGAGTTGTGTATAGCTGGTGAAATGTGCATTGATTCTAGGCATTAGGGGAGTTGTGTATAGCTGGTGAAATGTGCATTGATTCTAGGCATTAGGGGAGTTGTGTATAGCAGGTGAAATGTGCATTGATTCTAGGCATTAGGGGAGTTGTGTATAGCAGGTGAAATGTGCATTGATTCTGGGCATTAGGGAGTTGTGTATAGCAGGTGAAATGCTCATTGACTCTAGGCATTAGGGGAGTTGTGTATAGCAGGTGAAATGTGCATTGATTCTAGGTATTAGGGGAGTTGTGTATAGTAGGTGAAATGTGCATTGATTCTAGGCATTAGGGGAGTTGTGTATATCAGGTGAAATGTGCATTGATTCTAGGCATTAGGGGAGTTGTGTATAGCAGGTGAAATGTGCATTGATTCTAGGCATTAGGGGAGTTGTGTATAGCAGGTGAAATGTGCATTGATTCTAGGCATTAGGGGAGTTGTGTATAGCAGGTGAAATGTGCATTGATTCTAGGCATTAGGGGAGTTGTGTATAGCAGGTGAAATGTGCATTGATTCTAGGCATTAGGGGAGTTGTGTTTAGCAGGTGAAATGTGCATTGATTCTAGGCATTAGGGGAGTTGTGTATAGCTGGTGAAATGCTCATTGACTCAAGGCATTAGGGGAGTTGTGTATAGCAGGTGAAATTCTCATTGACTCTAGGCATTAGCGGAGTTGTGTATAGCAGGTGAAATGTGCATTGATTCTTGGTATTAGGGGAGTTGTGTATAGCAGGTGAAATGTGCATTAATTCTAGGCATTAGGGGAGTTGTGTATAGCTGGTGAAATGTGCATTGATTCTAGGCATTAGGGGAGTTGTGTATAGCTGGTGAAATGCTCATTGACTCTAGGCATTAGGGGAGTTGTGTATAGCAGGTGAAATGTGCATTGATTCTAGGTATTAGGGGAGTTGTGTATAGCTGGTGAAATGTGCATTGATTCTAGGCATTAGGGGAGTTGTGTATAGCAGGTGAAATGTGCATTGATTCTAGGCATTAGGGGAGTTGTGTATAGCAGGTGAAATGTGCATTGATTCTAGGCATTAGGGGAGTTGTGTATAGCTGGTGAAATGTGCATTGATTCTAGGCATTAGGGGAGTTGTGTATAGCTGGTGAAATGCTCATTGACTCTAGGCATTAGGGGAGTTGTGTATAGCAGGTGAAATGTGCATTGATTCTAGGTATTAGGGGAGTTGTGTATAGCAGGTGAAATGTGCATTGATTCTAGGCATTAGGGGAGTTGTGTATAGCAGGTGAAATGTGCATTGATTCTAGGTATTAGGGGAGTTGTGTATAGCAGGTGAAATGTGCATTGATTCTAGGTATTAGGGGAGTTGTGTATAGCAGGTGAAATGTGCATTGGTTCTAGGCATTAGGGGAGTTGTGTATAGCTGGTTAAATGTGATTGATTCTAGGCATTAGGGGAGTTGTGTATAGGTGGTGAAATGTGCTTTGATTCTAGGCATTAGGGGAGTTGTGTATAGCAGGTGAAATGTGCATTGATTCTAGGCATTATGGGAGTTGTGTATAGCTGGTGAAATGTGCATTGATTCTAGGTATTAGGGGAGTTGTGTATTGCTGGTGAAATGTGCATTGATTCTGGGCATTAGGGGAGTTGTGTATAGCAGGTGAAATGTGCATTGATTCTAGGTATTAGGGGAGTTGTGTATAGCAGGTGAAATGTGCATTGATTCTAGGCATTAGGGGAGTTGTGTATAGCAGGTGAAATGTGCATTGATTCTAGGCATTAGGGGAGTTGTGTATAGCAGGTGAAATGTGCATTGATTCTAGGCATTAGGGGAGTTGTGTTTAGCAGGTGAAATGTGCATTGATTCTAGGTATTAGGGGAGTTGTGTATAGCAGGTGAAATGTGCATTGATTCTAGGCATTAGGGGAGTTGTGTATAGCAGGTGAAATGTGCATTGATTCTAGGCATTAGGGGAGTTGTGTATAGCAGGTGAAATGTGCATTGATTCTAGGCATTAGGGGAGTTGTGTATAGCAGGTGAAATGTGCATTGATTCTAGGCATTAGGGGAGTTGTGTATAGCAGGTGAAATGTGCATTGATTCTAGGCATTAGGGGAGTTGTGTATAGCAGGTGAAATGTGCATTGATTCTAGGCATTAGGGGAGTTGTGTATAGCAGGTGAAATGTGCATTGATTCTAGGCATTAGGGGAGTTGTGTATAGCAGGTGAAATGTGCATTGATTCTAGGCATTAGGGGAGTTGTGTATAGCTGGTGAAATGCTCATTGACTCAAGGCATTAGGGGAGTTGTGTATAGCAGGTGAAATGTGCATTAATTCTAGGTATTAGGGGAGTTGTGTATAGCAGGTGAAATGTGCATTGATTCTAGACATTAGGGGAGTTGTGTATAGCAGGTGAAATGTGCATTGATTCTAGGTATTAGGGGAGTTGTGTATAGCTGGTGAAATGTGCATTGATTCTAGGCATTAGGGGAGTTGTGTATAGCTGGTGAAATGCTCATTGACTCTAGGCATTAGGGGAGTTGTGTATAGCAGGTGAAATGTGCATTGATTCTAGGTATTAAGGGAGTTGTGTATAGCAGGTGAAATGTGCATTGATTCTAGGCATTAGGGGAGTTGTGTATAGCAGGTGAAATGTGCATTAATTCTAGACATTAGACATTAGTGGAGTCATATAGGAGTAGAAAACTACGTAAATTCTTTTGTGTACAAAATACAAAGTAATTCTCAACAAATTATTTTGTCTTTATTACAAGACGATTAGTATAAAAAATGTTGATTTCTCTGATGTTAAATATTCATATTTCACCATGTGTTCTAATTGTTATTATATCTGTAGTTGCCACTGGTTTTCCAGCTGGTCAGACTCCGCTGCAACAAAGGTTAGCTGAAATTAAACAAGCAGTTTCTGATGGTGCAGGTGAAATCGACATTGTGATCAACAGGACCTATGCACTAGCAGGAAATTGGAAAGGTTAGTAATGTAACATGAGCTGGACAACTAATTATTTTCCTCATGAACCCATGATTATTTATTGTCATTTTTGTAAATTGTTTCTGTAGGTGTCTATGATGAGATAAAAGCATTCAAGTCAGTTTGTGGTGATGTACACATGAAATCAATCCTAGCAACAGGAGAACTAGGAACACTTACAAATGTCTACAAAGCTAGTCTGGTTGCTATGATGGCTGGTAAGTTATATAATTAGAAACACTTGGTAGCTATGGTGACTGGTAAGTTATAGTACTATAAACCTTAACTAGTGATGACTGGTAAGTTATAGTACTATAAACCTTAACTAGTGATGACTGGTAAGTTATAGTACTATAAACCTTAACTAGTGATGACTGGTAAGTTATAGTACTATAAACCTTAACTAGTGATGACTGGTAAGTTATAGTACTATAATCCTTAACTAGTGATGACTGGTAAGTTATAGTACTATAAACCTTAACTAGTGATGACTGGTAAGTTATAGTACTATAAACCTTAACTAGTGATGACTGGTAAGTTATAGTACTATAAACCTTAACTAGTGATGACTGGTAAGTTATAGTACTATAATCCTTAACTAGTGATGACTGGTAAGTTATATAATTAGAAACACTTGGTAGCTATCTATAGTGACTGGTAAGTTATAATACTATTCACTACGTTCAATTACCCACCATAGACTCCGGTCAGTCAAAATAACTATTTTGAACTGTAGGCATTAATCAGCGATTCTGCCAGTGACGGAGAGATAGAATCTAGGTCAGGGGAAGCCCCATGACCTCAAGATTCTTTTACCCCTTACGTCACGAACCCACGTGGCCGAGGCCACATGGCAGCACCATGGGTAGCCGTTAATCACTCTTCATTTTTCTCCGCCTCGACGAGGAATGATTCTGAGCGGCTCTGCCTGGCTCTGTTGCTTTTTCCTGTCTGGGTTTCTAGCGTGAGTCGTCGCCGCAGCCGTGGCATTCGACATTCTAGCTGGTAGGATAAGTTTTTCTTGTCTTTTTACCCTCGTGTCGTTTTCCCCTTTGTGTGTTATGCTTTCAACAACAAAGAAATTAAAACCTTGCGCCACTACGTAATCACATGTTGATTTCATGGCAGCACCTTTTACAACTGTAATTCGTTTTCCCTCATGCATGTCGTCTTTTATTTTTAATGTATTTAGAAATAGATAGATGCACTGGCAACGCCAGAAGCTCACCGCCGGTATTATCTCCTCAGTTTACGAGGCGGATTTGTAATCAGTGTACCCAGCAATTGGAATGGAACCTGCATACAAGGGTATCTACATGTACACAGTCTGTTTTTTCAAGAAGTGGGTTACCCAACTTTACTGGCAACAGCGAGGCTGTGCCCCTGGAGGTCTTTCCTCCTATGGGGCCCGCGCTGGATCCCGTTGTGGACCCATCCTCGCACGGCGCCGGTTTTGCCGCTGAAATGAGGGCATTATTCGAAGGACTGTCGGGGCAAATCTGTGGCAGGCAGCATAGATCACCTGCAGGCGGAGCGAGCTGTCTCCACTGCGGCCTCTCAGCCGGCAAGTAGGAAGAAACACAGAAAGCACCGTTCGCATTCTAAACACGTCTCTTCCGGGGAACCCCCTGTTCCCAGCCGTGACCCCCCACCCCCCACCCCCCGCTGATTCGGGGGAGGCTGAGGCTCAGGCTAGTGGCAACAGGTCTCCTTGGCAACCTCAGACACGTAACACCAACGGGGACACTGGTAGCCAAGACTCTGTTTTCGGGGCAGGGCGTTCGGGTCAGGACATACATTGTGCCTCCTCCCTGCTTTCAACCAACCAGGGTTCACCGCGCCGTACCGGACTGATTAATTTACCTTCAAGTCCGAGCTCCGCTGCGGGTTTCGACTACCTTCTCGCCGACCCACATGCGTTCCCAGAGGGAACTGACCCTGTCATGAGACGCACTCTCGAGCATGCTCTTGCTCACATATTTAGGCTGAGAGGTGGCAGTTCGCTCGCGTTGGATACAGTGGGCACCTCGGGCGGTCCCTCAGAGTTCACATTGCGTAATGCGTCGTTGGGGTGATGCGGAATATTATCAGTCCAGGTGACGCTATGTATATTCCCCCACCCTCACTCCTAAAGCAGCCACTTACGGTCGTTTCAGCGCTGATGGGATCACAGGCGCCGGGATCAAGATTGACCCCATTCGAACGTCTCTCCTGGTCCAGCCGAGCGCTGAGCGTGGGGGTCGGCGCGCAGACTTTCTTGAAGGGCGGCCGTTGGTCAGCCACGGAGGAGGTAACACCGAAAGCCCCGGGCTGGGGTAATCTTTTGCATAACTCCTTCCGCTGGACTAAACGCTACCCCATCGGGGCAATCTTGGATTCGGACCCCAATTCGTGGGACGAAACCAGAAGACCCCGACCGGACCCCAAGGCTCCTTCCCCGGACCCCGGTACTACAAACTTCTGTTTTGCTAGCCGGGTGAAGGGGGACGGCCGCGTTCCATGGTCATTCTCATCGACCCATTCTGAGACTATCCAACATGCCCTGAGGGCAGAGTTACGACCCATCAATTTCCTTGAATTCGTAGGTGCCACACTGGAGCGCATTCTTGTGCGCGCCCAGGACTCTTGAGACCTTAGATGCAGAACGCACTCGCCTCCTAGATCAGACAACACAGCTAATGGTAGGCCACCGCACGGCTGTGTGCGATATCCTCCAGTATCATATGGCTCTCTTGGCCGGGGCTACTACTGTGCAGCGGGACGCGGTTTTAGACGCGTGTGTTTTCGCCGGCGAACTGAGTCATGGGGTACGCCACCGCCTCAGTTACACAGACTGGAGATCCTCCACCCTCTTTGATGGGGGAGATAGCAGGGGCAGTTGCAGAGCTTCGGGGTGTAACAAACCAAATGGTTCAAGTCGAATCCGCTAGCCAGTTGGCCGTTGCCAAGGGGAAGCGGAGGGCGCCCCAAGCACAGAAAGCACAACGCCCTAGGACTAGCTCCGCAAAACAGAGTCAGCCAGGAGGCAAGCGCTTGCACCCATCCGCGGGAGGGAAGGGTAGTGGCACGCCCCCGGAAAGAGAGGACCAGGTGGTGGCTCCTCCTCCTCCTCTGGTGGTCATCAACCCCGGCAGTGGGGTAAGCATGTTTGACACTTACCTCTGCGACGGGGGATGGGGGTTTGAGGGGTGGGTGGTGATGGTGGATGGGCCTGCAAGAGATCAGGCTACAGCTTAGTAACCCCAGTAATCTCCGGGGAGGCTCACCTCACAGTAGAGGAGAACCCCCCCTCTTGCAACCGCCGAACCGATGGCCACAGATCCCTGTCGCACACAGATTGCGCCGGTGCATTCCGGCTTGGATGCAGCGGGTAACCGATCCCTGGACGCTCCAGGTAGTCGCACGCGGTTACAGAATACCACTGACATCTCCTCCGCCCCTGTCAGTGTTCCCCTCGTCGGAAGCACTGCCAGGGGACCCCCACATGGTGGAAGCAATCAGACAGGAAGTAGACAGTTTGCTAAGAAAGGGCGCCATACACAGAATAGTTCAGCCGGCACTAAGTCCGGGCTTCTACTCAAATGTATTCATAGTACCAAAATCTACAGGCTGCTGGCGTCCGGTTCTGGACCTAAGCAGACTAAACCAGTATGTGCTTCTCGATCGGTTCCGCATGGAGACACCATCCAGTGTCCAACTCTCTATCCACCGTCTCGACTGGCTAGCCTCTTTAGACTTATGCGACACTTACCTGCACATACCTATGCACCCAGCGAGTTGCCCTCTCCTTCGATTCGCCCATCTGGGCCAAGTATTTAAATTTTGGGTGCTCCCCTTCGGGTTATCCACAACGCCCTACGTGTTCACCAGAGTGATGAATCAGGTAGTACTGCTGCTCCACCAAATGTCTGTACACGTCAATCTGTACCTAGACGACTGGTTGATACACAACCCAGACAAGGGGTTATTAGCCAGACATGTAAGGGTTACACAGGATTTATTTCACCAGTTGGGCTTCCTAGTAAGTCACAAAAAGTCCCATCCCGACCCGACTCAACAGTTGGTGTTTCTGGGCATGGAGTTCGACACCGAAGTAGGCCCGGTTCGCCGATCTCAGGCGCGTTGCTTAGCGCTAAGCAACCTAGCAGAACGCCTAGTCAGCGTTCCTTCAGTGTCTCTCCGAGAACTAATGCGGCTCATCAGAATGATGACCTCTGTTCGAAGGGTAGTTCCCCAGGCCGCACTACGCAGCCACCCGGTCCAACGCTTGTTATTGGAACACCGAGCTCACCTACGGGAACTAAACAGGTGAGTATCGATCCCGGACCAAGTAAAGGAAACCCTGTACTGGTGGTCGTCACTGACCAACCTCAGACAGGGGGTCCCCTTGTACCCACTCGTCACAACTATGACTCTGGTAACAGACGCCTCCCTCCAAGGGCGGGGAGCGCATCTATTCGACAAACAAGCCCAAGGAACCACCATATCAACTGGCTCGAGCTGAAAGCAGTGCACCTGGCACTTTCACGCTTTCAACCCGCAGTTCGAGACCACAGAGTCCTGCTCTGCACAGACAACACAGTGGTGGTCTCCTACATCAACAAGGAGGACACGATCCCCATCCGATCATCATCCCCCGGCTGTCAAATATTGTTGGTCCGGAGGATCAGGAGGAATTGCTTCTCTGCCCGGTCCGAGCGCTACGAGAACCGTACCAGGTTTTCCAGACGGGGAACCAAACACATGTTTTTGTGTTACGGCCCTGGCAAACAGGATAAGCCGGCTTCCCCGACTTTGATCTCCAGGTGGATTACTGCAACTGTCCTATTGAGCAGGGTCTCTTCAGGTTAGGCCCCGTCGTAGCGGGACATGCTTTGGTTACTGACCCAGCCCGAACGACCGCAGAGGCCCATGCGCATAGGCGATAAGTCAGTCTCGGCATTCTTGTGGGCAGATTGTCTGTTCCACTAGCACTTCCTGGAAGCTCCCAGGTTTCGCTTCTTTCGACCTACGCCCTCATGCAAACTGTTTCGGTCCTACTTCAAGCTTATCACCCCCGAATTCGACTTGGGTCTAGCTTTCTCGGGCGCACCAAACCCTGTCACCACAGCAGCATTGGCTTCTTGCTTCGGGGACAGCACAGGCAAGGTAAGACACCACTCTTCTTGGGTCTTAACTTAGGTTTTTGAGTTTGTTTTCATCCCGGACTGGGAAAAGACTTTCATTATTCTTCCTTTTTCTGTTTGTTCGGAAAAACCGGCCACCTATCGGTGTCTGACTCTGCCTACAGTTCAAAATAGTCATTTTGACTGACCAGAGTCTATGGTGGGTAATTGAACGTAGTGAATTTAGGCGAGGGTTCTCCGAACCCGCCTATTCACATAGTTCATACCCACCATAGACTCCGGCCCCCCAACCTCCCCACTCTTTCCGTCGCGTTGGTCTAAGTCCTCGAGGCGGAGAGAAAGGAACCAGAGTGATTGACGGCTACCCATGGCGCTGCCATGTGGCCTCGGTCATGTGGGTTTGTGACGTAAGGGGTAAAAGAATCTTGAGGTCATTGGGCTTCCCCTGACCTAGATTCTATCTCTCCATCACCGGCATTAATGCCTACAGTTCAAAATAGTCATTTTGACTGACCAGAGTCTATGGTGGGTATGAACTATGTGAATAGGTGGGTTCGGAGAACCCTTGCCTAATTTCAGAAAATAGATGTTACACACACTAAAAACAACTAAATCATTAAAAAGTAAACATTTCTTAAGGTTTTACCTTTAAGACTTTTTAGATTTTTTACATTTAATGTCCATAAAGATACAAAAAATGAAAAAAAAAGAGTCATTAGGTAATGGCGGTGGGCCCTTATTTGGGGTTCAAAATTTCAAAAAAATATTCATCAATCTAAAATTTCATACATTTTTTTTCTTGCTGAATTAAAAAGTAGACCACCTATTATTTCATTACAATGTCACCCAGTGCATTTTTTCCCCAAAAAATCACATGTTTTTCATTTTATTAGTAACGAAAGTATATTCTAAAAGAAGTTAGTACACTAGCAAATGATCGCGGTAGAACAATCCGGTCATTCTGTGTTTCACAATTATTAATTATTGCCTAGTAATGATTATAACAATGTGCAGAAAATAAATTCATTGAATTGTTATGAAATGCCTGCCTGACAGGTCAAATCGCTAATTAACCAATGAAAACGATGGATGATGGCAATGTATTCAAATTACCATAGCTCATTTGAATATGTTAATGTTATTGAACGCAGCACGGAAGAGATTTGCCGATGTTGTAGTACGATCTTTTGGCTTGGATTTTGATGGGAAAGTGGCATGATTAGTTTTTAAATAAAAGATAAATGAAACAAAGCTTACCCATTCACACTAGTCACAATAAATATCATACTCGTGAATAGTAGGCGTCGATGACTATGGTGAAACTTTTAGGCATCAGAAAAGAATAAAATAACACCTTAAAAAAACTGCCGAAAAATCGCCCTGGACGATTTCTTGGTCCTATTTTATTTATTTTTAAATCCCAAACTGACGTTTAATGGCCCAGGGCGAATTTATGGCAGAATCCGGTATCAATATTTTGGAAATAATCAAAATTGTTCTTTTTTTTTTTTCATTGCTTTTTAATATTAAATTATTTGTTTATCTGTCAGAATTTTTCTCTGTGACTTTAGCTGAAAAAACAAAAATACATTTAATCTCGCTAGTTTTAAGTAGGACAATTTACAATAATGCATTGCACATATGCTCAGTTAGTGCTCTCAACTAGACTAGACTTGAGATGTTTTTGCCGCATGATTTTTTTATTTTCATGCGACAAATTGTCACACAAAACTACATCCAGTGACTATTTATAAAATGAAAACTGGATGAAATAAGCCTCGCCTGTTTTCATATTAAAAACTTAATAGTCATTTTACAACAGTCAATTCCTAAACATGTATTTGAGGAAACTATTTCCACTATAGGGGGAACAAACTACTTTATGTCTCTGTCTCGTATTCCACTTGGATGGGGAATTGTCTCATACTTTCTAAACTAATGGAACATTTTGAATTCTTGGTGAAAACTCTGCACAGTATCATACTCGCTAGTAGCAGATGTGAATTTACTTCAAACACATGTAACTTTAACTGCAGGAGATTGTAAATAGAAAACCAGATATATTCTGGAAAATTTGATAGATTGTATTGTAACTGATTTGTTTTTCTGACAGGATCTGATTTCATTAAGACATCCACTGGTAAGGAAGGGGTGAATGCTACTTTTCCTGTTGCCTTGACGATGGTGCGGGCTATCAGGGAGTACTATCAAAAGACTGGCTACAAGGTAAATAACTGAAAACTAAAAATGTGTGTTAGATTTGCTGATTGTTAACAAAATAACCTGTTACTAAGGCAACCATACACTCTTAATCAACAATTCTTTACAAAACTGAATTTTTAACTAATATTAAAATTATGTTTTTAGAGTGGTGGAATTATTAGTTTAGAATTGAATATGTCAGTGGATAAATACAGAGACTCAACAGTTTTTGTATATATGTCTGTATTTGTAACATTTCTGTTCTGTTCCCTGCCAGGTTGTTGAATTGCTAGAAGCGTAAAATTATTATTTTAGAAAAATCAGGTGGTCCACTTGTAAAATACTGTTTCTGCAATCTTTTTATGTTGATGGCGTAACATTTCTAAATTTATTTTTCTCGCCACAAAAAACGTAATACAATTATTTTGGTCTGACAGTTCTTTTTGACTCCCATGTGCGAAGCACAAAATGGGAGTCTTTGCAGTTAGTGTGTCTGTATGTGTGTATGTGTGTATGTGTGTATGTGTGTATGTGTGTGTGTATGTGTGTATGTGTGTCCGACTGTTCCACTGCTATCTCAAGAACCATACATCGGTTTTTGATGAAACTTGGTGCATAGATGCTCTGGGCCAATGCGCAGATTTGATTAGGTTTTGGTAAAAATCCATGCTCGTTAATTACCTAATTTGCATGATAATTAGCTAATTTTTAGCTGTTCTATGACTGTTCCACTGATATCTAAAGAACCACTCATTGGATTTTGATGAAACTTGGTACATAGATGCTCTGAACATATGCGCAGATTTGATTAATTTTTGGTAAATATCCGTGCATATTAATTACCTAATTTGCATGATAATTAGCTATTTTTTAGTGGTTCCATGACTGTTCCACTGATATCTAAACAACCACTCATTGGATTTTGATGAAACTTGGTACATAGATGCTCTGAACTAATGCTAGGTTTTGATTAGTTTTTGGTAATAATCCGTGGATACTAATTACCTAATTTGCATAATGATTAGTCAATTTTCGGTTTTTCCACTGATATCTCAAGTACTAATCATCACATTTCAATGAAACTTGGTACATAGATGTCATACGACACTGCACAGACCTGATAGTTTTTATGGTAATATCAGTACATATTAATTACCTAATTTGCATAATTAATTAATTTTCAACATTTGATATAAGTAGTTAGCATTACATTTCAATGAAACTTGGTACTTACCTACTCGAAGACTATGCAGAGATTGATTGTTTTCGATAAATATTTGTGCATATTAATCACCTAATTTGCATAATTAGTTAATTTTCAGCTTTTCCACGGGTATCTCAAGTACTAATCATCGCATTTCAATGAAACTTGGTACATAGATCCTTTAGGACTATGCAGAGACCTGATTAGTTTTAGGGTAAATAATTGTGCATATTAATTACCTAATTTGCATAATTAATTTTCAGCTTTTCTACTGATATCTAAAGTACTAATCATCACATTTCAATGAATCTAGAATTATGCAGACCCAATTAGTTTCCGGTAAATATTTGTGCATATTAATCACCTAATTTGCATAATTAACCAACTTTCACACTGATATCTCAGGTACTATACATCACATATCAATGAATGTACATGGATGCTGTAGGACAATAGACAGACCTGAATAATTGTGGGTTAAAATCTGTACATATTAATTACCTAATTTGCATAATTAACCAATTTTAAACTTTCACACTGATATCTAAAGTACCGTAAAAACTCCAAAATTTCGACCGGTTTTAAATAATTGGTGTTAGAAATGTGACGTGTTTTTAGAGTCAAAATTAAGGTGCATTTTCGGACGGTCGAATTTTTCAGAATAGAAATCAGCAAATGAAAAAATGGGGATGATAGACAGTGTGCTTCATTAGTTTTTAAAAACTGCAATGTCCGTCAATTGACGTAAACTTCCTCATGTTTCACGGTAAAAGCAAAGGTCGTGGCCGAGTTGTAACTCAAAATCTAAACAAAGCCATCAATCAGTAAGTATTATGACAAGCAAAACAAAACATCAAGACGCGGAGAAGAGGTCAGCACAAAACTAATAGGTCAAAAGACAAAGCTGTCTCGCACTACCTAGGAAAACTTGCGAATGTTCGAAGTACAGGTACCCATTGGACAAAAGATACATGGAAGTTTAGCAAACTATCTCCCCGACCCAGTGCAATGTATCCGGTTAGAATCAAAGCTCACGTGTCCCTTATTTGAGGGACCAAATTCTGCCGTAAATTCGCCCTTGGATTAAAAAATAAAATGGGATTTAAGAAAATAAAATGGGACTTTTAAGGTGTATTTTGGCGTCATTTTTCGGACATTTCAATCAATCCTGCCGGCTAAAATAGAGTAAGTTTTACCGTAGTCATTGACGTCTGTCTATTCAAGAGTACACGTGTATGATTTTTATCGTGACTAGCGTGAGCGGGTAAGCTTCCTTTCGAGAATGAGCTGTTATCACTGTGAACAATGTTAAATTATTCTTCAGATGACCAGTTTATTTTTTAAAAACAACTAATTTTTTTATTTAAAAAAAATGATGCCGTTTTCGCATCAAAATCCAAGCCAAAATATCGTACTACAACATCAATCTCTTCCGCATTGCGTTCAATAACATTAACATATTTAAATAAGCTATGGTAATTTGAACACGTTGGCATCATCCAGCTTTTTGATTGGTTAATTAGCGATTTGACCTATTTGACCTAAGAGAACATGGCGGATATCCTACAGCATCAAACGTTTATACGAGACCGGAATCATTCGCTTACGATGAAACTAAGTTGACTTTTATTTGTATTTCATAACTATTCAACAAATTTATTTTGTGTACATTATTATAATCACTACTGAGTACAGTAATAATCAACAATTCAGAAACGCAGCATGCCGAGATTTTTGTGTTCGTTTTTATTTGAAACTTCGTTTATTTAGAATATATTTTAAGGGTCACCCCCTCAGTGTATTCGTCCGGCGGCATCGACAAATGGACAACTTCCGGCTATTAATCCGAACAACCAACAACAGCAGAGTCCATCCGGGAACCCACAGGTCAGCGCCACCAACGGCGAAGAATCCAATATGGCCGCCAGCTCTCAAAACGTCAACATTGGGGAGACGCCGTCGCTGCAACACTTGCTTACGAACCCAGCAGCACAAGAAGCAGGACAATTTCATCCGTTATTGAACATTGCACCAACTTTCAGTACTGCATTTTGTATAGCAAAAATAAATAGTCGTCGTTGGGCTAGAGGCTCAATAACCATCGCATCAATGTCTTCTCGGGCGATCAGACGAATGAGCTGCATGTTGGTAAAACCATTCGCCGACAACTTTGCCATAGACTCACTGCTGATGCTATTTACGGCGGCCCATTGTTGAACATCTAGCGGCAGATCGCTGCGTGTGTCGCTCGTAGCGGCGGGTCGCTCCATCCCTGAGAAAGGTGTGAAAGTGGCCCCAAACATATCGGACAGAGAATCATTTGCCATTGAAACTATTGTGCCAGGTAACAGTCGTCAAATTCGTCAGATTCTTGCGCAACTGCGATTGTCTGCGCCTCACTGTCACAGAAGAAACAAGGTCGATCGGTGCAACTAACGGAACAGTCGAGTAATCTTGCTAGAAGGGGATTACTTTCACGTAAAATGTACAGTACGTACCGTCGTAGTTCTGCAGCGCCTAGTTGATAATACGGTGGTATTTGGAAGACGAGTCTGACGATGGCCACAACTTGGCAGGTGGCTAACATTGAGCACGTCGACGAGCAAAAACTTGCGAAAAGATACAATGTTTCTAGCTGCACTGCAGAAGTTGCACTGATTACAAAATTGAAAACGACGCCACAAATTAATGTATATTTACCTATGGTAATAAGCTGCCAAGCTAGTTCCTGATTGGGCAGCCCTACCAAATCCCTTGGTGATGTCCTATGACTGACTCCCCATGGCCCCGCCTACAATTGACCTTTAAAACTGAGCAGGCCGGATTATCACACTGAATTTAAAACATGTTAAAAATTAACAAGGCCATATTTTCGTTACCAATAAAATAAAAATCTCTCAGTCAATCAGAAACCCGGATTCTTGCCTTCGAGGAAGGTCCCGTTTGAACGCTCACATCGTTTTTTTTTTCGTTTGGGGGAAAACTAAAACTGGTCGCAATTTTCGAATAAGAATGAGTCGGCAATTTTTAGTGGAGTCGAAAATTTGGAGATAAATAAAACACCGAAACCCGGCAAATAAATAGGCGGTCGAATTTTTAGAGGGGTCGAATTTTTGGAGTTTTCACGGTAGTAATTATTCCATTTCAATGAAACTTAGTACAAAGTTGCTCTAGGACAATGTACAAACCTAATTAGTTTGGGGTAAAAATCTGTTCATATTAATTCCCTAATAAGCATAATAATTCATAATTTTTTGGTTCTAATCACATTTCAATTAAACTTGGAGACATAGATTTTCTGTTACATTGCGCAGACCTCATTAGTTTTACACTCAAATCTGGTCATATTAATTTTCTGATTTGCATAATTAGTTTTCAGCTAAGTAATTTCGAATTATATTTAATGTCTCTCCAATACTCTCAGCACATGGGAGTTCTTTCTAAGCTTTCTTTGATTATATTTTCTTGTTCTTTTTCAGTCACTGTAAAATGACAATGTCCTCTGTAACATGTTATGCAATTACAATGAGTATACCTTGAGGTCGGAGGCCTACAGTATTATGAATAAATTTATTATTATATTATGTTGATGGCATGGCAGAAATAAATATATATATATTTTTAGATAAATCTATTGATATGTAACTTATGATATGCAATGCCATGAGATCTCCTGGTCCTGCAAGTTTCATGCACGTATCCACATTTTTTAAACAATTTTCTTCTACAGTTTATGTAATTGAATCTTCAAAGCTGTCCTTGTCAATCATGATCTTTAACGGCAATTTGGTATGATGGGTTTCAATTCATGCAATATAACAACTATGTCTACCAATTATGCAAATTGTTCTGTACGTCATTTTGTACACTGTCTAAAATATGCATTTCTAAATGCCTAAAATATTAAAATGTTGACACAAATTATATTACTTGTATTATTTTTTCCCACCATTTTACAAATTTAAATGCCAATTTTGACTGGTATGGCATAATTCTACATATTTTCTGTTCTGACCTTGCAGCAATGTGAACCAAGTCAATGTAGATAAACACACACTAATAAAATTGGAGTAATCACACGACATCTCTCAAAATGTTTTTAGGTTGGATTCAAACCAGCTGGTGGCATCCGTACAGCTAAAGATGCTTGCTCCTGGCTAGCGTTGATGAAAGAAGAACTGGGCAATGATTGGTTGACACCAACAATGTTCCGATTTGGTGCCAGTGGGCTACTAGGAGATATAGAGAGGCAACTATTTCATTTTGTGACTGGACATTATGCTGCATCGCATGAATTGGCTATGGCTTGATATGACTGTGATAAATGTCTATTGTAGATGCATTAAACAAATGGATGGATGTTATAACTTAGATAGAATTATCAATAGAAATCCTGTTTATAAAACATAAGGCCAGACTTGTATTATCCCTTGTTTCGCAAACCTGCTGAATGAACAGGAGCAAAAAATGAAATAAAAATAAAATTTTATTGCTAAAAAAATTATTTTTACCTTCATTTTTTTCCGCCCACCGCATAACAAATCCAAGTTGCATTTTCGTGGGAGTATTATGATCAAAGTACCAAAGTCTCACACAGATCTATACTTTACGAGCGTTAGTTGACAGTGAATCTCGGCGGCGTGGTTTGTGGTGACACACCGTGAAACTCTGTCATCAAAAACCGAGAAATCACAATTGGCGAAATTGCCAACCTATATGTTCCTAAGGAGTGGGAAGATCGGCCTATTGTGCGCATTGATTGATGGGCTGCAGTCGCTTCAATCTGACTCGCCACTAGTGCACTGATCACGATAGCCCAGGACTTCGGCCTGAAATACATCAATGTTGTTTACAGGACTAAGTATTCTGTCAACGTGCATAACCCTGATGAATAGAAGCCAACCGCCATGGATGTTCTTATGAAAGCAGCGAGAAGTTACTCACATTTGCCGCAGAAGAGGCAAGTTTTAATTATATTCAAGCAAATTGACCTCAAATAGCGGCCGTAGCTCTACGGTGTGTCGCTAAGTAACAACCTACTTTCATTATTCATGCTCTTGAAGCCGCGAAGTTGTCGCCTGTGCATATGTGGGTTAGAATTTTAATTGAGTTGGTGGGAACACTGTCACAGTGTAAGACCTGCTTATCGCTAATGAGAGGGCACACACAGAACTCACACTGGACAAGGGGTTCTTTCACTGCTAGTATAAGGTAGACAAGAAAACATTACTGGAAATGAAATACACATACACCAAAATATCGAGTTAAAGCTCCTGGCTTTAATAACCTCTCAAACTAATTACAAGAAATAAAGCACAGAAAAATACAATGAATAAAGTCACTAAAATAGGGGATTGCTTAGGGAAGTATGCATTGGTGATAACTCACAGTTCTAAGATGTAATAATGGATGACAGTCAATGGCTTCTGCAACACAACAACGAAGAAATACAGGAGTCTTGCTTGCAGAGAAACGTAGGTATTCTGGAGGGCACCGCTGGAAGCAGGAGATCACAGAGCAGTTCATACAAGTCTCACAGAATGATGCCAATGTTAACATTTCAGATATTAAGATTATAGTTCTCATGTAGCCAATGTTAACATTTCAGATATTAAGATTATAGTTCTCATGTAGCCAATGTTAACATTTCAGATATTAAGATTATAGTTCTCATGTAGTCAATGTTAACGTTTCAGATATTAAGATTATAGTTCTCATGTAGCCAATGTTAACATTTCAGATATTAAGATTGTAGTTCTCATGTAGCCAATGTTAACATTTCAGATATTAAGATTATAGTTCTCATGTAGTCAATGTTAACATTTCAGATATTAAGATTATAGTTCTCATGTAGTCAATGTTAACATTTCAGATATTAAGATTATAGTTCTCATGTAGTCAATGTTAACATTTCAGATATTAAGATTATAGTTCTCATGTAGCCAGTGTTAACGTTTCAGATATTAAGATTATAGTTCTCATGTAGTCAATGTTAACATTTCAGATATTAAGATTATAGTTCTCATGTAGTCAATGTTAACATTTCAGATATTAAGATTATAGTTCTCATGTAGTCAATGTTAACATTTCAGATATTAAGATTATAGTTCTCATGTAGCCAGTGTTAACGTTTCAGATATTAAGATTATAGTTCTCATGTAGTCAATGTTAACATTTCAGATATTAAGATTATAGTTCTCATGTAGTCAATGTTAACATTTCAGATATTAAGATTATAGTTCTCATGTAGTCAATGTTAACATTTCAGATATTAAGATTATAGTTCTCATGTAGTCAATGTTAACATTTCAGATATTAAGATTATAGTTTTCATGTAGCCAGTGTTAACGTTTCAGATATTAAGATTATAGTTCTCATGTAGTCAATGTTAACAATTCAGATATTAAGATTATAGTTCTCATGTAGTCAATGTTAACATTTCAGATATTAAGATTATAGTTCTCATGTAGTCAATGTTAACATTTCAGTTATTAAGATTATAGTTCTCATGTGGCCATTGTTAACATTTCAGATATTCAGATTATAGTTCTCATGTAGCCCATGTTAACATTTCAGATATTAAAATTATAGTTCTCGTATAGTCCTTGTTAACATTTCAGATATTAAGATTATAGTTCTCATGTAGTCAATGTTAACATTTCAAGGGGGAAATAACAAAATATGAATGATATGTAAGAGATGATATATATAGCATAAATATAAAACAGGTGTGTTTAAGTCAATTACATAACAGAATAATAAAGAACAACAACCTGGGGAAATAGTGCATAAATAGCGAATGTCATCGAATCAGTTTGGGTGAAAATAAATAAAGATATAATAGTTCTGTCATGAGTTAAATTCGCGTATCAAGGGGTTTGGCATCGTATGTTTGAATTAGAAATGAAATAGCTGATAGCTCATTGTTGTTGCTTCTATCGACGTGCAGTTGATGTGACCAAGAGGTTCTATTTGAAAGAGAATGTTCGACATTTTTTAAAGGGAATCTCTATGATAATTTAACTTGACGTGTCAATTGTTTTTTGTTTTGTTTTTTGGAACGTGCATTGTCTGTAACCAGTACATCCGGAGATTTTAATTCGCAATGGCTTGTTATGTCATGAGGGTGCTAACAAGGTTTTGGAGATGTTATCATTAATGTATTTGTTGAGTCGTGGGGAACCCACGACGGTCACATGACGCCTAGTATAAATTTTCAAAATATTTTAACATGTTCGACTGAAGGCAGCTGTTGGTAGCCGTTGCATTTCTAATTCAAACATGTAATGGCAAACTCTTTGATATGCGAATTTAACCCATGACATTTCACTCAATGAAACATCCAATGCAATGCAAATGCAAATAAATGCTTTCAATGTAACGTAAATACAGAGCGTACAGTAGACAGGGACAACAAATAATATCAGTATGTTTAATAAACCTTATTGTGCAAAGTAATTGCTTGCAGTTTTATTTTTTAATGTTTTTTGTTTGTATGTGTCGGCATCATACGTTTATACGATACTGATCACAACTGCGCATGCGGCGTTTACAATGTGACCCTAACTGGTGCAATTATCTATGCTAATTGTGGTCCATTCAAATAAACTGGTTAATTTTGCTTCTCTTCAAAATATTTTTTCTTTTGCATCTGAAATATTTCTAATGCTTTTTGGTATATTTGTATGTCATAGTCCAAGATTTTAAGTATATCAGGGTCTTTTTGTAAATTCGATTTTATTTTGCTCACGTACTTATTTTTTTTAATGTCCCTGTCCTTATCAGTAGCTTTCACGTTACCATACTGGGTTACTAACAGACTTATCCCGTTGCACATATCGTAAAATGGCAAACCATAGACTTGCTGAAATAACTGTAAGGAGATCTGATATTCATTCAGGATGCCTATCACCTCAAACCAATTCTTTAAGTTGTTTAAAAAATAGTGTAATAATAGTTTTTTCTCGCTTTCATCCATGCTATCGAGTACAAGTTTATGTCGAAACCAACATGGTGGATTTGACGGGTTTGTTCCATTGTATTGTATTTTCTTCATCATAGGTTCAATATGCACTTTGAAGTAATTTTCCGAGCAAATCTTTAATATATTAAATTGCATTTGACGGAATACGTAGCTTCCGTGGTGGTAGATCCATTCTTTCAATGTCATCGCATCGACATTTGTGGTCATGCACATCGGGTCTCCATATTTCCCTTTAGTCTTGCAGTACGTGTAACTAGATATATATCTTTCCAAAGGATCTCGTAGTATTACAAAATAAGAACATGAAGAATCTTGTAAAATATCACATCCACCAAAAGTTGGATCTTCGTTGAAAATAGTATGAGTCTTACTCTTACTCTTATTATTTACTGTATAGAGTTTCCGTCTGCTATATGTCAATGACCCGCCCAGATTCAGAAGTTGTTTTTTATACATAGTGCTCACGCATCCTTTCAGTGTAGACCCTCCGGATTTCGGATGATGAACATACACAACATTTCGTCCCTGCTGATTAGAGACGCCACTATGCTCGGTCAGAAAAAAATTGGGTTGCCAATATTTTCTCTTCATCCAAGGGTATTTGTGCAATACTTCCTCCAAGTTTGCGTTAACAGCGTGGTGGATATTAGAGTGTTTTTCCACGCTTGCATTGCTAACAGCATTGTGCATATTCGTGTGTTTTTCCAAGCTTGCATTGCTGATATCGTGCACGTGGTGGGTATCCTTATGTTTAGGAGCCTTGTTGTCTTTACCAGCTTTCTGTCGATCACTGTAGGAGAAACCGAAGTAGTGTATTATGTTATTAGTGAATCACATGATTATATTTGATAGCTTCATTAATTAATATAGTTTAAGGATACAAATAACATACGTCCTGGATCATACGATGACTTGAATACAACAGTAGTACTATGGGATGAATAGGTCTACGATATCTTTTCTATTTTTCTACTTATTCTAGAATAGTAGAGATGACTACAAATGAATACTGAGTTGTGCAAATACATCAGTGATACTTCCAGCACGTTTCTCATTTATGCTATAAAGTACGGAAGAACTTTAAGCCATGTAAAAACACTCTTTATTGTATATCGGGACAAGGACAACATACTGGGTCGGCAGCTCTAGGGCTAGCTGGACATGCGAGTGTTCTGATTTTTTTATTTTCACTGATATATAAATTGAAAACTACTCTCGCCCCACAAAAACAAAGACATGTACACACATTCCTCCAAACATGATAAAACATTGACTATACTGGAACTTTTTTCAGACCAGTTTCGAAAATGACCGACTAGAAGTCATTTAGTTTTTAACGAATGTTGTACGTTCCGAAGCCATATCTCTGACATGCTTTGACCGGTCACATTCACATTCGTTTCATGAACTAATCCAAATGTTAAAAAAACACCATAATTGAGCATTTCTGCCATTCCGAAAAAGAAATAGTTCTAAGAATGATTGATACCATTTCATACTGTTGGGCATATTGTTTTAATGGTTGCCGTTCTAGAGCCATGTATCTGACATGCCTTCACCGGTCAAATTCAAACTTTACACATACATCATACTAGTCATACCACGTGCGTAGTAATGTATTAATTTCTGTTTCAAACTGGCTGACAAATTTCGGTTTTGTTTACGATTCCACAACAGGGAATGTGCCATGTCACGAACTTAATACTGGGCTTATCAGGGAAGACAACATCAACACACAGAGTCGAAAAACTGTCGTCCGTTTCGGATTTCCTTTGGTTCTTTGTAAACTGTAAATGGCAATCTTTTTTATTCCACAAGAAGTGCTTCCGCTGTGTTTACATCATCAAAAACATTTTACAATTTATCTTAGTGGTGGTATCAAAATGATGAATTCGGTGTCGTCACTCCATTCAATAGCACGGAAGTATTGTCACAGTTTTTATAGGTAATTACAGAAGCCCTCAACTAGGATTTCGTAAAAATATTGGCAGTTTACTTGCCGTTTATTTATATATAATATCTACAATTGTTTTATCGTATATCAAAGATATATCTATATACAATATGTATAATTGTTATATGCTATATCAACGGTATATCTATATATAATATGAATAAGCAGATTGAAACGTTTGAAATTAGTCTGTTCAGTTCTATATAATTTTTACTTTTTTGGATATGAATAATTAAATACACCGGCTTCATCGCTTTCACGATACAATCGATAATCGTAGTACCACAAGTTTTTATACTGTCATGCATATTCTGCGTTGAGGTAGATTGTGTTAATATACCATTTGCACTGTAAACACATACACATCTAAAGGTAATATTACACTGTTTATTTATCGCTTACAATAGAATTACTATTTGTTATTGTCTCAAGAGGTGATACTCTTTATCCAAGTATTATAGTGCAAAAAAACGACGTATAAAATTGTTTTTCATTTTTATCATGGCAGAACACAAGGAGAGTATTATCTATAACATCTGCATCTAATCTCAATTCTTCTTGTAATATTTCAAAAACGTGTATTTTTATTGGATATAAAATTGAAAACTGCAGTCTCATCTCTATCATCCGGGTTTGCTAAACTAATTATGATTATGTTTATGTGGGTGATCATATACAGCAACATTAGTTTTATGTTTTCATGAAGGACAAATATCTTTAATATTGGTTCAACCACTCCATTTGCAATATCGAATAATTCTAAATTATCCTAAACCGTAATTGAATGCCATTTTTTAATAATTGTAGTCTCATAGGCGACCTTCAAGCATCACTCACAAAAACTGTCTCGCCAAGGTTCTTCTTAACTTAAAAAATATAGTTGAGTCCCTTGTTTGATTATAATAAAGGATTTTGCCCTTTCCGCTGAACCCATTTGTAGTGTCACATCCAGAAAAGCTATAATATCAATGCATTACTTATATCATCACCCAAGTTGCATTGGATTGTTGAAATATTTTCGTTGCTTCTTATTACTGTGCCAATCTAACATATTCTGAAACTAGACAACTAAAACCATCGCATCTCTACTCACTAAATGGATTGAATTATATTTGTTGATTCGAATCTAAATGTTTGCAAATACAAACTATGCCTGTTGGGGGTGATAGAGTTAGTGGCACGTTCTAAAAGTATTTCTCTCTCTTGGCATTCGTTTAAAACAGGTTACCTATGCTAAGCTTCAACCCCAGTTAATATAGAGGTTAACGTCACCGACTCTAACTTCACTATGAAAAAGTCAATCATGTTTTAACTGTTTCCTGAACATGTATCACTTTCATTTTCGTTTGACTCTCGAACCTGTACACTTTCCTCGTGTGTCCGCAATTATTGATCATAGAAGCAGTCACAGAAGTAAGTGGGTTAATAGATTCTCGAATACTTTCATGGTACATTGCATAATATCTAGCATAATTAGTCTTGTTGTAGACAGAGTTCAAGGGTTTCTCTGAAGCAGCCATATTGTAATGGTAACCTGTTGCAACACCAATAACAGCTGTACAGATATTAGACTCTGTAACAATAGCAACGAACCCAGCATCACCAAAGCACCTGAATATTAATTTCATTGGCGCTAAGACAATATAAAAAGCCTAAACTCATTCAATTTTTGTGACAAGCTTTTGCATAACATGCTTGGTCAAAACACAGCCGACGTCAGACAATCCATGCACATTAACAAAGTTTAGGGAATGCTTGAGTACATTGCAAGAAGCTGTATTGGACTCTCATTTAAACACTTTAGATATCCATCTTGGTGATGATATGAACTTTCTGCTTCAGTAATAATGTCCGTATTGAAAACGATATAATTACAGTCTCAACAAACAGCATAAAATGTGTATAATATAAAGAAAGGTGTGTACTCGATGATCTTTCTATTGTCATAGCATGGACCTCAAAATAGACAATCTGCCATGTGTCATAAAACATAAACCTCCCGTGGCTTGGTTCAACACGCGTGTCTACATAACAGTCAAACCATCCAATCAGTGGCCGACACATTAAATACACACGTGTTCATTCAATAAGGTGGCGTCAGATCGCGTGACAGGCGTGTCGACCTCCAATACATGGTTTAGTGAAAATACCCAGACGTGTGTTCACACACACACGATCCATATATCTCGTGTTATTACATTGTTTGGTAGCTTCTACAGTCAACTAGGTAATAATATATTTTGTATACGTCTGTGCACTCACTATGCCAATTGAAAGGTGTTACACACCATGTGGATATGATGGATCTATATAACATGACATCTCTGTACATTGCAAAGTAAACAAATCTGAACAACTTTTTCGAAGGAAGTATTCCAGAATTTTAGGTTCTCTTTCATGAATGAAGTCTGGAGACTGTTAAATATTCTAAAACACAAACAAATGTCATCATTACTTTGTTTTGATTTTTTATCAGATGCAAATTCTATCCACGTATGTGATGGAACCTGAATAACTAATTGAGCTTACATCTAAACGTATACATTTTAACAAATTTAACGCTCCATATATATATATATATAAATATTGCATATACTACCAAATATATGGTCTTTTTACAACTGGTTGATTGTGTCATTGTGTGTATAACAAATTTAATGTGACAGTATATATATATATATACTGGTTTTATATATTGTCTTTTGTTACTAATAGAATGAATACAATGTCACAACATTACGAATAAAACAGTCTCGCGGTTACAAATTTAGTCAGCATATGGATTGAACAATCTATTGAAGGTCGTATCAAGATAAACTGAAAAGAAAAATTATGTAAACACAATACCGCTGTATTCAGGATAATTACTCCACATTACGTCCACGAAATAAAACTCGAGGTGAAGCAATTACTAGCAATAAGCTGACACGCCCTCTACCCCAATACCCATTTTGAAAAGTTGTTGGTTGATCCCTAGCTCCACAATGTGTTGACTGCCACTGGATATGTCGGTCCCTTTGCGTATACGTCGAAACTAGGTCAGGTCCTATGGAAAGCCATGACTGTCTTATCCTACTCATTTACATTACATGATAGGCATTCACCATTACATGATAGGCATTCACCATTACATGATAGGCATTCACCATTACATGACAGGCATTCACTATTACATGATAGGCATTCGCCACAACGTGATAGGCATTTACCACAACGTGATAGACATTTACCACAACGTGATAGGCATTCGCCACAACGTGATAGGCATTTACCACAACATGATAGGCATTTACCACAAGGTGATAGGCATTTACCACGTGATAGGCATTCACCAGTACATGATAGGCATTCGCCATTACATGATAGGCATTCGGCAGAACGTGATAGGCATTTACCACAAAGTGATAGGCATTTACCACAAAGTGATAGGCATTTACCACAACGTGATAGGCATTCAACATTACATGATAGGCATTCGCCACAACGTGATAGGCATTTACCACAACGTGATACACCGTGATCGGCATTTGCCACAACGTGATAGGCATTTACCACAACGTGATGGCATTCACCACAGCGTGATAGGCATTTACCACAAAGTGATAGGCATTTACCACAAAGTGATAAGCATTTACCACAACGTGATAGGCATTTACCACAACGTGATAGGCATTTACCACAACGTGATAGGCATTTACCACAACGTGATAGGCATTTACCACAACGTGATAGGCATTCAACATTACATGATAGGCATTCGCCACAACGTGATAGGCATTTACCACAACGTGATACACCGTGATAGGCATTTGCCACAACGTGATAGGCATTTACTACAACGTGATGGCATTCACCACAGCGTGATAGGCATTTATCACAACGTGGTAGGCATTTACTACAACGTGGTAGGCATTTACCACAATGTGATAGGCATTCGCCACAACGTGATAGGCATTTACCACAACGTGATAGGCATTTGCCACAACGTGATAGGTATTTACCACAACGTGATAGGCATTTACCACAACGTGATAGGCATTCAACATTACATGATAGGCATTCGCCACAACGTGATAGGCATTTACCACAACGTGATACACCGTGATAGGCATTTGCCACAACGTGATAGGCATTTACTACAACGTGATGGCATTCACCACAGCGTGATAGGCATTTATCACAACGTGGTAGGCATTTACTACAACGTGGTAGGCATTTACCACAATGTGATAGGCATTCGCCACAACGTGATAGGCATTTACCACAACGTGGTAGGTATTCGCCATTTCATGATAGGCATTCAACGTGGTAGGCATTCACCATAACGTGATAGGCATAGTGACTGCATTGTCGCTGCGGGCGTGTGTCGGATTGTTTTCAGATCTATTGCGCATGCGCGTTTATATTTTTCCGTTTTGCCGCGAGGTTCGGTTTTTGATTGTGATCGACTCGGGATTGTGATAACAATATGGATGGAATTTTAACTGAATTGTCGTTGGGAACCTTGGCCCAAGACTTCAGAGAAGAAAGAATCGAACCCTCACTTGTATCTACCATGACGGATGCGCAGTTAATGCGACTTGGTGTGTCTCGGCTCGGTGATCGTATTCGTCTGAAGGAATCCTGTCTTAATAGTTCTTCAACTTCTATTTATACCGGTACTAGTTCTTCACGGGCCAGTGCTCCCGTTGGCGTAAACAGAATTCGGCATGAACGCGAATTTCTTTTTAATCCGCGACGATTGGGGCGTGGAACCCGGAGAAGGTGTTTCAATGTCGATCCGGGAAGTGGCCGAAGAGGCAAGCGTAGGGGGTTTTCGGTTAACTGCGTGTGTCTTGCCGACCGTTTTGCTAAGAAAGTGCCCACAACTACCGAAAAACAAATTCTGTATAGAGCTGGTCTTGGTTACAAAAAAATACAGTTTACCGTAGACGACACTGAAGAGGACGTAATAGACAAACTAATGCTCCAGTCAATGTCAACCCCCACCCTCCCCACCTCAGGGTTTAGTGGGGGATTTGGAAATTATTGTTGTAAAATTTGCCAAATGCCCCACCTCCTGGGGCAAGATGGATAGGCAAATCCCCACCCAAAACAAACCCCCACAATTCCCCAACCCTAAACCCTGAGGAACGCCACTGTCCGCCATGCTTGCTATCAGCAGAGTACTAGCGATGCTAGGGATGACGGGACACGAAACATGGCTATTACCCCACCTCCACGGGCACAGTTTGGCGGTAAACCCTGTCTCATGCCCCACATTTGTCCCATATCGCCCGAGGTGGGAGGGGTCGGGGTTGACATTGACTGGAGCATAACTGCGAATGATTCAGGGTTCAGTGCACTGAAAAACTGTGGTGGGTTCGAGATTCTGCAGTGTATTGGAAACTGCCGCGATTTGTCTGTAGTAAATAGTAGGTGGTCTATCGCGGAGTTGAAAGCGCGCCTGGGATCACAGGCCAAACTCTATTTGCGACCAATCCAACAAAATCTAAGCATCAGCCCCATTGTAACTAGTCAAACTTCAGACTTGAAAGAAATATGCAACAGTTGTAAAGAAGAATTTCCAATGTTAGAATTGCGTGAACATGTAAGGATTTGCCCTGCTGTCATGACCATGCCAAGTTCTGACTCGTCCGACAACATTCCAAGTCTGGTAGCCGATTCGGACAGCATGCCAGTTGTTTATGAAGGGCCGACGTCACCAACAGAAGGAATAGGTGATCTGTCACAGGAACCTGAACAGCCTGAAGTCAACAAGGTAAAAAAAGAACATTTTATTTATTGAATATTACTTTAGTAGTACATCTAGTAGTAATAGTAATAAATGCTGTACATGTGTGCCTATGGGACGCTATATCTTTCTTACGTTGTATTTATTCTTTATACAATGCCCACTTGTTATTATACAACACAACGCACACTTGTTATTATACAATGCATGCTTGTTAATATACAATGCTCAATATGCCTATGTCATGTCACAGTAGTCTCACTATGTTTTTTGTAAATATTTGATTTTTGCACAAAATGTACATTAATGATTGTATGTTTTTTTAATCTGTATAATTTCCAGTTAGATGCTGATGAAGGGAAACCCGAACAATCAGTGGATGACATAGTGTTGGAGACTGTTCAATACTGTGAGCAGCAAGACATATCTAATCCAGTGGAAATACTTCGATTTTTCCAGACGAAAATAGTAAAAGGACGACCCCTTGATGTTGAAGATGTAGGACAGAGTATTGAAGGGAATACTGAAATGATAATTGTAGATAGAAGTAATCTATTGAAGACTGCCTTTGATGAGATACAGGCTATTGAATTGAACGACTTAAGAAAAACTCTAGTGGTGGACTTTTATGATGAGGTAAGATTTAAACAATCTTGAAACTCCAGACATGTTATTTCATGTGAGGCATAGTTTGAACCCCTGGCCCCCTCTGCAGATTAGGCTTGCACCTGTGGGATTTATAAATTTCATATTTCATGAATTGTTCAGAGCAGTATGTCATCAGCATTCAGCAAGTCAGCAGTGCTTTGACAAATTCTCTAAGGCTAATAAAACATAATTGCAGACGCTGCTTGGAATCTATTCATTGTCTGATTGGAATGACATCAAGGAGACACTTGAACAAACCGTGTTGCACTATTTGAAAGTATGTGCCATGTGTCCACCAACCCAGGGTAAACCAGCATCCTTCATAACATAGCCCTGTGCTTCCCTCACCTTCTAACAGACTTAATTTAATTGGTTCACTATTTCAATTGATAAAGTGATCTAATTATGTGTCAACCATGAATAGGAATACCTAAAACTATGTATTACAGCTTATTTATAACATTACATTACATAGCAATTGTTATAATTTTACTTATTTACTGCTAATTTGTCTTAGGTATCAGTGATTGTGAAAACAGTAATGTCCAATTAAACTTATGCATTAGTAATTAGTTTAAAATTTGTTTTTAGGAGGCTCGTGACTATGGTGGTCCGAGAAAAGAATTTTTTGCTATGATTATGAGAGAGATTAAAGAGAAGTATTTTGAGAGAGGGTTAAGAAGATAACCTTGCTGTTGACTACTATACAGTTGGCATTGTGTTTGGTCAGTGCAATACTGCTATCTACTTAGCTATCAGGTTTTATGTTTATAGATGCCTTAATTTTAGTAGAACTTAATCAGTGTATTATACAAAGATTATTTTTTCCCACTTTTAGTCACAAAATTTTTGAATGTAACTGGATAAAATTCATTGCAAAATTACCTAAAGTAGCCAAATATGCTGCTGTTTTGTTTTTTAGAAAGAACCTAGAAAAGTTATGTTAGCTTTTTATGTCCAAAATGCATTAGTTTGAGAGTATTCATGGAAAATTGTAATGCAGGTTCTCTCACTCATTTTTCCACATCCACATTCTTCATGTACAGTGAACTGCCCCATGTTCCAAAATGGGGACTCGTGGTTTGTGCTCTCTAATTTTCTTCAAACTTAGTGAAAGTTTATTGGAAGTTGATGGAAGTCACTTTCCGCTCCAAATACGAGCTGAGTTGGCCCACTGGTGGCCATTTTGTTTTTGACAAATTTGATTCCATACATACATCTTGGACATGCCTCGAGCAATTTATACATGGATATAATGGTAATAAGTACACAACAATAATTTTGTCATCTGGTCAAAGATGACTCACTGTCGGCTATTTTGATTTACTTGCTCATCACTTTTAATTACACATCTGGCCATTTTGTCCTGAAATTTGATTTCAGACATACAGTTAAAAACAGAATTATTCATACCCCTACTGAAATTTCAATGTTTTGTGTTTTTCTGGAAAATGACAGGTGGATACTGAATATTTTGGCTGTGGTTGGATACCTTTACTTGAAAGGTAAAAATTCTGAATGAGTTTTGTACAACCTCATTTGCATAACAAAAAAGCAATAACTTTATTTGTATTTTGACTCACTCAAAATTATTCATACCCTTTGTTAAAGCATGGCATTTGGCCATATGCATCTGATATGCACATGCTTCAGACATTCTGCATGTTGTTTTGTTCACATGTAAAGTTGTGTAGGCCAGTCTGCATAATTTCCAAGATGGTAAGTGAGTTCTGGAATGCCATTGTCCTAGAGTATAAAATCAAGTGCAATA
The DNA here is from genome assembly GCF_978046115.1 of Saccoglossus kowalevskii. Lineage (NCBI taxonomy): Eukaryota > Metazoa > Hemichordata > Enteropneusta > Harrimaniidae > Saccoglossus > Saccoglossus kowalevskii. Next base: position 35,534,490 of record NC_140652.1, on the reverse strand, counting down.
ATGAAATCTTCCTCAGTTGTTATGATCATGGCGAAAACAAAGGAACTCAGCAACGACCTCAGCATGAGCATTGTGAATGCCCACAAAGATGGGAAAGGCTATAAAGCCATTTCCAAACTCTTGAGAGTGCTAGTACCCACTGTACAGTCCATTGTCCAAAAGTACAAGAAGTTCAATACAGTGAGAAACATCGTCGGCCAGGAAAGTACGCCGTGAGGCCTTTTTCAATCCCAGAACAAGAGTCAAGGCTCTTCAGGACAACTTGGGTGAGATGGGCACCAAGGTTTCACTGCAGACCATATGCCCCACACTGCACAAGGAAGGACTACACGGCTGTCGCCCAAGGAAGACCCCTTTTCTGACTCCGAAGCATCATAAAGCTCGACTTGCATATGCCAGAGAGCACCGAGACAAGGATCAACATTTCTGGTCATCAGTTCCTTGGTCAGATGAGACAAAGATGGAACTCTTTGGTCACGGAGATGTTTCCTTCGTTTGGCGCAAGAAAGGCGAGGCATTCAACCCAAAGAACACTGTGCCAACCATGAAGTTTGGCGGTGGGAGCATCATGCTTTGGGGCTGTTTCTCTGCAAGTGGGCCTGGAAATCTTGTAAAAGTAGAAGGCATCATGAAGAAGGAGCAGTACATCCAAGTTCTGGAAGACAACATCAGGCAGTCTGCAGAAAATCTGCATCTCGACCCCAACTGGACATTCCAACAGGACAACGATCCTAAATATACTGCAAAGGATAACAGTGTGGAGGTGCTACAATGGCCAAGCCAGAGCCCAGACCTGAATCTCATTGAAACCTGTGGAAAACTCTCAAGACTAGGGTGCATGCCCACAGGCCCTTCAACCTGACAGAACTAGAGGTCATAGCCAAGGAAGAGTGGGACAAAATTCCTGTGGAGCTCTGCCAAACTCTCATTAATAGCTACAGAAACCGCCTGGATGCTGTGATCAAGAACAAAGGCTTTGCAATTGACTATTGACTGTGATATTGCCTTTTAAAGACATTGTTTAACATCATGGAGGAATGGCTTTAATTTTGAACTTCAATGTCTATGTTATATAATGATTTTTTAGAAAGGTCAATAAACAGCCAGGAATATAGAAAAGTTTTGAAATTTTTTTTTAATTTATGCAGTCACTATCTAAAAACCTATGACTGAATATCACCACTGAATAAACATGCTGTCACAGTAGTTTATGGGAATAATAAATATGGTGGTTGTGGGCCATTCTGGCCACTTCTCTATTTTCACTCTTTTGAAGCACTTAAATGATGTTTAAGTAAAGTACAATTTTTCAGGGCTTAATTTCTGCACCTTACCAAAAACACTGATACCATTTAGGACCAGTTAAGATTGGTTCGGAGTTAAACAGTATTTAACAATGCCTTTACAGTTTTATTGACAAAGGGTATGAATAATTTTGAGTGAGTCAAAATACAAATAAAGTTATTGCTTTTTTGTTGTGCAAATGAGGTTGTACAAAACTCATTCAGAATTTTTACCTTTCAAGTAAAGGTATCCAACTACGGCCAAAATATTCTGTATCCACCTGTTGTTTTCCAGAAAAAACACAAAACATTGAAATTTCAGTAGGGGTATGAATAATTCTGTTTTTAACTGTACATTTCTAAATAGGAATTACCTTTGACTAACTTTGTTAGGCAACCAACATGCCATAATAAAGTCCTTTTGAAAATTGCGATATAGCAAGGGTCTTTCCTCTTGGCGCTATCAACTGATCTAATGTTATTAAAACTATTTGCTTCATTTTGTAGCAATCTCACTTCCCTTCGTGCCACATATTTTGGACTATTAAATTCCTGTCATATATATATATATATAGTTGTCTTTTTAATAAATTGTAGTAAATCCATGCCAGGATATAACATACATGCTCGTCACTTTTATATATTATTTCATAGAAATTAGTGGCCACACTTTCAAAATTTCAGTGTATATTTGCCATGTCTCTAACATGCACATTATTATAGGCTACTGTAAAATACTTTATTTTAGCTGATTTAATTTTCCCTGAATAGACTTTTTTTGGTGTTTTGTATGTTTTGTATTATATTCGCTGGATTTTATTTTCACTGAAACATTCGTTCAGCAAAAATAGCGAAAATTAATTCCAACCGGTCACTGGTAGCATAGTGGTTGTCGCTCCAGACTCATGATCGGTAGACCCATGTTCAAATCCTACCTTAGGCTGAACATCAAAGGGTCAACCCCTACCCTGGGTGAGTGTGCCACAGACTCAATGGGAAGGCCAATTCCACTGGCCGAGATTCATTCACTAACGAATGCGACTTTGGGGGAACCTTTGTTAAGGTCCGCAGGTGCTTGTGTTCGACCGAGCCTGGTTGACGCCAGGATAGTGCATTAAAATTGCCATTTGACAGAGAGATGGCCACACAGCCCTGTCATGTAGTCCCAAACATGAATATGACTTCTGTGGCAAAATGCACTATGTGTCAGCACTAGCACTTGCAATTTGCACATACAAAAAATGTCCAGAACTGTCGCCTGGCACAAAAATATATTTAAAAAAAAAAAAAAAAAAAAGTATAATAAAGTATTCCACAGTAATTTAAACTGCCAACACTGATATGTGGCAACATTGTTGTGACTACAATCTCACAATTACCCATACAAGTCTTAAATTTGTCTACTTAAACCACATGGGGAAATTGATAAAAAATATTGCAACATTGATAGACAGTTTCCCAGGGAAGTTGCAAGTTACCTGTACGAATCTTGTTTACACCCGCTGTAAATGTGATGTGTATGCTCTGTTGGTCATCAGTCTGTGGTGTCATATGGGCTAGTATCCTGACAGCATGTTTATACATACTACACATAGTATACAAACTCATTACAAATTTCTGAATCATGATAACATAAAATTCCTTGCCAATTAATCAAAAGGTTCATACAGAGATGAAGAACATTCAACTCTCTTCAAAAAACAAGTTGTTCTGGTTATGTATGAGTGTTCAAATGCTTATGATGTATTTGAATCACAAACAGATGGAAACAACAGTACAGGTATCCACTATTCAACTATCTTGATCAGATGTATGGCGATTGATTATTTCTTTAGCCACTAAATACATGTTAATTCCATGATTTACCGAAGTCCATCGTTCAGGTATTCTTGCAGCAAGTTCCTGTAAACACTGCTCATTCAGTTCATTCGTGGGTGAGCTTAGTATTGGTCTGGGATCATCATCATTGGTATTACCAGCGTTTATGCCTTCCATGCCATAATCTTCTATAGCCTCTATTGACAATTCAATACCCATTGGATTCTGAAATTGTCCAGCTACCCATAGACGAAGAGGAGAGGTTCTTGTGGTCTGCATCCTATGCATTGACCATGCATTCCGCCATGTTTCTAATCGTTCATTTATTCTTGACAGAAATACATAATGTAGTGCAACAATGTCAAGCTCGTTCAAGGGGTCCAATATACTTTCATCTTCCATGAAATAAATGAGTTGGTAAAACAAACTCAGGACACCTTCAAACACGTCACGCCATAATCTCTCTACCCTTTGATTATGAACACTTGTCCCTGTCATCATATTCCCTCGATTTGTTCCCCTCTCAGATAACATAAAGTCAGCTATCAAAACATGTTGAACATGTTGTCCGCAAAAGCATCATGTCTGTACGACTTCCAACTCCCAGATATTCCATATCAGACACAGACAGTTTACAAACTAGATCAGGCGTAATATTTTCGCTTTCGAATATATGAACCAAATATTCCAACTTTACCCTGGTTAGAACGCTCGCCATGGATGCCATGATGAAAACAGTAATATTCCAGTATGGTCAGCTGAACATATACAGGAAGTGGAATCATGGGAAATATTTAAATGAACTAACCACTGTGCGTATTATGTAATGATGAATGCCTATCATACTATGATGAATGCCTACCATGTTATGGCGAATGCCCATCACGTAATGGTGAATGCCTACCATGTTATGGTGAATGCCTATCATGTAATGGTGAATGCCTCTCATGTAATCATGAATGCCTACCATGTTATGGCGAATGCCTACCATGTTATGGCGAATGCCTACCATGTAATGGTGGAATGCCCATCACGTAATGGTGAATGCCTACCATGTTATGGCCAATGCCTACCATGTAATGGTCAATGCCTACCATGTTATGGTCAATGCCTACCATGTTATGGTCAATGCCTACCATGTTATGGCCAATGCCTACCATGTAATGGTGAATGCCTATCATGTTATGGTAAATGCCTACCTTGTAATGGTGAATGCCTATCATGTAATGGTGAATGCCTCTCATGTAATGATGAATGCCTACCATGTTATAGTGAATGCCTACCATGTTATGGTGAATGCCTATCATGTAATGGTGAATGCCTCTCATGTAATGATGAATGCCTACCATGTTATGGCGAATGCCTACCATGTTATGGCGAATGCCTACCATGTAATGGTGGAATGCCCATCACGTAATGGTGAATGCCTACCATGTTATGGCCAATGCCTACCATGTTATGGTCAATGCCTACCATGTTATGGTCAATGCCTACCATGTTATGGCCAATGCCTACCATGTAATGGTGAATGCCTATCATGTTATGGTAAATGCCTACCATGTTATGGTGAATGCCTACCATGTAATGGTGGAATGCCCATCACGTAATGGTGAATGCCTACCATGTTATGGCCAATGCCTACCATGTTATGGCCAATGCCTACCATGTTTTGGTCAATGCCTACCATGTTATGGTCAATGCCTACCATGTTATGGCCAATGCCTACCATGTAATGGTGAATGCCTATCATGTTATGGTAAATGCCTACCATGTTATGGTGAATGCCTACCATGTTATGGCCAATGCCTACCATGTTATGGTCAATGCCTACCGTGTTATGGCGAATGCCTATCATGTAATGGTAAATGCCTACCATGTTATGGTGAATGCCTATCATGTAATGGTGAATGCCTCTCATGTAATGGTGAATGCCTCTCATGTAATGATGAATGCCTCTCATGTAATGGCGAATGCCTAACATGTTATGGCGAATGCCTACCATGTAATGGTGGAATGCCCATCACGTAATGGTGAATGCCTACCATGTTATGGCCAATGCCTACCATGTTATGGCCAATGCCTACCATGTTTTGGTCAATGCCTACCATGTTATGGTCAATGCCTACCATGTTATGGTCAATGCCTACCATGTTATGGCCAATGCCTACCATGTAATGGTGAATGCCTATCATGTTATGGTAAATGCCTACCATGTTATGGTGAATGCCTACCATGTTATGGCCAATGCCTACCATGTTATGGCCAATGCCTACCATGTTATGGTCAATGCCTGCCATGTTATGGCGAATGCCTATCATGTAATGGTGAATGCCTATCACGTTGTGGTGAATGCCTACCATGTTATGGCGATTGCCTATCAAGTAATGGTGAATGCCTACCATGTTATGGTGAATGCCTACCATGTTATGGCGAATGCCTATCATGTAATAGTGAATGCCTCTCATGTTATGGTGAATACCTACCATGTTATGGCGAATGGCTATCATGTAATGGTGAATGCCTATCATGTAATGATGAATGCGCCTACCATGTGATTATGAATGCCTACTATGTAATAGCGAATGCCTACCATGTTATGGCGAATGCCTATCATGTAATAGTGAATGCCTCTCATGTAATGGTGAATACCTACCATGTTATGGTGAATGCCTACCATGTTATGGCGAATGGCTATCATGTAATGGTGAATGCCTATCATGTGATTATGAATGCCTACTATGTAATGGTGAATGCCTACCATATTATGGCGAATGCATATCATGTAATGGTGAATGCCTATCATGTAACGATGAATGCCTACTATGTAATGGTGAATGCCTACCATGTAATGGCGAATGCCTATCATGTAATGGTGAATGCATATCATGTAATGGTGAATGCCTATCATGTTATGGCGAATGCCTATCATGTAATGGTGAATGCCTATCATGTAATGATGAATGCCTCTCATGTAATGATGAATGCCTTTCACGTTGTGGCGAATGCCTTTCACGTTGTGGCGAATGCCTATCACGTTGTGGCGAATGTCTATCACGTTGTGGCGAATGCCTATCACGTTGCGGTAAATGCCTATCACGTTGTGGCGAATGCCTATCACGTTGTGGCGAATGCCTATCACGTTGCGGTAAATGCCTATCACGTTGTGGCGAATGCCTATCACGTTGTGGCGAATGCCTATCACGTTGCGGTAAATGTCTATCACGTTGTGGCGAATGCCTATCATGTAATGGTGAATGCCTATCACGTTGTGGCGAATGCCTATCACGTTGTGGCGAATGCCTATCACGTTGCGGTAAATGCCTATCACGTTGTGGCGAATGCCTATCATGTAATTGTGAATGCCTATCACGTTGTGGCGAATGCCTATCATGTAATGGTGAATGCCTATCACGTTGTGGCGAATGCCTATCATGTAATGTAAATGAGTAGGATAAGACAGTCATGGCTTTCCATAAGCTCCTACCAATACATATTAAATATTGAAATTTTGATTTCAATATATCAATTTTCAATTTAGATTTGTGCGCTATGCACTCGACAATGTTGAATTCATCACATACTGTAATATGTTCATGGAGACCTTCGTAAATAAATAATAAATGGCCGTATTATGAGGGGAGGCAAGGGGGGTAGCTGGTACGGTTTTACAGGAAATAAAAAGGGCTTTTCACAATTTACGAAGAAAAAAAAGACGTTTTTACAGTTTACAGTGTTAACAAATGGAACAATTGAATGGTCCGAAGAGCTCTACGACTCAAATTCTCCACCATTGCTGCGCCGTGTGAAGAGACGCATGCGCATATTACCCTCGTAATGCTCTTCATTCGGTTAGAGGGCCTTTTACGTCTTGACATTCAATTTTGTAGTGAATTGTGTCATCTAGTCGTTTTACAGTTTCTAAAATGTAATTTCCCTGGATTATTCTTTACGATTTTTTTATTTGGATTTGAATTTTTGCACGTACGAGAAAAATGACACATTTTTACAGTGCACGAAAAAAATATTTGATTGATTACGTTGTACGTCTAGCCTGTGATTACAGAATTACGGAATTTATTTTTTCTATTTACTTTGTACGAACAAAAAAATATTGCAATTACGTTGAACGAAAATAACCCTTGCCCCCTCTATTATGTACCGCAGCTAATGTAATTTTCTGTAACGTATTTCGTATTTCAATTCGACAAATGCGCATTTGAAAATATGGGTAAAATTTAATTTCCGTTGTCGTTTTCAATATTGTGAAATCATTTTTGGCATAATCATATTTACTTTATGTGACATGTATTTTATATAATGAATGGTCGGCAAGTGTCACGGATTTTCCATTGTGGTATAATATCCGGGGTTTATGTTCTAACCAACCTCTTAATAAATACCATTTATCCGGGTATGTATACTTACATACTCATCGCAATATGCTTCGATATTCGGGTAATGTTATCTAAATTTCGACAGCAATATATCCATACTGCAAATAATCCTAACACACATGTTATCCGTGTGATACTAGTTGCATCGTTTTTCGTCACCATCATGATCCCATCGACAAAATCTAAAATAACACCAGATGTTGCTAGCGATACTGTGTAGCCTTGTGTTAATTTTGCGGTTACTTGGTTGCCACTCGTGTCGACCCAATTAAGCCTATGGTGTAGGGAAGGTGCAATCTCCATCCCAGAGGCCTTTGCGCTTCACGCAATAGTGCCTCTGCCACAGGCAGCCTTCAATTTTGTGGGCAATCACCTCACTACGCACGGCCATTTTCTTGTACCTGTTACATCTCAAAACGTACTACAAAAAGTGGAAAAAAACGTATGTGACATCCGAACTATTTATTAATGTCTGATTTCAGTAAAAACGTGAATACGAACCAATTTATCACGGACTATGTTTTGCAAGGTAATGTTATTGTAGTGAATTGGCGCACGTGATAAACTAAAACTAGGGAAAACAGCGTTCTGTTTATGTACATAAGATGGGGGAAGAAACGTTAAACACTAATTTTGCTTGAAGGGATTTCCTAACAAATCCGTTCGTCTTGTTTTCTGGTGAATATTTCAATGCTATTTGTAGCTTGAACGGATTCGATTATCCGCGTCTAACAGTTATAGAACACACAGGTTCTAATAAGTTTATAAAGTTAGTAATTTATTGTATAATGTAATGTCCTGATAACTTTGAAAGGACTGCACTTTCCAAGCGTAAAACATGTATGTTTTAATTTAATTAACCGAACAGTTCTTTCAGATTTAGGACGTAAAACGTTTTATTAAAGTGATTCAAGTAACACGGTGGCTTAAGCGTAACTGTGTTAACCGACGGGGTCTTGTAGTTCGAACATATTCGAATATGCAAATGAGTTCTATGCAAATCTGCTTTGTGCAGTGATGATAAGTAACGCGTATCGAACTGTGCGGAGTTCCTTGGTGTAGGGCCTAGGGTTTATTACCAAACGCTTCATTTTACCAAACGCTTCAGCGTGGTATTAAGATGGGTGATACTAAGGTGGAAAATGGACGCACATATCGGGATAATTCCTGGTATTGAAATAAAGAGGGATTAGGCCGAAATACAATATATAGTGTTTTCATGTTTCGGCTGATATTTCTGTGGTATTTTGCTGCCGTAACTAATGCAAGATTTGTTCTGAAATTCAGTGTATTTTGTGCACTCAAGGGTTATTAGTTTTTTGCTGAAAACGCCCCTATTTTTAATGGTAGAGTCGAACTATCCTTCTTTTGCATCGTTGAGCATTTCTGTTTTAGTATACTGGTTTGAAAATGTTGAATTTGCATGATTTGCGATGTGTGTTTCTACTGAAACTCCCCTATTGATTGAATCCCGGGTTTGAAGGAGAATGTAACGGCACACCGGCAGCAACAAAACGCAGGTTACAGGTTACAGGTCAGATTACAGGTTGTCGATCAATGAAATTTTTCTCAATATTTAATCTTCTTCACGATTTTTTTAATAACAGTGGTCACAATCCCTGGTCGTCCTCGTCGTCGTAAGCGATGGTCAATTAAGCCGAACTCAGACAGCCTCGCTCGACGTCACAGGAAAATCTTCTGAGACCGCCATCTTACACTGCTGTCGCCGACGAACGAGGGGACGAACGTCTCGTCTAAAATATTAAACACGGGTCGTCTTGTTTTGCGACAACTCACACTGAAGCGACGCGACATCCGTATTCGTCGGTGACCGTCGGGCGAAGCTGTCTGAGTCGGCCTTTAGGGGTGAACCATTTGAGATCTTGGGGAAGGCTTGGAAAATAAAAAGTTTGTCATTTTGTCATTTTTTCTCGTATAAATCTTGTCAATTTTGTTACATTAATAACTATGCTTCCGAAAATGAATATGACGTTCTATTTTTTCTACTTGGATTGATATGGACATTTGTTTGTCCAAAATCGTCCAAGCCCCCCGGATTTCAAATATTCCGCACCTTATCCACAATCCCTAATTGTACCATTTTGTAGCTTACAAAATAGTATTTTATCGCATCGTAATACTGCTGACACGTTGTAGACAAATGAATTAGAAAATATGTATTAGTTTTTAAGGAGGTGTACATAGAAAACAGTTTAATGAAAATAAGAAAAATCTTTCATTTCATTTATTATTTTGTATTCGCGGCGGGAAAGTTTACTCCATACGGTGTGTGGTGGCGCTGTACATTTGGTATGATTCAGCTAGTCTGGTCCCCTGCCCCAATTTCAACGCTGAGGGCGGTTAAGAAAATAGGTCTTAGCCGCCCTCAGCGTTGAAATTGGGGCAGGGGACCAGACTATGATTCAGTTGGCCGGGTTTGTATCGGGGTTTGTATGTAACTTTAATAAGTAACCATGGAGGTCCCTAGATCTGGTACGTCGATTATATATCAATGCATATTCTTTTATTTCAAAAATATTTTTAAAGGTAAATATTGAGAAAATTTTTATTGATCGACAACCTGTAACCTGCGTTTTGTTGCTGCCGACAGCACACCGAGTGATTCGTTTGAAGTTAAGCGTTGGCACGATAGGGAGTCGTCCGATCTCGATGGAACGTTTCGAATCAGTCATACGTATACGTAGTTTAAATTTATTACTACCTGACACTAAAACATATTTGGATATTTAGAGTACTAACGAATTCTCACTTATGGTCCAGTTAGACTTAAAATACACCACGAATATTCACTTTTGAGATATAATTGTTGGTATGTGTTGGTTTTTGGATATCTAAGCTTCGTCGTTCTGTACTTCTTTTAGTAATTAGAACTTCCCAGTTGGCGTAAAAAGGGAGAGTTTCGCGATTTTGACATCGAAAATGCCTTTGCTTCATTATTTGCTGAGGGACGGTCGCTTAGGTATGTGCTCTGTAACTTACAGCACATGAACCTAAAAACGTTAGGTAATCAAACAAAAATGACGTTGTACTAAAGTCGAAAAAGTACGTTCAAGGTCTTCATTTTTTTCGTAGCATAAAAACGATTTACTCCCTCGCTTATTGTGACACCCTCAAATCAACTAATTTCCATTCCCCTCAAGAGTCAAAGAGGTATGTGCCTCCATTTTACGCTATGACTGGAAACAGTCTTTTTTGCTTGACGTGTTCATTTGCCTTCAATTACGTTTCAGTGACTGTCACTGTCGCATTTTGAGTCTTGCCGATAACTGTTTGGTTCAAATCCACGTAGCTATGGCCGAAATTTCAATCTTTCATTTCTTTGTCAGCTAACATGCCGGAATTCAAATTAGTATAACAATGCGTTCGAAGGTTGTTGCCATTTCATTCGACAGCTTTCCACACTAGTGCCACACAACACATAAATTGGGAAATTCACGTGTAAACAGTCCCTCAAGTTTGTTCCAAAGACTGCAGTCGCACCAGAGATAACCAGAACATTGATTTGGTTTCAAAAACGTTCATCATTAAATTCACGTTTAAAACGTTTTTGACCTTTGTGAATTGATGATAAGCAAACAATCATGGTAGATTGGCCCCGACTTTCTGTCGATCGGATACGCAAGGGAGATAAGACTCGATTTTCATAGACGCAGGTCGTTTAGATCAGACGGTTACTTTTCTTTCAGGTTCGTCGTTGTACGTTAAAACGCACTCTCGAACTTGACAAGATTCACTTACGGACCACTAAGATTGATCATGGATTGATGATTCGATTGCTGACCGGGATAGCTTCATTTAGTACGAAAGCCGAGAAGAGCCTTCCTACTTCACAGTTCCAACTTCCGAGTTCCGTCTTCTAACTTCCGAGTTCCGACTTCTAACTTCCGAGCTCCGACTTCTAACTTCCGAGTTCCGACTTCTAACTTCCGAGATATTATTGTTGCAAACCGCAGGAGCAAAAAAGTATCGTCATCTGTAGTGATAAAACTTCATAGTAGTGTCATGAATTTGTTTTTGCGTATCTGTTAACCGACTTAATTAGTTGATTACGAGCGAATTGCTGTGTTATGTCTGTCATCGTTAAGGTCTATTTGAAGTTTTAGACGGAACTTGGCTCAGTGATTTGGAACTAATTACCAGATAACACCGCTTTTTAGACTACTCATTCTGACAGTTTACATCCATAGTTATTAATGTAGTGAACGATTAATCAAAAGATATGACGTATTCAGTACTTAGTGTGATTGGCTTTATGATTGAAGGTTACGCCCTAGAGTCTTTTTACTGTTTTGTAATTGGTTAGAGTTTTGAAAATGAATAAAGAGAGTTTGAGTTGGTCTTGGCGAATACTCCACGACAGACGCAGTAGAGAGAGAGAGAGCAGTCCTGGAGAGTCGAGTCCAGTCCAGGGGCGAGCCTTGAGGCAGTCCAGTCTTGGGCGAGTCTTGGTTCAGCCTTGTGAGAGTCTTGGGGATTTTTCCCCAGGGCGCTGTGTCTTATAGAGTGCTCCAAAAGATCGACTAAGACGAGAGTTGAAACGTATTTCGTTGTGTGTGCCTTATTTGACTGTAAAGTTAAAGTGACTTTCCCGATCCCGTACCTCAAGGGGACGCGATAGAGAGACGAGACGAGATTCCCCCCTGACAGTGTGGAGAACCCCGTGGAGAAGATTTACCCTTAATAGTAGTTTCTATCATTTGCACAGAATTTTTTCGCATACAGGTTATGGGGTGAGATCAGCGCCAACATTATTTTTGTATTATCTTTGCATTACAATGGCATTGTTTTACCATATTTATATTGTCTTTGCATTTGAATATATTCAACCTTGGAAAAAGTGACCTGATAATATTCTACCCATGGACAAGACCCTGAAATTAAGTAATTAAGTAAATTTTTGCCTACACCCAAGCTCATTATACGCTCATTTGGCGTTGGTAATCTTTGGAACTGGGTAACGCCTCAATGTCGCCAACAGAAACTTCCTGGTACTTCGATGTTGATGGTTGCGCCTCCATGGCAATCGCTAATTTTACTGTGGGTGGATCTTCCAAAAACCCTTCAGGGTTTATACAACTCAGTCAACATACATCAAGTTCTCTCAATCGTAGTATTCCATGTGATGTACACGTAATATGCCAAAAATGTTGCTGAATGATTTGAACTGGATAAAAATAGCAGACGAAAATTTGTTTACAAAATAAAAATATTCCAGTTGCGAATGAAAACAAGCTGGTAGGCTGGTTGTCGATCCGCTCCGCTAAAAAAACAAGCAATATGTTTTCGGCTGTTGCCATAATAGAACACGAACGTGAAGCTAACATTGGTTTATAACTAAAACCGGGCACCGTATACGAAGTTCGCAAAATAACATTCAGTCTTTAGAAGTCACTTTATTTTATTGCGAGGACGGATTCTGCCGTTAAATATAATTTTTCCTACAGTTTTGCGTATTAGTATTTAGTTTTAGTATTTTGTAGATTGGAGGCAGCATTTACATTTCATTCAAAGTTAAAAGTTGCGTTGGGATTACGTCTGTTGATACAGTGTAACAATGTCGGCGCCGATCTCTTACTGTTGTGCAACGTAGCCAAAATAAAAGGCATGATCATTTGAACACTGCTATTACAAGACTGGTAGGAGGTAATAACTTTGGGGCGAAAGTATTCAAAAAACAGATTTTGGCTGTTGCCATGATAGCGGTGGGCCAGGATTGTTTTTCCAATTAATGATGGTACGACCTGCCTGTCAAGTATGAACAAAATTACAGAAGAATTAATATATAAAAACACTGGAAATCACACACACAGACACACAAACATGATTTTAAGGGCAATACTAGTGGAGCGGATCGCTGATACCATGTTCATTTGCATATTGACCGTGAACATACCGAAAACATTATTGCATGGGTGATATGCAAATTTGTTTTAGTCAAAATAAGTGACTGCCTAGAAGTACCATTACTGTTCAATTTTTATTTCACTCGGCAAGTATATTCATGTACCCCAAAGGTAAAATATCGAACTTCTAAATATTGTTTATTTTTGCTATGTTTCGAAAATAAACTGTAGTACATATGTAATAATGTGGTATACTTCATTTTCACTGATAACATTTTTCCGCTGAAATAAATTCCAGTGAAAATGCCATTCCCCTCATACTCTATTGAGACTTGACACAGCACAGTGAAAATTAGATTAACATGTAATGCTTGAAAACGTTTCAGCGAAAATAAATTAAGTGAAATTCTATGTGACTTCATAAGAGTTGGAAATGAACAAATTATATGACACCCGACCCTACCACTCCATACACAATGTAAACTACACCCAAAAAGATCCTTTCACCAGTGTATTCTATTTGAATCCAGGAGAAATAAAAACAATTTGTTTAAATAAACAAATTATATGACAAAAAACGTAATTATAATTTCAGTCTCTAGTTCAGCACTGATTAAATAAACTACCTCGTCTTTATGCCAACTTGAAGTTATTCATTGCTTACACCAGTGACTTCAAAATATATGTTTAAATCCCAGGAATTTCTCTTGCTATTAATTGCATGGGAGTGCCAGTCATTAATTGTAATGTCAATTTCTTGCTATTACTCGGAACACGAAGCTAGGTGCTGTAATTAAATCCTGGTATAAGCACCGGTTAGGCAAGCTTGAACTATGCATGTGAAGCCAGCTGAGAGGTATATCCAATCCTATAGATTTCTCATTGTTTGGTAACTATTTGCTGCAAATGCAAAAAAATCAATATATAAGTATTACCCACACAGCATTCTACAGGTTACTTGTACTAAAATATGTTTGGATATTTAGAGTACTAACAAATTTCTACTTCCGGTCCGGTTAGACTTAAAATACACCACGAATATTCATTTTTGAGATATAATTTTTGGTATGTGTTAATACTTTGATATTTTATCTTCGCCGTCCTGTGCTTCGTTTAGTAATTCGAACGTCCCAGTTTGCTTAAAAAGGATGAGTGTCGCGATTCATTATTTGCTGATAGACGGCCGCTTAGGTATATGCTCTGTAACTTGCAGCAAATGAACCTAAAAACGTTAGGTAATCAAACAAAAATGACGTTGTACTAAAGTCCAAAAAGTACATTCAAGGTCTGCATTTTTTCGTAGCATAAAGACGATTTTTTCTGTTGCTTTTTGTGACACCCTCAAATCAACTGATTTCCAATCCCCTCAAGAGTCAAGACATTTTTCGCTTGGAAAGGTATTCACGCTAAATTTTGGATTTGGTACTAGTCTCTCACCCTTTAGTTATTACACAGGGACTGTATTACAGGTATCACTGATTTTTTGCCGCCGAAGTGATTCACTTTCCAAATTTTGGCTTCGCGGGCTCTCTAATAAATAACCTATCCTATTTTTGGCCTCGACCTTTTTTCGCTCGAAAGGCAAAAGCAATAACACTAGATTCTCAAGGACGCAGATTTGTTTGTGTGAGAACCGTATGTTGATTTTTAATGAAACTTGTTGTATAGATGCTCTGGGCTAATGCGCAGATTTGATTAGGTTTTGGTTGAAATCCATATTAATTACCTGATTCACATGATAATTAGCTAATTTTTAGCTGTTCCGCTGATATCTAAAGAGCCATAATTTAAATTGTGATGAAACTTGGTACATAGACGCTCCGGACTAATGCACAGATGTGATTAGTTTGGGGTAAAATCCATGCATATAATTAATCTAATTTGCATAATGATTAGTCAATTTTCGGCTTTTCCACTGATATCTCAGGTACTAATAATCACATTTCACATTAGTCGGGCACTGGTAGCATAGTGGTTGTCGCAAAATGCACCATGTTTCAGCACTTGCACTTGCACTTACAAAATAGAAAAAAGTCAGGAGAGACATCAGTTACATTCAATTTCCGGAACTGTCGCCTGGCACAAAAACATTTAAAAACAAAAAAATAATAATCACATTTCAATGAAACTTGCATAGATACATAGGACGATGCACAGACAGATATGTGAAATATTAATTACCTAATTTGCATAATTAATAAATTTTCAGCTTTTGATATATCAAGTAATATTACTTCATTATTTTCAATGAAACTTGGTACGTAGATGCTCTAGAACAATCCAAAGACCTGATTAATTTTAAGCTAAAAATCTGTGCATATTAATCAACTATTTTGCATAATTAGTTAATTTTTGGCTTTTACACTGATATCGCAAGTACTAATTATCCCATTTCAATGAATCTTTGTACATAGATGTTCTAGGACAATACAAAGACCTGATAAGTTTTGGGTTAAAATCAGATCATATTAATTACTTAATCTGCATAATAAATCATAATTTTTGGTTATAATCACATTTCAATGAAACTTCGTACATAGATGGTCTGTGACAGTACTTATCTTAATTCAATGAATCTTGGTACATATGTACTCTAACACAATGTGATGATCAAATTAGTTTTAGGTTTATATACATCTATAATAATTATCTAATTTGCATAATAATTTACTTTTCAGCTTTCCACTAATTTAATAATCACATTATAATAAAACTTTGTAGATGTGCACCCTGGAACAATATGCAGACATAAATCTATGCATAATAATTACTTAATTTGAATAATAATTCATTTGATTCATTGAGGTAATCCACAGACATGATTAGTTGAATGTTGATGATAAACATGCATATTGATTATCTATTATTAGCCCATTTCTGATATTAAAAAAAATCATATTTAAATTGATCGCAGAGGTGCTCTGGAACTATTTAGACTAAAAACCATGGATGAAAAATCAAATGTGTTTTCTGTATGTATTATAAAGTTTGATAATGTGAATCACATTTTTTTCACGTTATGCATCTTAAATAGCAGACAAAAATTAGTTACCAAGCTTCTTGTGTGAAAAGCAAATATTAAATTTTGAAATAATTTTAATGTGTCACCAATACTCTCAGCACACGGGAGTTCTTTCTAAGCTTTCTTTGATATTTATTTTATTTATTACTTGTTTAATAAAACATGGTTCCATACAATTATAAATGTATCTTGTCTATTATTGTGGTCACATAACATACCGTGGAATACTTTATTTGCACTGGCTTGTTATTTGCTCTGTTTTACCTGAAGTCAATTTTCTGCAAAATAAATTCCAGTGAAAATGCAAGCAATTGTTTCTCGTTCACCAACTACAGTTGAAACTGTGAAATCAACGTGTTTCTACCTGCGACTACAACATCAGCTCCAAGAAAATGTCCGTTTGTTATGTATTATTCGGACGGTCAGTAAATGACCAATTTAGCTGGACTGTAGTGTTCATTCTTAAGAAAGAAGCTTTATAATGAGTTCGTATTTATTCCCGTTAAAATATTGTTATACATTTACGTTCAGTTGCTGTTTCATTAAAACGTAATTTGTGTGCAAGAGTTGTTGACGCGTTTGCATCGAACATTTTTTCATATAAGGTATATGATAAAACCTTTATGGACTATATACGGCTTTTGCGGCCCTCGATCGTACGGCTTACGCGCTCTCGCAAGCTCGGGTGCTTCCGCCGCACGACCTCGGGCTGCAAAAGCCGTATCCAGTCCATAAAGAATAACGTAGCCTGGTAGGTATATGTCTAGATTCCCCTGAATGATTTGCTTTGCTACGAGGCGTGAAAATGTAAAAGTAGTGTCCCTGGTAAGCCTGAGATTGGCCACAGTCAACTGGCGTAACGCGATAATCATAAATGCGATTGATCCGCCAATATTTACGATATTTATAAATTGTTGAAAATGGTGTAAACGATAATATGTGCAAAATTATAAAATATATGTATGGTGATGTGAAATATAAGGTGAAAACAAGAAATGGTTTAACAGAATCATTTTGTTCAAATATCGGAGTAAAACAAGGATGCAACCTTAGCACAAGTCTGTTTAATTTATTTATTAATGACCAGCCTGATATGTTTGATAATGATCATTGTGATCCTACACTGTTACACAACACACCCATTAATTGCCTTCCTTATGCAGATGATATTGTGATTCTTTCAAAATCCAAAAAGGGATTTCAAAACTATTTGGATAAACTATCAGCCTACACATCAAAATGACAGTTATCTGTCAACACATATAAAACGAAAATAATGATATTCAATAAGTGTAACAGACTCCTTAACAAGGAAATATTCTTTTATGAAGGAAAAGAAATCAATATAGTTAAAGATTTCAATTATCTTGGCTTAATTATGAGTCCAAATGGTAAATTTAAAGATGCCATGAAAAACCTAAAAAGAAAAGGAATAAAAACCTTATTCTCATTAAAAACCAAAATTGGATCTGGTAATCTGGACATGTCCATACTACTGTCACTATTTGATAAACTTATCAGATCAGTTATTGTGTATGGGGCGACATTTGGGGAGAAGAAAGTTCTACAAAATCAATTGTAGAGGATGTTCAGCTTACATACTATCGGTACATTCTCGGTATCTCAAAAAATACACCAATCATGGCAATATATTGTGAATTGAGAAAATTACCTCTTGACTCTTTTATTAAGAAACAAATGATAAAATATGCCAATCGTACTGCAAATTCCACAAATACTCTACTTCGAGAAGCATACTATGTCAATAAAATTATTAAAAGTAAATGGTTTAAAAAACTTGATTTGATATTAAAAATATAAAACATTCTTATCTTTTAAATGAAACAAATATTATCTCATTATAAAAATTAAAAACAATTAATGAGAAATTAAAAGAAGAGTTTACATCTGAGTGGGAAAATTCAATAGGTAATGACAATAGGAAAATAAACTAAGAACCTACAAACTTTTTAAAACCAAAATAGAACAAGAAAACTACTTAACAATTATGAAAAACAGTGCATTTCGCAAATCATTATCAAAATTTAGACTTGGCAACCACTGTCTGAAAATTGAAACAGACCGGCATACATGATTGGATTATAAAGACAGAGTCTGCAATATGTGCGACAATGACCATGTTGAAGATGAACATTTTATCATAAATTGACCTCATTACAATGAAATAATATTAAAGTAGCGAGAAGGGAAATTTTCACTTTTTTCTTGATTTTTTAAAAATTGATAAAACGGTTACTTTAGACCTTGATACATCATCCCAGGTTTCAAAAGATCGAAATTGCGAAATAACGTTGCTCAAATTAGTGTTTTAAAACGCTATCAGAAAAGACTACAACTGCCCTTTCGTGGATATTTGCATGATGTTTATCTTTGGAACGGTTTAAATGATATCAACTTGTCTGTATCAGATGCAGCCAACAAGCAATAAATTGAACTAGTCAATTCTCTTGGACAACATTTTTATGGGTCTTTTGAAGTATGCCAATTAATATAAAGGAAAGAGGGGTAATTAAAAGCTGTTCTTAAGCTACCCTCCACTTGTTTTCCCCCTCCTGCTGACCAAATTCATCCTTCCCCTGCCCTCATTAAAAAACACTGCCCACATTTAGCAGATGTTATTTCCTCCGCGTTTTTTATTATACCTTGCATTTTTTAAGAAATCTGCCCTGCCCACTAGGGGGTACTGATATTTCCCGCCCCCTACAAAAAATAGAAAAAATCCCCTGCCCTCAACAAAAATTCCTTGGAACAGCTTTTCCGATGAACAGCTCCATTGGATGCATCTGCTGTATACTCTGTTGTTGAAGATTCAGATATAACGGGTGATAAGCTTCCTGTCGCAAACAATGCGTGTTTATCTAACGTCCATTGTCAGCATTATTGTCAGTCGAGACTTCGTCTGAGAAACATGGTCATACAGTACTCATTTCGCCCAACCTTCCGCTTTTACATCGACCGCTTATCGCTTAATTTCGGACCACGCGGTCTTTTCCGACCGGAAAATTTGACATTCAATTTTTAAAATTAAGTCACGATCAGTGAATGACTTCGGTCTATACGTCCGTAAAAGTGTTCTCACAAAAAATATTTTCGACTAAAAACGGCCACATGCCCTGAAAAAATCCAACAGAGCTTGACATGCATGAATAATTTATTGGGCTTCAAAAAAACTTGTCAGTCGATGAACAATTCGAAACTCAGGATTCACACGGAAGTCCTTCAGGGCTGAAAATCATCGACCCTACTCTGGTTTACTTTATTTCACAACTTGCAAAGAAAAATGATTCGCCGTGGACTCTAATGTATCTCAGCCTAGTATTTTTAGCGCGGAAGTTGTCAACAAATGTCGAAAAGTGAGTTTCATGGATTCGAATAAAATAAAGCTAGCTATTGCTAAGAATGGTAATTGATATTTTTTCCGATGCTTTTCGAATTTTTTTGATTTCAAGGTAAGAAATGATTAGTTGAAGTTGCATCGACTTTAATGCGGCTGTTTCACCGCGAACAACTCTAGCTCTGTTGTAGTTTTGCGATGTAAAATAAAATATATATTATAATAATAATAATACTTGTTTATTTATTTGGGGTTTCAGCCCACAATCCTCATGAATTACTGTCAATGTTTGTCCTGTCTCGGCTGATTGTGTTGATCGACGCAATATGGAAAAACCAACGGGAATCGATATTCCACGGTTTTTTTAGTAACCGTGGATATTCCAAACAAATTATTGGGACACGGTAGAAATACATTTCAAACAATTATCAACGAAAGACGATATTTTTCTAGATATTTACAGACATACTGCCATGACAAACATATGTAAAATTAACAAATGCACAAAGAGGTGTAATATTAGGTTTTATTTTAAGCTTAGTAGAAATATTTTCTTTCACTCAGTCCATGCATGGAACTACCATTTAGTTTCATGGTCATTCAGCTTGTCTTCGCTCGGGGGAAAACAATAAGTATATATTTTTCTGTTAGTCCGAATTGTAAATGCGAGCGAGTGGACGGTGATATTTCGGGGTTTGCGCGGTCAAAAAAAAAGCGGAATTTGTCTGGTCGAATCCAACAAGCGGTCGAAAAAGCGAGAGAAAAGGTGATTGGAAAGCGGAAGCGAGAGGGAGGTTGTGCGAAAGTACTGTAATTTTACTAATACCATTTTTTAAACGCAATGACGGGGAAAAGAAAGAAAACGTTGACAGACGAGGCAAAGAAAAATCTGCCACTCAGTGTCGCACTCTGACACAATTTTTTTTTTTCAAAATTCGTCCATTTTGTTCCATTATGGAAACCGTTTTATTAGATCTCTTATCAATGACACTAGCTGCGGTTCCGTAGCTCTTTGGTGCCACCTACAATCGAATTTCGACCCAACAATTTCATTTGGACGTCTTCTTATTAATTTTGTTGTTGTACGGGCCGGCTAGAGTCAGTCACGTTAATAATGCGGTCGGCAACATAAGGCTATGATTCCACAGCTACAATGACACTTGAAGGATTAGCTTGTTTGTAAACTGTCGGCGTGTACAGTGGGACGGTAATGTTTGTCACATGATTATCCCCTTTTTTAGATGGCTACCGTCTTGTAAACAGTGCGCATTTTATGCTCTCTAAAAAAAGCTGTAAAACAACTTTTCAAAACTGATTATATCCTGTGAAAACTCATCTTAATGAAGGTTTGCTGACATCCTTATGTGAACTTATTGTGCTGGATTTTCCTTCTGATGACAAGTTGGAAACACTAAACTAAACTGGTGTGTAGAGTCTTTGTTTCAATGTGTTAATGGTGGTCAAGGTCACAGAGGAAAAATATACTCACTTAAAAAACTAAAGGAAGACTGGACAACTAAGGAAAGACTGGACGACACAACTACAGACTATACTGATCAACTGATCCAACTGAACTGTAAGTGAAAGATAATAACTACTTTAGACAACAATTACCATATACAAGGTTCAGAAAATTGCATGGAGAGTTGTAATGTAAACAAAGACAAAGACAACAAAAGCAGCCATTGTCCACCATTACAGCCAAAGAGTGTGAACAAAGGAACCTTAAAACAAAAGGTTACAATTATGGCATCCAAAACCACAATAGCAAAATACACCAGTAGTAAGGATGCTAGTGATAAATCTCAGCAAAGTAATGAAGAGGAAGAAAAGTTAAGATCATTCTTGAACGAATTCAATATTAATGAAAATGACAACATTCATATCAAATTCAACAAATCCTCCATAAGCATACATTCAAGCAATGTTATGAAGGAAATGTGGCTACAGTGTCTGAAACTAGCATATCCAGAAGAAAAGCATTCCTATGAGGATAAGAAGCAAGAGAAGACCACCCAACTACGTTTAACAGACAAACATGGTAACACAGTCACCATCAAAGTGTACCATAATGGAACACTCCTTATTCAAGGAAATTCATATCACTCATGGATGCTGAATGAGGGAACATTATTTTTGATGCATATACAAGACAGATTGCAAATAAAGGTGACAACTAACCTAGATCAAAATAAAGAGAGACGGTATCCACAGAGAAATATCCAGAAACCTTCAAAGTATAGACTTGATAGTGATTCATCAGAGGATGCAGAAATCGAAAACAAAGAAACCAAGGAAAGAGAAGCAGTTCCCCAATGTGAGGAAGATAAAGAAATTAGTAATACAGATACCACTGTTTCAAAAAAGAATCACTCAACTATGATAGGCTGTACTCCAAGAAATGAAAAAAACAGAACAATACCAAAGGATGATCATACACAATCGAAAATTCCATTACGAATTTCAAAAACACCAAAGTTGAATAGCGCAACATTAGATAACACAGAATTGGTTGCCACATTGATGCAAATGTTCAAGTCAATTGAACATATAGACAAGAATTATTGCAACATAATGAGAGCAGGAAATATGAGTCAAGAACTAGCAGACCAACTAAAAGCAGTACAAGACAGCCTTACACGCCAAAATAAAGAAATTCAAAAAAATTTGTACACTTATGGCAACAAAGGTGGAAGTTGTTGAATCAGCTAAACAACAAACAGCTATGTACACCAATAAGGAAGACATGGATAAGTTGACAAATAAATTAGACAAAATGGAAAGATATATCATATCCATAGACAAAACAGTGCAACTTAACAAAACATCATTGGTTTCAGTTGCAGTAGCTCAAGAAGTTGTATCGTCAAAGATTCAGAAATACAAGGATATGTGTGACAACATATCACAGAATACTAATCTGATGAAAGATGAACTTGTTAAGAAAGAACAAGAAATAGAGCAAATTCAACTGGAAAATGAAGAACTAAAAAATAGAATTGGCGAAATAGAGAAATCAAAACTGCTAGACTTCCACTCCCCAAACCTATTCAACAACCTACCATTGGTAAACAACAATAACAAGACGTTATCTCAAACAGCGCTAGAAAATCAAGATAAATATAAATTGGTTGATTATAGAAAGAAAACAGAGAAATACAAACCCTTATTGTGGGTGACTCAATGCTGAAAAATATTGATATAAAACGTATAGACAAAAATACACATATTAAAACACTACCAGGTCGCAAGATAAAAGACATAGATGAATATAGTCAAAGGACAACTAATGAGAATATCCAGAACATTGTGATCCATGTAGGAACCAATAACATTTCCGATGGATGTACAATAGAATCGTGTATGGAGGAATATAGAAAACTGATTAACAACATGAAGCAAAAATATCCAACAGCCAAAATATGCGTATCATCAATAATACACAGAAGATATGATGTTAACATAAATAAGAATATAGATGTTCTTAATAAGAAGTTAAAAATCTTGAGTAACAATGGTGATAAATATATCTACATAGACAATGATAACATCAGTTACATAGCCCACATATATGATACTGTGTACCTGAATAAACGTGGGACAGCTGTCTTTGTGAAAAATATGAAAGATGTGATTGGACCACTAATCGGTGTCACAAGACAAATAAACAAGCCAGGATACAGTAGCCAATGGAAAGAAAAAAAGAATAACAGAAGGTATGCTCCTCGTTGCGAGACGGATGGTCACAGACCACAAACAACTTACTAATGGATCAACAAAAACACAGGAATATAAACAGTACTCAAAAGAGAGCATTATCTATATCATATTGGAACATACAGGGAGTTAGTAATAAGCTAGAATACAATGACTTTATAAAGAAAGTTACAAATCATGACATTATTGGACTGGGTGAAACATGGTTAACCACAGATTCACAACACTTGCTTAACATTCCAGAATATTATACTTATTCAGTATTAAGAAAAAACAAATCTAGAGGAGGTATCTCTCTATTAATAAAACAACAACTGAGAAAAGGCATCAGAATTGAGCAGACGGAATGAGAAGATATGATATGGTGCAAACTGGAAAAAAACGTTTTTCAATTAGGAAAAGACATGTATATCTGTTTTGTATACCACCCACCATTCAACTCTAAACATTGTAAACCAGACTTTTTTGAACGGTTAGACAACCACATTACAAACTTTTCGTCCAATGGTACTATTGCCATTCTTGGGGACTTTAATAGCAGAGTAGGTTCTTTAGCTGACTATGAGGACAATGATGACATGGATAATTTCATTCCAGGGTCAAATTTATATACATGTAAAGAAGACATCAATCCCCGTAATAGTAAAGATGAGTAGTAGGGTAGAACTCTTATAGAATTGTGTAAAAATAATGGTATACATTTACTTAATGTTAGATTACCTGGAGATACCAGTGGAAAACTAACTCGTTACCAATACAATGGTGTCAGTACAGTTGACTATGCTATTGCATCAACTGAATTAATAGAAAAAATAAAATATTTCAGAGTGCATGACTTCACATGCAACTCAGATCACTGTCAAATCTCATTCTTAATTGAATGAACAAAAACATCAGGTTAGACTATAATAATATCAATAATATAAAACACTTAAATAATCCCCCCACGGGCTGGGTCTGGGACAGTTTATCTGTATTCAATTACCAAGACAAATTAGCATCTAAAGAAATTCAAAATAATATTAATGAATTCCAAAACAATAACTATTCTAATGACAGTACAAGAATTAATAATGCAGTTAAGGATTTTAATACTATGATAGATAATGCGGCAGGCAATATTTTTAACAGGAAAACTAATAAGTGTGCAAAAGTTAAACATAAACATAATAAGAGATGGTTTGACAAAGAATGTAAGTTATTGAAAAAATATCATTGTATTACATCAAGAATGATTAACAAGTACCCATTTGACATTAAACTTAGAGAACTATTTGACGCTAAAAAGAAAAATTATAAAAATATAGTAAAAACAAAAAGAAAACAAGAACAAAACCTTATTGTAAATAAGCTAACACAGTTAAACAAAACTAACCCTAAACAATTTATGCAAATTATAAGTTAAGTTAAAGAATTCAGACAGAAATCAAGAAAACCCAATTTCACCTGATAAATGGATTGAATACTATAAACAATTGAATACTAAAGATGATTTAACAGACCTTCAGAACAACATTGTGACTAAAACAGGAATAGTTGAAAATATGCAACAATCAAACAATTGCTTGAATGCTGAAATAACTGAAAAAGAAATTAAATAGCAATTAACAAACTTAAATAAAAAAAATCAGCTGGATATGATGGGTTCTGTGCAGAACTTATAAAAAACAGTAAAAACCATCTAATTAAACCACTCCATAAATTGTATAATTTAATATTCAATACAGGCATTTATCCTAACATCTGGAATACAAGTATAATTACTCATATTTTTAAAAAAAGGGACAAGGACGAACCAGGAAATTATAGGGGGGTAGCAGTTTCCAGTTGTATAGGCAAAGTGTTCTGTAATTTAGTCAATAATAGGTTATGTGATTTTTCAGAGAAGCATAATATTATAAATAACAATCAGGCTGGGTTTAGAAAAGGTTATCAGATCACTGATCACATTTTTACTCTAAAAACAATAGTTAATAAATACCTGAAACAAAATGTTAAACTATATACATGCTTTGTAGATTTCCCCAAGGCTTTCGATACTGTTTGGAGGGGTGGTTTATTTTATAAATTATTAAAGAACGAAATTGATGGGAAACTTTATCATTTAATTAAAAACATGTATAGCAATACTAAAACATGTATTCGCTTTGGCAAAACAATATCTCCAATATTTAATACAAATAAGGGTGTGAGACAGGGATGTACTATAAGTCCAATGCTTTTTAATCTTTATGTTAATGACTTGAATGATACATTAAAAGATTCAGTAAACCAGATAACATTAAATAATTATAAAATTAACTCTCTATTTTATGCAGATGACCTAGTATTGATTTCAACAACACAATTAGGTTTGCAAAATGCATTAAATAAACTACTAAGTATCTGAATACTGCCACAAATGGAAACTCCAGGTAAATCTTACTAAAACCAAAGTTATGATTTTCAAAAAGGGAACAATGAGAAAGAGAGGGTTATTTCAATTCCAAGAACAAAATATAAGTTGTGTCAATTCTTATATTTATTTAGGTATAACTTTACAATAAAATGGAAAGTTCCAAGAAACAAGACAACGTTTAGCAGACAAAGCTACTAGAGCAATGTATGCACTGTTGAAAGCAATGCCAAGAGAGACTGAGTGTAGAACATTTATGCACCTTTTTCAGATATGTATTCAACCAATTTTGTTATATAGATCAACAACCTGGGGACATGACATAATAGACAATAATAGATGGGACAATACACCAATTGAACAGGTACATTTGAAATTCTGCAAAAAATACTAGGTGTGAGTAAATTATCCTCAACTGCAGCATGCAGAGCTGAACTTGGTAAATTACCATTACTTATAGATATCCAGGAAAATCTTATTAAATACTGGTATCGTATTAGTGCCTTACCAGACAGTAATACTACAAAACAAGCCTTTGAAGAACAAAAACAACAAAATTTAAATTGGTTTACATAAGTAAAAAACATGGTCTCCGAAAATATTACAAACTTGTCCTCGTCTGTCATACCTCAAAAATTAACACACAGTAAAATAAAAAACATACGAAAAAACATCCAACAAAGGTATGTAGAGTTCTGGAAGTTGAGTGTAACAAATGATAATAGAAAACTGAGAAAGTATATAAGGTTTAAAGACTCGTACACTTTTGAACCATATTTGCTCTTATGTAATCTGAAACATAAAATCTTATTGACTCGTTTCAGAATAAGCAGTCATGTATTAGAAATTGAGAAGGGTAGACATACCCAACCCAAAATACCTTTAGAAGACAGAATCTGTAAGCAATGTTCCCAGATCAAAATTGAAAATGAAGAACATTTCTTCATGGAATGTCTTAGGTACCAAACAGAAAGATAAAAGCTATTTAATAATATCAATATTCCAGAAGAATTGAAAAGTGATGACCAGATATTTAAATATATTATGAGTTCAAGAGAAGATGTACTAATAAGACAAGTTGGTGAATACTTATACAAAATATTTGAAATCAGAAATAACAATAACTGACATTTTACTTTTACTTTAGTTTTATATGTATTGTACTTTATTACTAACATTTTATTGCTGTTCAACCAATGGAAATTATTGCTAAGGATGCAATAAATTCATTATTATTATTATATTATTATTATTATAACAATGGAAACCAGAACGTTCCTGGAGTACGGACTCAAATGCCAGCAGTTTTCTTCAATTTTCACGCTCGAGCTTGAAATTATTCATTATCTGACACTCTTTATGAGTTCTATGATATCAGTGGTGAATAGGTTTGGCCATTTTTAGTGTATATTTACAATAATGCAGCAAATCTACAATGTTTTACTATTCAAAACTGTTTTTCGCGTCTCGAGTTGAAGATTTGATTGAGTACGACTCATTGGGACCGCCGCCAAATCAAGTGCGTTCGTACTAGGACATTCATACTCGCAGTTATCGTTCAAAAGATAATGATGGTGCGAAATATGTCTGTTTTTTTTTTGTTTTTTTTTAAGAAAATGCTTTGTCACAGACTAATAGTCTATTAAAAGTGCCAAGTATGGAATAATTAGGAAACAAAAAAACAAACCTGCGTAGAAATCGGAAGAATAGGTTTTTTGATTATCGGATACGCATTTCAATGGACTCGATTACAGACAATGCATGCCTTGCGCAAATTTCACGTGGTAATTACGTAAACATTGACTCTCCAGTTTGTGCGAACTTGTCCCTATATACTCAGGCTTTTGAAATATATACGCTAAATTACGGTTCTGAATGAGACAATAAACAAACTCTTCTTGCTACCCAGTGGCGGATCCAAACGCATGACCATTCATATGATCTGGATTACGCATAGCTTCTCTGCGATTTACGCTCCCTAATTTTAAGCGAAGCTCCCCCCCCCAATACATATACATTTTTCTGGATCCGCCACTGTGGCTACCTTACAACTTTACATTGTAGCTAATAAATGTATACCAAATTTTGCCAAATTTAATAATGAAAATAACTTGAAGTTCATATCATTACTAAGTGATGAGAAAATGTCAATTCCTTTAGCGCAATATTTAAAAAAAACTGTTTTAATATAAGACAGCAGCACCTACATAAACTAAGCCAGTAACACATTCCTTGTATACAAATTTTTATCATTTTTGTTTTATTTTTGTTTCTTTACTTTTTATGTAGTTATTTTTCTTCTACTAATATCTGATTTGTAAACCTTGTCATCCCCTCCGGGGCCGGGAAGATGTGTGTTTGGGGTGGAGTTTTTTTTGACCTCTAAAATTTTCCATCCTATAAAAACGATTTTATTTTTAATGAAGTCAAAAAAATCTTGAAGTATTTGAAGTTCGTTTTTTTCTATCCAATCATGGACAGAAATAACCGAAAAGGGAAAAAAACAGAAAAATTGTTTGGTTCAAGTGTAAGTCTGTGCGTCAAATGAGGTGCATTTGTAAAATCTTTTTACACCCACCTGACAACCAACTGCTATGCAATACTACTGTCCGATTATCAATTTGTATTTAATGGTGAATGTAGTCTGACGCCATGACCAATATTTATCAATTAAGTTTCAGTGGGGTGGGGGGTGGGGGTTGGTTGGTGGAAAAAACTAAAGGAATTGAGTTTTTTATCCGACATAGATCTTTTGACGTCGTCTCTAAGGGGGTAGCCATCTTGAACTATGATCAGCTGCCAGTGTACGCACTCCCTATGAGCGCGGGGGGGGGGGGGTATCGGCTGGTATCGGCAGTGTACGAAATGCTTAATGTTCTACTTCCGCAGCCTAATCGCAGGTTTTTCGAAAAACGTCGAAAAAACACAAGAATTTAGTAGAAATGTCCCTGTTTTGGGCGGATTATTGATAGAGAATAATGTCTTTATTACAAAAATGCTGAAAAACCGTGAGTTTTTGCCTTAGTTATTTTTTTTTATTGGCGAAAAACTGCGAACTCGGCAAACTTGGTTGCACAACTTCCCTTTATCATATACACCCAGCGACACCGATGCCAGCTGACTGTGGAAATAACCGACAGCGAAACCAAGCGAGCTACATAACTGCATCTAACTGCAAATTGGCTGCCCCAATACTTCTGAGACTTGCTGTAAAGAAATATTCATTAGAATGTGAGAAATATTTGTTTTTTGTCCTCAACACCCAGAATATCAGACCTTCTTAAAATAGGGCCTTCTGAACTTTACTGCCGTTTATAACCTCCGAATCACGGGACTATCACGTGACAACCCATGGTCACCATGACCGTGTTTCGAAAGTCGCGTCATCGAGAGTGTTATACTGCGAAGGAGGAAATACGTTTCGTTAAAGACATTGGGGTAAAAATACTGTAATAACGACTACACACAATCAGTTTGTTGTTCTTCGAGTTGACCAAGCTGGCTGGAAACCAACACAATTAAAAGAATTTAACGGTAAGAACCAATTTAGCAAGCGGCGACGGTGAAAAAAATCGACGGGACTCGGGACACAGTAACTGGCTATGTTGGTGTTTATTGTTTACGTTTCTGTAGATTTTGGTTTCGCTGTCTTGCAAATGTTATGGACGGTACATTTCTTTCATGGTAAGGTGCGCCATCACCCGAAAAACAAAAACAAAAAAGAAACACACCAACAGCGCCAGTTGCTATGTAAACGACACAAAGGTAGTGACGTCACAAAGCTAGCTTAAGCCAACTTAAAAGCTAGCTGAATGTTTAGCTATGCTCTGACCATACAAGTTCTTTCATACTCTCCTGCATAAAGACTTGTTTTCTATAGAGCCCACTGCACTCACTATAATTGGCCATTGAGAATCAGAAAAAAATAACACAAACTGGATTAAATATGTAAAAAATATTCTTGATAAATGTGAACTTGGAAATTAGGAAGAAACCTACAACGGTGAAAATAGAAAACAACTAAGAAAGGAATTACAATCACTGCTGACAGATCCATATAAACAGACTTGGAAAAATCAAATTAGAAATACCGAAAGTACAACAAGGTAACAAATTAAGAACATATAGTATTTTTTTTTAAAAATTTGAAATGGAAAATTACTTGAAAATAATTACTAATTTTACTCAAAGGCAATGTCTGTTCAAATTTCGTTTGAGCAATCACAATTTAGGAATTGAATTAGCCAGAAGAACAACGCCAAAACACAACTGGAGAAGAGATTATGTACAAGGTGTAATGAAAATGAGATAGATGATGAAAAACACCTTATTTTGAAATGCACACACTTCAATAAAGAGAGAGAGGTATTATCACATACAAAGAAATTCTTAGCGCTGTTAGCAAACTAAAAAACAATAAATCAGCTGCTGATGACAGCATTGCCAATGAAATGTTGAAAACCAAAAATAAGTTAATGATAAGATGTTTACAGAAACTTTTCAACTGTATTCTAGATAGTGGAAAATTTCCTGCAACCTGGAAATCTACGATTCTTGTTCCACTACACAAATCAGGTGACAAATTAAATCTTGGTAATTATAGAGCTATTGCATTAACAAGTTGTCTCTCAAAACTATTTACTGGCATAATGAATCAAAGATTGACCACATACTTGGAAGAAAATAAATTATTTACCGACATGCAGTTTGGCTTTAGGAAAGACAGGAGAACGACAGACGCAATTTTCCTGTTAAAAACAGCAGTTGAAAAAACAATTTATAATAAAAATAAAAGCAGCAGTTCTGGAAAACGGTTATACACATGTTTTGTTGACTTTAGAAAGGCTTTCGACAGCATTTGGAGGGATGCACTCTTTCTCAAGTTACATAACAGTGGTATCACCGGGAACTTTTATGAAATAATAAAATCTATGTATAAGGATATTAAATATAAAATTAAATTGTCAGAGGGTATAACTGATGGATTTCAGTCTACCTGTGGAGTTAAGCAAGGCTGCAATTTATCACCAACTTTATTTAACATTTTTCTGAACGATCTGCCAGAATTATTTGGGGATCAAATTGATAAACCAGTTCTAATGGGCGAGAAACCTATAAATTGCATCCAATATGCAGATGACCTTGCACTTATTTCAGAAACGGAAGACGGCCTACAAAGCTGTCTGAACAAATTAAATGACTATTGTATAAATTGGAATTTAGAAGTAAACGTAAAGAAAACTAAAGTCATGGTATTTAATTGCAGCAACAGACTGATTAAAAACATGAATTTTAAAATCAACAACCAAGACATAACAGCTGTTAGCGAGTTTTGCTATTTAGGGGCAATATTTACTCCAAATGGGAAATTTAAAACAAACTTATCTATGTTAAAAAATAAATCAATGAAGGCTCTTTTCAGCATCAGACAAACAGTCTTAAACCACAAAATAATCTCACCAGCACTTAGTTTGAAAATTTTCGACCAATTAATTTCACCTATACTCATGTATGGTGCAGAAATCTGGGCCAATGAAATCACAACTGACAGTAACAGTTTAGAGCAAGTTTGCAGTCATTTTTACAGGTTTATCCTAGGAGTGAGTAAAATGACGCCAATTAGTGGTTTGAAAGCAGAACTTGGTAGGTTACCAGTAAAATTAAAAATTAATTTGGCACAAATTAAATACTGCCATAGACTATATAGTCTGCCAGATAATCACATTTTAAAATTAGCCCTGGATGAAATGATAAAAATTAATTCAAACTGGGTAAGGAATATTAATGCTACACTGGGACATGATCTAATTAAAATAAAAAATGATCACAATATGGAAAATTGGAATCAAATATTAAAAGAAGTAAAACTCAGACTATCTGAGATTTATATTCAAAGATGGAGAGAAGAACTAAATTTCAGTGAAACCAATGAAAATAGGGGAACAAAACTGAGAACATACAAACTATTCAAAGTAAGTTATAATATGGAAAATTATTTGCAAAACATTTAAAATTTCAGCCTCAGGAAAATGCTTTCAAAATTCCATCTGAGTGACCACAACTTAGAAATAGAATTAGGTAGAAGAACAAAGCCCAAAATAGAATTAGAAAATAGACACTGTAATAAATGTAACACTAAAGCATTAGGAGATGAAAAACATTTCCTGCTATTTTGTACTGGCTATATAGAACAAAGAAAAAAACTGTTTGATGAGTGTTCAATAAATATTTACACAATGGATGTGAATTCCATATTTAAAAAGATTATGGAGAATAATATAGCTTTAGCAAAATACTTAAAGAGCCCAATTTTTAAAACCACAGAAAGTAATTAATTTATTTTTAGCTCCGCTGTCGACTTTGTCGAGCGGAGCTTATCATATGAGTGATTGTCCGTCGTCGTCGTCCGTTGTCGTCCGTGTCAATGTTTTACTTTTTCGACTTCTTCTTGAAAACTACAAGCCTGAATGCTTTGATACTTGGTGTATATGTACCTTGGGTAGACCTCTCTTAGGTTTGTTCATTTCATGTTGATATCTTCAATTCTCTAATTTTGGTGAATATTTTTGTCATTTTTGGTAAAAAGTGATATTTTCGACTTCTTGTTAAAAACCGCAAGTGCAATTGCTTTGATATTTCATATATAGGTACTACATGTGGACCTCTCTCAGATTTGTTCATTTTGTAATGATATCTTTAATTCTCTAATTTTGGTGAATATTTTTGTCATTTTTGGTAAAAAGTGATATTTTCGACTTCTTGTTAAAAACCGCAAGTGCAATTGCTTTGATATTACATATATAGGTACTACATGTGGACCTCTCTCAGATTTGTTCATTTTGTAATGATATCTTTAATTCTCTAATTTTGGTGAATATTTTTGTCATTTTTGGTAAAAAGTGATATTTTCGACTTCTTATTAAAAACCGCAAGTGCAATTGCTTTGATATTACATATATAGGTACTACATGTGGACCTCTCTCAGAATTGTTCATTTTGTAATGATATCTTTAATTCTCTAATTTTGGTGAATATTTTTATCATTTTTGGTAAAAAGTGATATTTTCGACTTCTTGTTAAAAACCGCAAGTCCAATTGCTTTGATACTACATATATAGGTACTACATGTGGACCTCTCTCAGATTTGTTCATTTTGTGATGATATCTTCAATTCTCTAATTTTGGTGAATATTTTTGTAATTTTTGGTAAAAAGTGATATTTTCGACTTCTTGTTAAAAACCACAAGTTCGATTGCTTTGATATTACATATATAGGTACTACATGTGGAACTCTTTCAGATTTGTTCATTTTGTGATGATGTCTTCAATTCTCTAATTTTCGTGAATATTTTTGTAATTTTTGGTAAAAAGTTATATTTTTGACTTCTTGTTAAAAACCAATAGTTCAATTGCTTTGATATTACATATTTAGATACTACATGTAGACCTTTCTCAGATTTGTTCATTTCGTGATGATATCTTGGATTCTATAATTTTGGTGAATATTTTTGTCATATTTGGTAAAAAGTGATATTTTCGACTTCTTGTTAAAAACCAAAAGTTCAATTGCTTTGATACTACATATATAGGTACTACATGTGGACCTCTCTCAGATTTGTTCATTTTGTGATGATATCTTCAATTCTCTAATTTTGGTGAATATTTTTGTAATTTTTGGTAAAAAGTGATATTTTCGACTTCTTGTTAAAAACCACAAGTCCGATTGCTTTGATATTACATATATAGGTACTACATGTGGAACTCTTTCAGATTTGTTCATTTTGTGATGATGTCTTCAATTCTCTAATTTTCGTGAATATTTTTGTAATTTTTGGTAAAAAGTGATATTTTTGACTTCTTGTTAAAAACCAATAGTTCAATTGCTTTGATATTACATATATAGATACTACATGTAGACCTTTCTCAGATTTGTTCATTTCATGATGATATCTTCAATTCTCTAATTTTGGTGAATATTTTAGTCATTTTTGGTAGAAAGTGATATTTTCGACTTCTTGTTAAAAACTGTAAGTCCGTTTGCTTTGATACTATACATATTGTTCATTTTCTGATGATGTCTTCAGTTCTTTAATTGAAATGTGCATTTCTAACAGCGGAGCTATCTTAGCCGATAGGCTGCTTGTTTCTTTTATTTTACTAACATTTTATTTTTATCTCTTATGTATTGTATGTATTTATGTTCCTTACCATACAAAAACCCTCTGAAGGTTTTTTAGTAGTGTAATAAAGTTATTATTATTATTCCGGGAGTGCAATGAAGACATTGAAAATTCAAATAATAACACGTACATCTTCTCTAAAATCAACAGTGAAAATAACAGTATACCTCTGTAAAAATGTTTAAACAACACAATATTTAAGCCCAAATAATTAATCACTTCACCTATGGGAGGGGGGTTGGTGGGACTAAATTACTACAATGTAGTTCATTATTTAGATCAGTTTTTGTTTTAATTGTATTCATTGATGTAAATGTTTTTAACATTTATTTTTTAACTCAGTCTTTATTTTATTCTTATTTTCTATTATTGTATTTTCTAGTATTGTATTGTATTGTATTGTATTTAGAATTGTCCTAGTCTTGTAATACTTACCATACTGAACCCACTGATGGTTTGGTAGTGTAATAAAGTTATTATTATTATTAATCATATTTTCATATCTTTCATACATCAGTTACCCCATGTCCTTTATTTTGTTGTTTCACAGGTTCATCAACCAAGATGCAAGTTCAACAAGTACCGTCCTCTGTGGTAACAACACAAGTTATCCAATCTGAGATCACTACACAGAACCAACAACAGAATGGAGATAGACCACGATTTGCTCATAAAACTGCTAAGGCATTTGGAATTTGTCAGATAATATTTGGTGGATTGGCTATGATATTTGGTTTTGTTGCTATATCACTGAACAATGTCATGGCGAATGGTGGTGTACCCATATGGTGTGGTGCCTTGGTAAGTATACTACGGTAGTTCGCATTTCACAACAAAAATAGATGACAAAATTTGCTGGTGTTTGAAATTTTTTATTTTTGTTAAGCTTAATCAGTCCCCGTTCGGACGTAGTCCGAAAACAGGGACTTATGGTTTGCCCTGTGTGCGTCCGTGCATCTGTGCGTTTGTGCGTCTGTGCGTCTGTGATCACCTGTATCTC
This sequence comes from Saccoglossus kowalevskii, assembly GCF_978046115.1. Taxonomy (NCBI): domain Eukaryota; kingdom Metazoa; phylum Hemichordata; class Enteropneusta; family Harrimaniidae; genus Saccoglossus; species Saccoglossus kowalevskii. Next base: position 35,499,462 of record NC_140652.1, on the reverse strand, counting down.
GAACATGCATGGACCGATTAAGTTCAAACTTCACTCATACATCACACATTATATGGGACATATGCACATGCATTTTTTTCATGATCTTATTAACGATAGCCGAATAGCGGCCATTCCGGAGCCGGATCTCAGTTATGTATGGACTGATCTTGTTCAAATTTGGTACATACATTAAACATAATAGGACCTTGATGCACGTAATTTTTTTTTTTTTTTTGGATCGGGTTTGAAATGGCCGACTGGCGTCCATTTTGTTTTAAAGTATTCAGTTCTGGATCCGCATCTGAGACATGCCTGGATTGATCGAGTTCAAACTTCACACACACAAGGTACATCATGTCACAAATATGTATGTGCATTTGTTTCATGATCTCATTAACGATAGCCAAATGGCGGCCGCTTTAAGGCCGAAAATGCATTGAATTCGCACATTTTCACCATTCCGGACCCGGATCTCAGTTATGCATGGACGGATTTTGTTCAAATTTGGTACATACATTAAACATAATAGGACCTTGATGCACGTCATTTTTTTTTTCGGATCAAGTTCGAAATGGTCGACTGGTGGCTATTTTGTTTTAAAGAATTTCGTTTTGGATCCGTATTCGAGACATGTTTGGATTGATCAAGTTCAAACTTCACACACACATGGTACATCATGTCACAAATAGATATGTGCATTTGTTTCATGATCCGCTTAACAATAGCTGAATGATGGCCATTTTAAGGCCGTAAATGCATCAAAATCACATATTTTCACAATTCCGGAACCAGATCTCAGTCATGCATGGATGGATTTTGTTCAGATTTAGTACAATGTGTTGTACATATGTAGGTGCATTTCGGATCAGACCACTGAAAGTGGTCTGAGATTATGGTCATGATCTGCTTTGAATGTATATGTCACTCAAATATGAATGGAACGGGGACGTGTCATTGACAATGACTTGTTTTAGTTATATACCACTTTGCTCTATCAGAAGTGTTTGCTCTATCAGTAGATGTTTCTAGGGTCAAAATTAGTAATATTTTAATGATTCATTACAATCTTTGGTTTATATTCACTTTTATTGGAGATTTGCTTCTAATAAAACAAATAATATATAATATACAGTACCATGTGTGTCATAATGTTAAAAGTAATTAAAGCTATGTTTTTGAAAATAAATTTAACTAAGGCATAAAGAAACAAAATTTGCGAAAACATTTTTATTGCCAAAAAAATCGTAGTTATATCAGAAATTTTAGTTATTGTATTTTGTTTTGCTTTGAATGAATATAACACAATTTACATATTTCAGGACACATGGTTTTTGGAAAAATAATAGCCTGAGTTTATTCTGGGCATCATATTGTTTTGTAATCTACATTGCAAAACATTTGCATGAGCTGTACTGTCAATGCGCTGGCTACTCATGGGTGATTTAGCTAAAATGTTCTGTCATCATTGGTATATGGTTTTCCGTATCCGGGACATTTAAATTCTTCATAATTCGTTAGGGAGGCACCCTAATTCCAGTATTTTCCTGTATTCCATTCCAGAAACTGCTAAGCAACATCAATACAGTCCAATTCAGAATTTGATAATGTTATCAGACCAGCATATACCCCATCATGTGTATTTTTGTGGCTTGTATAAACTATTTCTGATTTAGGAGTTAGGTTAGTTATGTTTTGTTATAATGATTTTTATGCATGTTCACAAAACTGTTTTCCCTTTTGTATTCCAACTTGCACACCCTTTGATAATGGTATGATCCGCTGCATTGAAATCTTACAACAAAGTTGAAAATTCATACAGCTGAGCGGTTAGCTGGTTTAATTGTTTTGTATTGTAGATTTATGGAACATTATGGTGCCTGGTGTGATGACTGAATTTAAATTAAATTGCCAGCAACAATTCCTTTATATATGTCTGATTGTACTGGTTGTCTGTCACTAAATATTTTGGCAAAAACTGCTATCTTAGTTTGAGTTTATAGTGTTACGTTTGTCTGTTATACATACAATATCTTGTGCCTACAGTATTTTTAGGGTAGAACCGAGGAAAATTGATATGTAATTGAGACATTCTCTAAAAGTTGCTACTTATAAGCAATCATTAAATCATTAAATATACTTGTAATAACCTTATTATTATACTTCTTTTCCTTCCAATGATACATCATGGAGAATGCCGAAATCTAAAAAATTTAGAACAGAATCAGTGAACTTCTTTGTATGGTCAAACTCCGGTCAAACTCAGCCATGTTTGTTTTTTTATTAGAGGATGCTTACGCGCGTAATCATTCCATATTTAGAATTCGCATTTCCTAATATGATAGGATAAAAATACCACAAAATTACGGCACTCTGTAACTTATGGCATTACGGTGACTGATCTATAATAATTATTTAATAATTCCAAAGTATGTAAATTATCTTTTATTTTGCATTCCTTGTTTACATATACAATGTATTGTAGTAGGGTTATATTTAGCATGTGATTAATGTAAGTTTTTTTTTTTTTTCATATTTCAGTTCATAGTTACTGGAATTATTGGTGTTGTATCATCAGTTCAGAAGACCACTGGAATAGTAAGTGTTAACAATATCCTTAGCAACTATGATCGTGCCCATAGCAACCAGTTCAAAGCATGATTTTTTTTAAGCTTCTTGACATGCTTCTCAAACATTCTAATATGTGTTCCTAGCAACCAGACACATTCATAGCAACCAAACTAAATATACATTGGTAGACCAAGTAAAATAAGGATCTTCCTGTTGCCTAGCAACTGTGACCAGCTCCAAACCTACCTAATATATATCCAGTTGATGAATATACACCTGTAGCTCATATTTTGTACTGTACAGTGTACATCAGTTTTCTTGTGTTTCATCGTATCCATAGTTTTTACTTTAAACAAGGGAATAGGGGCACAGCGCCCTCATACCATGGCCATGTGCCCCTTTACCCTGGGGAGCAGACCTTCTGGCAACCATAAAATTCTGATTGACCAGGGATAACATGTGGCCACAGTCTTCAACTGTGACTCGTCTTAATAGTAATTTTGGCACCAAGAAAGCCATAGAATGCTCCATTTTAACTTTCGCAGTTTTTTTCTAGAACAACCCCTGCTATAAGTAAACCAACTGATTTTAGTTTTTAGTACATGCACAATAGTTTTGTAAGTACTTCTTATCCTTTTCACCATCAGTTCTCTCTTTTCTTCACAAATTGAAAAAATAGTCCTGTTTATAGTCTACACTTTTCTTCAGAAGATTGGGGCAAAAATAAAAACTGAAAATAGACTCAAATTTTTCCAGTTGGCTCCAAAATTAGAGTTCATTCCCAGAATATTAAGAAAAACAAGCAGACAAAGGGTGAGAAAGTCTGGTGGTGAAAAAATTTAGGTGCTTCCTACCTCAAAACATAATGATGATTTTTCCACTACTGTATTTGCTCTATGTGTATGTGCTTACCCAAATGACAGTGCTTTGACTATAGTCTAAATATGTCATACATGTACATGTATGTTAATAATCAGGTATATACAACTGTTGGTTTACATGCATTCTATTAGAGCAAATATGACTGTTTCCAATAAAAATAATCACAGAAAATCTGAAATAATCACCAAAATGGCACTTTTAGATTAAAATGTGATCACATCTAATAAATAAAGCCTAAGAACTTTGACAAAATATGTGTTTGCATATTTTTTTCTTTTGAGATTACAGTAATGGATTACGGCCCATATACATTAGGGAGTATTAGTACTTGTATCAGGGTCCATAGTGTTGGGTTTTTTGTTGTCTGCAAAGTCTGAGTTGTCTTTAGATTACAGGAAAATGAAAAAAATATTTGAAAAGTCTTTAAATTTCTTCATAGTTATTAATTCATTTTAGAAAGGCCTGTTTTATCCAGGGAACTACCACATCCTCAGAACTTTGATGAGTTTTGGTGATGGTGTTGGCCTGAATTAAGGGTCCTGGAAAAATGCAAGAAAGTTTGGGAAAAGGTTCTGGAAAAGTCTTGGTAATCATTTGGCTCTTAGTGCTATGGACCCTGTCTATGACGTTTGGTGAAAAAATTCACTCATTTAGCCTACAAACTTAAACAATTTAAGAAACCAATTAATGAATTAGTTTCCAATTAAAAAAAAGCTTCAGATTTCACAGACTAATGAGATTGTATTGATGTTGGAAGAGGTCGCATGGAAGTGTTACAGGTTTTATATTTTTATTTGCACATTTTTGGGTTAAAAATAAAATTTGATGAAATCAAAGTTTGCACATGATGAGCTAATGTTGAGCAACTATTGTAATTTTCTCTGTTCATGCTGTATTATGCCAAGGCTGCTATATAATTTACAAGAATCAGAATTTGTGACTTTGTCTGGTAATCACATGCAGGCACATACATATCTATAACTTACCACCTCATATTCAATGCCCTATTCTGATTCGACAAGATTGCAGTCGCATGGAATGAAATAAATCTCAATATACCACTTAATTCAAATCACACTACTATTCCCCTCAATTACATCACAAGGACGAGGCAAGCAAATTAAATTACGTAAATAAATGCCATCACATAGCTGGTGAGTTCGCAGAGGGGAGTACGTCTGAACATCAAAATGCAATATTTCAAAAAACCAAGCAAAGACAGGTTCAGCAAACTTATTACGGTACATCCGGACAATTCCTGACAACAAAATTTTTTCTAAAAGCTTTCTTTGATTGCTGTATTATAATAGGTGATAGTGTTACCCAGTATACATAGTATAAGGGCGGTGTTCATCAGGCTGCGCATTTGTGACATAAAGTTTGACCAGGACACGACTTGCACTAATTACCGCCGGTGACTCCTTTGATACTTTCCAGTCATCTAATAAAATACCTAATTAAAGCTTGATATCGTCTCAGTTTGTACTCGCTGATCTGCGCAACAGTCAAAATTGCTATCTTTGTTTTTCGAGACCCATATATGTGTAGCATGTCGACTATTGCCCTTTAAGTCAAACTAATTGGTCAGAAAATAATGAGTTCGGTCTTATGAGGTTTGAATTATAAATAGCAGGCTTTTTTCATTGTAATTATTTGCCTTTTACAGATTGTTGCTTCTATGGTGATGAGCATAATTTCAGCAACATTCAGTGGAACAGTACTTCTCATTATAAGCAGCATTGCATGTGGTTTGGAAAGATACGAGTACTGCTATTATTATCATCAGTCATGTGACAATGGAGTGGTAAGAATTGAAGGGTCTTTCTCTCTATGCTTTCATTATTATAGCTTAATGTTGTAAGGATATGAAAATGAAAACAATAATCAGAATCTAAGTTTTAGAGTCCAAAATGTCACAAAAAATGGGTTTGCATATTTACACAGTTTTCTATATGGTCAAATTATTACTTTACATGGAATGACATTTTTACCTTGCCCGTACCATCAAAGATGGAAGGGAAAGGTATATTAATGGAAAAATTTTGTCCGGCGTTGTCGTTGTTGTTGTTGTTGTTGTCGTTGTAGTCGTCATCGTCGTTAATAATTGTTATTGTGTGCATAATAACTTTACTAATTCTATTCCAAACTTTATCAAACTTGGTCACCATATTCATCAGTATAAAGTCTTCCCTGAGTTTGAACAACAGATGTCCTGTATGAAAATATCATGCAAAAATTGAGAAAATCTGATAAAATATTTTGACTGTTTCTACTTGACTGATCACTGGTGATACACATCAAAGGTCACTGATCTCAGTGGAAATATGCATTGTTGTATGTGTTCAATGAAGCAAATGATTTATCTTGTAATAATATCCTTGGTAATGTATCTCAGAATCCCATACTGGGTTTCAAAACCAACTCATGGAGAGATTGCACAGTCTGATACACATTTGCAAACCTACCAATACAATCTTTACAGAAAACAAGATGTCAAAAAATCAATATAAGCACTCCTATGAACTGGGTGCCTAACTTTGATCAAGATCTGAAGCTAATAGAAAATCTGTTTAGTTCAAAGTTATCAAATCAAAAACAATACATAAAAAATACATTAAAAGCAAAACATTTCATCCACATTTTAAAAAGAAAATTATTCTAAAATATATGTATTCTGTATTTGACAAACAGTTCATTCGACAAATGAAAACTCACAGGAATATGTTTCAGCTATTAGAACAGAATGATAGAGTTTTTATAATACTAGTTTAAAAACGCACTTCAAAGATTGCAGTGTTTGAAGATGTAGATTCTCAGGAGGCAACAGTACTGTTGACTTCTCCCTCCACTGGACACCAACTAACTATTTAAGTTGATTTGCATACAAAGCAGAGCTTGCAACATGATAGCTATTCACAAAGGGTGTTTTTTTTTACTTTTCATATAATACAGTAGTCACACAATGAGGCAGTTCATATTTGTCTTAGTGAATCATTAATTTTTGACAGACACCTGTACAAAATACTTGGACTAAAGCCAGCTAAAATTTTCTGTTATCTTGCATGTTTTATGAATCTATTTACATCTAAATGCAGCACTTTTTTTTGCAATGAGACATTTGTTTTTATACTAAAATATCTGAATTACTTTGAATAAAGCTGGAAATTATGTCCCTTAAAATAATTAAACAAATAAGGCACCAATGTTTTTGTAAGATATTTACATCTTTTAAGGACATTCGGTAGACTGATTCCCCACTGTTGGTTCAACCCCAAAACTTGTTTGTGTTCAAAATTAATTATGACAATGCATATTTATATTGAAACAAACTATGATAAAGGGAATTATATTATATAACAAAGGGCAAGGTCACCAGAGTTCAACTATGTTTTCATATTATTGATTTTAATTGGGAGGTAACCTACAATTATTGGGGGGATACTACAATTTTGACCTACTGCAAAATTGTAGGTTATCTCCCATAATGCATTGCAATATATAACTAGTTATATGCTCAGTGTGAAATTGTAGGTTATCTCCCATAATGCATTGCAATATATAACTAGTTATATGCTCAGTGTGAAATTGTAGGTTATCTCCCATAATGCATTGCAATATATAACTAGTTATATGCTCAGTGTGAAATTGTAGGTTATCTCCCATAATGCATTGCAATATATAACTAGTTATATGCTCAGTGTGAAATTGTAGGTTATCTCCCATAATGCATTCCACATCTTATGGCAACTGATAGTTGTATTACCACAACAAATTCCTTTCAGGCATGGCAGATATTAACAGAGTGTGGGTGACATTCCTTTCAGGCATGGCAGATGTTAACAGAGTGTGGGTGACATTCCTTTCAGGCATGGCAGATGTTAACAGAGTGTGGGTGACAATCCTTTCAGGCATGGCAGATGTCAACAGAGTGTGGGTGACATTCCTTTCAGGCATGGCAGATGTTAACAGAGTGTGGGTGACAATCCATTCAGGCATGGCAGATGTTAACAGAGTGTGGGTGACAATCCTTTCAGGCATGGCAAATGTTAACAGAGTGTGGGTGACAATCCTTTCAGGCATGGCAGATGTTAACATAGTGTGGGTGACAATTCTTTCAGGCATGGCAGATGTTAACAGAGTGTGGGTGACAATCCTTTCAGGCATGGCAGATGTTAACAGAGTGTGGGTGACATTCCTTTCAGGCATGGCAGATGTTAACAGAGTGTGGGTGACATTCCTTTCAGGCATGGCAGATGTTAACAGAGTGTGGGTGACAATCCTTTCAGGCATGGCAGATGTTAACAGAGTGTGGGTGACAATCCTTTCAGGCATGGCAGATGTTAACAGAGTGTGGGTGACAATCCTTTCAGGCATGGCAGATGTTAACAGAGTGTGGGTGACAATCCTTTCAGGCATGGCAGATGTTAACAGAGTGTGGGTGACATTTCTGCAGGCATGGCAGATGTTAACAGAGTGTGGGTGACATTCCTTTCAGGCATGGCAGATGTTAACAGAGTGTGGGTGACAATCCTTTCAGGCATGGCAGATGTTAACAGAGTGTGGGTGACAATCCTTTCAGGCATGGCAGATGTTAACAGAGTGTGGGTGACAATCCTTTCAGGCATGGCAGATGTTAACAGAGTGTGGGTGACAATCCTTTCAGGCATGGCAGATGTTAACAGAGTGTGGGTGACATTCCTTTCAGGCATGGCAGATGTTAACAGAGTGTGGGTGACAATCCTTTCAGGCATGGCAGATGTTAACAGAGTGTGGGTGACAATCCTTTCAGGCATGGCAGATGTTAACAGAGTGTGGGTGACAATCCTTTCAGGCATGGCAGATGTTAACAGAATGTGGGTGACATTCCTTTCAGGCATGGCAGATGTTAACAGAGTGTGGGTGACATTCCTTTCAGGCATGGCAGATGTTAACAGAGTGTGGGTGACAATCCTTTCAGGCATGGCATATGTTAACAGAGTGTGGGTGACAATCCTTTCAGGCATGGCAGATGTTAACAGAGTGTGGGTGACAATCCTTTCAGGCATGGCAGATGTTAACAGAGTGTGGGTGACATTCCTTTCAGGCATGGCAGATGTTAACAGAGTGTGGGTGACAATCCTTTCAGGCATGGCAGATGTTAACAGAGTGTGGGTGACAATCCTTTCAGGCATGGCAGATGTTAACAGAGTGTGGGTGACAATCCTTTCAGGCATGGCAGATGTTAACAGAGTGTGGGTGACAATCCTTTCAGGCATGGCAGATATTAACAGAGTGTGGGTGACAATCCTTTCAGGCATGGCAGATGTTAACAGAGTGTGGGTGACAATCCTTTCAGGCATGGCAGATATTAACAGAGTGTGGGTGACAATCGTTTCAGGCATGGCATATGTTAACAGAGTGTGGGTGACAATCCTTTCAGGCATGGCATATGTTAACAGAGTGTGGGTGACAATCCTTTCAGGCATGGCAGATGTTAACAGAGTGTGGGTGACAATCCTTTCAGGCATGGCAGATGTTAACAGAGTGTGGGTGACAATCCTTTCAGGCATGGCAGATATTAACAGAGTGTGGGTGACAATCCTTTCAGGCATGGCAGATGTTAACAGAGTGTGGGTGACAATCCTTTCAGGCATGGCAGATATTAACAGAGTGTGGGTGACAATCCTTTCAGGCATGGCATATGTTAACAGAGTGTGGGTGACAATCCTTTCAGGCATGGCATATGTTAACAGAGTGTGGGTGACATTCCTTGTAGGCATGGAAGATGTTAACAGAGTGTGGGTGACAATCCTTTCAGGCATGGCAGATGTTAACAGAGTGTGGGTGACAATCCTTTCAGGCATGGCAGATGTTAACAGAATGTGGGTGACATTCCTTTCAGGCATGGCAGATGTTAACAGAGTGTGGGTGACAGTACTTTCAGGCATGGCAGATGTTAACAGAGTGTGGGTGACAATCCTTTCAGGCATGGCAGATGTTAACAGAATGTGGGTGACATTCCTTTCAGGCATGGCAGATGTTAACAGAGTGTGGGTGACAGTACTTTCAGGCATGGCAGATGTTAACAGAGTGTGGGTGACAATACTTTCAGGCATGGCAGATGTTAACAGAGTGTGGGTGACAATCCTTTCAGGCATGGCAGATGATAACAGAATGTGGGTGACATTCCTTTCAGGCATGGCAGATGTTAACAGAGTGTGGGTGACAGTACTTTCAGGCATGGCAGATGTTAACAGAGTGTGGGTGACAATACTTTCAGGCATGGCAGATGTTAACAGAGTGTGGGTGACATTCCTTTCAGGCATGGCAGATGTTAACAGAGTGTGGGTGACAATACTTTCAGGCATGGCAGATGTTAACAGAGTGTGGGTGACAATCCTTTCAGGCATGGCATATGTTAACAGAGTGTGGGTGACAATACTTTCAGGCATGGCAGATGTTAACAGAGTGTGGGTGACATTCCTTTCAGGCATGGCAGATGTTAACAGAGTGTGGGTGACATTCCTTTCAGGCATGGCAGATGTTAACAGAGTGTGGGTGACATTCCTTTCAGGCATGGCAGATGTTAACAGAGTGTGGGTGACATTCCTTTCAGGCATGGCAGATGTTAACAGAGTGTGGGTGACAATCCTTTCAGGCATGGCATATGTTAACAGAGTGTGGGTGACAATCCTTTCAGGCATGGCAGATGTTAACAGAGTGTGGGTGACATTCCTTTCAGGCATGGCAGATGTTAACAGAGTGTGGGTGACAGTACTTTCAGGCATGGCAGATGTTAACAGAGTGTGGGTGACAGTACTTTCAGGCATGGCATATGTTAACAGAGTGTGGGTGACAGTACTTTCAGGCATGGCAGATGTTAACAGAGTGTGGGTGACAGTACTTTCAGGCATGGCAGATGTTAACAGAGTGTGGGTGACAGTACTTTCAGGCATGGCAGATGTTAACAGAGTGTGGGTGACAGTACTTTCAGGCATGGCAGATGTTAACAGAGTGTGGGTGATAATGCAGTGTACTACAATTCTCGACAGACATAATGTAATTCTATTTGCAAATGCATAACCCATCAGGCAACGAACGAGGGTAGGACAGAAATATAAAAAGTAAAAAAAAAATGACTAACATGCAACCTCGGAAGAAGTCAGTGGCATATTTAAAACAGCTTTTAAAAGGTAGCAGAGTGAGCATGTGTTGGTACAATAGGGTCAGGTAGAAGAACAACTGTAAAACATGTCTTTTTCGCGAGCATGTCTTTAGCGAATTTAGCGAGAGAACTGATTCGCTAATTTGAGATGTCGCTAATGACTTCATTATAAATTCAAAATGGCAAACGCTTGGGGATTTGTATACAGTAATCCGGAACATAAAGATATGGGGCGTTTCCTAATTACACTTGACAGTTTTTCTTTGTTTTTATGGAGGTGATAACTGTGCATTTGTTTTGGCACGTGACATACAAGTATTGTGAAAACAGGAAATGAACAATGACAAGAAAGATTCGCTAAATCAACATTTCGCTATTACGTCATTTTACCACAATTCGCTAAAATTGCATGTCACTTTTTCAACATGTTTTACAGTATATAATACAGTTGAGAAGTGGATTACCAGTTGAAAAAGATGATTTTTTGCCCCGCTGTTGACTTTGTCGAGTGTAACTTAACATATGAGTGATTGTCTGTCGTCTGTGTCAATGATTTACTTTTTTGACTTTTTCTTGAAAAATACAAGTCTGAATGCTTTGATACTTGGTGTATATGTACCTTGGGTAGACCTTTCTTAGATTTGTTAATTTCATGATGATATCTTCAATTCTCTAATTTTGATGAATATTTTTGTCATTTTTGGTAAAAGTGATATTTTCGACTTCTTGTTGAAAACCGCAAGTCTAATTGCTTTGATATTACATATTACATGTGGATCTTTATAGGTACTATATGTGAACCTCTGTCAGATTTGTTCATTTCATGGTGATATCTTCAATTATCTAATTTTGATGAATATTTTTGTAATTTCTTGAGTTCTTGTTGAAAACAGCAAGTCCGATTGCTTTGATACTATACATATTGTTCATTTTCTAATGATATCTTCTGTTCTTTAATTGCAATGTTCATTGCTAACAGTGGAGTTATCTCAGCCGACAGACTGCTTGTTTTTACAGATAAAATGAAGTGAAAATGAGATGGTACGTGTGTATCACCGAGTTAATATGATCATGACATTGTTCCCTCCCCAAATATATACTATAGCTAAAGATAATTTGTATGTTAGTTTTTCTTACTTATGCAGAACACTGAGCAAAGTTTCAGAAACTGATGAGAGTTAGTTGAAACATGATGGCCCTTTTATTTGAGGTGATTTTTTGATGCTGCGAGTTGGAAACACAAACAATTGGTGTACGGCAACTCTTCACATGTGGAATATTCAAAATCTAGCTGGTCCTGCCTTTGGGTTTGTTGTCGTCAGGTTGCGCATTATGCGCAAACACTATCAATTCGGGAATCAGGAATTGAGCACCCACCTAGACTAGTTTGCCACAGGTTCAATGACATGAAATATTCTTAACACTAGTTTTGAATGTTTGCAATCTTGTTTTATTTAATAATATTTTTAGTCCCCGTTCGGACGCAGTCCCAAAACGGGGACTTATGTTTTGAACTCTGTACGTTCGTGCGTGCGTCAGGACCTGTATCTTAGAAATGCCTAAACTAATCACAATCAAACTGCACACATACATCATACATGATATTATACATATGCACATCAATTTGTTTCACGATCAGATTCAAGATGGCCGAATGGCGGCCATTTTTTTTCTAAAAATCATCCAAATAAAGCATTTCTCGGCTGTTTACAGATGGATTTTGTTTGGTATATACGTTGGACATTATAGGACCTTGATGCACATTTTGTTTTCAGATAAGATTCAAAATGGTCGACTGGCGGCCATTTTGTTTTAATAAATGTGGTTCTAGTGCCATATCTCTGACTTGCTGTGACTGAATATGTTCAAATTTTAAATATTCATTATACATCATGTCATAGATATACAGATATATTGGTTTGACGATCCTATTTAAAATGGCCGAATATCAAATATCAAACATGGATGGATTTTGTTCAAACTTGGTACATACATTAGACATTACAGGTTCCTGATGCACGTTATTTTATTTTTTAGATCGGATTCAAAATGGCTGACTTAGCGACCATTTTTTTTTAATGAATGGGCTTCTAGAGCCATACCGGTATCTCTGACATGCTTTGACTGACTATGTTCAAATTTTATATATTCATTATACATGTACTCAATATGGCTGATTTTGTTTTAATTAATGCTGTTCCAGAGCAATATCTCTCAATACTTGTTTGACGATCAGATACAAATGTCAATCACTTAAATGTTATACAATCATCATAATCATATTTCTGACATGTTTATATTCCAGCTATATTACTATAAACAAAACTATATACATGTATCTTAAATTCAATACCTAACAGGGACTGTGCCATGCATGGCTTGTTGTTAATTAAATCCTTCTGTGGATGTTTATTTATTGCAGAGAAAACGACAAATAATTGATGGTATGGTTATATTACTATCTATTGTGGAAGCAATCATTGCTATTATAAACTCTGCGTTATGCTGTCGTGCTGTATGCTGTGGAAGATCACAAACTGTAAATTCACAACCCATGGTAATTATACATTCTAGTATGCTGCATATTTATCGGCAATGTTTCATGCTTACATAAGATGTTTCATCACACATTCTAGCACACTTCATGCTCAACCATGTATTCTATATTTTATTAGAGCATTCCTTCACACAAATTAATATTTGCAAAATCTGACTCAAGCATAGAAGCTTATAATTGGTATATGTTTAGATATCCAGTGATGTAAATTTTGGACAAGCATGATTGAAAGTTAATATTGTATTCAACCATGCACTTATGTCTCATCAAACACCCACCCCAACTTTTGTAGGATGTTTATTGGTAAACAACAATGATGTCATACTGTTTGCTTGCAAAAATTGATAATCACCTGTTGTAAAATAAAACAATCAATGTATTTTTTATTGTTGATATCTGTACAGATCATACTTCAACATTGGTATTTCACATCTGCATTGCGTTAAAAAATAATGTCAATGTCAGTATTTGGGAAATCCCAGAGTGTTCCATCAGTACCACACACTGCATTACCATTAGTTAATAACAAACCTAATTGACCTATATATGTTGCAGGTTGAATCATGCAGTAAAAAACTTAGCTTGCATATGGTGAATGAAAACTGCTTGATACTTTTTTTAAGAATATTCTTGACATGCCCACCCCTTTTTCTGCGTTGAGGTCATTATGCTCAGACAAATACAGTTACATGCACGACATGGATGTGACGCATTAACCCTAATCTTGCCAATTCTATGTACTTTTATATTGACTTGACCAGTTAAAGCAGGAGGATTGTCACCTGTGCATGTGCAGGAATTGAGTTCCAAGTGACGATAACAACACACGCTAAAAATGCAAAGGCATTGGGTAGACGCTTGTTTGCTATGACATGCTATGGCCATCTGACGCATGCGCAGGTGACGACTCCTTCGCTTTGAGGGTTAAAAGTGTTACTTTTCTTAATGGGACATGTGAATAAGGAGACAAAAATGATAACATGTTGCATGAGAGCTGTGTTGTATTTTGATTGTCACACTCGTGTTGCTTCTGCCTAGAAAACTGTTACCTACACGTATTATGTATACTGTATTGGGCTGTAAATAAGGCACTAAATAAAACATTAATATTCATAAAATGTACTGTTGACTTCATGAATCAGTGATTTTCAAACCCAATGAATATTTCTGAAATACCAAATGTGCTGTATCTGTATGTGATCATTTTATCATAAACATCCTATATCATTTATTTTTATTAATTGAGAACCTCAAAATCCAGGTGATATTTGTACTTGGTACATGTACATGTTCAAATTAAACTCCCACTCAAGAAACAAAATGATAATTCACTTATGATTCAAATACATGCAATACATTTACTTTTGGGAAATTTCAATCAAAAGCAACTTGCCTTGTAAGTCTTTAATTTCTTGTAGTGCCAGTATGGTCAATCATTTTTGCCCTGACATTGGTGCCATTAAAATGATAATACTGAGATTTTGTAATCTTATCTCACAAGAGAACTATTTGACTGTTGCTATAGTGATTGCATTGCACTTTGATTAGTTGGACATCTTTTCAATGAGTCAGTCAGCATATATGATGTACATTTTGTTTGCTTTTTAACTCTTGATTTAGATAAAATAAAAAGCAAATCACACTTTTAACATATTACAGATATAAAAAATGTAAAGTTGTTAAATTGGGTGTATGAATGTAGAATTTTAGCACTCATTTAACACTGTAATGTAGATATTCGATCTCTGCACATCCACAGTGAAGTCATCTGTGTTGGTGTTGATAGTCAACAATTACATGCATACAGGCAATTTTTCAATTGAAATTGCAAATAGGTAATTTTATATCATATTTGAGATTATTTTTGTTACTAATTCACTTCACTAAAAGGGAGATATATACAAATATAATCAATGGGAATAAAGATGAGACAAATATAAAGTTTGCTTATTAGATTGCCCATCCATCTACCTTGGATGTGATGTGGTCTGAATAATTATGTGAAGTAATACTGATGTTATGAACATTCTGTTTTATTTTTATAGATGTATTACATTCCAAACCCACAGACGAATGCTCCTTATCAGGTTCCCATGGCAACTGGAATGGTTCAACAAGCACAGCCGACTGTGATGATGTTACCTCCTGGAGTTCAGATTGTTGGTCCTTCACAAGGTGTGAATTGTGTTCAGCTACACTCATCTATGCTGATATCTAGACTATTGTATACACTCATCTATGCTCAGCTACACTGTCATCTATAGTATCTACACTCTATACCTTTATCTACACTTCTGTTTACACTGTCATCCGCATTAGCTGTTATCTACACTCATCTACATTGTCATCAATTCTGTCATTTACACTGACATCTATTCTGTTGTCTTCTCTACTTTGTCATCTACACATCTACTCTGTTGTCTACTATGTTATCTTCTGTCATCTACACTGTCATCTACACTGTCATCTATTCTGTTGTCTACCCTATCCACTGTCGTCTACACTGTCATCTATTCTGTTGTCTACCGTATCCACTGTTATCTACACTGTCATCTACTCTGTTGTCTACCCTATCCACTGTCATCTACACTGTCATCTATTCTGTTGTCTACCCTATCCACTGTTATCTACACTGTCATCTATTCTGTTGTCTACCCTATCCACTGTCATCTACACTATCATCTATTCTGTTGTCTACCCTTTCCACTGTCATCTATTCTGTCGTCTATTCTGTTGTCTACCTTATCTACTGTCATCTACACTGTCATCTATTCTGTTGTCTACCCTATCCACTGTCATCTACACTGTCATCTATTCTGTTGTCTACCATATCCACTGTCATCTACACTATCATCTATTCTGTTGTCTACACTGTCATCTACTCTGTTGTCTACCCTATCCACTGTCATCTACACTGTCATCTATTCTGTTGTCTACCCTATCCACTGTTATCTGCACTGTCATCTATTCTGTTGTCTACCCTATCCACTGTCATCTACACTGTCATCTATTCTGTTGTCTACCCTTTCCACTGTCATCTATTCTGTCGTCTATTCTGTTGTCTACCTTATCTACTGTCATCTACACTGTCATCTACACTGTCATCTATTCTGTTGTCTACCCTATCCACTGTCATCTACACTGTCATCTATTCTGTTGTCTACCATATCCACTGTCATCTACACTATCATCTATTCTGTTGTCTACACTATCATCTATTCTGTTGTCTACTCTATCCACTGTTATCTACACTGTCATCTATTCTGTTGTCTACCCTATCCACTGTCATCTACACTGTCATCTATTCTGTTGTCTACCCTTTCCACTGTCATCTATTCTGTCGTCTATTCTGTTGTCTACCTTATCCACTATCATCTACACTGTCATCTATTCTGTTGTCTACCCTTTCCACTGTCATCTATTCTGTCGTCTATTCTGTTGTCTACCTTATCTACTGTCATCTACACTGTCATCTATTCTGTTGTCTACCCTATCCACTGTCATCTACACTGTCATCTATTCTGTTGTCTACCATATCCACTGTCATCTACACTATCATCTATTCTGTTGTCTACACTATCATCTATTCTGTTGTCTACTCTATCCACTGTTATCTACACTGTCATCCATTCTGTTGTCTACCCTATCCACTGTCATCTACACTGTCATCTATTCTGTTGTCTACCCTTTCCACTGTCATCTATTCTGTCGTCTATTCTGTTGTCTACCTTATCCACTATCATCTACACTGTCATCTATTCTATCGTTTACCTTATCCACTGCTATCTACACTATCATCTACACTGTCATCTATTCTGTTGTCTACCCTATCCACTGTCATCTACACTGTCATCTATTCTGTTGTCTACCCTATCCACTGTCATCTACTCTGTTATCTATTCTGTTGTCTACCCTATCCACTGTCATCTACTCTGTCGTCTATTCTGTTGTCTACCTTATCCACTGTCATCTACACTGTCATCTACACTGTCATCTATTCTGTTGTCTACCCTATCTACTGTCATCTACACTGTCATCTATTCTGTTATCTACCCTATCCACTGTCATCTACACTGTCATCTATTCTGTTGTCTACCCTATCCACTGTCATCTACACTGTCATCTATTCTGTTGTCTACCCTATCTACTGTCATCTATTCTGTTGTCTACCCTATCCACTGTCATCTACACTGTCATCTATTCTGTTGTCTACCATATCCACTGTCATCTACACTGTCATCTATTCTGTTGTCTACCCTATCCACTGTCATCTACACTGTCATCTATTCTGTTGTCTACCCTATCCACTGTCATCTACAATGTCATCTATTCTGTTGTCTGCCCTATCCAGTTATCTACACTCTCATCTATTCTGTTGTCTACCCTATCCAGTTATCTACACTCTCATCTATTCTGTTGTCTACCCTATCCACTGTCATCTACAATGTCATCTATTATGTTGTCTATCCTATCCAGTTATCTACACTGTCATATATTCTATTGTCTACCCTATCCACTGTCATCTACACTGTCATCTATTCTGTTGTCTACCCTATCCACTGTCATCTACATTGTCATCTATTCTGTTGTCTACCCTATCCACTGTCATCTACAATGTCATCTATTCTGTTGTCTACCCTATCCAGTTATCTACACTGTCATATATTCTGTTGTCTACCCTATCCACTGTCATCTACACTATCGTCTATTCTGTTGTCTACCCTATCCACTGTCATCTACACTGTCATCTATTCTGTTGTCTACCCTATCCAATGTAATCTACACTCATCTATTCTGCTGTCTACCCTATCCACTGTAATCTACACTGTCATCTATTCTGTTGTCTAACCTATCCAATGTAATCTACACTGTCATCTATTCTGTTGTCTACCCTATCCACTGTTATCTACACTGTCATCTATTCTGTTGTCTATCCTATCCAGTTATCTATTCTGTTGTCTATCCTATCCAGTGTCATCTACACTTTCATCTATTCTGTTGTCTACCCTATCCACTGTTATCTACACTGTCATCTATTCTGTTGTCTATCCTATCCAGTTATCTATTCTGTTGTCTACCCTATCCAGTGTCATCTACACTTTCATCTATTCTGTTGTCTACCCTAACCACTGTCAACTACACTGTCATCTATTCTGTTGTCTACCCTATCCACTGTTTTCTACACTGTCATCTAATCTGTTTATTTTTATCTACCTGTTAATCTACCTACTCTGTTGTCTTCTCATCTACTGTCATCTACTCTATTGTCTACTCTATCGAGTGTTATCGGCTGTTATCTACTGTCATCTACATTTTTATCTAGTCTACTCTGTTTATTCTTATCTACTGTATATAATGTCATCTACACTGTCATCTACTCTGTCTTCTATATTCTTATCTACTCTGTTATCTACTCTATTCTTAGTGTTATCTACTGTCATCTACTCTGTTATCTACTCTATTCTTAGTGTTATCTACTGTCATCTACTCTGTTATCTACTCTATTCTTAGTGTTATCTACTGTCATCTACTCTGTTATCTACTCTATTCTTAGTGTTATCTACTGTCATCTACTCTGTTGTCTACTCTATTCTTAGTGTTATCTACTGTCATCTACTCTGTTGTCTGTTGAGAATGTTTTGCATAAATCACATGACAACGTTCATTAGTTGTTTATGTAAAATCTTGAAGCTATTTTCCCCATGACACCATGAAATAGAAGCGTCTTTTATGTGCTACAGTGACATATTTTGAGAATTGTATGAACATTTTTCAAAAATCAATATGTTTAAATGATTCCACAGAGCAACATTTTTTTGAAATTTTCAAAACCCATATTTTTGAAATAATTGAGACAACAAAAAGTACCCCATCATTGACAATATATAATTTTTCAGTCTATGTCACCAGCCTACAATTTGATATATGGCATAATATCTCTGCCATAGGAACCTACTGTAAAATCACTATAATACTGCCAAAATGACCACTATCCACTGAAATACAATCATCATTTTCTCAAAAATTAAGCTGGTGACCCCCAACTTTTAAAATATCCTTATATTGCCTGGAAGTACAGTTAATAGGAAAATGAATAAATTCTGGGTATTTGAATTCATAAGTACTAGGCTTCTACCTTAAGATAACATCCTTCCCAACACCTGTAGGTCCACAACCAAGTTATGGGCAACCACAGTATGGACAGCCACAGTATGGACAATCACAGCATGGACAACCACAGTATGAACAACCACAGTATTATCAACCACAGCAGCAGTTCCAATTTGTACCACAGCCTACTGCTTCTGCACCACCAGATTATAGTAGCACTGTACAAGTGGGAGGTGTAGGAAATACTGGAATTGATACTAAGTCATCTTCCCTTGCCGATCCTCAAATGTAAATGTTTTCTCAATACACTCCTTGCGTGACTTGCAAATGAATAAATCTAGAACTTGAATATATTGTAAACAACTTAATTTAATTGACAACATTTTGTCACTGCTACAAAATTTCATGATTTTTACAACATTTGTGAGAATTTGTCTTTCACCAAATTATATCGGTTAACTTTGTTATATTTCTGTTATTTGTTTTTTTTTTCATACTATTGACAATTTTAATAAAGCCACAATTTTAATAACAATTTTAATAACAATTTTAAAATGTGCATAGATTTTTTAAAAACAATTGGCCTGTAGCGTTTTTTATTTTTTTCTGGGCGTGAACTGTTTATCTGCAATCAAAATAAGCTCTTAGCTTACTTGTGTCTTCAAGACATTCTAGGTTCTGTATTTGTTTGTAACCTTTTCACCACCAGACTTTCTCACCCAAATTTTTCTGTTCTTTCTTAATATTCTTCAATATTTCTGGAAATGAATGCTTATTTTGGAGCTAACATACAAAATGTGAGTCAATTTTTCAGTTTTAACTAAAAAAATTGTCTATTTTTGTTTCAATCTTCTGAAGGAAAGTTTAGACTATAAATAGAATTATTTTGTGAATTTGTGATGGAAAAAGGGAATTGGCGGTGAAATGGTTATGTTTGGTTACTCGCAATTAGCTCTGTCATTTACAAGTGCACAGTGTTGCCAGTTTATGTCTGTGTGTAATTTTGTAATCTTCAAGTTACACTTAAATTTATAAATCATCATGTTGTGTTCAGTCATACTGTAACGATTAGGCCACTTTGTTTTTACATGAGACAAATTGAACATATTTGTGATCTTTATAGGGTGATCTTTAATGGCTGTGCTGCACATGTTTTATGTAAACAAAAAATGTATCTTACATGCATTGTATATGTTGCTATGTTGAACATGGCGCAGCACAATGCCCACCACCCTTTAAAATGGAAAGTAAGTAACTCATGTAATTTCATCATTACAAGTACCTTCAAATCCATGTGTATTTATTTATTGACTTTGGAAAGTAGAGCAGTAAGGTCTAAAACAATAAAAAAGTGATTAACAGTAAAAGATAAAAAGTTATAAAATGACATTTACAAATTACTATAATCACTGTCCATTAACATATGAAAATACATTACAATACATCTATAATTATTCCGGTACTATGGGTGCTGTGGTCCTATTTTAATGCAATTACTATAATCACTGTCTATTAACATATGAAAATACATTACAATACATCTATAATTATTCCGGTACTATGGGTGCTGTGGTCCTATTTTAATGCAATTACTATAATCACTGTCTATTAACATATGAAAATACATTACAATACATCTATAATTATTCCAGTACTATGGGTGCTGTGGTCCTATTTTAATGCAATGTTTAAAATGATTGTGGCTATGCAAAGCCCACAAGAGGTGTTGCTGTCTTATAATCAATTTGCTCTTTATAAATTTGGTCAATGTAATATTCATTGCAATGTTTTTATGTCATTCATCAGTATAACTTTGTTCTCTTCTGTTGAATTTGTGAAATCATTTATTTGCTTTCCGACTTCTTCATATAATTTCTTTCTTTCTTTCTTTGATTGTTAAATAGGCTTAGTTGTTATAAAATGGTATTCGCCTTCTACTTCATTCTTTGAGCAAAGATTAAAGATTCTTTTTTATAGGTAATTTTGGTTTTGTATACCCACCTGTTATGATTTTGAGGTCATGGTTACTTAAACGGAACCGAAAGGTTGACTCTTGTCATTGTTAAATAATTTACCATTTCAAACATTTTCTTGAATAGTTTATTTTTTTTTTTTTTTTTTGGTAATATCTGAATTTAATTCCTTGTTCAAATAAGCGATGAACATTTTTTCAAAATTTTTTTGGTTAATTGTTGTAATCTTAATTAATCTTGTCTAGTTGGTAAGTTATCAGCAATACCATTTACTATTTAGGTGTCTATTTAATAACGCTGCTTCCTTCACAAGTTCGTTTGGTGTGTTCATTACTCTGTTATAGTATTTAATCATTTGTATTTTGCTAAAAAATATCTATCGGAAATTGAGCCAATTCTCCATATATTGCTAATGTAATAGGAGTTTTTTTCCTCACGGATGAAAAGTGTATATAAACATTTTCTATATCAGATTTGTAATAGCTCTCGTCTTCCCAAATATCACTACCGTATACTAGTATTGGTCTAATTAATTTATTGAAGAGGTACAACATTGTTTTTAAGTTATTAGATTAGTTATATCACCCGCTTAAGGTTTTAAAGTTTTTTGCCCCTTTTTAAAAAAAAAAAAATTATGGCTTCCTCATTATTTTAGTTTTAGTGTTAAAAGATAGCTTTCATCGCTGTGTGTACACAGAAAGATGAAATAATCCTAGTTTTGTTTGAGACGGGATTACAATGTCGTCTGCATATAAGAGACAACTGACTTGACTATTATTTAGTGTTGCAAGTGTGTGGATCGAAAATATTAGTCAAATCATTCATAAATAAATTGAGGAGAGTCAAACTCAAGTTATAACCTTGTGTTTAAAATATAAATGAATCTGTTAATCTGCTATTGATCTTGACTTTATATTTTACTCCACTGTACATACTTTTTATTATGTTATACATATTACCTGTAATCCCATATTTTAATAATTTCAGAAACATGCATTTGTGCCAGACGCTGTCATAGATCTTTCTCAGATCCATAAAGCATGTATATTTAATATATGTATAAATAATGAGTCTATTACAGTGTTTGAACCTTTAGTTTACAAGACTGAAATCAGCCCAGCTGAATTGTACATTAGTCAAAAAAGTGTGAAATTACATGATAAGTGAACAACATAGTATGGGATTCAAACCCATGTATATAATAAAGACAGATTATATATAATTTCCTATTGCTTGTACAGTGCTGTTTAATTTGTATATAAATTGAATAATTTTTTCATTCTCTGTATTTTATATATTTTGTAAATAAATTAATCACATTGTTCAATTTTCTTAAATGTTAAATAGTTTATTTCCACACTTCCATAGTTTATTCAGACTCGCACATATTGCTTACATCCAGACATGTAATAAGGTAAAAAATAGTTGTATATAAATACAAATATACTGTTTATTCAACAAAGACTAGTTTGTTTTGCATTGCCTGCTTGACAGGAGTTCGATTCACAATTTTCAACATATCAAATAGTTTTCTGCAATTTGACACTATTTAACAGAAAATAATATTGATATAACTAGACAAAAAAAGGTAATACTTTTGCTACAGTCAATTTAAGCAGGATTTTATGGCCCTTATGATATCTGACTGTCAGACCCTTTAATTTGTAGAAACTCCACAAATGTTATCAATACATGGAGAGCAGTAATTCAGAAACATATTTTAATTACATTAATGCAGTGAGTGAATCTACGAACTAACTCATTGGTGCTGGCATTTTATTTGCTGATTAATGTCATCATTGTCCTTACTTGCTAAATTAAATATGAATGCTTGTTGACAAAACATTATTTCCATCTATTCAAATACAATTACAAAACCTTATATAATAATTTTGACACGTATTTCACATGTCTTAACACAAACAAATCTCGTATTGTTAAAAGTTTTTCTGAAAACTCGAGTTATAATTTCTTTGTAGAATTGTAAAACATTTGCTGATTATGAAAGAGTTGTGTTATTTCACAACTGTATCAAATTTAATCAACACACGTATAAACGTTTGTAGTAATACTTTAGTAAT
Source organism: Saccoglossus kowalevskii (assembly GCF_978046115.1). Taxonomy (NCBI): domain Eukaryota; kingdom Metazoa; phylum Hemichordata; class Enteropneusta; family Harrimaniidae; genus Saccoglossus; species Saccoglossus kowalevskii. The sequence continues at coordinate 35,476,164 of NC_140652.1, read as the reverse complement.
ATTAGATGTAAACAATGCAGTGGCGGCGGCAGAGAGGCGGTTGCCCTCTCGCAAAACGGTCGCCCTCTCGCAAAAACTGTTAGGGGGCCGTCGCCCCTCCAACCGGATTTCAAAATTTTTAAGGGGGAGAATACCCCTGGAACCCCTAGTAAAATTGGTGAGCAGATCTCGCTCCTCCATGTGAAATATCGTGCCACCGCCTCTGCAATGTGTTTATATCATATTATGTTTAGTTATGTTTTATATAGGAACACAAGATATTCATGACCAGTATTGTTTCTACTTAATCCCCAAAGTCATATTTATGTCAAATAGCTAAATGACAACATGTAAATATCTACAATGTTCGACGAAGGCATACATTTTTTTCCGTACTTTAAAAATAAAATTTCACTTTATTTTTTCACTGTTGTCACATGACTCTATATGTTGGTAGAAATGTCACACCCATTTAGCCAATGCAGCGTATAAATGGTTTACACATTGTGAACTGGTAATGATTTTACTGTTTCAATTTTACAATTTATCGTCATTCAGAATACCGTTATGTATGAATTTTCCGATTAAAATGCTTCTATACAATAGTAAATAGATGTATCTGTAGACAGTTATACCGTATTGTCATGAATTTGTTTTTGCGTATCTGTTAACCGACTTAATTAACTGATTATTAGCGAATTGCTGTGTTATGTCTATCATTGTTTAGGTCTATTTGATGTTTTGGACGGAACTTGGCTCAGTGATTTGGAACTAATTACGAGATAATCGTCGCCATTCTGACAGTTTATATTCATAGTTATTAATGTAGTGAACGATTAATCAAAAGATATGACGTATTCAGTACTTAGTGTGATTGGCTTTATGATTGAAGGTTACGCCCTAGAGTCTTTTACTGTTTTGTAATAGGTTAGAGTTTTGAAAATGAATAAAGAGAGTTTGAGTTGGTCTTGGCGAATACTCCACGACAGACGCAGTCTGAGTCCGAGAGAGTCCAGGGGCGAGCCTTGAGGCAGTCCAGTCTTGGGCGAGTCTTGGTTCAGCCTTGTGAGAGTCTTGGGGATTTTTCCCCAGGGCGCTGTGTCTTATAGAGTGCTCCAAAAGATCGACTAAGACGAGAGTTGAAACGTATTTCGTTGTGTGTGCCTTATTTGACTGTAAAGTTAAAGTGACTTTCCCGATCCCGTACCTCAAGGGGACGAGATATAGAGACGAGACGAGTTCCCCCCCCCCCCTGACACGTGTGGAGAACCCCAGAGGAGAAGAATTTCCCCCTGATACGTGGTGGAGAATTCGGGCAGGTGTTTAACACACATTGACATCCTGTGAAGAGAAGTGAAATTACGAAGAGGTGTCTTTCTTGTGAACCGAACTAACTGGCTCGATGGCAGAGAAGAAACCGCGCTTGACGACTAACGACTTTACCAGTATGACACCGATGTAAAACGCTGAAGAGATGAAGACTTCTGAACCTCTTATGAAGGACGAGTACCGGATAGGACTGTATAATTAAGAATTGAGCGACATTAAAGACAAGAAGATGACAAAGAACGACCCGGAATAACGCGACAAAAGAAGTAGACGCTTATAGACTTTGACTTTAGCTATTTGCTTGGAGAACCGCTCGTTGGACACTGTAACTGACACTGTGTAACTCAAGGACGTTGAACTCTTTTCCACAACCCTAACCCTATTGCTCAGTAATGTAATGTATTGCTTGCTTTTCCTATTGTTTTACCGTTTTTTTGTGATGTTGAATTGTATGTATGTAGGCGCCCAGATCTTTGTTTTGAACTGATATTTGGTGACGTGCGAGGTCCTTTATAACGATTTAAGCGCGCCTCAGTGGACAAGTATTTGCAACATAGTGTTTTGAGTTTTGTTAAATTTTTATGGTGTTTTTATGAGTTTATGAATAAGGATTATGATGGGGAAAGTAATGCCCTAATGAGTTTTTCAGAGTTTTGAGATTTGTCGATGTACAGAGATATCGACGTTTTAAGAGTTGTTTTTGTTTATGTGTTGTTTTCGGAATACTTCTGACGCTTTTTGAGTTTAGAGCACCTTTGTAACGTTTTTTTATGTCTTTTTGAGATGGGAGTATGGTGCGCTTATATACGTATTGTTTGATAACGCAAGCTTTTGTTCACGATTGACAGGTTTATATGTAACTTAGTAGTTTCTATCGTTTTAGTCTTTTCCCCGTCTTTTTGCCAGAGGAGTAATGTGTTATGATAGCGGCTTTGTCTTTGCATTCTGTTTCCACGCCGTATGACTTTTGTTTAGATTAACGACTTGTGAGTTCAGTTGAAGTTTATAAGCGTATATGACAGGAGTTTGATTAATAGCTTTTTATTCATTGTTTATTAGTTACCGCTTTGCAATGCTTTAACCGAGAGACGCATCCCTGGTAATCACGTGATCATGCTATCGACTGCAGCGATTGGCTGATCGCTTGGTTACACCGCCATGCCTTAGTTTTTTTGACCTTTTGATATAGAGTTTGTAACCTTAGTAACGGAGACAATGCAGCGAAGGGTTACCCTCAGCGGACCGTTTTGAGAAAAGTGAGTCGATTGGTAGCCTTTCCCTTTTTTTTGATTCATAACCGTTGATATTTGTGACTTTATAACCATTGTATTTAGACTTTATAATCATTGTACTTAATTAGTGTGTTTTACTCTTTTTGATTTATACCTTTTATTAGTATTGTATTTAACCCGTATGACGATGAGTAGATGACGGTATCTTTGATTTGTGAACGTGCAATGCCGAGAGGCATATCTCAGTTTGGGTGAAGGGATGTGTCATGAATTTGTTTTTGCGTATCTGTTAACCGACTTAATTAACTGATTATTAGCGAATTGCTGTGTTATGTCTGTCATTGTTTAGGTCTATTTGAAGTTTTGGACGGAACTTGGCTCAGTGATTTGGAACTAATTACGAGATAATCGTCGCCATTCTGACAGTTTATATTCATAGTTATTAATGTAGTGAACGATTAATCAAAAGATATGACGTATTCAGTACTTAGTGTGATTGGCTTTATGATTGAAGGTTACGCCCTAGAGTCTTTTACTGTTTTGTAATAGGTTAGAGTTTTGAAAATGAATAAAGAGAGTTTGAGTTGGTCTTGGCGAATACTCCATGACAGACGCAGTCTGAGTCCGAGAGAGTCCAGGGGCGAGCCTTGAGGCAGTCCAGTCTTGGGCGAGTCTTGGTTCAGCCTTGTGAGAGTCTTGGGGATTTTTCCCCAGGGCGCTGTGTCTTATAGAGTGCTCCAAAAGATCGACTAAGACGAGAGTTGAAACGTATTTCGTTGTGTGTGCCTTATTTGACTGTAAAGTTAAAGTGACTTTCCCGATCCCGTACCTCAAGGGGACGAGATATAGAGACGAGACGAGTCCCCCCCCCCTGACACGTGTGGAGAACCCCAGAGGAGAAGAATTTCCCCCTGATAGTATCATGAGCTTTTCAAATAACAGCGTTAAAAATGTACATGGACTAAATAATAGATGGTATGCAATATGATATACGTTTTGTAATATTCGTATTCGTGCATGTTTCTATGAATGGTGACGTAAACATAGCTTTAGCATACACGTTTCATTGCCCTGCCTTGTTTATTTGAGTGCAAGGAATTGTGTTAACTACTGGCAATGCATTCATTATGTACCTGTCAAGAACGCCAAATCAATGTATATCAAATATCTAGACCAGGGGTAAGTTAATTGGGATAATCTGTCAATCGATTTGGTCGTAACAAGTTATTATTCCTGATTTTTAATATTAACCTCTTACTTCGGACTTCACACATTGAGATCTGGTAATGCAGAGCTTACAATACAAGTCCGTATTTCTATAACTATGAAAAACACTTCACCCAGAAAATAACCCCTAATTTATTATTTCATGGACCGTGGTTCAAAACATAATCTACCATTTTCTCCGTGAAAACATGGAAGCGGATGAGTACCACTGTATTCCGAGAGTTTATAGTACGGCATTCAACCATATCTTGTAATTAATGATCAAATAGAAATCTCTCGTGAGAATATACCGGGTTATCACAATACTTGGATTATTAATTTACACTATGAGAATAATAAATGAAACTAATTAAACTTTTTTGAAACATTAAACCAGCCTTTGTTCTGTTCACCCGTCCAGCCTTGTCCTTTCTCTCTTCAAAGCCCCTAACCTAACCCTGCAACCTTCGGTTCCCAATATTGATCGTTCCTCAAACCACACAGATGGGAGCAACTTGAGTAATACAATGTGGTACACCTATATAGACTGATTAAACTGCTGTTAAGTCTTTGATTTTCGTCTGACTTGTCATTATGCCTAATTAGTTTGAAATATGAAAAAACGTAACCTCGCATTCAATGTTAAAACATAGAACCATTTTTTTTTAAATGTCAAAAAACGTAAGTCATTCAACAAGCCCAGCACAGAATTAAATTTGTTTCTGTGTGGTTTCTTTGTCTTTATTACAAACCTGCTGTACATAAGCATATTCAGCGATTATGAATAAAGTTTTTCACTGCACATATTGTATGGGTAACCATGCGTTTCCTAACTTCCTGCTCCCTAAATATTAAACATTATACATTGTCGCTCACTAAAGAACGGAAATTATATTATGTGTGTTTTATTTGAATGGTACAACAAGTATTATTCTTTTCGATTATTATGTACCCAAGTTGTTTGGTACCAATTACCCTATTAGGAGTGTCGTTGTCCTATAATATGCTATAGCTCTATTGACGTTCATCGTGTCGACATTGTCAGGTAAGTACATACTACTTCATATGATATTGCTGTACAGATACACTGTAAGTTTATATGCAAATATCTGTAGCATGTCATTAGGACTGTTCTCAATGAGAATAGAAACTTGATGATAAATTAAAACACGCGTAGTACGACAATCACCGCCCTTTAATGTCAGATCATCAAATTGTTGTCTTATTACAACCTTATTATTCTGTGACAAAACGTAATTGTATTACTAATTTAAGATATATTGATAATTGATGAACAGTTACACTTTTCAGAATGCAATCAAACCAATCACAGCCGAACCAACACCAAGAACAACCCCAAATAGGACATCATGGAACAAGGCCTGGTTTTGCACATAACACTGTTAAAGCACTGAGCATAAGCCAGATTGTCTCTGGAGTGGCAGCAATAATATTTGCAGTTGTTGCTATTATAGTATCTACTTTTATGGCACATATAGGAACAGGAATATGGTGTGGAATCTTAGTAAGTATGTATGTTAAATTGTTTGATGCACATTCTGTCAACTGCGACGTTGCTGTGGAATCTTTATCTTTAGTTAATACGCACTATTCAAGGTTTTAACAGGAATGTGGTTGCATGCGCCGAGTTTGCCAACCCTATGGATATATGTACTATCTATTCCAGCCTTATTGTTTTCCATTGGCGACTAAAACCTAAAGTTTGTTAAAGTAATGTTAATCAAGTTAAATAATTAAAGGGTTGACGAATGAAACATCAAATCGAACATCAAGCTTCACCACCGTTTGCCCAACCTAGGTTATACTTGGGATATACTATTACTATCATTTTAACAATAATGTTCTAGTGGGCATAACGACAACTGGCATTGTAATAACAGAGAAGACCGCATTTGTGTCGCACTAACGTTAGTTGAGTGTGAATATAAGGTGCATAGCATTCACAATAGTGACCCTATTTTGAAATATCATTAACTGACATTTCACACTAAACGCGGCAATGTGTAAACTAGATCGTTGGTCATTGGTCATGTGATAAAATGTTATCACCTGATAGCACTTATTTATAAAGCTTGATGATACTCGTGTCATCATGGGCTGTATTATGCACTCGCCTTCGCCTCGTAGACTTTGCAATCTACTCACAGTATGATGTTTAGAATTGTAAACCTTCTCGAACCCATACATATTATATATAATGAATCTTAGTCGAACATAATCACGTGCGGATCATAACCATGTTCCTCTATTGAATGGATCTCAAAGGTGATGATAAGCCACCTTATTGGGTATTCATTATTATGTACAATTGGAATTGACGACTACTAACCATGAGTCAATCACATTGTGCGATATGTGCGGATAATTAGACAAAACTATTGATCACATGAGTTGATAACCTCATGATGGGGGGGGGGCTGTGATGAAACTAATATCACACCTGATTATCTTCTATTTGTGTTATTCTTGATCAAAAAACATTTACAAATGATATTTTAATTTAATTGAAATCAAATAATGTTGTCAAACAAGGAAGGGTTTCTTAAGAGTTATCCAATCATTATGTGAATACTTATATTTACTTGCTTGTAGTGATAATACTATGAATTTCTAATTCTACAGTTTATAATTGCTGGGATAATTGGTGTTATGTCATCATTTAAGAAAACCACTGCACTGGTAGGTACTTTTAAAATATCGATACAATATGTTTTATATGTATGTGATGTCAGAGATTCTGTGTGTGCATGTCCCTGTATTCACTGCAAGTGGAAGTTCATTGCTCGCTATTTAAACCATAAGCGTCTGTTTACAATGACAAGACGCTTTGTCACTAGATAGCATGGATTTACATATATATGGTTTTGGTAAAAGTCAGGTAATTTGTAATAAGACGCGATATCGAGGGCGTTTATACATCCCCATATAGACTCACACATCAACTGAGTATTTCAGATTGTAAAAAACGATAACATTGAACAGCAATATATATGGGTATGTATCAATACGTGTGATGTTAAAAGAACATGATTTTAAAAATATATAAATATAAGCAGAAATATATATTAAATATATTAAATTTGTAGCTTAAAACATTCTCTGTTATATCAGATTAGTACAGTTATTGAAAACTGTAGGAATATAGTATAGTATCGTAGTTTAGGATAGAGAACCACGTCCTTCTCCAAGTTTCTGGCTGTACAATCGCACAGGGCCTGCGCCCCCAGAGATGCCATGCGTCAGGGATTCAAGGAAAAAACAAGTATTCGAAAACAAAGTAATACATTTGTCCAATAAACCTGCAAAATCAGAAAAGATATACACGTACCGAAATCGTTTGTAATATAAAAAGTCCTGTGACGATATTTTTGTTGGAAATTTCAGGACTGGGTGAGGGGAAAGGTTCATATAATCACTGTAACTTAATATAAAATAAACAAAAACCAACGTTCCACGTTTAAGAGCAATGGCACCGGATATTAACACAGAAATTTTGATTTGGATAGAATGTGGTCACTGATCTAAATATTGGCAATCTATGATTACAATGTTCTACATTGCATGTACTTGGATAACTGATATTATTAGAGGTTACATACAATATATGTTTTAAAAATTGACTCTGTTGTTGTTCACTACTATTTATAAACTATACAAAGACAGTGAATACCATTATGGTGTACAAAACAGAGGTGATTACCACATAGACAAGTTTCTTCTGTTATCTCATTTTCACACACATTGTGCGCGTAATAGAACATTGTGTTCTTGACACCTCATTCCATTGAAGAACGCGTGATATATGGAGTGTCGTAACACCACGTGTGTCATTATGGATGTGCATCCCTTTGCAGTAATATTCATGACACTAGATTTGTATAAGTTATTTCTGATAGTTGCGTTTCTCTTTCTGACGATAAAATATGATTTGAATGGAATGCAACAATTCACACTTATTTAACAATCATGAAGAGAAGAAATCCATGTTTGTGAGTAAAAGTAAACGATGGTATATTCATTTGTCTGATTTTAGTTTTTATTTGTTATAAATACAGATCGTTTCAACCATGATTTTGTCAATATTTACGGCAACCCTCAGTGGAACAATTTTATTAGCTTTTAGCTGTATTGGAGTTACGTTTGAATATGTATGTATTTTATATGAATCGTTATTTTGCTCAATCGAATTGAAACTATCATTATTCAGTTTAATTACTTTAATATATTATATTATTAATCTATATATTGTATTAATAAATTTGCATATTATATTGATTTTAATATTATATTTCGTGTACATGAATACAACAATTCATACACCTTATTAAGTATGTATCTTTAGTTACCGTGCAAAACATAACAAAACATGTTATGAGCGATCTTATACGTGTACATTTCAACTAAAACTTGCATTTTACTCACGCATAGAATTAGATCTGTATGTATTTTTCATTACAGGATTCACAGCATGCAGTTGATAGCATCATCATATTCCTCGCTGTTTGGGAAGCAGTTACTGCAGTTATAAACTCAGTCATTTGTTGTCGAGCTGTATGTCATGAACAGAAGACAAAAACTGTAAATGTACATCCCTTGTAAGATATGGGAATATTTTTTTTTATTTTGCGAAGGGTGAATAACAATGCGTACCACCAAAAGGATTTAAATATAACCCAATGAAAATTGTACCATCATGTATTTATTTATGACATATTTGTACAAACGTTCTCGGAACATTTTCTTATGGCACTGGCAATATTTTCTTTAACAAAACATTTTGTGTAAATTACAAGGTGCACAGATAAATCACAGACAAATCGAACACACATTGACCGCAGCGGAAATATCACGACTATGGATATGAATATATACAGTGTTTGTGCTACTTTTTGACAACTATTGTTTGAATATACACTTTTTAAAGAAAAATCACACATACATTCTAACCAGTTGATTAAACACAAATAATAATGAACAGCACTCACTGATGCGTAATCTTTATTTGTCTAGATATTTAAGTCAGTTTATTTATTGTTGGGGTAGCAGTATTACGTCAGCCAATCAGAAGGCTAGATTCAGACTAAGCAGTTACATAAGCAGATTAACTTTATTTGTGTATTGTTAACCAACATAGTGCCAAACTTGGCTTTCTCGCCAAATTAGTTAATTACGACAATTGTTTAAATAAAACAATTTGAACGCATTCGTTAATATTTTACACTTTTATTTTGTCTGTACTGCACGTTTCACGTTATATTCCCAACTTATTGTCTGTATTGTACTTTTCAAGTTCTATTCGTTATGAATGACAAAATAAAGAATCGTATCAAGAATATGTATTTTGTCGGCGTAAGTGCATGTATAAACAGTTTAATTATCATGTCTGTCAGGTAGATATGACATAATGAGAGAATGTGAAAGAAATCTTAATACTCAGACATGCAAACGACGTCGTTTTTGGTGCTGGAGTATAATGGACTATATAGTAGCGTTGAAATTAATTTATAACAAAACATCTCCAGAAACGAAAATAATGAGATTGAATTTCAGTTCTAAATGTTTGTGTTGGGCAATTTTCAGTAATATAGAATTGACCTGAATTGACCTGCTATTTTAAAACACTTATATATACAGCGGTGAGACAGTGTACCACTACCGAGATAATAACCAAAATATCATCTGAAGCAAGGTATTACAAGGTAGGAATGCGATACCAAACATGCACAAACGGATGACCTTTGCTCTTTAACAAAACGCCCCTCTATATATAATGAAATATCCTTAAAACCTGTGTAATATTCAAATAAAAGTCATTCAAATGTTTAACCCTTAAGTAAGATCGCGTATCAACACCAGTGATACATACACTCATATGTTAACCAATCACAGTGAGCAGAAAACCACCTGCATCGATTCAGACATTATGCGAGAGATTTGCCGATCCTTTGACTGAGCGCTTTCGCTAAAGATTACAATACGATTTTGGAATTTGGTTCTGAATAAGAATGAAGATCTTCAAAAGTAACGACGATTTATGTTATTGGTCAAATACATTTATCCTGCAAGTAGGAAGAAATGATGGGAAATTCTACCAACTCAGAACTGTAAATACTATTCTTAGTTATGGACATTCAAATATACCGGTGTTTTTTTGTTTTTTTCTTTTTTTTTGTTTTTTCTATATTTTGTTTTTGCCAGGCGACAGTTCCGGACATTGGATATCACTGTTGTCTCTCCTGACTTTTTTTGTATATGCAAATTGCAAGTGCCAGTGATGACACATAGTGCATTTTGCCACAGAAGTCATATTCATGTTGGGACTACATGACAGGGGTGGTGTGGCCATCTCTCTGTCAGATGGCAATTTGTAATGCGCTATACTGGCGTCAACCAGGCCCGGTCGAACACAAGCATCTGTGTACCTTAACCAAGGTTCCCCAAAAGTCGCATTTGTTAGTGAATGAATCTCGCCCAAAGGAATTGTCCTTCCCATTGAGTCTGTGGCACATTCATCCAGGGGAGGGGTCGACCCTCTGATGTTTAGCCTACGGTAGGATTTGAACTTGGGTCTACCGATCATGAGTCTGATGCGACAACAACTATGCTACCAGTGACCGGTGTTGCGATTGACAAGATTGTATTAATTTTTTGACCGTATTCTACGCATGTACTGTTACAATTTGACACATCTCAAATAACTGTGTTCGGGCCACCAGGTGACCCCTCTTATCAGCGTTCATTTTGGTGATGAAAACTATTATAATTGCAATGCAAAACAATCAAAATATAAACGGAGTTTATTATAATGGGAACAGACATTAAGCCAGCAGCATTTGCTGATGACACGACACTCCTCATGCCGGGTGTTGAGTGTGCTGTAATATTTATATGCAAATGTATTTATGAGGCATATTGAATACTCGGGAATGTTGTTGTCATTCTTGTATCTTTTTTTGAGGAGATCGTGATATCAACTCTCGTTTCTGTTCTGTTATAATCAGAAATCATGTTACAATGTTACGGTCATGTGAACATCGAGCTGTAAATATATTCAGAATATTCTTAAATAACCACTATTTTGTTTGTAACAAGACTGTGCACACTTAATTAAAATTCGCGTGATGAAAAGAACAACTAATGCGAACAAATGTAACCATTTACGAGTAAGCTTATTTCTATAAAACAGATGTTTCCATGCCTTTTCAAAAAAATAGCTTTTTCAGAGAATGGAAATAATTCTGAATGTTTTTATTCTATGAATGTAGTCTACAAAATTATAAACATACGAACAAACTATTGTTATGTTTTGTATGGATTACTGCGTTCATTTATTTGTCTTACACGCGTTATAGTTTCACGGCAATATTTACAGGAGTGTTTCCATTTATGTTCAACGTGTTAACATCATCCGGTAAGTACGTACTCGTTATGGTAAAGACAAGCTACATATGCGAGCCATTAGATCACGTATTGTTTAATGTGACCTTAGTAACAGTTCGAACAAGTAACACAACTTGTGCAAAATAATGATCCCAATAGTTTTGCAATTCTCAGTCAAAATTACTTCTATCCAGAAATAGTAGTTCCGTTATGATAACTGGAACTAATAACACACTTGACAACATAATTTATAAAAATATTGTAATTTTATACTTTAGTAAGTATGAATAGGCATAATGGAATGTACACATAAACTCGACATTTGTCTACTTATTTGTAAAAAATATTGCAATTACTAATTTATGTATTTATGTTCAATAAGTTATGTCAGCTAGAATGGAAGAGGATCATTGTAACCATGAACGAGAATACCTGCAATCACAATATCGTAGAACTTGGCATAGTTTTGAGCACGAAACCGCTAAATTCTTGGGTATATGTCAGATAGTGTCTGGTGGAGTGGCAATACTACTTGCAACTATGCTAGTAGCGTTTTCTACTCGTGTAGAATTAGGCACTGGTATATGGTCTGGAATATTAGTAAGTATTACTCTTATTGATATCATGTTACAATGTAGTTTATGTTTCTGATGTACATCAGACTTAAAACATTACAAAAAACTTCTAATCACTCAAGCAATTATTTAAAAGTTGATTATAATGAAGATTTTGATCAACTCCTGGTCAGATGGGAAATGTACGATGACACATTTGCAACAGTCCCAAATCGAAAAGGTGATATCATATGAATACCGAGGTTATCCCCGTAATGTGTGGTATCGCATGAACACATACATGAAATCAATAATACATTTAAATATCACGATGGTGATATCGCACGTATAACATGTGATACTACACGACACCGAATTGACCCTCACAATACGTTTCCATGTTGAACAGTGCCGATAATAAGAGTAATCGAAAAAGTGATATCACATGCACACAGAGATGATTCCCATATGTGTGATATCGCAGGAACGAGACTTTGATTACCATAATATGATATCGCATACATACTGACATAATTTGTATCATAGGCGTGGTATCGCATGAATAATGAGTCCACAATAATACACCGTTCACACTAACGGCGAATGCCGCGCTTTAAATCGGCGAGCAAAGCGCCGTCATTTTTGTTTACTTTTCCAGAATATCACGATCTCCTAAGTAATGTTACGCTCTGATAAGCTCTGATACGAATTGGTTGCCGCTTTGGGGGACGAATTATTTCCCGACTTGTTACGGTTCCTCACGCTTTGATCCCGCTTTGACCAGGCTTTGTTACGCTTGAAATCACGCTTTGATAAGCTTTATTACGTTTTATTACTCTTTATTACGCTTTGGTGCGATTATGACGCTTTAAATCAGGCTCTGATACGATTATCAAGCTCTGTTGTGCATTGTTAC